>NC_140664.1:97284661-97884661 GCF_054131305.1 Coturnix japonica
TGCTGCTTATTGAGCTATCAGATCCATGCTTAGACCCATTCTTCACACAGAGTTCACATCAAAATTCTGAGATAGAAATAGTCTGGCAGCTTTCTGCACTAACTGAACAAATTTTGCAAACTGATTAGTGACATTCTCATCAGAAATTTAATCACATCAAAATTACCAGCTTCTTTCAGATGGATGCATGAAGGGCAAAATCTTCAGTTCTTTGCAGCCATGTTACAGGTGGATGGGGATGCAAATAGAGGCAGTTGTCTTTGCAGTCAGATGGCCAACTGGCCATCTAATTCATTACTCACATCGGTACTATCTACAGCCTTCCCCTTCATGAAATATCTCCCAAGCAATCTTCATTCATATTCCTGGAAAGTAAACTTTAATTCCCACTTCCATCAGCACCTTTGACTGCATCGCACTGACACACTGATTGATGGGAGAAAGCATTAGCCCACCTCAGACTCCACCTTTTATCCATGGCATCCTCAAGCATATGAAACAGTGATGTTCATGGTAATGTATTTTCATTGTAGATTGCAGAAAACCAGTATTCAAGATATGCCTTCTCTAAAAGATACATTTACTGTCTGCATCATATTGTGGATTTCATGGCATTCAGGAAACAAAAAAAGCTGCATCTTTGGTATATTTGTGTGGTTTCCATACTTTCTACCTCTGATAAAAGTACTTGGGATAATTCACCTGCAGCACTATAGACATTTCTCTCTACTGAAGTTCAAGGATAAACTCACTCTAGCATGAAGGCAAACTCTGAACAGTTATCTCAAAACACATACAAAATGACAAAAGTAATACCTTACTTACTCTTTCAGCAGTAAAAGTACTAAATTCTAAAGAAGTAAGAGATTTGCCAGGATTTTATATAAGATCTGAACATCTTCCTGCAAAATGAAGTAGGCTGTGTTAAAGGCACTAATGAACTATGAAAGCTTTACCGCACGGTTAACATGCATTTTGTATCCCATATGAGCACAGCCGAACGGTGTGTTTAATAGGGGAGTTGAGCAGATTGGTTTCTGTAGGAAAAGATGATGTCACAGTGATAGCAGCAGTGGGTTATTTTAACAGTTTGGAAGGGTTGTGCTTTACCTCACTGAGCTTTGGCATGGGTACAAATGTTCTAGGTTAGAAAATTACCAGCCTCTCCGCCACGCTGGTGTAACCTTCATTTACTTCTTTTAGAAGCCCTATATTATTTCCGCTGTAGGCTGTTGGTACCATCCATCCCCACCTATGGCTCTGGTTACACTTTCACTTTCCTCCAGGCTTTGTTTGCTGAAATAATCCCCACCCTAGAAAAGGATTTGTTTTCAGCCAAATCATGTTCCTAGTGCTTCTTGCTGCATAATCTTGTGAATGATAGCTCTGGCACAGAGAAGGGATGACTAATGGGGTGATCCATTGTCTGCAGCATTGTCATGGCCACAGCCTGAGGGAAAAGAAACTGTGGTGACTTTGTATGTGGGAGCTGACTTAGCTTTCCTCCAAGGCAGATTTACAGAGTACATGTTTATGGATGGTGAAGCATGTCAACTGGATCACTCCATGTAGCAACTAGTAACTAAACCTTATCTAGTATTCAATTGTTAGTCTTTACATGCCACAAATAACCTAAAATATACTGCTGTTAAACTACTCTTTCAAAAGGAGATCAAGAAAGAAAGGGATTAGTCCACTTCTACACTGGTAATTAAAAGCCGAGTCTTTATTTAATCCACCTTTCTTTGTCTGGAGCAGGGATATCCTTGTTCATACCTGGCACAAATTCCCAACAATCAGTAGCTTTCCAGAAGAAACAATATTATTGTAGGTACAGGAAGATAATTCGATTTCCATTTCATATAAAATTTTCTTACCTAAGAAGAAGGTAAAATGTGGCCATCACATTTTTTGACATTAAACTTGCTTTTGCCATGCTTAATGGATTTCTCTCCCAGGATAGCTGTCCTTTAAGGTGCTTTGCCATGGGATCATGTATGCATGTAAGAGGTTGTTGTGCCATACTGGCATATCAGCACACCAGAGAAAACTTTTATCAGACAGGAACTATCATTGTCATTGGTATTTGTAGTACTTTGGAAAATACAGCACAGGATCTTGTTCTTCCTTTGCTTTTTATCAGTGCTGGTCCTCATTCTTCTTATTCTCATTCTTTGGGAAACTGTGACCACTTGACCTGTATTCATGCTGCCACAGACCTTGGATTTTCACGTCCTAAGGGATATATGACGTTAGTCAAATCCTTTCTCCTCAAAGGTAAAATAAAAAGAAAACAATTTAGAAACATTAGAGAAAATAATTATAAGCTATGAATGTTTTCTTTAGTGCCAAAATAAAAACACGTGTGTGAAAACTTCCTTACCCCCACCCCTCAAAGACAAGAGAAAATCACAATCTTCAAGCTTTTAAGAGAGAGCATTCTTTGTGCATTGGTCAGTAATTTACCTTCCTGTTTCTGGCAAAAACTAATATTTTATAGTTGTTGCCTTTTTTTTTTCTTTCTTTCTTTCTTCCCAACATCAGTTACATATTTTCTGAAATAATGTATTGCTTGTGGGCTGATGCATGTAGACTGTCCCTGACTTGAAAGAGTTTGGGTTCAGCTGATATACCTTCTTTTGGCTTCAGGCAGTCCCATTGTTTGGGTTATTCTATATGGTGAATTTCAGTAAGGAATTGGGGTCAAAATAAAGTATTTCCTATGAAGGAATGATGTTTACAGGTCGGCATGTACTTTCTCTGCAGTGCTTGGGTGAAGGACATTCACCAGAAAAATAAACAGTCCATAACTCAAGATACTGGAAGAAACTCAATGTGAACACTTGCCTGGAGATGTGGTGTTCTGAGCAACCATTGTGGATACCAAGTGTGCAGTTAATTCCTTGTCACAAGAGACACACAAATGAGCCAGAAATGCACATGCTGTCTCAGTAGCACCTGGCTCTCCACAAATGTAGGTGATTTGCCACTTTCTGTAGCACTGTGCCTTTACTTTGCTAGACTTCCTGTAATAGTTTTTTGCCAGCTGAACTGAGGATTGCATCAGCCTGCTCCAGGCAATGCATGCACATTGTGTTAATTCCCATTAACATCTGCTGGGTGTATTGTTGTGCGGGTTAAACAATATTGCAGCTCTACAGTACCCATCTGAGTAAGAAGCTAATATTTTCATACTAGCAAATGAGTGCTTATAAAGTACTTGTGAAGTCAACAGGTTGTGCCACCTCCTTTCTGCCACTCAGCATTTGAAGCAATAAACACAAATTACAAGATACTTGTTAAAAGAGTGACGCTCATATTCCCATTGACGGGAAATGCACGACTGCTAAGGCTGTTCAAGAAGAAATGGAAGAGCTTTTTCTGGGTACTTAAAAGCCTTAAAAGGCTGCGGAGTGTGCTGAATAGCTCTGTAGAAAATGGAATTCAGAAACAGATTCAGAAAAATAAAGTCCTATTGCAATGTGAAACCTTTCTGATATATGGCCTTGGATGTGTTTTTGGAACTGAAAATCTGTTGGTATTTCAGGCAACGCAATCCCATCATTGTTTGACTTATCGTGAGAGCAAGAAAACATTGTAAATAAATACAATTTTATAAAGCCATGATTCCATCATCAGTTTGCTGGAGCAACATCCTTGGCTAATGTTTTGGGGCTGCAAAAAGGAATTTTCAAAATGCTTTCAAAAATATAGCTCTTTTTCAGCAGTTGTAAGGGTAATATACTTCTAATATAGCCTTCTGTGAATAGCACTGGAACTAACACATCATCCAGTTTTTCTAGGACAAAAAAAAAACCCTAAACTGTATATGAGTTTGTACAGACATGGAGCAATGGACAATCTATTTTTGACTTCTGAATATCTCTCATACCAGGTCTTGGAAAATGAATCCAGGGAGTCTATTCTTGTATTTCATTGAATAAATGAAAGAATTGCCTTGCCCGTTGAATTGCATCAGGTAACAGGAATAAAGTATCCAGCATCATATCAGACACTGAGCCACATGTTTTCCTGGCAAGTACAACATTCCAGTAGACAACATGAGATTGAAATTGCAACATTCAGTAGCAGGAGCCTGCAGAGCTCTGTGATCTGCAGATGAGTGTGAAGAAGCGTCATGAAAGATAATATCAAAAATCTTTGGTTTCAAGTCCCAAATGGCAATGATCTGGGTTCCCTAATTCAGTGTTCACTGTGTTTTTTGTTGGTTTTTTTTTTTCCTTGTAAAATATCTTTCTGAAGCATTAGAAAACATTAAGAAGAAAATCCGGTGTCCTAATTTATGCAGTTCTCAGAAGAGTGCCGGCTTGTTGGCTCACACGTTTTCTACTGTTTCATTTCAAATTATCTGCAGTAACTGCAGAGCTCAGCTGCCACCTGTTGAGGTTTAAGCTTATCTTTTCCTGTCCAAAGTCCTTCCTTCTGTACCCATCCAATGGCTGGCCCCTGCTCCAAGCTCTTTCACACACTTTGCTTTGCCTGTTACTCCAACCCTCCTTCTGCTAACTCCCTCACAAGCTGATTGTAAACTACCCATTTTATACTACCAAACTTCTTGAACTTTTTGCAGAGGAAGGTTGTGAGCTCCTCATCCCCCAACCTTAGCAGAATATTATGCAAATATGTAGGCAATGGATGCATGTTATATTTATGTACAATGTATGTAAGGATAGCACATGTAGCTGCAAGTGTGAAAGCACCAATCATTATTACTATGGTCATTTACAGATTAGTGCTCTTATACACAATGGTTTTAATGCCATGTTTAGAAGTTTCCTCCACTGTTATATTCATCACATAAAGTTTATCCAATCTTATTATTCCATTTTCTTTTTAGCACAAAGCTCTGTTTGAGTCTTACATCTAAAATAAGTTTGACATCTGCTCATGAAACTCATTTTTATTTCCATGTTCCTTTGTAATGAATCCTGGCGAGGATGTCAGCAAATGTGGTGGTTTGTATCACTGTATACACCCTTAAGATACATTTATTACAGAAAGTTTTTCAGTTGAACTCCCACTGCACTGGTAGGGGTCTTCCTAAGTTAAACACAGCATCTCCAGACTGCAAGTCTTTGCAGGTGGTGTGAGCTCATTCTCATTCTGTGTTTAGCTTTGGTGTTGTTTCCACTGGATCTAAAGATGGACTGAAGTTAAAAAGCAAGTGGAAGGCAAAATCACCAGGGAGATGGAAAAGAGTGTTTTCATGAGATCTATAAATCTTCTCAAGACATTCTAAAATTACAGATAGCTGCCTTGGCTGAGTTTGGTGCTAGCAGTCAAGAAACTAAGCCCTAATTTTACGTGTTTAAACTGCCTTAAAATGAGTTTATTTTCCAGTCGGAATGTGAATGACTCACAGCCATCAAGAGGCCCCAAAAAATTCATGCCAGGTCCTTGCATGGTGCAAACCAGTGTCAGTCCCCAGCACCCAGGGAAATCACATCAATGAGCAGTGAGTGAGCAGCTGACTCTTGTCCTTTTGTTCTCTTTAAGATCCAGGCAGCCTACCCTTCCGGGCTAAAGACCCAGGAGAGTTCTGATGGCCAGATTAAATAGTTCCCCTGCTATGCAGCCTGCAGTGTTTTATCTCAATATTTTACTGACCTAAACAGTGGTTAGCTCCTCCTGAGACAAAATGCCAGTCCCCTAAACGTTGCTACTGTGCACAGCTACCCTGGGAGACATGGAACGTGACATTGGTGAGCTCATGACGCTGAGCACTGATATTGGCTCCTCTGTGGCATGATGAAAGCAGGACGTTTTCGCAGGAGCAGTAGACGGGCATGCCCCAGAACTGACTGTCATTTCCTTGTCACCCTGTGAGGCACAGCAGACGCCAGAGCTGTCTGCAGTTGCTTAAACACTCCATCAAAGGTCTGTAGGCCGCATGCTGGCACAGCGCGCAGGCAGCACTGCTGTTCTTGTAATTAATGAACTCTTGGCAGGAGGCTGCAGGAGCTTAGCATCCCCTAACAAGCACATGCAGAGGTGGCACTCACTGTGATTAAAGCCAAGTCTCTAGTGAAAAAGAAAGTGGAGCAAGTTTCTGCCTTCTGCCATCCCATGCTTCACACTAGGTCAAGGCCTGGGAGCTGTGTGAGCTGACCCTATGCTCAAAGCTGATTTCCTTTACTTGTGCTCAGCAACTTTTTTGATGGTGCCCATCAACTTCACTGACAGAACCAGAGTGTTTCACAAGGTGCTCAAACCTAAGTGTTATCAGCTCTGCGAATCTGGAACACCACAGCACAAACAGAAGAGTCAGTGCTTGACCTTCCAAGGTGTAGTGCATGTATTGCTATGTGTGCACCCTTCCTTCATGAGGTAGCTTGTGGGATACATTGCTAATAATCTGACTCTTCTACTCAGAGGAATTATCTGGAGAGAACCCCATTACAGGCCACAGGGATGTTAAGGGCGTCACAATAAGGTCTGAATCAGAATAGATTTATTGAGAAAACCCACTGAGAAAAGCCTGTTCTGACATCAGAAAGTCATGACACACATCTGTATAATGTGAATGAAATAATAATAATAAAGCCCTAACCACAAGCAAAGGACTGGGAATGGACCCTTCCAAATTCAAGGCCAAGGGCTAACCTGAGTATTTCCCTCCAAGTAGCTTCAAAGTAAGCTTTACATCCCTATGTAGACACCTTTTATTTCATTTTGTTTTGTGGCACCTGGCATGACTGGAAATCTGAAACGTGGTGTATTTGCTCATGCTCAGTTATTGGCACCAGACTGCATGGGGCAAGCAGGACAATTTCCCACTGTGATGCCGTGCCTTTGTGAAAGCTGCTGGCTGCTGGCATATGTGCAATAGATTTCGTGGAATGACTTGTTCAAATGAACATTTATCTGGCATAAACTCAGCAAGTCTTACTCCCGACCCTTATTTCTTCAGAGCTAGCTCAGTTTTTGCCTGTGTTATACCCTCATTTCGAACATCTAAATTCTGACTGAATTCCTAACCCTTAATAACCTTCAAGTTCACAGCACTTTAGACTCATTACTTACTAGTTTTACATTCATAGTAAGCACAAAGAAACAAAATCACTTTGCTATCTGTGTCTTAAATGAATTTGTAGTGTTAGAATTTATGCTTATCCTCTTCTTTTATGACCTTGTTTGCCTGTGTTTTCAATTTAGGGAGAAATGTTGAATGGAATTTTTTCCTGTTTCAAAGAGAGATGCACAGCACAGATGTGCCCTATGAGAGCAAAGCAGGCACAGGTAAAGAAGTGTGTAATTGATTAGAAATTCTTCTTGCTTTAAATCAGGAAATACATATATATAATTTGAAGAGATATCTGAAGCACAAAATTATACATTTCTTTCTCTTAGAGAGAACCTATGTGAGCAAGTAGGCATTTTGGTTGACAACCAGATATGACTCATTTCATATCTCTACAAGGAAAAGATATAAATGAATTCCTGTTTATAACCTTAATTACTAAAAATGAATTCTTTCATCCAGCTGCAAAACAAGTTGATTTCTTGAAATCTGCCTTGGATCACGAGTCTTACTTCTGTTTTCCATTTATTCTCAAAGCACACTGGATGCCCCAAATTCCCAGATTTAGGCCTCTTTTTTCTTTTCTTTTTTTTTTCTTATTTTCCTTTTTTTTTTTTCTTTTTTTTTTTTTTTTTCAGAAATACAAGTGTTATTGCCTCATACTGCATATTTTAAACAGACTTGTTATAATTTTCCCATGGGACAGTGAAACACATCTTACACTGTGTGGTGATTCATTTCCCAGATCTTTTGTTTTCATCCTTTTTTTTTGCATATAGTTGATTTTTTAGGATATTATTATCATGATTACCAGAAATGAAATTAAAACTGCTTACTCTATAGCCAGGCTTTTTATTTGCTTAAATATGGAGCAGATACTCCTTCAAATGAAAATGCTTTTTGCTTCAGTAAGAAAACTGAAGTTCAACTCTTTCCTTTTCTACCAAAACCCATTTGTTTAGATCACTTTGCAAAATTAAATACTGACTGTGTATAGATAGATGCATATCTTAAGGTTAATATGCAGCCAATTTCCTCTTCAGATGTTAAGTGAAGGCAAGGAGATGTTACACAGCTCTCAAAATTTAATTTCTTAAATTCGTGTATAATCACTGAATAAGACAATTTCAAAGACTGAAGTTCCTTAAATATCCACCTCTGAACAAATTAACTTGAAACTGAACTTTTCTAGTGTACTGTGGCCCATTCTGGGCTTCTCAGTGCAAGAAGGATAGGGAGCTACTGGAGGGAGATGATGAGGAGCTTGGAGCACCTGCTTCACAAGTAAAGACTGAAAGATGTGGAACTGCTCAGCCTGGAGAGGAGAAGACCAAGGGGATCTCTTATTAATGCTTGTAAATACCTAACGGGTGAATGTCAAGAGGATGACCCAGGCTATTTTCAACAGTAGCCAGAGACAGAACAAGGGGCAATGGGTGCAAATTGGAATAAATGAAACTCCATCTGAGCAAGAGGAAGAACTTCTTTACTTTGAGGGTGACAGAGCAATGGAACAGACTCCCAAAGAGCTTGTGGAGTCTCCTTCTGTGGAGATATTCTAAACCCATATGGATGCTTTCCTACTTCTGGAGATTACTCCTTTGTGGAGTTTTTGTGGTGAGCCTCAACAGGTGATGAACAGGTGATATATCTGCAAGAAAGTGTTCTGGGAATGGAACCTGCACTTCTTTACCTGTGTTATATAAGCTTTTACCACATATTTTAACTTACAGGACACTAAAAGAGCAGCAATGCTTAAAAAAAAAAGCTTAAAAAAAATGAAGATTAAATATTTGTTACCAAAGAATTCACCTTGGTGTCTGTATTCTACACACTGAGTATTGGCTCACTGCAATAATAAAGGTTTGATTAAAGGACAAGTTGGACAGGTTAAAGAAATGAGGAAAAGGGGAAGGAAAAAGAAGGGCTCTTTTGAAGCAGAACCTTACATTCTGCCAATGCCATGTTACATTTCCCCTCTCATTGGGATGTTCAGTTCTAGGGAGTCTTCCAAAAGCACATACCTCTCAGTGTTTCCAGGGTGCTATTAAGCAATATAGCAGTTCCTGAACATGAGTTCTGTCTCTCTCTACCACTGAAACATACTGCTAATTAGAGGTGACAGACAATTTCTCTGCCTGTATAGTAATACCAGTTTGTTCTACTGTAATCAGGATGTGTGCTGAAACCTAATGAAAGCACTGGAAAGATGCCCACTGACTTTAGAGAGACTTGGATCTAGTCCTGAAATGGTAAGAAAAAAAAGCTATTCCTCCTCTGTTCTCTCCCTTCTAAAATAAATCATGAATGTGATTGCACTGTCATGCTGGAAGATATATTTTGTGATAACAAATAACAAGTGAGAGTCCTTGTGCCTCAGTGCTTTTAGCATGTGTGTATCATGCTCAATTTAACACATATACTGTGTAATATTCTTGCTTACTACAGTTTTAGTTACCCCTATCTATCTATCTCTCATGCTTGATTCACTGTTCCCTTGCATTACTTGTCATCAGCTTCTTGCTGGCATCTCTACCTAATATACCTACAGTTTGATCTGTTCTTTGCACCATGTTGCTGCCTTCCTCCACTGACTTTTCAGGCTATTTTTTGCCGTGCTTTCAAACAACTGGAGCCCCTAACATGATGCCTTGCTCAGCTCTTTTGCAACACCGCTTTTCTGCTGCAACAGGACTACACTTGCTGCTGTTATACCAGGAGCTAGCTTTGAGCTTGCCCACCCCTGAGCTGAGAGCACACCAAGGCAGCAAAGGGCTCCATGGCAGCTTTCCTCCATCATGTTCCACTGGTGACATGGCAGAAAGAGGCTTTACCATGACATATATACTACTGGATATATAGCACCACTTGTAATTTGTCCAACACAGGTGAGCTCACAGAGGTGCAGACTAAAAAGGACCACAAACCTCTTTTCCATCCCCTGGCCAGCACAAAGCACAGACAGGGTTACACATACACAACAAACAGCCAAAGGAAAATTTTGTCTGGGTGCTCAAGGTCTTTTTTATCTCACCCACGCCACAATAACTTGTCCCTGTCTGAAGGGATGGCCGGGGCTGAGCGGGCTTCCTGCATTGTGCTCCCAATGTCTCCTGGCTCGGAAAGTGACAACATCTTGAACTAATATTTTTAAATGGGGGTTGATTTGACGCAACATATTTTCCAAACTCTTTTTTTTTTTTAATGTAAGTCTAATTCTTTTTTCTTTTTTTTTTCTTTCTTTTTTCTTTTTTTCTTTTTTAAACCTCTTGGCGCAGGAGATAATTTTCTTCAGGGCCTGAACAAGGGACATGCAGGGCAGCCAAAGACATCAGCAATAACTGCCAGCCACCTCTGGAAGGCAGGAGCATCGCTGAGGGCTGGATGGAAGCACCTCCATTGGTGGAGTCCTCGGCCGCAGACAGGGTCAGTAACCACAGCACAATCTGCTGCCCTTTCCACAGCAGACAGTTGTCCTTTTCCATACACTCAGGTACTCTGCTTCAGGGACAAATTGGACAAATTTGGGAGTTTTCATCACCAGTGGTGAGGGAGTGGGAGAGAAAATGCATCCAAATACAGGACCATCACACATTGCTCTGGAGTAGATAGGTTTCCCATTAGCCAGGCTGTGGACACAGGGAGAGGTTTCCTGTGTAGTTTTTCTCCTGGATGATGGGAGCCATTTGAGGAGAGGTGAAATGGGCAGCCAAGGTTTCCTTTCCCCCCTGCTGCCTTCTCACCTTTGTGCAAAGCCACTAGTGGAGCTTCCTTGGCACGCATCAAGTCTGAACAACAAGGAGAAGGATTTGGCCAGCCTCAGCCTCCTTAGGTTTATTGGCTCACTTTGCATGGAAAACACATGAAGCGCCAAATATCATCCATTAAGGCTGTTTTGCCAGCCCTAGCCATTCAGACATTAAGAAAAAAATGCTCCCAGATGAAAAGAGAGTGGCTTAAGCCACCTTATATTAAAGTATGTGAGCTTACTGATACCTACTTGTTTGCAACTCACAATCAGGCATGTCCACAAGCTAGGGCAAGCAAGGTTCCTCAAAGGGAGTTTGATGTTTCTGGACTTGCCTGGTGAGACGGGCTTTGCTGTGCCCTTGGGGCCAGGAAGATGCTACAAGAGGACCAAACAGTTCTCATAGGGAGGACAAGGAGGTGACTGTGTGGAGTTGGGTACTTCCTCCTAGAAGATGTTACGACTAAATGTTGTTTTCAGAGATCAGTCTCCACAGACATGCTCCCCTTGTATCAGGTTATGGTGCAGCCAGTGGGCTACAGAGACCATAGAAGGGAGGAAGGCTGGCAGCACATGACCCCTGCTTGCACCACACAAACTCTGCATCATTTTCTCAGAAACACTGGGGAATCTTAAGGGCATTTCCCCCCCCCAACCATGTGCATTGCTAGCATCTATCACACTGCTCCAGAGGGTGAACCCAAATTCCTCTCATAGATCTTCTCACTTTGTGAAATTTTCCACCTCTTTCACAGACAGGCTTCTCTGGGTTTAGGCTGGCTTCCATGAGGCTGGATGGGAAAGCTTCACAGCAGTAGGATGTTTTATTGCTGCCTTTTGTATTTTGCCCAGACAGCATTCCTCTGTCCATGCGCCCAGTGTTGATTACTGTAGATTTTCTTTGGTGTGGAGAGTGCTTTTGTCTTCCTGGAAAGCCAGCACCAAAGTCTATGGCTGATAGGTAGCTGATAGTTAAGCACTGTCAAGGATCAGTCTCTGCACAGACAAGTCTGGAACGTGCCCAGATGAGGACATTTGTCATGTCGCAGCAATACTAAATGCCCATTTCAGTGTGTTTTGAAGTTTCTGATGGGGAAATACGGGGCATGTTTGAATGCTTCTGGAGGTTCCTAAAATCAATTTGTGCAAAAAGTGAATTAGCACTGTGTAAGAACTGTTTTATTTGATGAGAGCTGCTTATGGAACACTGCATGTTTGAGTAGCGAATTATCCCAAGGTCCTACTATAAGTCCATATGCACTTGAAAAAAATATTAAAATCAGAATTTATCAAAGTTTGTTACATGAAATCTCCAACCTAAAACTCTCAGCAGAAGGACAGGCCCCACTTTTCCATATCAGACTGTTGCATGTGATGATCCTGAAGATTTTCACTTCGTAAGGTATATGTTTTTCATTGTATACAGTACTTTACACTCCCAGTTATTGCCCAGGTCTGCCACCCACATAAGTCTGTAATGGTCTGAACTGTTAGGGAATATGGAGATCTGGAGACTGAGGAAGAAAATTTACCCTAAATGTTCACTGCATTACAGCTGAAGTACAAAAGAATGTTAATTACTGTAACAAAACAATACAAATTCAGAATGATCTAGGAGTCACATTCATCATTACAGACTGTGCATGCAAACTGGGTAGCACTATACTGAAATCTCAGTGATGGCACGCGCTGGGGACCCTGAAAGACTCTCACTCAGCCTTTGGTTAAAACTGAAGAATGAAGAGGGGGAAAAGGAGCCAAGTCAGCAGTTTTGCATTAGGAAGAGGGGAGAAGTTTGTCATGCAAGGCAATCAGCAGTTAGCTCAACACTGGACAGCAGGGAGGGCTGGGGTTTGGGTTCTGCAAAGTGTTTCTAATGAATGAAGCAAGATGAAGAGGTATGTTTCGATGCCTGCCTAATCATTTCACGGTAGACAATTTCATCAGCTATTCAAATATGTCCGCACATCTACTGCCAAAACTGCCACTAAAGTTGATCTAAATGAATCTCCAGAAATCTGTCGGGAAATGCCAATTGCTACAGATCTGTGCATCATTATTTGGAGCTGGGGCAAACAGGAACGCAGTTTTAAAGTTGTATTTTTGCTGTTATAGAATGCAGATGTCTGACATTTCAGAGCATTTTTTCTGTTCCTTCTTTCTTTCTTTCTTTCTTTCTTTCTTTCTTTCTTTCTTTCTTTCTTTCTTTCTTTCTTTCTTTCTTTCTTTCTTTCTTTCTTTCTTTCTTTCTTTCTTTCTTTCTTTCTTTCTTTCTTTCTTTCTTTCTTTCTTTCTTTCTTTCTTTCTTTCTTTCTTTCTTTCTTTCTTTCTTTCTTTCTTTCTTTCTTTCTTTCTTTCTTTCTTTCTTTCTTTCTTTCTTTCTTTCCTGCTTTAAACCTTCCATAGCTGCTTGGACTCCTCCTCCTTTCCTGTCTGTTTGGCACTGCTTTAATGAAAAAAAAGACTGCAAAACTGGTTGATTGACATAAGATTCCAGTATCTATGGGACAAGGGAGCATCTTCTAGTTTCAGGTAGTCTTTTGACTTCAAAGCAACTTACAGCTAGCTGCTTGAAATGGAGCTCAGAATCTCATGCTGCATTTTAAGACTGTATTTTAAGAACTCGGAAGTACTGGGATTGGGCTTAGCAATGTGATCGTGCCAAGCAAAAAGCACAAATATAGTATGCAGACACCTAGAGCTACCAGTAAGAAGCTAAAGTCCAGACTCATTGCATCTATCTCCTGCAGGCATATTAATTAGGGGAGTGAGGGCCTTGTAGAAGCCTCAGGACAGATCTGAGGAAGGATTTTGCTCTCCTGGAGGAGGATCCAATCCCTTTGTATTCTGCAGCTATACCTCCAGTAAGAAAGGGCTATCAATACTTGTCTGCAGACTGTGTGGACCATTTGCCATAGCAGTGAAATAGGATATTTAGCATGTGTCACTTTTGCTCCTCAGACCCAACAGTCAGACATTTGTATCCACTCACTGGCTTCCACTTTCTTTGCTTATCCTGCTTGGGATCAAAAGGAGATTAAAAAGCCATAAGCTCTTACATATTGTTTATCTTCCAAAGCTCAAAGCAAATTCTCTGGAAAGATTCCAGTTAGCTTCAGCTGGCTTTGGACCAGTCTCTCAAGGAAAAGATGCAAACTTTGGTTTGCAATTGACTGTACCATGCTCTTGAATTAGTTTGGGAAGCTAACTTGCAATTTAGCACTTAAAACACTTTAACCACAGTTACTGAGGAATTTTAAAACTAAGCAGTATAAAAAGTCATTACTCATGGACTCCTTCATAAAGCCAGGCTTATATTCTGCATTTTCACATTTCATTTTATTGAGTGTGATCTTTTCTAAGTGGGACTTCACATTTAGAAAGCTGATAATACATATTTGAGTGTCTATCAGAGGATTCAATTGACGTTTATAAGGTCATCCATCTAAAAGCAGTGGAATTTTTGTTTATACCTCATTTGAGGAAGGGACATACCCATCTTCTTTTCAAAATACATTAATCTTCAAGAAGTTCATCACTTCACTTACAAGTTGCTTAATTCCTCCTGCTTCCTTACTGACACTTTTTTTTCCCCAGAGATAGAATGTGCAAAGGAAGTAAGGAGTTACTTTTGGAAGAAGTTTGCAAAGAGAAAATATGATAGAACATTTTTGAGGATTTTAGAAAATTACACTCATTTAAACTTATTACAATATCATCATTGCAGATACAGCGAATGACTTCTAGCAAGAGCTTTCTCTTAAAGAAAATGAGACCCACAATATCATTAGCAATTGGAAGAGAACTTACCTTCTCAAGCTATTCTACTAAGGCAGCAACAGCTTTCAGCTTCTTAACACTGAGTGCTGCAAAGCTTGCCTCTGCCTTAATGATTCAAACTAAATCCTTTCAGACAATAACTGCTTTCTTGTTGTATGTTGCAAAATATACTCACGAGAGAATATTATGGAAAATGTATACAACATGAGGCTCTGAACAAAATTTCTTTCTAATCCTTTATTCTGAAACCATTTTTCTTCTTTCATTGTATGCATATGGTTTTCTCCAAGCAAGACCTTGACTCATAGAATATTTAAAGCTGAAAAGAACCACTGGTTCCCTCAAGTCCATCCTTATCCAACAGAAGACTAACTCCAAAGAGAGGCCAGGTTTCTCAGGACCATGCCCAGTTGGGTCTTGAGCATCCCCAAAGAATGCACCTCCAAGGATGGAACTTTGTCTCTCCCAGAGCTTCATTGCTGTGATAATTTTTTATTTCATCCAGCCAGCATTCTCCCTGCTACAATTGTCAGCCATTACTTCTTGGCCCTTCCATGGGCACTTCCAAACTAGTCCTGTCCACTCTCAAGCCAGACCTTGGAAACAGAGGATAGCAATTATATTCCCTCTTTGCGCCCAGCTCAGCCATGGTATCACCAGTTCCGTGGATCTGTGGTACCGGTTGCCCCCATAGTTCACTCTCTTTCTTGGGCATTCCAAGCAGTTCTCTGATTCTAGTATGCAACAAGAGCTCTCAGACCTTGAAGTCCTGGGGAACACCTTCTTTTTCCTGACTCCAAGGGTATCTGAGTGCCAGAATGTTGCTCTCTGCCACCCTTTCTTTGACTCACAGTAAAAAGGTTACTCATCAGCACCTTCAGTCTCACACTTAGGTTTCCTCTGAAACCTTCTTGTATTTAAAATTAATAATGAAGATTTCCAATGAGAACTTAAGCTCCTCCATACAAGGACAACAAACTTTATGCAACTTTGTACTATGGCTGCAGATAGTTATTTATAAAAGATATATGTGGAGAATGTCCATACAGAATGGGAAGCATTCTATTGGTCCTTGCAGAAATGTGAACAGTATCATCTTTCCAGTAGCACTCTAATGAAACCATTAACACACCATTTTGAAAGAAAAGGGAAATACTAAACAACCCTAACTTCTCACACTTTCTAATTACTCCTTGCATGTATTGCTTTTTTTCTCATCTACTGGCCACAAAGGGCTAGCACAGCACTTTGTGTTCTCTTAGCCCTCTGGAGCTGCCTTGAAAGGCTGTACCTATCAACAGATTTCAAAGGAGACTTACTGACTGAAAAAATACAGCCTTTTTGCTGGCCCACTTTGGAGGAAAGGATAGTTACAGGTCAGCTGACTGCAAGTATGAACTATAGGCAAATGTCATTTCCTAAACCCTGATTGTGGTTGGGTTATTATTTTTTTTTTTCTTTACACTGAAGATAGAGCACTTATTCTCATTTCCACAGAAGGAATCTAAACTGACTTCAGGTTGCAACTAAAGTAATAATTGGATGAAAGCTAAAACAAAGAGCTTCCAACTCAAACCACGACAGAGACAAAGCCACTACATTTCACAAGAGCAATCTGGAGGGAAATTCTTGTGTGTCATTTAAAAGGCCATTTATTTTTAAAACACCAGACCCTCTAATGGAGTAAATATTTCATCTCTAGCTCTCCAATATCATTTTTTTTGGCATTTTTTTTCTCTCCTTTGTGAAACTTACAACCAAACTCCATCAGGAACATCAGAGTGGACGGCTAATTATAGGGTATCATTGTATGTACTGAAAAGACTTTGTTAAGAAAGTTAAAGAAAAAAAGTTTCCAATATTGACCTTGCCATCAACATCCAAAAGTAATTCTTGGCAGAAATACTTCTAAATTCCTCCCAAATAGTCCTTCAATAGTATTTTATTTTTACATGTCCTTTCAAAACAAACAAGTTTGTTGAACATTTTTCCTACAGATCTAACAGTCACGTGAGGTTTGTTGTTGTAACAAAACCAATATTTTGATGTGGAGACTCCCAAAACTTCCTGCAAATAAACTACAACAAAGCGCAACCTTAGGGAACAGTAACTACAGCACTGGCAGAGTTGATTTAAAGGTCATAAGATCTTATCCCCAAGTAACATCTCAGTGTACTCTAAGGTAATGCTACTGCAAACTGTTCTCTCCCTTCTCTCCTATTCTTCTGAGATTATGAAAGCCTCATGAACCCCTTTGAGTTATCCTAATCATTCAGCTTTGATTAACAAAAAATGGAAATTCAGATTCCACACTTAAGAAATCCAAAGCACAAGTGGGATGTCACAATATTTTTAACATTTCCAGGGAGAAAGGCTGGCCTGCAGGGAAATATTTGTGCACTGATGAAAAGAGTTTGGTCTTGACAAAGAAATTAAGTGCAAATGTAGTTAGAAAGAGTCTCCCTCATGTAGAAGTGCACAATCTAAAGTGGGACTCAGATGCAGTCTAGGATCTTAAGTACAGTTGGGCCATTGGTCTTCTCTCTAATTTTGGAAGCTGCCAAAATACATTGAGAAGAGCAGCAGTCTGGAAATATTTATTGCACTGAACTTATGCTACTTACAAGAAGGAAATGAACAGCTACAGCTTTCAGCCTATGCTGCTCCTCAATTGATATGAAATGACCCAAAGGCAACACTACTGGTAAGAGATCCCAAGCTACAAGGTATGATTCAAAGATGAATCTCAGTATAAAACTAGTAGAAATGTTTTTGTATCCAATCAGGAAGGTCTAGAGGAGCAGAAAGATGGCCAGATAGGCTTGAAGAAAGCTGAAAATCCCAGACTGCAGTGCAGGAATGTTTTTCTCAGAATTTTATCTCTATTTTTTTCATCCAAGATCATGTTTCAGTATGGAGCATTAAGAGTTTGATTTTTGAGGGACTGTAAATATAAGCAAAGTGTACAAATAGTGAACAAACTAAATGGAAATTATTTCTTTGCACATTTTTAAAAGTAAAATATAATTGTCATTTTAAAACAAATCTTTGAGTTGTTGAATAGGAAAGAGAACATGACTATTGGAAGCAGTATGCTCATCCCTTCTTTTTGAATAGAAGTTCAAGGATGGTATAATATCAGGCAAGATGTGTTCAGAGTCAGCCTTTGAGATCATACATTCTGTAGGCAATTAAAAGCAATAAAGACAAAGTTTCCATATAAGTATTTAGTAAACATGGTTTATTTTCTGCTTCTGCTTCCTGAGATGTATTTCAAAAATAAATAATTCATTCCAGGAGCTCTGTTTTTGTCCAGTCACTAATAAATCAAACAAAGAGTGACTAAAAAATTAATGCATATCTAGAAGTCAGCTGCAAGAGAATTGCTGCATACATTCAGAAAAGCAAGAAAGCCAAATTTCCGTTGATACCTCCCTTTCTCCAAAAGAAAACAATATCGTCTATCAGTGAATAGGAATTTGACTCCAACCATGACCATAAACCTCATGGCACAAGAAGAGATAGAGACCAAGATAAATAAGTTCCAATCCCATTAAATACTTTATGAACAAAATCCAATATAAGAAAACTCTACTCAGCATTTACCAGATTACTAATGTAATTTCAGACACGTGGGTATGATGTTGCTTGGAAAGGCCTACCTTTCTGTAAATGACTGCGACCTGAATCACATTTTGCCTTCCACGTGAGAAAAAGCGTCAGATGTAAGCATGCACAAAGTGTATCTCAGTAATTTAGTCTGAAGCAAATAGATTAGAAATAAAAACATTACTCTGCACCAGAAACAGCAATAATGTCTGTATGATTAACATGGATGTTAACTAAACCCTTAATCATTGCTTGTCTAGGTAATATCACTGTGGAGATTGCTTAGTCAGACTGGGTGACATGTAAAACTATTCATCACCTTTAGCAAAGGAAAAAATTTACTATATAATCTTCTCTCTGACGAGCTTGGCAAAATAGTTTGACCATCCATTGAATGTTTTCCAAAAGCCTTATCCGTACATGCACACTGAGCACATATATAAAAAACTGGTCTTAGTTTAGGTTTCAATTTGTTACAGTGAAAAAGTGCAAAGCAAGCACAATAGACACGAGGATTTATCTGAAAATATTTCATTTTTCTTATCTTCACCTATATCCATCAACACTGTTCAACATTTCTTGTGATTAATACTTTGAAATGAAATCTGGATACACATTCACACTCACTTTCACACAAAAACCTGTCTTCCATTCCAGACCTGTTGCTTACTTGCTGTGACTGTCAGGAAATTTTGCTACCACACTTACTGAATTATTTGGTAATACCGTTTGGTAATGCCTGTCTTTCAAGAAGGATTCTGCATGCTGTGTACTCCAAGCATTTTTTGATGGGCAATGGTGACTGATTCTTCAAACTGGAAAAATGGCTCTCACTAATGAGTTCTCCTTGCAGAATATCCAGTCTTATATCCTACTGTAGCATATAGAAGATTGCTTTGTGAAACAGTCATTCAGAATCTTTGTCCTACTCCAGACCCCTCTGAAAAAAATAACTACTAAAAAAAAGTCCTATCAGCTTGGTTTAGGTGTAGGACATATAAGAAATCACAAGGGCTACTTTAAAATATTCTAGATCTGGATAAACATAGTGAGCGCATCTATCAAACATGCTCCAAGTATTCCCATTTCCATTTGCTCATCACATTCTTTTTGAAAATGGCTCCAGAAGATAGAAACCTACTCATAAGCAAAAAAAAAATGTAACAGTTGCCTAGGATACTGCAGGCCAAGTCAAGATAGAAAGTTGAAACAGCTCATGAGGTCTGAGCAATTTTGGAACTCTGTATAACCTTGAAAGGCAAATTGCAAGATGTGAAAAATGTAGCTTCATATATTGAAAGAGTTCCTTTGTTTTCCATTTTGACAAAACCCAAAATTCCATCATTTCTATTTAGAAGCAGAATTATTTCCTAAACCTAAGTACAGAGCGTATTAAAATACAACAGCGAGGGATTCTCAAGCATGGCACAAAAGTCCTTCCAGTGTCTTTGCTGTACTTTATACTGTTTATCCTAGTTGTCTGTTTTTAGTCTATGCTGACCAGTCCAGATGTTCATCTTCAACCTCATATCAACATCCTTATGGGAACGTCAATTATCTTGGATAAAGTGAGATGATAAAAAGTGTCGAATCCTGTACATAAACAGCAAAGTATAGACTGAGTATTACTGCCATATTGTGGAAGTCGTGGGATGTAGTAACAGATCCTTGCTCTTAGTGGAAATTGGTGGTATTTGATAGTGGGTAGGAAAAACTGACAAAGGCAATGCTGGAAGACAATTTCCAGCCTTGGGTAAAGATTCTACCGTAACAGGCTCAAAACAGAGCAGGCAAAGCCTGTCCCAAGGAGCCTCTGCTGACTCATAGGTGTTAGTGGTGTCAAACTTAACTGGGATCAAGGAACAGCTGCAGACATGTGGTGAATCATTCTTCCAGTTTTATTCTAGGTGAAAATTCCCCACTCCCCCAGCCATATTATTAAAGCATAAAAGGTTTCAAAGAATGCTTCAAGCTGACTTCAAGACAACAGAATCTTTCATCCCAGTTAGATAAATTTGCCTCTATCGTTCTGTCTCATTCTGTCTCTTTCTACTCATTTCTACCTGGAGGATAGAAACCTTCAGTTAGCTATTGATAAATATGGCATATGCAAGAGAAGCATAAAAACTGTTCCTCAGAGATATATTCCTTTCTTTTGAACAGTCCATTTGCTTTTGATGGGAGAAGGGTGTTATTTTAAGAGACTGTGACTAAGGAATTCATTTTCTGTTAGCGTTACCACTATCCAAATAATTAGTAACAAGCAACTTGCAGATGATTTTATATGTTTTTTATGTCAATATAAAAGTGCATTTTCAGTAATCTTTCTGTTACCTAGAATGTAGTTGCTTAACAGTCTAGGGAGTTTAACCCCCCTAATAAAAGAAGTAATGATTATTTAGACTGTCCATTTGCTATTGAGCTCAGTAGGATGTTAGGAAACAGAATTCTGCTGGAGACTTCTGAGAACTGGCTTACTGTAACTCCTCTTTCCAAATTACCATTACAGACAATGTGTGTAAACTCCAGTTTAGCATTCCTTTTGTAAAATGAAGATAATGTCCTTTACAAAGATTTTTATTATTTCAAACTTAAAAAGAACAAAACCAACAAAACAAACCCATCTTCCATACAGAGAGAGATCCCCAGAGAAACTGTGCTGCCAAGTCCAAAAAGTTACATAAAATAGAACTGTGCCAGATGTGCCTGGAAGTTCATGCACTTCTAATCATCGTGTTTCCATTTTTTCTGTTGGTCTGACACTCGAATTAATCATGGCTGAACTTCACACTGATGAAATTATTTGAAGTATACCTTTCTGTTAAGAAAACAAAATAGGAAGAAACTGCCTTGTAATAGGTGAAAATGTTTTCAAGTTCCAGGCACTGAGTGAATGCACTCAAAACATTACTACTGTCAGCAGCAGTATAAGATGGGGCTAACAGAGAATCAGAATTATCCACATCACCTCATATTTTTGAAAATAAGAAATCTCTGGAATAAGCTCTTTTTTGAATTGTCAGCTCTCAATGCATTAAACCCTCTGACACCTCAGAGAATGTTGTTTTCTGCTTTTGCTGCTCCAAAAAGAAGCAGGAAAAAGAACATCTCACTAATGTCTAGGAGATACATTCTGTTATTGAGCTGACAGACTCAACAGCCTCAACCTTTTAATCATCAAACAGATGGAAAATTTCAACATTCAAATATAGAAGGTGCTGATCATTAAAAGAACTGCTATTCAGACAACAAAATCTTGCTTGATTTTGTTATTGTAAGAAGTGAATGAGTTTTTCCATCATATATGCAGTTCTTTAACTTGAAAACCAAACACTCTCTCTAAGACCTCTTAGTTTCTTCTTACATAGGCTTACTAAACATCCAGATGTTACCACCTCGGTGGTTGATACTTGACCTCCTTCTCTTAACCATTTCCCATTCGATGTTTCCCCTGTCTTGTGTACCATCTGGTTGCAATGAAAGCATTCCAGGGGTTTGCGTGCCTTTTCAGCCCAGAAATCTTATGTAAAATCCTGCTTATGCAGCTCTATAAAACTGTTATATCTTCAGTATATTGACAACTTCAGCAATAACTTCTTCAGTTCTTTTACACCAAGAGAGAGCCCTGCCTAACAAAGCCTTTGGGAACACCAGCTCCAGCTGTTGAAGCTCTGATGGGGCTGTTTCTAGCTATGGATCCCTGGATATCTGAGTTAGGTGACTACAGAATCCACAGGAGCAGTTGTGGTATTTCATTTTTTCCATAGTCTGATGAGGTTGTTTGGAGGAGATTGCGTGGGACCCAAAAGGATCTCAGCCACACTGAAAACAGATTCTATGTGACAGTCATGCTTGCTGACAGCCTCTCAAGTTATCTAATGATCTGATTTGTGGGTACTTCTAGTCTCTTTTGACATAGCTAACTTATTCTTCATGTGCTAAGACATTAAAAGAAAATAAAAAGCCTACACCACATATCATTACTGGATCTCTCCATATCTTAACGTCAAATGCTGCAAAATAAGATGTGGGATAAATGTTTGCAATGAAGAGAAAAGGCAAAACCAGAAACTGACACAAAAACTTTTTATTGCTGTCACTGAACTGTAAGCATTAAGCTTTGCTTTCTGGCGATGCTTTCAAGTGGTCTCGTACAGCCTCATCTCCCCACAGGACAACTGCCCAGTGTTTCCAGGCAGGCATGAAAAAGGGCTGTGAAGCAGCAGTGTCTTTGAAGTGGTATGGGCTCATTTTTGAAACAGTTTTGAACTCATCCATTTCCCAGTGTTGTTTAGCAGCACAGTGAATTTCAGCTCTCAGGGCTGAATGGTACTCCAAGAGGCCATCTAGCCTGCTTCTGCTACACCACAGAGGAGTCAGCTCCATTTGTGCCATTCCCCATCAGTGTTTAATCAGCCTCCACCAAAGCTGAAGACCTCATTGTCTCCTCTCATCACCTACCCCAGGCTTTGTTCCCCACATTCCAAGAAGTGTCCTTGATGATGTTTAGCTCACAGTTGTTTGTCTTGCCCTATGGATATAGAAAAATGACTATTCCTTTTGCCATTGCATTTCATGACTTAGAAACTTGCAGTGATGGTGCTTAGTCATCCCTTTTTTTAGGAGAAGCACAAGTAGACTCAATTGCTCTTTGACAGCTGTGTTTTCTAGCTAGACAAAACTCCAGCTGAGGTTGTGTTATATCACAATGGCTGGGTTTTTCCATCCATGTGTCTTAAAGGTCATCCTCTTGTTTATACAGACCATTTTCTGCTTTTCTTGTAGCTCTACAACATTGTTGACTCAGGTTAAGCTTGTAGTTTCTTTCCTACTGATGTGCTACCCAGCCAGTTATTACTCCTCAGTGTCTGCATTCACCACACTTGTCCCCGTTGAATAATATTTTGTTTCATTTTGTTTCTGAAATATAACTCTTATTTTGCAAGATTCCTTTGAATACTAACCTTGTTTTCCTTCTCAACTTGGTGTAATTTGCAAATTTAATACAAGACTTCATTCTATCATTATGCCATTAATGAAAATGTTGTACAGTAGCCAACTCAGATGATGTCCCTGAAAAACCCTGTTCAGTGCATCCCTCTGACTTTGCACAGTAGTCTTCCAGAAACTTGTCTCTGTAGAATATTTATTATATTCATTTCATCTTGACTATGTGTCCCTAACTTATTAATTATGGGTATATGAGACATGGTTAAGATATATGACACCTATTACTTATGCTTTGTCCACAAGATCTTTGATAGAAGGAAACTGGGTTGATTTGGCAGACTACTAAGAGCAGAGAATGACAATTAGTAACCATGATAAACAGTATCCAGTTGATCAGCTATGAAAGGACAATCTGTACTGGTATTTTAGATTAGAAGCACACTGAATTCCCAGTAGCACAACCTGACAGTAAGTAGTGTACCTTTAGTTCAGTGATGTTTAACAGGTCTTTAGTTCAGTGGCTGCAGAAGGCCACCCCTCAGTGAGATATCTGCAAGAAATAAAGAACACTCACAGAAATATGGGGAGGTTGTTGCACTTTATCTTGAAGCAGTCAGTGCCAGCAGTGGGAGAGGTGCTTTAGCAGTCCCATGTTTTATATTTACAGTTGTATATCGTATACCTGTGCATAACCCCAAATGAAACCACTAGACATGTCTTAGATGTTGCTAGCTGTTGTGGTATAAACAGCTTAAAAAAATCCAAAACCTAAGACTTTTTTACCCAATAGTAGATAACAGCAACACATCTGTTTGGAAAGATTTTCTTCTTTGTAAAACACAAATAATCAAGAAACTCAGCACTTCTCTTCAATCATTTCGGTAAAACTGATATTTAATTGGGCAAGGAAAATGCTCCCAGGGCTTTAATAACCACAAGCTGAATTAAAAAAACAGAGTCTGCATTCTTTGATGAAGTACCCTGCACTTGAAGCTATGAGTAGACACTCATTACACACTCACTTGTATTACAGGCATTTATTATGAAGCACACCACCAGAATACAGAGAAATGCATTTGCTTTGCCCTACGTTAATTTCTTATACACACCTTTTCAATAGATCAAGGATAATTTCTTGGATCACTAAGGCCAGATCTATGCTGCCACAATTATTCTCTTATTACAACACTTCTCTTTCTCAAGCACAGGGTTGCTCCATCTTAAAACAATCACATTATTTTACCTCCTGCTGCTCCTATAAAAAGGATGTTGCAAGATTTCTGTTTTCTAATAGTTAGACAACTTCTACTTTCCAGATTAAATTTATTCATGGTCAGTTTATATTTCTTTCTTTTATATTATTGAAGAGCACTAGTTTGTTTGTGGGGGACCATATCACTTGCTACCAGCTATGCATGCCTCTCTTCTCTTTTTTCCACTTTGGGTCTACCAGGAACTGATATCAAATGAAGTAAACCAATGGGTAAAAGCCACAAGAGTTGTGCTGGGATCTTGCAAGTACGGGACATAACATTAACTGAGCAATGTCTGAGTCAGTGTAGAAAAGCATTCACCCTAGAACTGATTATCTTTCCCATCAGTGTCAGCCACTTAAGCATTCTCCCAGAAATTCATCCAGCTTGGTTAAAATTCTGGGAAAAGAAGGTTTCCTACATTGCCTGTCCAAGTCCACAAGTCTAAGAGTGAAAAACACAAGGACAAGTCACTTTTAGCAAATGAATGGTAGAAGTTCTGTTTGTTTTTGTCTCTCTGAAATCTTGTTCTCCCTCATAGGGTTCACATATGGTATGCTACTATTGCGACCATGGTGTGCTTACACCCTCCAATGCCCTTCCCATCTTTAAACATAATTCTTTAGGTCAAAAGGGAGGTTCTGTAGATCTCCTCTAACCCTCCACAAGATAACTTTCACCTGGACAATGAACAGTTAAAGTGGTATGAGACATGGGGAAGGCATGACCCAAAGGTAAGGAAAGTTTCTGATTCTGTCCATATGTTTGTATGGCACCATCTGGCTTGGCTTTTCAAGCCAAAGCAATCTGGTCGGGTCACCTGGCATAGTACTTCAGGGCAAACCTCTAGGGGGAGGTTACCAAGAAGAGGTCAGCACCTAGGAGGATTTAAAAGCACACCTAGACAAAGTCTCATGCAACATGGAATGCAGCTGAACCTGTGACCCTTTCAGCAAGAGGTTGAACAAGGTACTACTAAAGATCCCTTCCTGTCCAATGGACCTCAGGAGTCCATGCTGATTTTCAGCACACAGAAGACAAAGATGCATTACCAACATAATACATTGCCAAGCTTAACCACTAGCAAGCCCTGCAACAGAGAACTGGAGATGAATGAATGTGCATAATCCAACACTAGAAATATGGAAAGCAAGATGAGACAGCCATGGCTACTTCAAAGCAGGTATCAGGCACTGGAAAACGTAATCAGTCTGAAGTGCAATGTAAGATAAATTGGCCTTTACTTATACAAAATATGCCTTCTGAACCTCCCACTGGGATTTTGGCAGGAATTGTTCCCAGACATCATCTAGTGAAAAATGATCGACTCCTCTTTGACACAGTATCAGAGAATCTCAGGAATTTAAGTTTCCTTATGCTTGGCAAGCACTTATAAATATTAAGAAATGGAAACATCAGAATGCAAGTGTTTAGTACTCCATTTTATGACTACATTGCACTAGTGACAGACCTGTTCAAGATTAGAGACTTGTTAACACTGGCTATTTTTAAGCCTGGAAAAGCAATTTTTATTCATGCTGCACTACTGTTTTCTGCCAAATTACCTTATAGAATGTTTCTAAATTCCAGGATTTCTCCAAAAATTTCTTTGAGTTTATAATGTTGCCGACTGGAAAGTTAAGAAATTACTGAATGTCACAAAGAAATACCTAAAGTGAGCACTGCCGGTGTGGACTCCACACACTAGTATGGTGAGTTCTGAACTTGAGAATTTAATCATTCTGACACAGTGGCAAAAGAAATGACTCAAGAATTATTCCTTCATTGCATTTAGTCTTGTAATCAGAAACCTAAACTTAACAGGCTGCATGTATACTAGCCTTTGCTTAAGTATACATTATGCTAGTAAAAGGACACCACTACAACACAGAACATTTTAATTCTTCACCACTTTGTTCCAAAAATGTCATGCTAATGTTTTTTCAAAGCAGAATGGCTGATCTCTTATTCTGTATTGTTTTCATACATCCATCTGGGTAAGATCACGAGGTAAAATATCTAATGAGGTTAGACAGTCTTTTTCTTAAGATGTGAAGAAAAATTTAAAGTGATTCAGAATGTATGTTCTCTTCCCGAATTAAACATATTTTTGATGTCTCCAGTAAATGCTATAGATTGGAATATTATGGAGTTCTTAACCCTCACACATTTGCACGCATGCATAAAAATTATGTCCCTTTCTGACTGCAATAAGTTACCTCAGTTGTTCCATTCACTTTCAGATTTCATTTGACAGGTCTTGGTTCCTGCTTCTCCTCTTCCAAAAACCATTTGCACCTGACAGCCCTAGCTCAGGTAAGCACCTTCTTGTTTCTTGTGCTCCTATTTTCTGCTCAGTTGTTCTGACTAGCCATGCTGGAGCATGATGCACCACAAAGTGGATAATAAGCCTCTTTTGAGAGTATCATGTGGTTGTAGGGACTGAAGCACATTCTCTGTTTTGAGGTACTGGTCAGAGTTAGAATGCAATATTGGTTGCCTTTTCCTCATTTGAGTCTGATCAAGCCTCTCAAAGTTCCTCAGGGCTGAGCCCGGGCCTGCCCATGGTGGGGCAACACCATATTGCTCTAATCTTGACTTCTCCAAGGATTCAATCCCCGTCAGGCACTATTGAATTTTAATTTGGGTCTTGTCCAATCCAGCTCCCAGTCCCAGTTCCTGGGCTGGAATTTGGAGACCATTAAAATATCTTGTATTCCTGAACCAGTTCCCACAAACTATACATTTGCTTCATCAGATAGTGAAGGGTAAAAGCTGTCTTCCAATAAGCTACCTGTCTTTTCACAACATCTGAGGTTGTATTTTGAAAACCCCGCTTTTCTTTCTTCATGCAGTGATTACACTCACAGAAGGTATATTTTTGGGACCGTTTACTTAGCTACAAAAAGCACATCTACAGATTTTTAAGTGCAATTGCAAATGGAACATATTTTCCCTCTAGGGAAAAGCCAGTTACAGTTTACTTATATATATCCAAAACTATTTTAGAAGAAAGATATTATAGAGTTGTACTTAGAAAACAGAAAAGTCATCCATAGCTTCGCAAGACGTGTATCTCAAGAAGGTGTTTGTTAAAGGCAAATAAGATGATAGTGTTGTAGATTTATTGCTGGCAGCAGCAGCAGCAGCAGAAGTTTCATTGTAAATAACTTCAAGGCTTCCTGTTTTAGTAGAAATACTGCCACTATTTTGAGTAAAACCAGACTCAACACAAAAATCAGACCTTATCACTTACACTGTCTGATTTATAGGAACTGCTGTACTTGATGCCAGTCATTCTGATTACATCCTGGTAATTTTTCATGGGATGCTCACATGACATAAAATCAAAATTAATAACACTGTATGTTCTTCATTCTTTCCTTGGGTAAAAACTTCCAGGGTTAATATAATGTCTTGTCTAAGTGGGTTGATATTGCCTCAGTAGGGGATTTTATGGACCGTAGCTGTTGCCAGACAGTAAAGATTGCCAGACTGCAATCAATATATGGAGTTCCTTTTTTTTTTCCCACCTCTTTTTTCAACAAGGTGGAGTGGCCCTCTTTAAGCAAGCTAGATTTCAGCTCAGTTGGGTTGCCAGTAGTCTGGAGCTTATTCATGTCATGTGCTTGTGAAGAAAAAATTATTGTGTATTCAGCTTTTTGAGAAAGACGGAAACTATTAAATGCAGAGGCTGGAGAAGATGGCATGTCTTGGAACTTCTAGAAAAGGACCATGGATTGATTTGAATAGTTTTGCTGCTGACTGGTGGCACAAAATTTGGACAGCATATGTTTTATTGCATCATCATTACTGGACATCACATGATATGATAAGACTGACCCACCCTGAAATGACTAATCGAGTGGGATGCTTGAAAAGGTTTTTTCTTTTTTACAACCCTCAATTAGAGAAACCACATTTTCCAGGGGAAAAACAGCAACTTTTAAGCGTATGTGAATGTGTTGGTTTTTTTTTTTCTGTAGTTTTTTTCTTCTTTTTCTTTTCTTTTTGTTTTTAACAAAGAAGGCTTTCCTGCCCACTAAAGAATTTGGTCAGAGAGGTTTTTTGTTTTTTCTCTTTTCCAACAATCGTCACTGAATCAACATGAATCATCTAATTTTAACCAGCACCTTTATAGTTCAAAGCAAAGGGTAAGACTTACTCTCTAAGCAACCGGAAAATGGACTTCTTGGCTCGTGTATCTTATCGCCCCATTTATCCTGAGATATACAGCCATGTTACTTTCCCCTCTTTCAGCTGTGCCTATTGGAATTGCAGCCATGCCATTTCCCAAGAATATTCTCGGTGCGTCAGCTAACATTTAAATATTAAAAATGGAGAGTGGTTTCTCAAAATTATGCCAAAATGGAAAGGTGTAAGGAAACCGCAGTCTGGAACACAAAAACTTGACGTTCCTCATTCTGAGGCCCCTCTGCATCTTTCAGCACTGAAGCCATGGGTGGTTTCTAGAAATAATATTGTGTTTGTAGCTGTGCACTGCTAGAAAATGGCTTTCAGACCTACCTGTTTATGATAAACTCTGGAGCAATAAGCAACTGACATTTTCCTCTATAACTGAAAGTGACGTACTTAATCACTCAGTAAGGGCAATTTCATATTTTGCTTCTCTGTCTCTTTGTAGAATATATGTTCTATTTACCTTGGTAGGACTTAACTATAATATGCAACAGATTGAGTGTGGGATGTTCAGAATTCGTTTGAGATATTCAGATGTTTTTAGATCCCTTTAGCCATTTGGTAAGGGTTTTAGGGTAAAAGACACCACACGCTACAGTTTAAGTGGGGTTACCCTTCCCCAAGTACATTCCCCTGAAAGCAAAATGGAAATACATCTTTCAGTTCACCACAGTGCAATAATAACTACCCTTCCATGCTGGTTCATGTAGGTTAAGTAGAGCCTTTGGTAGAGCCAGCAAACAGCTGCTGACCCAGGTCTTGGGCCGCTGAATTTAGAGGAGATGACTGTCTACCAGGCAGCCTATGGAAACCTCTCAGCCTTTTACAGAAATTAAGAGGTCAGACATCAGATGTGGCAGGATCCATGGTGTCTGGCCACATTCATAAATGTTTGGCTTTACAAACCACCTTCATATGTGGTGTGTATGGAGTTCTGTTGTTTCTTTGGTTTCTTCATCAAGGTTTGAATCTATCCAAAACTTGGAGGGGTGTCCTCCATTTTGCAGCATGCATCCGCTCACACTGCAAAAATATATCTCCCTATGAGTTTTGTGACTGTCTTAGTAGCTTCAAGACTTATCCTTCTTGATCTGTAAAAAGGAGGAATTTTTTAGCAGTCACATGGTAATGGACTTTTTCTAGCACTCTTCTCAGACTTGTCCTGCTTGAACATCCTGGGATGACTATAGAGTATGATGGGGTACAGTATTCTTCACTAAACAAAGTAGAGACATTATCTGCATCCAGCTCAAATTTATCTATCAATGTTGTCTATCTGTGCTTTTTAGGAAGTGCCTCCAAGGCGCGAAAACAGCCACCTCACACACAGCTTCAGGAAGAAACATTTCTACAACTTCCTAACCTGGTTCATACAAACTTTCTTGACAAAAATGGGATGGGACAATGTACTTTCTGCAGACCCCTTATAGTGTCCAAGGTTCTTGAAAAGGGTAGAAAAGTTTGTGGTTGGACCTGTTTCCATCAGATCTGGGGATGCCAAAGTCCAGCAAATTCCCTTGTGAAAATTCCTCTTAAAAAATGAAACAGCATGAAATGCAAGGAAACAACTGGGAAAGCATAGCTAAGGCCCCCAGTGCTTATATTCCTGTCAGGTACATGTTTTAAAACAGTGAATAGAAATTGTGGTTTGTAGCTTGTAGTCAACTGGTGGATTTGAGCTGCCTTCGGGGCCCCCGCAGGCTGTCAAAAGAAAACAAATGGTCGCTGTGTGGCTGCAGCCTGGGGAATCCCTTGGGCTGTTGGTCACAGTCCTCACGCCCAGAGCTTCAACCTCCTAGTAACAAAACAAAACACTATGAGGAACTTCGTAAAGACATCAACTTCCAGCCTAGAGAGCTGAAGGGAGATCTGTCCCATAAGAGTGTCCCATTACAGAAAGGATCCCAGCCTGCTGCAGAGGTAAGCAGTTTGCTCACAAGAAACACTGCTCTTTTAGAGAGCAGAGCAAGTACTGATCACCTGCCACTACTTCAAACCTTCTCAAGGTCTTCAGAAGCAACTAGTCTTACATCAAATTATGGATTTTGAGAAAGCAGTTACAAATACAGCCAAAGCCTTACTTGATTTAATGAAAAGGATTGACCTAGAGGCAAATGGTGAAAGATTGCATCCATAAAACTATCTGTAGAAAAATTTGGGGTTTCTAACAATATGTTTACCCTGTCGTTTTCCCCTGTCTCCTTGGAAAACATGATGTCGCTGTGAACTTAGCAGGAAGGTGATTAAGAATGTAAGGAGTAGCGTGTAACCCCTCTTCTGGTAGCCTAAACCTCAGAAGTGGTCTGACTGCAGAAACTCTGAAGGGTGAATCAAGATTTTAGGACAGCTCAGAGACTGTGTCATGCCTTTGTACCACCCTTCTTCGGTGGACTGAGTGGGTGAACTCTTGCTTCTGGGGCTACCTACAGGATATGTGGTTGCTGCCCTCTTGCCCTACTGACACTGACACTTCAGGTCTTGGAGGGCTCACAGGGAGTCACCCAGGCTGCACACTCAGGGTCTGTTTTATTCCCTGCTCAGACAGCATCTACCCATTTCTACTTGGGGCAGAGCAATATGGATTATACCCTAAGCACTGCTCTCAAATTTATTAGTTTCAGTTTTTGGTCCTCCTATTCTTTAGGACATCAAAGTAAATTCAAAAACAAACAAACAAACAAACAAACAGGTTTGAAGAACTACTTCTTCATGCTCTTGTCAAAATCTGACACTCACTTGGATATACTGATAGTGTTTTTATGCTGGCTTTTCAGTTTGTGCCTTACCACAGATTTCCTATGGCTGTAAAGGCAAATGCGACCATGTAATTAAAACAGTTCTCATTGTTAAGTGATATTTACTAGATGGCCATGGTGTCTTTTATACCCCAGTTCACTGCACACATACCAAAAAACCCTGGAGAAGAACTTGGATGAGCACAGAGAAATCTCAGCATAGATTCTGGTGAATGATTGGTCAAAAAAGAAGTATTTGATTTGATTAAGAATGCAGTTAGATGAGCTTATATTGTACTGGAATAGAGTATGACAAATGACTTCTTTGCAGTGAAAACAATGGGAGTTCAGTGGGACAGTTTGTTAAATATCCACACATTTATTTCTTAGCAGAGTTGGTGTGGCCATAAAGTTAGAAGGGGAGCTCCATAATTCTGTCTCCTCAGTGGGAACAGATAGTGGTGATGGACAAAAGGGAAGACAAAACCTCTGTGTCCTTGAGCATCCTCACATCAGTCTATGCCTTACTGTATTCACAGGAGATAGAGATTTGATTACTCTTTCTGTCATTCAGGCAAGATAGAGATTGTATTATATTTTCTGACATTCGCTTGATATAACTGCCATTTTCATTTGAGGACTGGGAGATTTAGACATTTTTTAGAGGAGACTTATGAAATGCTTGTAAAAAAAATAGATATAGTGGAATATGACTTAAAATGCCCCTTGGAAAGACACTGCTCCAACTCTCTCAGTTTTAAGTGAAAAATCTGAAAGGAATTTAACATTGAAGCAAACAGATTTCACATGGTTAGACCGACCATAATAAAAGCCTTGCTGTGTATTCATCTGGAGTGTGATGGATGCCCAAAAACATTAGCAAACACAACTCTTGAACAGAAAGGCAACAACTTTCTGAAGAGTCACAGACAGTAACAAATCCTTTTCTGCAAGAGGAATTTTACTGTGAGCTGGAGGGGAAGAGGGTGCAGCAAGAGAAAGGAGATGGCTACAGATTCATCTTCATAAATGTTCCCTGCTCAAAAACTCTTTAGGTCCAATTTATCCATAATATCTGAAGGGATGTGCTTTGTAAAATATCCTCATCTGTGATTCTTTTTGAAGTATTTCCACACATTGTACTGCCACCAGACACCATCACAATAGTGAGCTGAATAACACAAACGGCTCTGCCACCTCGCCATATTCCCTTCCTGGTCTGAAATCTGCCCCTTGAACAAAACTGGAGGCCAGAATTGTACAGACAGAAAAATAAGACACACACTGCTTTATTCTCCAAACTTTGGCATGGTGTCATATGATGATTCACAGTGACTAGAATAAAAATGCCAGGTAATATATATGCCCTCAGGATGAGTTTTCTTTCCTTCACACCCCTGCCTTTCTTTCTCAGGTTTGATGATTAGAGATCAGCACAATCAAACATACAATTTCAGTCAAAAAATTTACAGAAGGCAGTGTAAGCCATCAACTCATTTGATTTCTGTCTTGTGATTTTCAATGGCCTATAAATCAGTGGCAGTGTTACACAGTTCCTTTTGTCCATAAACCTATTCAAACTCAGACAATGAAAGCCTTGTCTTCTACCCGAGTGTCTTTTTTCTTTTTTGAAATAACTGAAGGTGGTACTTCTGAGATTCAGCGTGATGAGTATTGAAATATGAATTAAACATAAAAGCTGAAAAGGATATTGCAAGCATCAAAAGCACCCATGAGCAAACCCTGCTGTTTTTAAGCTTAGTGTGCACTATGTAGCACTAGAAAGCTGCACAGTCCTGCTTTGACTTGGGTCCAACAGGTGGAAGAGTTATTAAAAGAAAGGCTGCAGCGCCTGGAGGTTTTATTTCCTTGTACAAACATCAGGGTACACTGAAGCATATGGTGCTGATGATACTGTGGGGACATAGCACAAACTACTTGGGCCATTAAAAACCCACATCCCAGACTATGCCACATGGCAGCACAGAAGAAAAACCAAGCATTTCTTGCTAACACAAAGCAATTAAATTATTTTTAGCTTCTATGAAAACAACAAACACAACTAAAAGGCAGCCTTCCTGGTCAATAAGACAAGAAGCACTTCTAAGATTAGCCTTGAAATTCTCAAAATAAATGCTCCCCCTGCTCCCCAAAGGAGAATCATAGTAACCATTAGGGTGTCTGCGTTTATAACCAAAGCCCATAAAACAAAGACTTAAATTAAAGGCTAGCAATTTTATTTCTCATTCTGCTGTGCAAAAGGGGATGTTTTGCTCTTTGTTCCCAATGACGTGATCTATGTGGCCATTTTCTATGACTGCGTATTTAGCAGAGTGAGGTAATAGATCCTTTGATCTCCCTTTCTCCACACTGTCTTCACCAAGCAAAGTAAACTGGGCCTTCTACAGCCTTTTCACCTGGTTGTTGGTTTCATGGGAGTAATTCCTGTAGTGCAGCCAGCTGCTCAAGATTTGTCTTGCCTTCCCCTTTCTTCTGCTCTTATCACAAAGTGGGCTTGCCTTCAGAATTCTATTTAGGAATATTGTGCAAGAAAAGAAGAGCAGAATAATAATGCTTAGTATATCCCTGGTATGCTTTGTTTTCTTAGAATACGTGTTCATATGTGTGTCTATGCTTGTCTACACATAGATGTGAAAGCACATACAAATATGTGTATATCTATGTCTTTGGATCCTGCATGTGGATAGCATGACCAAAATGTAACAACAGGAGAGTAAGAAATATTCTCTCATAACCTTTGGGGATACTTAAAAGCAGCTCTGAGGTTTTGGAGGAAGATTACAAAGCTTCCTGAAAACTCTTTGCATCCAGCACCAACAGGTAATTTCCCGAACTTCTGGCATAAGCATCCCCTCAGCCCTGCAGCCACCTCCATCCCAGCCCCAGCTGGCTTATGCAGAAGCCTTCAGGGATCTGATGCAAAGGGACTCATGGTCAGCACTATGCAGATCTGATTTGTGTCCCTTGCTACCATATTTCAGGATATTTCAGTTAAAAATCTCTGAGTTCCAAAAGGTGGGGAGGTTTGGACATACACAGCCATGCAGGGAGAACCATAAGCAATTCCACCAGGCATGATGCACCCAAGGAATGGCCACCCCAACCAGAGGCTACTGGAAGACTTTTTAAGAAAGTAAAAGAAAGACCCTTCTTGAAAAGCCTTCATTTTTTATGTGGCAAGGACTCTGTGTGGATCCTGCATGTCACTGCACCCTCTTTTAAGAAATATCTGTGTAGAGTTAAAAAGAGCATTTTTCAGCTGTGTCTCCTCCAGAATGGGGCTTCACAGGGTGCAGTGACAGACAGAGCAGGACCCAGATGAAGAACAGCTGTGCTAAGTGCTTCTTGGCAGAGAGCACATGCTGCCAAGCACTGCTGGTGGGGCTGCTCTGGCAGCATTGGAAGGGCCTGTGTATGCTTCCCCCGCTACTTTCTGTGTTTCCATGCTGTTTCCCATGTGTGCAGGCTTGCATGCTGTGGTGCAGCCAAGGTAGATCTGGGGAAAGGAGCACTGCTCTCCCCATAGCTCAGCCCTGCAATCCTCACTGTAGCACAGCAGCATGGCATGACACATGCCATCACCTACAGTGACCTCTCTCAGCGCAGGCTCCGTCTTCACAGACTCAGATGGTGTGCTCGGACAAGAAGAGAAACACTGCATCTCTCCCTTTCTAAGCTCATAATTTCATGTGGGCTGTTCCCACCAGAAAGAAGCCCAAATTTAAGTCCACAAATAAGTCCACCACTATCCATTGCATTGTGCTGTTTGGTCTTTTCACTTCCGCTGGTTAGAAGCCATGAATCCTCCTAATTTTGCTGTTCTTTCTCCTTGGTAGTCTATTCCTTTCTATAGTGGCAGTGGCATGCCTCAAATCTGAATCTCATACTTGGCATCAGTGATGCTTTGCAGTGACGGTACTTATTTTTCCAAATTATGGGGTTTTAGCTGCTATAAGATGAATAAAGCAAGTGCCTTCTGGCAGCAAAGAAAAGATGGCAAATTCACTGCATGACAAACACTCTGCATCAAGCCACTGATTAGAGGACTGCACAAGTGAGCTCTTGAACTCACTATTAAATTCCCTGTTAGCAAGCCTGTTTTGTTAGGCCGTTGGCTTTGAAACTTAATTTCATGTAACCTGAGCAATAGCTCCCTTAGCAAACGATAATCAAAATCACAAAGCTCAGTTGCCAGTCTCCTGAGCATACACTGTGAAGATACACAATATAGATGTTTTCCTTTCAGTCTATGCTAAAATCCAGCACAGTATTCTGGCCTTACTATTCATATTGCTGACTCCAAGGGAAGTGAGGCTGCCTGTTTTAATTACAACAAAATTATTCTGTGGTGTGGGGTAGCAATTATTTCTAAAGGTCACTAATTTTACAGCATTTTTACCACCACCTGATTAAAATTTAATGGTAATTCTGCTGCCACTCTTCCCACCCCATCCTTCAACAACTGAAATTACTCTCCCCAGTGAGTTGTTTCAGAAAACCCCCCTACAAGTGTTGAGTGAACTAATTTATGTCAACCTGAGGGAGCAGCTCCCTGGGCTGCTGCTATCTGTCAAATATAGCAAATATTCTAGCAGTCAGTTGTACAAGTTACATGTCTATAAACACACTAAAGATCACTATTATTTCTGCGTTTCTTTATACAAAAATACACTTTTGTACAAAGTTTCCCATAATATCAGAATGATTCTATGTAGATTGCTTTGCAAGTAATGCCTCCTTTTAATTTCCATGGAAATTACAACAGATACAAAGAGCAAAATAACACTGTTCAATAGGTAGAGCAGACTCTCTGTTACAAAAAGCTGTTTTTTAACCTGGCCACAATCCATGGATTCTTGCAGATGAGCTGATCAAGATGCTCTTCATTTTGTGGTGTGAGGGTTGTGCATGGCTGTCCAGCATGTGGCTTGCCTTCCATGTCACCACTGAAATGCACTACTTCCCACCTGGTCTTCATAAACGTACAACAAGCAGTGATGAATGTCACTGGGTATGATTATTTCTCCATAGAGGAATTTAATAACATGTCTTCATTTCATACCCACTTCCATATCAGACACAATTTTGTCCAACTGCCCCTCTGCTGCTATCTGTCACATGGCAATAAAATGTAATGGAATAATGGAGGAAGGTTCAACCTCTACTGCTATTCTACCAAAATCTGCTTCTGATGTCATGGGCCAACATCATAAAACAGGAGGCATTACATTTAGAACAGACCTTGTAGCACAGTTACGTAATGTTAAATAGCCCTTTTCTTATGAAAACCTTAATATTGTATTTCAGTAATGGAACATATTTTTTGTGAGGAAAAAAGAAATCATTATTTGCCACTTAGGAAGATGGCTAAGTAATTCTTAGTAGCATCTAAATGTTTTATGTTTTATGAAGCTAAGAAATATTAATGCCTTTAAAGCTTCAGTACTTTTAATATTCTAAGGGATGGGTTATAATGGACACTCAATTGTATATACAGCCTGTACCAACCATGTGAATACATAGTCTTCCTTTGTGACTAAACTTCCTCAGTAATATTTTTCAGCCACAAGCAATATCAAGTTTCAAGCTACACTTTGACCACTGGAAGACAAATACATTTACTTTATGTATAACCCTTTGACCACACTGTGACATTTTGTTTTGGTTTCTTCCACAGCAAATGATGGGCTGAAGCATAGTTCATGTAGAAAGAGTTAAAGCCTACAAGTATCTGGTTAGTTAGACTTCATGAAAGTTGCAAACACGTAGTTCAGATACAGAACCCTAAACCACTTATTTAGAAACCTAAAGGAAAAACCCTGTTGTTCTCATTATAACATTTCCTGTGTTTATAGTCACAGACTTTATCACATGTTTACATATATTTGTACATTATATTCTCCTGAATGAAATAAAGGGAGGAAGGGAGGAAGGGAGGAAGGGAGGAAGCCTTGAAAGCTCACTGAGAATTGCAATCACTGCCATCAAACAAGGTTGATGCTTGAGTTTCACAAAAACAAGGTCAAATCTCCCACTAATGCTTTTGTTGCTCTTTTTTCTCTTAATGTTTTAATGACAAATATATAACAAACCTAAGGTTTGTTATATACATTAACTATATTATGTATTTTATATGAGACCCAAGACAGTTCCTCTTAGTGCAGCCCAGACAAGCCAACAGATCAGACACCCATGATGTAACATATGCACGTCTCACAGGTTTCTGCTTTTTTGTCTATGGTGGTTTGGCTGTGTCAGGAGATCTTCCAGGATGGAAAAGAAACTCCAAAAAATACATAATAAAGCAGAAGCATGCAAGCGTCCATTAGTTGCAGCAGCTCCAACCAATAACACTCTACTAACACCCTACATCCTTCATTTCTTCAAAGACTGGTAGCAGCAGTCTCTAGTCCTCATCCGTCCCAAGGGACATCTCTCATATGCAGAAATTATCTGAGTTTCTTCTCAACTTACACAAGAACAAATCAAGCTCTCCCCTTCTTGCACTTTCCAAGACTGATATTTTTTCTCAGACCAATGGGGCAGAGTGAACTCAGCAGCCCAAGAGCCATTTGGTGGGCTTCATATTATCTGTGGGCACGACACACCACCGTCCAAACCTACACGATGCTGCACTTAACGCAGCGTACTAACATACTGCTGGCATTTCTCTAGTAACTAACACAAGAGTAATATCTTGCCCCTCTCTGATGATGGATTGATAGAGAGTTAACTACCTGAAGTTGTCTTCTTTAACATTACTTTCAAACTTCACTTCTTGTTTTTTTAGTTTTCCTGTGGGTGATGATGCTTGTGAAAGGATAACACAAATGCAGCTGAAAGTCCATCCATCCTTTGAACTCCTCAGTATTCTTCCCAGAAGGTCTGTCTCATTATTTCTGCTCAAGGATACATGAAGTTGGCTGCATGCCTAGATTTGCATCTGGTGTCTAAAAAGAAAAATAACAATTTGCTTCAACTCTATGCATGGGGATGACAGAGGAAGAGAAGTTGAAGCTGAGAAACTGAGCCACTGTCACAGAAGTGAATGCTCAGACAGGTCCTATCCGTAGCCTGAATGTGTTATTCGTAGGCCTAAGAACAGAGGCAGGAGAATGCAATTCTTTTTTTATATATATATTCTTCAAAAAGCAAACTATGATAGACTAGAATGGGATTTACTTCAAGATCCAATCGACTAACAATTATGTTCTATGATTGATTGCCTTGATAGCATAAGTTCAAACGTGAACCAATGTTCATCTTCCACAGCCTAAGTAGAACTTGTGCCATCCTGCCAGCCTCTGGAAGTCTCTTGAGGGTATGGAGCTGTCTTTTGGCAACAAAGCTTCAGCATGCTCATGAATACTAAGGTTCTTTAAAGTTCTACAGGGCCTTAACCATACTCTGAAGGAAAAAATAATCTCTATTTTCCGAAGTGCACAAAAGCCCTTCCATTTCCCCCTCTTCTGTGATGGTAATGTTAGCTGTTGTTTCTTGACAATACACAAATACAAAATATTATCATTTTTCCAGAATCGCCAGCTGAGTATCTCTATTTCTGACTCCTTTACCACTCAGTGACACAATTAGTTTTCATTTGATGAGGTCATAGCACTCTACAGATCGCATTAATCCCCAGTCTACTGTACAGTTTTTGTCAATGTGGTTAACAGGACTTGAAAAATGTGGTACCGAAAGTGTAACGGCTGTTCCAGATAGAGGTCTACTGCTTCCTCTTCCGGATTATGTCTTCAGCTGCAAACCAGCTGTCACATATTCCTACTGCCGAAGCCATCACTTGGAGCCTTGGTCCTTCTTATAGACAGCAGCCCAACATCTGTACCATCAGTCACACTGCTCATAGGCTGTGCACTCACAGGCCAAGGTGAGGGGCATTCTATTGTCTAGACCTTTTTTTGTAGGCACCCATGGAAAGCTCTTCTGAAGGCACAAGTACTTTAGTTATTAGCCCCCATCAAGGTAGTATGGTACATTCTGGCTTGTTCACTTCCTTTTCCACATCACTCTCCAAATTGTTTTAATCAGTCAGGAGGTTCTGTATCATCACTGATGCCCACCAGGTTTTGTCTCTGACTGAAATATTTTTATTTGACATTGTGGTCCTTTTACAGATATGCAGTACATCTTTATTACTCTTATCACCAAATAGCTCTCTTTACTGAAATCATTTTATTGATGCTTCCTTATGCCTTTCTAATGATACTCACTCTACTTGTCATTCATATACTGTGAGTTATTCCCAAGGCTGCCTTGACTAGGGATGGCTCATAACTATAGCAACTCTAAAAAAACTGTAGCTTATTTAACTGTAGACAAAAGCTCTGCCAAATTTCAAAGAAGTGAGGCTTTGCTGAACACTGCAGATCAATATACATTTCAAGAACTTGTTGTAACTTAAACAACAATGTGGTAAATTCTGCCTTTGCCTTGGAAAAGTGTCCTAAGTCTTCAGCCTAAATATGCAAGCATTTGCACAACTGTTTCACTTACACATTAGTACTATAAGCACTTCTTTCCATAAGAGCAGCTGGAAGAATGATCTGATGTGTCTAATCTCTCAGATAACCAAGTCAGCATGAGGAAACATGTCTTTAACTGGTCCACAGCTGAAAACTTGCTGCAGTGGGAGTGTTGGAGTGTTTTGCGTAGTGTCAGCACGTTCGCTAGAGATTAACTAACCTGTAATAACTATCCCGTTCTTCCCACAGGATGTGCAGCCTCCTAATTTTTGCGGGATAGATGATCAGTTTTCTGAGGAAGGGTACTTCCGTGGATTGGATTCTGTTTTGCTGAAGCATGTCCGTGTGAAAAAAAAACTCAGCCCTTTCCCAGGCTTGAGATCTGCATTGAATATGAAGACAGTGTGCACTATTTTAAGGTTAATGACCAAGTGGATTTTCCTTCCCTCAGTCTGTTACTTAGCCAAGATTATCAGCCTTCACTCCAATCCTTACATTACTTTGGATGCCTCTTTAGGTGAGTCAGTGTTCATGCTACTTTAAACATAGCTTTATAGGGGGATGTATATTTCAAATACTATCCCTATATATAGTGGCCACAATATATTGTGATTGTATTTCTATAAACACACCCTAAAATAAGCAAGAGAAAGAACAGATGGAAAAGATTTTTAAAGTCTTGGTAAGAAATTCCAAGTAATATCCAGAAACTATGTCAAAGTTTGCATAACAATAATTGCACCCACAGTTGTTACTTCTAGAAAGACTTGATACTTCATGTATAGGACTTCATAGTCTTGTATTGCATTTCTACAGCTTTTGAAGTCTCATTTGGTGTTTGGAAAGTGAAGCTATTGGAAATTTGGCTTTTCCTTCCAGCTGATGGCCAACCAAAACACTGGATATGTCTTGTCTGATGTAAATGATAGGATACTATGTTGTGATGTGTGTATTTTAGAGACCAAATCTCTGTTTGTTGAGGTTTTATGTTGACATGGGAATCATGCGCCACTTCATCAGTAATTTCACTCTCAAACCAGCATAATTATAACAAAAATACAATAGAGTAGAACCAAGCCACAATTGAAACATCAGCTTTCTATTCCGTCCCACCACTCGTGAATGAGATGTGAAAAGTTCAGGCTTACCGTAACTCTGTGCTGGTGCCCAATACACAGGATTTCGTTCAGTAAAAACAAATATTTTCAAGTCTTTATTGCTTTTTTTATTATTATTATTTATTTTTTTTTTAGGTTGTAAGCAGTCTATAAAAATGCTGTCATATTAACAGATGGCTGGCTTAGCTTAGTCTGCTTTGATAGCAGATATCACTAAGACATTAATAGAAGACACTATTCCAACTTGGTGATCTCCTTTAAAGGCCTGTCATTTTGCATGGCCACCTGTCTGATTAAATGTGCTAAGATTAATTTTTCTTTGTTAAGGTACCTATTGAATAGAATTTTTTCTTGAAGAATTATGTTTATTCTTATCACTTAATTTCCACTGATTTTCTTCTATATTCTCAGTGCTCTGGCAACTTGTCACCCTTAAACAGTCACCCAGATGCATTTGTTAATCATGTGATATTAGAGCACAGATAACAAATGTTGCCATGATGCTGTAAGGATTTCATTTTTAGTATCAAAGTGATCTCAACAACAGTCTCTGGGAAATATACACACAGGTCAAAAGGCAGTGAGGTATTCATGAGCCAGTTCAAGGTGTTGATTCAGAACCTTGCTGTTGTGGTAATAGCAGTCCTTGGAGACTCATCCTGCTTTCTGCTCTCTGTACCTCACCTGCACTTTCATAGTTGCTATTCTCTTCCATGTGAGTTGTCTAACACCTGAAACAGTCTGATACTCCGTCAAAAAGCAGTAGCGTTGCTGTGGTCAAGCCCAGTGAGCTGTTCTTGTCAACTTTCAGATAGTTCTCACTTAATTTGAAATGCAAGGGAAAGAGCTGACTCTTCAGCACAGGTCCAAGAAATTAAAATACTCCTCTAATTAGCCCTAGATATATTATGACTTCTGTCTTCAAGAACTGGAAGGAAAAAGTTCTTGTTAGACAAGGACATTAAGTAAGCTTACTTTGGCCCCCATACATACCTCTGTTTTAATCTCTGCTGCTGTTTGCATCATCTCAGATCTCACTCTAAAGGCAAACTCTAGCTTTAAACAGAGCAGAACTCCCAGGTCAGAAATCTGATTCTAGGCCTCCCCTTTGCTTTAATCTCTATTAAATTAGATGCATACTGCATAATGTTTTATGCTTTGTAGCTCAAAACTTGTAGAACACAGGTAGTTCAACCAGTATGAAGTACCTGCATAGTGCTGATAACTACTACTGATAACTACTTCTGCAACAGCATTAGAAACAGTCATACTACATTATGGATTCCTTTCACCCTGTATATGAGAGACTGGGAGCAGGACTCAACAAAAAGATAGGAGCTTCACAAGGGCTGAACAAAAGTGGGGCAAGGCAACAAGTCTTTAACTCTGTAGAGAGCAGATATACACAGCCAATCAGGACTTGCACTTTATCGTTAACTTAAAGGACAGGTCCTACATCAGTGCCTGAGCTCTCTGCACACACTTAGCTGTTAAGAATATGAGAAAATAAGAGTATAAATTACACCCGGCTGGGTCAGGGCCATGGTTTGTGCAGTCTATTGTGGTTTCCAACAGCAGTGATAGGAGATGCTCCTCAGGAAGAGCAATGTCTGTGATCCATTCTCTCCCTTCTTTCTCCAGCATCTGCAATTAGAAGGCTGGGGAAGCTAAGGGGTACCTCCTTCTCTATTTTCCTTACTATTTCTGTGTGGACCAGTTGATCATTAATATGTTTAGCCTCGCTTTGCAATAGTGTCCTGCACAGCTCTTCATCTGACGCCTCACTTGCTATTCTGTCCTTCAGTGTAAAATACACAGGATGAATGACTTTCTGCACCCCTTCCCTGACAGCGTGCCTACAGAATCAGGTGAAGCACAGTCCCAGTACCTCACAGGTTTGCAGAGATCTTGGTTTTGGCAGTCACTGCCCACTGTGGAAAAGGCTCATGCTGTAAATGCTTTTGTACAGCAGCAGGTGCCAGCTTCGAGCCAAATAATCCTCCCCCATTAAATGCATGTAAGTCTCCTTCCATTGTGAGCAATCAAAGAAAAAGAACAAGACCACTTTTTCCCAGCAAGAAGTGCACTTGAGGAACATGTTGTAATTGCAGCATGGCCCTGATGTCAGCGAGAGGCCAGGAGAGGAACAGGGACGTTTCCAGCATCCCTGGTGTGGGGGCCATGCATCCCCTTGGCTCCTGGTGTGCAGCAGGATGAGGTGCTGCTCAAGCAGGAGGGCTTGATGGCAGGTTTGACAAGGCATTCCTGGGCAAATGAGTCTTGTGCAAGTGAGGTCACAGCCCTGGCAGCAACGCCATCAGTTAGTAAGTTACAAGCTTAAATTCAAAGCCTGTCCCTATGGGGCACAGAGCTCTGTGGGCTCAGTGCCACGAGGTGACGACCTGAGCTTTTCCTGTGTGCTGGAAAGGGAATTTGCTGTTACCTAAACTAGTGAACAGCCAAAACACATCTAGGGAAACAAACTCAGCTCCCACAGAGCTGGTGACGGACAGTGCAACCCACAGCTGCCTGCCAAACACCACATTGCACTGTGACAGGCGGGATTTCCCAGCAAAGCAAAGCCCCTGCGTCGCAAACTGAGACACATAAGAACTTTCTTCCCCATTTCTGAAGTGCAGGGCAGGATTCAACACATCAGCAGGATGGCAGCCTCTTTCCATTTTTCATCAGCCATACACAGCACATTGTTTTGCAATGGCAATAATTAGCTTTAAGATTAATTTTCTCAAATTATTAACACTTTGTCCTTATGGTCCCTTCAGACTAAATGGTTTCTTTCAGGAATTTATTCATCAGCTTTAAGAATGCTTAACTAATATATCTTCTATCATAATTTTTCTGAGCTCTAGAAGAGTTTCATATTCAAGGTTATGCCAGGGGAGGTTCAGGTTAGGTGTTAGAGAAAGGATCTTCACCAGAGGGTGATGGGGGTGGAACAGGTTCTCCTGGGCAGTGGGTACAGCCTCATGCTGGGGCCTCGAGGAGCATTTGGGCAATGCTCTCAGACATAAGGTTTGAATTGTGAGTGGTCCTGTATGGAACCAGGAGTTAGACTGGTGATCCTTGTGGGACCCTGCTGACAGGAGCTGCCCGACAGCCGGCGGCTCTCGGAGCGGTGCAGCGTGCCGGCTGGCCAGGAGGGGGGGTCAGCTGCACGCCCCATGGACGCACTCCGGCTCTTCGTCGAGCCTTCTGGGTACTTCCATTCAGAAAATGCTATGGAGTATACTTTGGGACCAATATACTTCAGTGCACATATGTAAACTATCCAGGAAATGGTCACAATCTTGTCAGTATTACACTATTGACACTCCATTGTTAACAGTGGAAGATTAAAGCCTGAGATGTCCGCAGAGGTGATTATAGCTGACAGTACCATATCTGTAAGCCTGTTTATGAAAGGCTGTAACTGCACTTAGCTCTGTTGGTCAGCAGGGTTATCATTATAAATAATTCCTGGGGTATGTCCAGCTTGGTGAAACACCCTGTCTTGCTTACAGGACAGTTTCTGTACAGGAATCAGAACATATTTCCTCTTTTAGTAGAATAAAATATACCAAAGGGTCATACTAAAAACCTCAGACTAAGACTTCTTTTTTTTTTTTTCCCTAGTTTTCAGTTTTTCTCGTTTTTAGTTCTCATTTTTCATGCAAGCGTTTCAGTTTCGGTAAGACTGGTCACATGAGTGGGAAACTTAAGGTCTCCCTTTTTAAACTTCACAAAGCTACCAAATGCGTATTTGGTTTATGTGCACGTTCACAAGATTAATTTCACTAGGTATATTTCTGTGCACAAAGGAACTTGTTTAGGTGGAATCAATGGGCAGTTAAACCCCCAGTTTGCCCTCTTGCTAAAAGCGTCCAGTAAACTGTAACTGTGGGTGAAGAACTTTTAGTAGGGCAGAGGAACTCAATAGGAAAGAAAAAGGAAATGATGAACAGAAACTGGGCCTCTGTAGGTGTAAATGGAGAGGAATCAATGGGGGTAAATTAGTAGAAGATCATAAAATGCGTTACTAAGATAAGGCAGCAAAAGGGGAAAAGACAGAGTTTGCAGAGAGAGATCACATAAGTAAGTGTGGCCAAAAATGACAAATTGCCTGTGAAATTGCCCTAGAGCACTCTGCTTGCTCAAAGCACTTTCCTAAAGCCAAGAGAAATTCAAAGTGGTCTTTTATCTGAACCTAAAGCACAAGCATTTCTTTCTTCCTCCCAAGTGAATAAGCTTTTATCTTGAAGATGGGATTTGCTTTATTTACTGATGGGCAAGAGCTCAAATAAGAATATTTCTATCAAACCACTTAGTGTTGGGTCTAATAACCCCTTAATACCAGATAGTGGGAAGGAGAGGTGCTCTTCAGAGCACAGGGCTGAAAAGTTTGATTCATGCATGTGTTAGAAATGTAGGGACTTTCAACATTTGAGGCAACAAAGGTGTGCAGAAGGTATGCATTTAAGTTCACATCAAGAGGAGCCTGCAAAGTGGGGAGCCAGTCTTTTAATGGAGCAGTGCTCTGAAATCTGCTGAACAGCGCTGCACAGCTGCTGCACTGCATATTAAGCAGCAATCACCAACTGCACCAGTACCGTTGCGTCATCTCAAATCCAGATTTAGAAAAGAATGGGCTTTATCTGAATGCCTGACAAATACTGGACTTTGGCTCTTGGTTCCACTTAGTCACTTTTCTTGCTGTAGGGTGAACTTAAAGCTCCTGCACTGAGTTGTTCATTCACTTAACGCTGAGCCACATCACTGAAGAAGGCATTAACATCATCTGTAAGACTGAAGTGTAATAGGTAGGCTCTGTGAGAAGATTAACTCTAGGCTCTTTGTAACTTCTTGATCAATAGATTATTTTCTTCCTGCCCTACTGCAGAAATACTTGATCACCTCCCCAAGAGATAATAGAGTTAGATTGCTATCTGATCTCCCCAAGTACAACCTACCTCACTTTTCCTGATGGAGAAGGTGACATTAGGAGCTTACCAGCAAGACTACAGTAGGTATTCACTCAGAGCTAGCTAGGGATCTTTGGATGTGGGTTTGCAGCGTGAGAATTGAGAATCAGTCAAGAAAAGGTATGTGAACCTTCTACCACATCCTCAACTGTGTTTAAGCAGATCTACTGCTTTGATTTCAGATGAGATCTGGGGGTGTAGTGACTTGGTACATTTTTGTGTCTCTCTTTAGAAACCATGTTGAATTACAGGATTATTGTGGGCATTCTGTTACATGAACTGACCAACACATTTTGGCTGTTTTCCATAGCACAAACACCTAAAGGCCTCACATCATAGAGTGATCCATCTGACATTCATGTGCTTGACATAATGAGGCACATTAGAGACAATCATTGCAGTGCCCTTCCTTCATATTAGAACATATTAAGAACAATTCACCGATGTCCCAACGCCAGCAGTAACAACAAAGAGCAGTGCCCTGCCCTCCCTGTGAAGCCTTTACACCTGTTGGCTGCCCCAAAACACTGCACTGTGATGAGCACACACACATCAGTTCCAACATGGGCCTGGGCTCTGTACCATGGCCCAGCCCCTGGCAAAGCCATCTCTCTCCCTTCCAACCGCTGAGGGATCCTCCTCCTAAAGGGTACCATTAAGATTTTATTTGCCACTGTTTAGTGCCCTTCTTGCTGCCTCCTAAGGCTGCAGAATCCCACTTGCATTTAAGGAATCTTTAGAAAGAAATACAGCAACATTAATTAGATTTTAGCTACTATCTATCAACCATTTTCTGAATATGGAATATAATTTCCTCCATCCCTCAGAGAAGAAAACCCTGATTGTCTTCTCACTGGCAGAGAGAATATAAAACTGAGACTAAAAGTGTTAAGAACACAGACATGCTATCCTGTTCTGGTTGCTGCCTATTTCTTACATTGAAAAACCTACTGTTATTATTACCATACACTTTTTACTGAGGAACAGACCTGAAGACTGAAAATGGAAACTTAAGTAGAAGCAGAGGGATACTAAAAGAGGAAGGTCTTAGGATGTAAACGATGAGTCCTGACCTTGTGCTTCTCTTTCCACTTGCTTGCTGCAGAAGACTGCAGACACTCCTTCCTTAATGCCCTGTAATGAGTGCATGGGAACACAATCCAAGGTGATGATTTCAGTGGAATGTTGACTGAGAGCCAGGTGCAACCTGCTTTGTGCCTATGGAGGGAGAAGCAGACACTCCATTCTCTGTGTACATGCAAACTTCAGCACTAGGACAGAGAGGAATGCTTTGGTCAGTGAAGCACTGTTAAGAAACTGCATAGTTTTTCCTTACATGATGTAATGTTGCCTGTCCCTCCCTATACTCAGATCTACGGAGGACTAGGAAAATACCACCAAACCACCTGCAAAAACGATCTTGTTATCAACAGGCTTCACTCAGCTCATTCTCTCTGGGGAAAGCATCGCAAGCACGAGGTTGATTGGTCTTATCTGTTCATAAACAGAGACTTTCAAAGCCAATTTCCATATAATGTAATCTTTCTGAATTTATCAGAGTGGTTACTGAATGTAAAACCATAAATCTCTTAGTTTCTTACCCAGGCGTAGAAGTTAATTATAAGCTTCAAAAATTGAGGTGTCACTTATCTCACTAATGTAATCTGAAATTGACAACAATATTGTGCACAAGATTGATGCACAAGAAGATATTTCAATTCTTGGGATTTCAGCAGATCTGAAAGCATGGCCTTGGTATACTGTGCTAAGCACTTTAATTACTAAGAAGTTTTAGCAAAGCTTAGTAAAGCCTTCCCCCCAAAAAGATGCTTTCTTAGATTTACTTGAATTATTTGAGAAGTCTTTAAGGGGAAGAAACTGAAACAGCTCTTCACTTATTAGGATCCCCTCCACGAACCTTGATGAGCAGGAAAAGCAGAACAAATACTGTTTTCTCCTCAACGAAATTATGTAAGAAAGCATTTTGACAACACCAGCAGATGAGAGGCAATAGGTCACTTAGGAGGAGGCAGAGATCTCCTTTTACCCATTAAAGTGATAGCTGGTTGGTTCTGTGCACATACATGTATGTGGGGCCTGAGTCTCAGCTGATTAGTTATCCCATTTATTTCTTATATACCAATTTTTTTCCTTAAAAAAGTTGGTCAGGCATGTGCAGAACTATTTACTTGTGACATTAGTGGTTACACACAGCCCACAGCAGGCCTTAGAGTACTGAAAGCTAGGCTGTATTCACTCACCTAGGTTACACTTTCAAGATGTTCAAGATGTAATGCTGCGCTTTCTTGTAGTTTGATAACCAGACACAAGGCCTAATTAACAGTGCCCTTTCATATGTTTTCATGAATTATGCTGCTAATTGGCTAAATGTCAATCACACTTTATTTAAATGTGCATTTATTTCAGTGTGTGGTGACAGAGGGCTGATGTTTTTGCTTTTATAACATATGAAATAAATTGCATCTAAACACTTTGGAGACAAGTAATTCTAACACAGGCTGCTACTGAGATTCAGAAGCCTTTATGTATTGCCAACCAGGCAAAGGAAGAAGTTGTCCCACTGTGCTCTGTGCTGTGTATGGCCTCACCTCCAGCACTGGGTGTGGTTTTGGGCATGGTGATGGGAAAGGGTCTAAAGGGCAAGATGTATGAGGAACAGCTGAGGTCCTTTGGTTTGTTCAGCCTAGAGCAGAGGAGGCATTACGGTAACCTACAGCTTCTCATGAGGGGAGCAGAGGGGCAGCACTGACATCTGCTCTGGTGACAACAACAGGACCCAAGGGAACAGCATGGAGCTGTGACAGGGGAGGGTGGGTTGGACATCAGGAAAAGGTTCCTCAACTGAGGATGGTTGCATTTGAGAAGCTTTGGGCCTCCATAAAAACAGAGAACATGTTTCCCCAAAGGGAAGAATACATTTATTAACTGCCTGGATGACTGAGTTTCTGGCATATCCTCGCAACAATTCCAGTCATGTCTGGATTGTCTTGTCCTAATCTGTGTAAATATAAGAACTCTGCTATAACATCATGCAGGAGCTTAAGTAGAATTTAGGCCAGTGACAGATAATCTGCTTTGCTGCTTGTTTTGACTGAATCATTAACATTTAGAGGTATCCCCTTTTAAATAAAGCTCTCGCTGAAATGCACATGCTGAAGCAAGATAATAGCCTGTTTTTTTCTTGAAACATATTACATCTTCTCATAGCAATGCAGGTAAACTAGTGTTGCACCACAATTTTTGACTCCTTCCTGTGTCATTTTATGTTGAGACCTGGTTGCCGAAAGACTTCAGATATACATGACTCTCATGCCATGAGGAATCAGCACAAAAATCTTACCATAAACATAGTGCTTGTAATGTGGAACTAGCTATTACAGGATGGCTATTAGCCACTATCACAAGGTGGGTGTGGAATCCTGACGAGGCCTGCTTTGTCTTGAGGTGTTATTTCCAATAGAACCAGACAACATGTAACTACATAAGCATAAAGGAAAGGCTCGGATGGAGTGGAAAGTCAAAATAAAAGTTGGCATTGATGGGGAAAAACACGGAGGTCAATCACAGCAGCCTGATAGCACCTCCCACCTCCATCTTGCACGCAGGAAGGCGGACCCCCGCAGGGGCGGATCCACAAGGGTCAGTCACGCCCTCCCGCTGCTGGCTCAGCCCCCCGGTCCCCGGGGCCTGCGGCACCGCTTGGCCGCGGCCGGCTTGTCTCCCTCCGGTCGGAGCGACGCGTTCGGGGTAGGATGTATCGCCGTCCGGCAGCGGGGGGCTCAACTCCCACAGGGAGTGGGGGGAGAGCGGCGGGAGCCGTCGGCCTGGCGAGAAGGCCGCGGCTGGGCGGGGGCGGCCCGCGCCTACGTGAGGGAGGGAAGGAAAGAAGGAAGGAGGGTGGGCAGCGCTTGCCGCCGCCCTTGGGGCCTTCCCTGGCCGCCTGGCAGCGCCCGGTGTGGGGCTTCGCGCTGCGGTGCGGCAGGACGAGGAGGAGGGGGTGACACGCCAAGCGGGGGCGGCCCGCTTTCCTCCCCCTAGTTGGTGTGAGGGCTGTCCCGGCTGCTTGCCGTGCTTTGTTCGGCTTGTCTTCACGTTTTCTGTCTTTGTTTTGTCAATTCCGAGAGCCGGGAGCCTGCGGAGAGCTGCGGGAGAACCGGGACATGCGGTGCTGGGGTTTGTGTTAGGCGGGGAGGCCTGCAGCTGTCAGCTGTGCCGGGTGTGTTGGTCACCTTGGCTCCTGTGGGGTGATGGAGGGCTGCGAGGAGCTTCAGTTGCTAACGAGCGCTGTCATTTTGTTGTGCAAGTCTTGCTGTCTTGGAGCCAATTTAACGCTGGTAGAACACGTATAATTTGGGAGGATTCGTGTCATTTTTAGCAGGTTTTTGGTGAGTTGTAAGTAGGCCAGGTGCTGGGTGATCCTTTTTCTTTGGTAGGTGTTCAGTGACAGATGCTCTGGGTAGGATACCAGTGGCCTGTCCTACAGTACAGATTCTTAACTTTGTTATTCAACACCTTTGTTTGCTTGAAAGGACGTATTTAAAACACATTTTACCATTTGAAATGCCATCAGACGGCCACGCTTATCCAGATGCTTTAATAACTCCATTATTTAAGTATTCAATAGGGTCAAGCATTATTTCTACTAGGCAGAATTAAAGGTTTTCATTCAGAGAGCGAGGTGAGTGAACCAAACATGACCAGTGCTTTTGCAGAAGAGGTTGATGAGGTGGTGATGGTAAACGACTCCTGTGACAGCAGCAGGCTGTGATTTCACAGTCAGCCAGCAGCTTCCAACAACAGAGCTGAGTCACTTTAAAGAGTCATAAATGCATTGCTTCTTGAACGTACTCTGATTTTACTGTCAGCTAAAAAGCTGTTCTTATTTTGAAATTCTTAGCAATCATATTGAAAAGGCAGCTTCTTAGTGCTACCTTTTTGCTTCACAGCTGGGAATAATATTAGAAATCAAGGTTGAGGGGGAAAAAAATAAGTCTTAGTAACCGGTATGTATAGCTCACAGTCGTCATGTTTGACATGTAAGGCCAGCTACACAGTCACCAACTGTAGCCCTCGAACAGCATCGTTGCAGAGATCAGGAGTTAACACCTATGTAGCAGAGACAGAAGAACTAGGTGAATTATGTGGAAGCTTGCTGGAAGTATTCCATGCTGAAGGTTCAGATGTACATCTTTGCTGGAATGTACTGGGTTTAAATGAAATACTTAACCAATTCTGTAACTAAAGTGCTTGCTCTTAGTATGTTCTAAGTACTTAATCATGGAATCATTAAGGTTGGGAAGGACTTCTACAATGATCTAGCCCAGCCATCCTCTTACCACCCATATTGCCCATTAAACTGTGTCTTGAAGTACCACATCTACATGTTTCTTGAGCATCTCCAGGTGTTGTTAATGCTATCAAGGATTAAATGCACGCGCTTCTAGTTTTTAATTTGAAGTGGTTGAATATCCTGAGTGGAAATGAGATCTGAGTCTCAAAGGAACACATTATAACATATCCTTTTTATTTGTCATTTAGGAGTATTTTTCCATTAATTAATTAATATTTGCCATTTTCTCAGCTCTTGTAGAACAAGAAGTGAAATGATAGGGAGGGATGGCAGCATTTTGCAGGGCAGGGAGAAATAAGTCCAAGGTTGGAGCTCTTTGCTTTGACTTTGTGAATATGTTACTCATTCCTGGGTTAGGAAGATGACTTTGTTCCCTCTGATGTCCTACTGACCCAAATATTTGACTGATATATTTATTTTAATACATTTTTTCCATTTCTCCTTGTAGCTTGTTAACTCTGCCCTGTGCTCTTCAGCACCTTTGTCCAGTGCTCTGAAAAAAGCCCTATTTGGTGTGCATGTGAGATATGTGCAGCTGCCCTATTACTTTTGTTGGATCACTATTGGAATATAAGAAAACTGGGGAAACATCTTTCAACCAAAGCCCAACTAGTGTTTGAGTTTTCTTTAATCAGAGGTTAGTTTTCAAGTACAGTGCTTTAGTAAATAGCATTAGAATTAAACTGCGGAAACATTTGATAGGAAACAAAAATTGAACCCCATATGAAAGAAAATAGGAAGTTGGCCAAGCAAAATACGAGTCTGCTGCTAAACAACACATTTGTGGTTCAGTTTGCTTTCTGAGCAGGATGCCTGTAGTCAGTTTATATGCTTTGTGTTTAGTCTAACATCCAGCCGCCTGCTTGGTAACGTGCCTTTCAAAATCCTGCTTGTAAGTTATTTTCAAGGTTCGTCAGTATGAAATCAGATTTGTGTCCTAAGCACAAGAATAGTTTGTACGCTGTGCAAGCTGTACTCAAGTGTATTGTATCCATTTTGTGTATTGAGTAAGAAAAGTTCTTTTGACTTGGATAGGTATAGAGGATGGATTGTAAGATGAAGTATATCCATAACTGTATGTAGATGAAATGCCTGCTGGGGTAGGACAACGTGGAAGTAGTTGTTGTGGAGCTGATTTGCCTTATCCTGCAGTGTAGGAAGGCGTGATTAACTAGTTTGCAGGAGTTTTGTGAGCATCAAGCTTGAGAGGAGGGGAGCTGCAGCAGACAAATGAAACACAGGAAATATATGAGCAACAGAAGACATACTTTTTGTGAAGGGAATACAGTCTGTGCTCTGAGCAGTTACCACAACCGGTGTCTGTGGAACCCTCTTTTCTAGCATTAGGCTTCAGGTTGGTTTTGGTACATTTATGTTGATTCGTACTAACCAGTCTCACTATTCAGAGCCTGGGCTTCTTGGTTTGCTGTGCAACCATGAGCTCTGTCTTGCTGATCATCAGACATAATCTACTTAATATTGATTTGAAGCAGTTGCTTTTAATTTTGTCAGTGATGATTTTCTCTTTGGGCTTTTTGATGATCTAATGTTACCTGAATTCTGGCTGTAATGTCACGTGTCAATGAAAATGATGTATCTTCAGTTTCCTTTCTGGATGTTAGTCACTGCTTGGTTTGGGTTTTTTTGTTCGTCTTCAGCATCCATATGGTTAATTTTTGCTTCTCTTTTATTCAGTGGAGTCCTTTGATATTTTTAAGCTGGTGTTTCTAGTGTTTACTTATCCTAAAGTTGCCTCCACATGATGTTTTCACTTTCACTTCTGATCTATTGGATCTCTATAGCCTTTCAAGTAAGCTTTTACTTTTCTCCTTCCCAAATCATTTCTGGCATCTCAGTTATCCGTTCTTGTTATTTTCATTTTTTAACTTGCATATAAATAAAGTAAAACAAGTACAGTAGAATGGAATAATTGGAATAATACAGTGGTAGAAAAGTACCTTTCCAATCGTGCATCTCCGAGATGTGTGTAAAACTGATGCATGTGAGAAGGGTCCCATTTGCTTGTGTTAGTGACAATAATGGCAGTGACTTTAAATATAACCGAGTTCTCATTGTGCTCATAGCTCTTCATTAGGCTTGGGGGCAGGGAAGGAGTGCAATCCTTAGCAGTTACTCTAAATTTAACAGACTCCTGTACTTTTCCATCATGTTAGTTAATGATGTTAATCAAAGTAATATCTTTTGTTCTCTTTAGGGTAAGCTTTTAAACTTTAATCTCTGTTCGGAAGCCTCACTTATGACCATTGACTAGCAAGTGTTTTAATAAGGTATTTCAATTTCAATACATAAAGACTTTGCAGGGGAAAAATGGATTTTGTTTCTCTATAATTTAATGGGCTGATATAGGAAAACAATGTAGATAAATATTTTAGAGTGAAAGTGAATGTATGCAATTAGGAAGGAAAAAAATAATCCCTTGGAGTCAGAAGATAAGAGGAGAAAGTATAACACAAACTAACTAATGTGAATTCTTATCTCAAAACAGAATATTTCCCTCTTAAATGCATTGACCTTTTGGTCAGCTCATGGTGAGATAGAGGCGTGAGCCTGCTCTTATGGAGGAAATTCACAGCAGAGCTTTCTTTAGAGTTATCCTTGTGACTCAGAATCCTCGGGCAGGAGACATGGAGTTTCCTGGAGGATGTAATGAGCTAACCCTCTTTCCTCTCAGCTTTCCTGTGTACTGTGCTGGAATGGTTCCTTGCATAGCGAATGCTAAACGACGGGCTTTGCTGTCCTAGGCAGCTGCTTTAGATAACAGAATCAGAATCACAGAATTGTAGGGGTTGGAAGGGACCTCTAGAGATCATCGAGTCCAACCCCCCTGCCAATGCAGGCTCCCTACACCACGTCACACAGGTAGGCGTCCAGGCGGGTCTTGAATATCTCCAGAGAAGGAGACTCCACCACCTCCCTGGGCAGCCTGTTCCAGTGCTCTGTCACACGTTGATGTTATCAAACTAGCTGATAAGCATGACTTGCAGGAGGTTCAGTGCCTGCTATTTGGAATGGAGGTATAAAAGAGCTTGCAAAATAGTTATTTACTGAAGATGTTCATCAATACAATTCAGCTGGTGAGAAGCAGTAGAAAATGATTCCATGTTCTCATTCTTAATGTATAACTTCCAGGTGCTTTCAGTACTTCCCTATGTCTGTTTTAAGGAAGAAAAAGGCAGTAATGTGGTACAAGTGTAACTTCCATGTTTCTTCACTTTCTCAGCAGTGATTATAATGTCGAATCAGCGTATGCCTTGCATGTATTACGGAGCTGAGGTTGGTGCTTTTACCTCCCTTTCCCTCAGCTGCGATGTATGTGCACTTATTACTCCCTTCCCCACCTTTCCTTTTCCCACACATCCTTGTAACCTCCTGTGTGTCCAGCGCTGTGTTACAAGTGCCTGTTTGTTCTTCCTTCTATGTTCTCTCTGCCCGTTTTCTTGCATAGTGAAAGCTGGAATGCTGTTGCTGCTTGGGATGGAGGAGTGGGAAGGGTTTGTTTCCATTTTGTGGTGTACTGAAAGTCAGCCCACACAGGAAGAGACAGAGCTTTGTTCTTGAAATTCAAGGAGTTGCTCCCGCAGTGTTACAGAAACTCCACTGACGTGATTTGTATTACAGCACATATACAGCCCATTCTTCCAAGTATTTTGCATAAAATTAATATTTCAGTGCATTTTCTTGAGACTTTTGTAACATTAACTCCTAGGAGCTTTTTTTTGGAAGACATTTCTCATGTAGTATGGCCATCGGTTTGAGTTTTATCAGGAACGATAATCATTTTAAAAGCGTGTTGAAGTCAGTAGAGACATCCTTACCTTTTACCTCTAAGTTTTCTTTCTGTCTGGCAACATAGGATGTGATAGCAGCTGAATTTGTCTGTAGACTCATTAGTGGTTTATTTGCTATATGGGATGTTTACTGTAGCCCTCTTGGTTTTAATGGACTTCTAATCTTTTGGTAGTACGAGGTCTGGATGTGCTGGTAACATGTCCTGTGAGGAGAGGCGAGGGCACTCAGGCTGCCCTCCTGCCTTTAGGAGGCTTTCTGCAGTTCCCTGAGAGGGAGAAGCAAAGGGGGATGCCATACCATACCATACCATACCATACCATACCATACCATACCATACCATACCATACCATACCATACCATACCATACCATACCATACCATACCATACCATACCATACCATACCATACCATACCATACCATACCATACCATACCATACCATACCATACCATACCATACCATACCATACCATACCATACCAGGGATGGGTCAGACTGGAAACTGGGAAACATTCCTTTACCATGAGGGTGGTCAGCCACTGAAACTTTACCTAGGGAGAAACTTGACATGGTAAGATGGAATTGCATAGTAGAATTTGGGGGTTTTGCTGACTAACGCAGATTTCTTTTTTATTTAGAAATTGTTCCTGTATGGATCAGCATTCTAGTGATGGTGAAACTGGAAGAAGACTACTGTAAACAAACCCAGGATGAATCGGGTGCCAAATGATGCAGAAAATGCTCACAGTAGCAGTGTGGAATCCTGCCCGTCCTTGCGAGATGTTCACTCTATCAACGCAACACACCTGATGGCAAGGATTGAGTCCTATGATGTCAGAGAGAAGAAGGGAATATCGGATGTCAGAAGGACTTTCTGTTTATTTGTTACTTTTGATCTCTTATTTATAACTTTGCTGTGGATAATAGAATTAAATGTGAGTTATCTTTTCAGTACACTTGGTCTTTATTCAGTTATTTATCCACTTCAGCAGTGGCTAATAAGTCTTCTATCCCAGTTCTATGCTACTTGTGTCTGTTGAAATTAGTTTCATTCTTTTAAGCTTTTATGAACTTTTTATCTGCTTATCTGCATCTACTTATGGTCATTGGATGTATGGTTTATATTACTGTGATAGTGGTGAGGTGCTGGAACAGGCTGCCTAGAGAGGCTGTGGATGCCCCATCCCTGGAGCTTTTCAAGGCCAGGCTGGATGGGGCCCTGTGCAGCCTGGTCTAGTATTACATGGGGAGGTTGGAGTTTCATGATCCTTGAGGTCCCTTCCAACCTGGACCATTCTGTGATTCGTATAATTAAGCCTTTTGGTGTTCCTGTAGTCTTATGAATTGTGCTGAAGAAGCACTCAGAGTCCAGTGAACTTTTCAGGGAGCAAGTAAACCAGAAGTATTACTATAGGTGGTTGTGACTGTTGGGCGAGTGTTAATTTTATTAGGATTCAGGTGTTCTTATTTTACTTAGCAGCTCAGAGTCAGTGATTGAAGTGTTAGTCCCTGAAAGAAACTTACAATGGCTGAAACCTTTGATTTACAGCAGTATGTTATACCTGAGACAAACTTAGAGTAATATACGTTTATGGTAGGACACATTCAAACAACATAAGCTTCCACAGTTGCTGCCTGTTATTTGTAAAACAGCATTTGTAATTTGGAAAACAAGGTGGTTCTTGTGAAATTACCAAAAGTAAATAAGATGGAAGTTTTGTTATTGTTTGATAGTAGCATCCAGCTTTTTTGAACTGGATTTGAAGCTTGTAATCTAAAGTGTGTGTTTAGGAAAAGGCGTAAGTGAAAAATGGGAGATGTTCCTTTTTCTGGTGACAAAGATACTGAGTAAATGTTTTTTTGTCATCATTCCAAGATAAACTATGTTGATTATTGATTTGACGTGATGAAATTTCATGAGTTGATTGTGCCAACAGTTTGATATAGTGAAAAATATACTTCCTAATTTAATCTGAGAAAGCAAACCTTGCCTGAACGATAGTTTTGTGATTATAACTTCTGTTATCTTGATAGGTGGAAAGGCTATTGTATGTAGTGTGTAAAGTTAGCTTGGCTTAAAAGAACCAGCATGTTGCATTCTGATGCTTTCTTTTTGCTCTTTGTAAGCTAGTTTCTTTAGAGCTTGTTTGACTAGGAGAAGTAAAATACGCTTTTGTAATTCTTGTTGAGTACAGTTTTTCATATTAGCGCTCTCAAAATGTTTAAGAGTGTAGGAAATGCTACAGGCTTTATTTGGAATGCTGTAGCATTACACATCTGTAGATCAGTTAGCGGTTGTCTTTGTGAACTTTGTCTTAAGGGGCACTTACTGTGAACCCTGAGCCTTGTAGTGCCTAATGTGTGCAAGAATGAAGAACAAGTTTTTGCCTTGCGAACAGTGAATCAATTCTATTGTGGTTCTCTGTTAATCCTTGTGTTAACATGGTGCTGATGCACACAGAATAGGTTGCTGAACTGTCTCAGAACTCAGTCATCAGCTAATGCTGATGTGTTGTGTTTTTATTCTTTAGTTTCTTTATCCTATAAGAGAGGGCTGAGGTGTCATGCCAGAGAGTGGAGAGAAAGAAAAGACCAACCAACCCTTATTTAAATGGACCTTAAGTGCAATACACCAGTGTTCTGTTTACTAATTTGTCTGCATCTTTTCTTCCATTTCCTCCTAAGTACTTTCCAAGGGTTTATGAGCAACATACATACAATTTCTCTCTCACTAGAATCTTCCTTATTTATGCTGGAAATAAATGCTCATACTTTGTCCAGACCAGTAAGCAATGGAAAGCTATGTTTAGCCAATTGTCAGCTATCTACAGAGGGGCAGGGAGAGAAGAAGAAGAAGAAGAGAGAAGAATAAACTAGGGGTTGGTGTGAGGAGCAGCAGGAAGAAATAAAAACGTTCTAAAATATTCAGCAGTGTAGCTGGGGAAAGAATATGAAAGTATCTACACTGTACTGCTTTGAGATGGTGAGCAGATGTTGTGGGATGCTGTGGTGCTTCCTATTTTTGAAAGCATGATGGTAATCAAACTCAAAGCTTTCTGTTGTTGTTTTCCAGTGCTTTGCACAACTACATTACACAGTGCTTAATTATCTAATTTAATATTAAAAACAAATAGCCTTTGGAATGGAATATGGACATAAAGGTTCCTTGCTAAGACGCTCCTCTTGGTCTCTAACCAAGTGAAACCTAAACTATTTTCATAGTAGCCTGTTTTGAACAGAAAGATCATGAGTACTTCCATCTGAAAGATACAGGGCTAAGGACAGTGCATTTCTGAATCTCCTCAAACAAATGAAAGAATTAAACCTGCTTTAGGCCTTTCTCCTACAAACAATGAATGATGACAGCTTCTATGCCTTTGACAGTATTTTTTAGTTTTGCTCAGTTCTTTGGAAACATGTAGCACATATATTGTGAAGGAAAATAGATATGTTACATGGATTGTAAGTGTATGAATTATATGAATTTGATTGTATTCACATGCTGAAGAATCAGAAGAGATTTTTAGCATTGCCTGTTCACCAACCTATGGCTGACGAGAGCTAATTTCTGGGTGGCTTTCTGATCAGCTGCGTATATTCTTCTCAGACACAAAAATGCTTAATGAATTTGTGTAGGAGAACTTGCATTTAACTTCTTTTGCCTTCAGAAACTTGTTTGCTTTTATTTTAGGACAGCCTGAAACGTAGCTTAGATAGCTCAGGTTATTAACAGTGATAAATCATGTGGCATCCTCATCTGTTTTTCTTGAATGCAATGTTGAAATTGATTTCTTAGAATGTATCTCTCCTCTGATTAGTTTAATGATCCTTGTGTACGTCAATCAGGAATTGCTAAGTTAATGTTTTACGTCAGTGTTTTTGACTGAAGTGATAAAAGCTATGTGTGTTGTTTCTTCGTAGGTAAAGGGAGGCATTGAGACTACCTTAAAGAAAGAAGTTCTACATTATGACTATTCTTCTTCATATTTTGATATATTTGTAAGTATTCTTAAAAAAAAAGTGGGGGGGAAGCAAAAGTAGAGTTTTCCAGTTTCTCGTCCCTCAAATATTTCCTGCTTTGAGTCCTGTGACAAGGTTGGTCTCTTCTTGCTAATTTAAACCAGAAGAGTTTTTGCCAAATAACACTTGTCTAGGAGTTGCCCAGTCCTTCGCTCTCAAGGAGTCTTTTGATAGAGGTGCTTTGGCACACTTAAATTGCATCTTCTGTTTTGAGAGAAGGAAGAGTTGAGAGAATGAGTTGTGGGCTTATACAGAATTTCTTCTGTTTCTGCTATACGTTCTGAACCAAATCTGTACTGTATTAAGTGGGTTTGTACCTCTGGCAATATCTGTCCCAGGTTCCTTTTCATTTTTGAGTGTTTTTTTCCCAACATTTTAAGAATTCTAATCACATCTTTTTAAAGCAAGTTAGAAGTATCTAGTATCAAAGAATATGCAGGCAAACTGAGGGTTAGCTTTCCTGATTCAGTGATCTCATCTGCCTGCTATTGATTTTATTTTCTAGCTTAGAAATCCCTTAACTCATCCATCTTTACTGCAGAATATTTGGAGTAGCTTGGTTCTGCAGGCATCTTCGTAAAGGATAATTGATTGCTGAAATATTAAAGAAGTTAAAGAAACATCATACTGTCGCATTTTTTAAGTCTTTACAGTTTTTAATAGTACTGTTGCACAGCAGTAACACACCAGTGGGATCAGCAAGATGCATAGTGATGCTCAAGTTATTTGCTGGATTAACTATGTCTAGATTTAACTGCTTAGATTCCATTTGGGTAAAACGATGGTAAATATATTCTGCGTAGCTTATATTTCTAATTTATATTCGTGCAGTTGCACATGCTTGTAAATTTGAGTCTCTGTAGCCATGTGAATGATACAAGTATCTCTGTGCTCTAAAAATGGAGCGTTATATTGTTTTAAAAAGCAAACCCACTTCAGGTTTGTTTCTTAGTAGTAGATCTGATGGTCCTGTTTTGTTTTGTTAGCAGTGTTAGTATTTTTAGTGAGCTGAGAATCTTGTGGTTCTTCTTTGTTCTGAATTAACCAACAAATATTTTTTTCCTTTCTCTATAGCTACTGGCAGTCTTTCGATTTAAGGTGTTAATACTTGCATATGCAATGTGCAGACTGCGCCATTGGTGGGCAATAGCTGTGAGTAGTAGCCAAGCATAATGGAGTTTCAACTAGAATGGATCAAACAGGCTAATTTTTAGATGCTTCTTAATGTTTGTATGTTAAGAATCATCTTGATGGTATTTATGAACATTCATTCAAGTTAAATGCTTAGGAAGATTTAGAGTCTGAAGACAAGAATTTAATAGCATAGTGTATGTCGTCCTTTTAGGTATCATGTTAAAGTTGAAAACTAACCTTGAATCCAATGTGAATGGGTAGTTGTAACCATTTGTAACATCTGACTTATTAATGCTTGCAATATATTTGCACTGGAAATACTGAATTATATTTCAAAAATAATTAGCATCTGTTGCACCAAGAATCAGCTATGTGTTAATTCACACATTTTTACTTGCTAGAGTTTTATATACCAGCCATGAGCATCAGCCCATGTACTGCTTCTTGCTCCAATACAGAATATTGATTATGCGTCCCTTCTTAGAAAGGAAGTTCTTGACAACTGTAATCAATTATACATACATACATACACATATATATATATATATATATGCACACACACACACATACACACACACACATATATACATATACATATATATATACATACATATATATACATATACATACATACATACATATATATATATATACATACACACACACACATATATATATATATGTAGTTCCTGAACTACCTATCAGCTGTATGAAAATCAACATTTAGAGCTGTTTGTATTAAAACAGCTAAAATAGTAAGGCTATTTTAATAACACTTCATAAGATTTATTAATCTATGATGTTTCTATTGATAAATATTTCAAATTGAAACTGTTGGATAATGGCAGAGATGAGAAAGTAAATCCAACTATTAGTCTTAACTATTCTTATTCTTTCTTTCAGTTTACAACAGCGGTGACCAGTGCCTTTTTACTAGCAAAAGTAATTATTTCACAGGTATATATATTCCAATCACATCTTTGCTTTACTTTGTCAGGGTCATTTGTTTTTAAAACAAGATTCTTCAGGTAAATTTCTATGTTATATTTTTTTACATATATATATATATATATATATATATATATTTTTTTTTTTCTTCTAGCTGTTCTCACAGGGTGCTTTTGGCTACGTGCTGCCCATCATATCCTTTATACTTGCATGGATTGAAACCTGGTTCTTGGACTTCAAAGTGTTACCACAAGAAGCTGAGGAAGAAAACAGTAAGTTTCTGTTGTCTCCCTCAGTCACTGAAGTTACCTCAGCCTTTAAGGTGCTTGATTTTGGTACTTAAGTTGCTGTGAGATGATGTCTGGAATTTGTTTTTAATCCCGTTAGGATTTTTGATAGCGCAGGATGCTTCCGAACGAGCAGCTCTCCTTCACCCAGGAGTCCTGTCTGATGGGCAGTTCTATTCTCCTCCTGAATCCGCAGCAGGTAATCAAGTTTGCATTTGGGAAGTTTTTCCTTATTGGCATTAGACTTCTGCATATTTCTTCCTCTTCATAGTGTAAGGGGGTGGAGGATGAATGGAGAGTGTACTTCACATTCTGAAATGAAAGATTATTTTATTCAGTAATTCATTTTGTTCAAGACCTACCAGATGAATTGCAATACAGATAGTTAGTGAGTCTTCCAACTTGTCTCAAAGGCATTAGAAAAAAAGATAGTCTCAAAGAAAATGGTGCAGCAACTGAATAGATGTGGCTACTGTTTTTCTGCCCTCTGTCTGCTACCAGTAGTGTTTATTTAGTCCAGCTTGAACTTAGAGCTTTACAGTATCTTAGGGCAAGGAGTGAACTTGAAGCTGCTTGAAAGACCAAGTGAAGTTTCAGTCAGGGGTTGCTTTCTCATAATAAAAAGCTTCCTCTGTGTGAAACACAGAGTGTGTTGAACTGAGAACAAGCATTAATTATACCTTGAGTCTGTGTACTGTGCACTTTGTTCTAGTTAAGCTTTGAGGTGAGTGAGCCAACAATAAACAATAGTGCAGTACTGAAGAATGTGTTTGCAGGCATTTCAAGTAAATAAATACTTTCTTTGTCTTAAGTGGGCTGAACTGCTGTGAACCCCAAGATCCCCTGTCAGCCTTCCTACCCTAAAATAAAAATCTATATTTAATATCTGTATTTTAAATAGTAATATCCACATATAGCTGCAGATGCTTTTGCCCATCTTGCATTGTTGAAAAATAAATGTTGGTGATTCTTCTCATTTAGTGGCTATCTGTGGTTGCTGAGTGTCTTGGTATAAGGGACTTAGAGCTCCATCTAGGGATGGCAGAGCATTAAAGCAATCTTGAGTGTAATAGCATCATAGTATCATAGAATCACTAATTCTGTGCAATACCAGCTTACGGTCAAGAAACATTTCTGTGATTCCATGTAAATTTGCAGTCTTATTCAGGTGGAAAGTGTTAGAATTCTATGCAGTAGCGTGGCCTCTGGGAGTAATGTGGCTTAAAAATAGCGACCGGTGATTAAAACTGAAAATGTATTTTAGTTAAAAGGTGTAAAGTCTATCATGAGGTTTTTAGGTAGAAGTAGTCTACTGACAGCAGAATATAGTATAAAAGGACGTAAAAGGGCAGCCAACATTTATTCTGTGGCATGGTGAGTTATTACCAGTGCTTCTTTCTTAGCTGAATTAATAACATTCCTCTCTTCTTCAGGATCTGATGAAGAATCTGAAGAGAAACAAGACAGTGAAAAACCAGTTGTATAGCAAATATGGAAAAGAGGTAAGTTCCTCTGTGTATCACTGAAATAATCTTACATGCTTATTTCTTCTTAGCTCCTTCTCAAATTGTTTGAATGGTTGGGCTGATTCTTACGAGTTCATCTCGCAGTCTTGACAAAGCTCAAGGAAGAAGTCCTGTCATGTTACTGAGAGCCAGCTGTTAGGCTCCTCTGCCCTTGAGTTCTGGCTAACCCAAGCACAGGAGTCTGAGGCACCTGTCCCAGTGCTCAGTGTTAAAGGCTGCGAACTTGGGTTGAAGCTCCTCTACTGCTTCTTCTCTGGCTTCGTGGAAGGAAAGTGATGGACCAAAAGTGGAAAAATAAAGGAGGAGGGACATGTCTCTGGAGATGGGGGTGCAGAAATGCTAGGAAAAGATTTTCTTCCAGTTTGAGTCTAGGGCATATCCCTGACTTTGAAAGACTGCATGGACAAAACTGCTTCAAGTATTTCCCCTTCACAGTCTGTTTAATACCACAAGTGGGTTGTGTTATGCAGGCTGTGTTTTAAGACTTTTGTAGCATACTTTGCTTAAATATGTTCATATTTTCAGAGTTATCTCACCGCATGCATTCATTTTACCACAAATGGCAAAGCTTGAGCTAGAGAAGGTATTAAATGTTCCGGAGCAATTGAAGCTTCTGACTAGAGACCATCTGTTGCCTGTCTGAAATAGTGGATGACTTTTTCTTCTGAGCCTTCCTGTTTTCTCTATTTGTTTTGACTCATCTTGTTTAATCTGTTACAGAAAGAAAATCTCTGAGGGAAGTTGGTGGGGATTCAGAGACTCTGGCAACAGTCTGTGATTGAGTTGCTGGTGGAGCTGCTGACTGGAGAATTTATTCCTTAGAAAGCAAAGGGAATGGTTCCCGTGTACTGTAATACCTCACAAAGATGTACCTTGTGACATATGTATATTAGATTGCCTCCTAGGTGGCATGAAAATATTTGTCCATGATGTATTATTCAGCGATTCCTGAAGTTGATCTTCTAATGACTAGGTAATTACTGGCAAGTGTCGTCTTCGTGTACCTAATCAAGAGACTGGTAATATAATGAAGTAAAACTTCTCTGTGGTGGAAGTCTATTTAATGGTTGGGACTCACTAGGTGAAATTATTTTATGTTTTTGCAATTTTGTCATTAGTTTTATGTTTGTTTGTTTGTTTGTTTTTTTAACTCCGTGCATTTTCTTTTTTAATGGATATGTTCACTTTCTAAAATAAAAACGTCAAAATGTGGTTAATGTGCTGTGATACTTTGTTGCTTTATCAGATGGAAAATCAGCTCATAGCACTCTTGTTTCTGGTAGGGTTGTGAGGATTCTGGTTTACATTGATTTGGTGAAGAATGTCTTGCGCTGGTTGAATACCTGTAGAGATGCAATGTGGGTGGTAGCAGAACACCATTGATTTCACGGTTGTGTATGAGATATCAGAAGGATGCAAAAAGGTTTCTGAAATAGTTTCGTTCCTATCTCTGTGCTGTTGTTGGATGTTGTTCAGGTTCAAGGAGCAAAGTGGAGGAAGTGAGCATTTGCAGACTGTAATAGTATTTCTGTAGTAAAGAGAAGCTTCAATCAGTTGTTGGATATAGGTATAAGATGTGGTTTGTTTGCGTTTATTTTCCACATACAGATCTCTAGTATTAACCCATGCTTCGTCAACAAAAAGCTTAGGTAGCACTTAATTCCTACCTAAAGGAAAATGTAAGTGTTGTCAGTTTCTTTACAAAGCCATGAGCTTTTAATATTAGGAACCTGCCCAGCAAATGATAAGTACCACCATGTCCTTCATGCGTTAACTTGGGTGTACGTAATTCCCTGCTTTGCAGTATTTCTGGTGAAGCAGAAGCGTAGGGTTGGAGAAGATATCGCAGTCCAGGGGAGGTGCTGGTCGCTGTTTGCTGCACTTTAGCAGAGCTCAAAGGGTCTCAGAATCACTGCTTGCAGGGTCTGAGATCATTGACTTCTGTCAGGTACGTTTCCATAGCAGCTTCCTTAGATGGTGAAATAAATACGCTGGCCATTTAACCATGGTGTTACTAATGGCACTATTTAATCAGTTTCCCATTAAATACCAAAATGGGGAAAACAAGTGATTTAAGATAAAATTTTCTGTGTGGAGTATTGGGAACCTGCAGAGAAGTGTTACTGTGAGTTGGTATTTCTTATGTAGCATGAGTGTGCAAAACACCTGCCATGCTTAACATATTTGAGCATGTTTGTGTACAGTTGTAGACTGTCCAGCTATATCTCCATAGGGGAAACTTCTCATGTTTGATATCAGATTTATTTGTAGTGCCATCTGTTAGTTGGATTTGGAAATGCGATACAGCACTATGCTGAAATCACAATGCAAGCATGCTATAGCGATGGCAGTATAACACATGCAATCACAATGCACTTTGGGAGCATTTATCACACAGGGAGATAAATATATCACAGTATTTCTACTCCATAGCCTTGGTGCTCTTGTTTGTTTTTTGAAGCAACTGATCCTCCTTTTTTCAAGCAAGAGTTCTGAAATACCACATCAGCTAGTCCTGCACTGAAGAGTTACTGCATGTTCTTGACGTTCACAGGGACTGTTGTTTGATAGTACCTGCATCATCAAAACAAAAGGAGTTTGATAATCTTGCCTTCAGGGCTCAAGCCACGTAAAAGCACTTCCTTGCTTGCCCTTCAGTCTGCCTCAGCTCATTCTCTTCTCAAGCAAATATGACGCACAACCCATAAATGAAATCTTTTATTTTAGAAGCATAATAAATCCTTTCTGTTCTCTGATAAACTGAAGAAAAAAAATATAACATCTGTTTGCTGTCATTAAATCCTCTCTCCCCCCCCCTTCCAAGACTTTATCTACATAAAACAATGTAAAATATTTTTTTTAGATATGCACAGTTCTATACAAATAATTTCTTGCTCAGCATCTCTCAAAAACTTTATACAAGTCAGGCAGGTTAGCGAGCTGCAAGATGTTGCCGTCATCTGTGAAGTGTTTAGGAGGTAAAAGATGAGTCCTGAAGGCTTTGTAAACAACGTGCTCCACTGTCCATTTCCACGGCGGTGAACTAGAGTCAGAATCCTCATTCTGAAAGGTGGAACAGAAGGGATGAACAAATGGAAGTTATTTCACTAACAGAGAGCACTTCAACTCTGTGGGACTGCTGAAATGAACTCTGCTAATATTCGAGTTCGTTTTGCACTGCCAAGTTAATTTTAAGCTCTGAAAAATCCATTTGAGTGATGTCACTTGAGCTGGCTAGTTTAACTGAATGATTAAATTGATACTTACACACAAGCAAACTACATTCTTAGGCTTATATTTATCCTCCTATAGAAGCTTAGTGTAGCTCAACAGGTCAAAAAAACACTTTCTGGACTGAAGCCCAGTGTATACATGAAGTATACTGCAATGCTCAGTGTTAAAAGGTTCTCTCAGTACAAACAGTTAAAGTGAGCAATGTTGTTTTAGAAACATGCTGCACTGCTACTTGATTCACTTCACTGAAAAAGCAGATTTGGGATTAGAACTCTGTAGTCTGGGGGAGAAAAAACAAAGTTTGTCCTGCTAATGCTAGTTACATAAGTAAATAGTAACATACTATGGTACCTGAGAGTGTGTCAGGTTGGTTTCATCCATTATATATTGTTTTCTAATGGAGTAGAACAGAGAAAGTTCTTTACTTAGGCTTTCAAAGCACTCCTTCTCTTCATCCCAGTTTACCTGTTAGGAGAAAGAAGTAATATAATAAAATCTGGATAAGTGGCCAGAGACTTGGTAACAATTCCTGTTATGGAGGAAAAAAATAACAACCACAGAAGCACAGAATTGTAAGGGGACTCTAGTTATCATAGAGACCAACCCCACTGCTAAAGCAGGCTTCCTACAGTACAGAATAATGCTTTGGCCGTTTTTGTGCTGGTAAGGTGAAGGCAGTGAACAGAAATGAGTAAAAATGAAGGCATTCAAATTGAAATATACTTAATTAGTAGTTATGAATGTAGAGGTGAAATCCAATTAATCAGTAACTACTGTAAGAGTGCCTGAACTATGTAACAGCACATTTAATCTATTTCTGCTCTTCCTTTGCAGCTTATCATCAATTCATTTGGTTCACGTAATTATTTCCTAAATTAAAAAAGATATTTGAAAATGAATAACTTACAGAAACATACCTCAGTGGCCAAACGGAGGATAAACATTGGTAGTCCTTCCAGCAGGGGTATGTAGTTGTCTATGAGAAGGGGTAATCCAATAAGGTTTCCTTCCTGCAAAGGCAATACTACTGCTTCAGTTAAAAATATGGGCTTTTTTGCAGTGAATGAGCTACAACTGTTACCTGTTTTAAGACTTTCTTGCTAAACTTACTGAGCATTAAGGAGTATCTGAAGTTGCAGATTTTTGAAGCTCAATTTCAGGTAGCCATTGTGGGAAAAGGGATGGGGGTGGTGTTTAACTTGAAATGCTTCAGTGTAGAGTTTTCACCTCTGGGAGAGCTCAGCTCAGCTCCCTCCTCTACCCCCTGACTATGCTGATCCTATTTCCACTGAGAATACTGAGGTAAGGAGTTTAGGTTATATGACACACTTGCTAAAGCTGTTCAGTTTTGTACAGAATAAAAGACGCAACAGGCCACATGCAAATGTTAGAAGCAAGGGAGATCCCATAGCTCAGCCTGGGCTGAAGTTATGTTGCACACCTTGTTGGACAGAAAAGCTGCAGGCTGGTTACTGAAACAATGACTCAAGTATTTTATCTGCTTGTTGATTACACTTTGCATAGCCCTCCTTTAAAAGCAGCTTAATTCCTGAGTATTTTTAATGAAAGGGGTAAACCACCCAAGTCTTACCAGAGCTAGCTCTTGCAGATAGTAAGCACTGCAAGCAAAACTATTGCTATTACCAGATGTCAAATTGCAGCACCATTTAGTGTGAAGAGTAATAGCAGCAGTCACCTCATCGATTTCAAGGGAGAAATAATCTTTCAACATTTCAGTCTTCTTTTTCAGAAACTCAACTATGTACTCAGCAAGGCCTTCTTTTGGGCCATCTTCCTCTGTCCAGCCACTTTCAGGGTCCTCTAAAGCAAGCATTGCAAGCTCATATAAAGGAGCTGGCTCCTAAAAGAAGCAGAAGTGTTGTTAATGATCAAAGCAACACGACAGATTTTTCCTTCACATATAACGTGAGTTCAATACACAGTTTCTAGCCTGCAGAGCACATCAGCTCATCAACCAGTCTAAAAAAGTGAGAAAAAACTCTAACAAGTCCACAGTCCTGCAAAGAGTTTTGACGGTCACAGGATAAGCTCTATCATTCAACAGCATTTCTGATCAGCACAGAAAGTACAGCACAATTATTTGTAATGATGTATGAGCAAAGCCTGCTGAAGAGTGAGAAGCACAGGAGCAGCCAGGATCACAATCCACAGCTGCAGCTGCAAAATTACTACAGGTTTGCCAATCTATTGCTGTAAGGAAAATGGCACATCGCTCCTATGAGTGGACAAAAATGAACCTATAAAGGGACAGGGTTACTGTAAATAAACAATCTTATAGAGAATATAATGTAAAGTTATACTTACAGAGAGTCTTAGAACGCCAAAGTTTGCAAAGTCATAAATAAGTATCTGGTAGAAAAGTTCCTGGCTAGAATGAAATACAAACATTTGTTGTATGAACACATGTATCTCCAAGGTATCGTAATTAAGAGGGGGGAAAGCACGGGTCATCGTGGATACAACAGCTTCATTACCTGAGTTTTGTTGTATTGAGAAGATACAGTTTTGTCCGATGCTGCACCAGAGCCCACTGAGGGCTGACACAACCAACAAACGAGTGATCACGCAGCATCTCCTGAAGACCTGAAATTGAAGGGAGGAAAAGGAAGAAAACAATAAGAGAAAGAGTTTAATATCCTACCTGCTAAGTCTGCCCTAATTTATTCAGTTGAGTCATCTGTGACTTTTAAAGTCTGGTTTAAAGTCAGACATTGCTACGCTACAGCTTCTAATATAGGCCTGTACTGCTACCAGTTATCAATTCATTTTGAAATCTTAATTATTTATTTGCATATTCATATACTCAGTGTTAAAGCACAAATGAGAAAGGTTAGGAGTTCATCTGCAAATGCAAGTTTTTAGAAGTCTCTCCTTTTGACTTCAATAACTTGACTTTCTCAGGTTGCTTCAGCCACAGCTTGGTAAGGGAACACAGGCTGGGGGAAAAAAGAATAACAATAAAACAACACCACAGCAGATCACATAGAATGGCAGGAGTTGAAAGGGAACCTCAAGAGATCATCGAACCCAACCCACCGCTAAAGCAGGTTCCCTACAATAGGTGATACAAATAGGTGTCCAGATGAATCTGTAATATCTCCACAGCAGACTTGACAACCTCTCTGTGCAGCCTGTTCCAGTGTTCTGTTACCCTTACTGTAAAGCTCTTCCACATATTTGCATGGAGCTTCCTATGTTAATAGGAACATGTTCCTATGTTCCTATGCTACCAGAAACACCACAGTAACTTCAACAGAACGCAAACAAGATTGCCGACATTCAGACTAGCTGAATAATATGGCATTGTGTGACTCAGTGTCATTATGCGACTCTTAAAGCAACTGAAGGAGTGAAGAGGGAACAACCCTAAGAACTGCAAACTCTTCATCTTTTTCCAAACTCTTTCTCCAGTCTCTTGTAAATTCCCCTTATGTACATGGGACAGATAAATATATAATACAGTTATCAATCCTGTTCCATTATTATGTTCTCCTTATGAATTCTTTTGGAATCATGCAACTAGGCCAATTTTCTTATAATATTTTAACTTACATTTGCTTGAAAATTGCTAATTAACTCAGTTTTTCAAGCTGTGATTTTACAGCATTAGTTATGATGCAGGTTGAGATTTACCAACTACTTAAAACATATAAAGAATCTGGGACACCTTTTTTTTTAAACTTATTTAAATTTACCCTTTGGTAGACCAAACAATCATCTTGATTTGGTAAAACAAACCTGAGAAGCAAAACAGTTGCTTACTTTCATGTGCCTGGTTGCTAATCTCATCCTGAAGAGTCAACACGCTGGTCAAATTGATAATTCTTCTTTTAGGGGTGCAGGCAGCAGTCATTTCTTTTCCAGTGTCTTCTTCCATTCGTACATCTGTGTCTTCCCGTGGTCTCTTTCTGCAATACAGAAACAAAGAGGAAAGATGTTCTACTTTTCTATCACTTGAGCAAAGCACACTCAGACGGATGGGATGCTGAATTCATATACTGTATGTTAATAAAGCAAAGCTGCAAAATGCTGTGATGTAGTTGCTATCTTTCCATCACACCACAGAAGGGTGAACCTGTGAAGTGAGGCAGACCGATATGATCTCTCTGATGCAAAGTCAGCATCATTATCTATACTGTTTCCTGCCTTGTAACTAGAACGGGATTTCCGTGCTTGCTGCAAAGTTTTTCACAAGTTACGTACTTTACAGTTCACAGATGACATTGGATTTCTCATTAAAATGCTGTAAGAAGTTACTCTAGAGAAAAAACAACAGAACAAAACATCCTTCTGAAAGCAGCAGTCCAAAGAGATGAGAAAAACCTTCAACTTCGGGGCGATGCCATGAAATAAACAGGTAGGACCTCAGGAAAGTTGAGACTCACCGTGGGACTGCTTTCTCAGGAGACAAGTGTCCACTCTTACTCAGCCCTCCAGGCATCACTGCATCCTGCTGAACGTCAGCCATTTCAATTACATCAGCTGTTTCAAGGAGCTCACTCACATCTTCCATTTCAGCATCCTGTGGCCTAGCTGTGCCCTCTGGAGGTCCCACATTAACCCCTGATGTCTCTTCCGTGGGGCCTGTACTCTGGGAGTTGTTCAGTGGCTGAAGAAAAGCATCCAACTTCTGCTCTCGGGAATCAGTGCGGACCATCTGATGTGCATAAACTTTATCACTGGTTCCTTTTGTAGCCGTAGAAGAGCTCGCTGCTGATTTTACCACCTCACTGGAAGAACATTCGGCCCCCGGAAGCAATGTCTTCATTATGATATGAGAAAGGAGAGAAATCAATCGTAAGTAAGAGCACACAGACAACACAAAGATCATGTCTGTTTCTCACAGCATCTTACTGCTCAAAAGCAAGTAACTTCCAAACCCCACAGAAACCCTGCAGTCACCTGAAACATGCATCCTCACCTGAGTGTAGTACATCCTTGAAGAATTAGAACCCAACAGCTTGCTCTCTATGTGTTGTTGCACACGCTCTAGAATGCTGTCTTCATGGAGGAAGTGGACTTCATGTTTTGTAGGGTGTACATTCACATCTACATTTTTAGGGGCTATTTCCAGGCTGGAAAACATTGTAAAGAAGTTAACATTAAGTTACCCATGGATGGCAGAGAGGGTACAGATTGGTTCAATATTGAATTTGTCAAACTAGGCACCAATTACTCTAAGAAAAGAAATCATAACAATCCCAAAACTTCAAGCTACATTACAAACAATTTTGTTAGGTATATTAAAATTCTATTCTGATCTCAGCCAAGTCAGCTTGCATAAATTACCTTAAATCAACCTCTCCACTGGACAACTAAAATGTTTTTAGAGATATTTTATATCCTGAAGTCACCAGTCAATTCATCTGTATTACTGAACAACAGGTCCAGTACTGCATCCCCCTGGTGGGGTTTTCTATTACTTGGCTTAAGAAATTCTCTTTGACGCATTCTAGAAGCCTCCTGAATTACCTACAGCTTGCTGTGCTACTTTTCCAGCAGATGTTGGGAGGAGAGAGTCCCACAGCAGGACTAGAGCTTGCAATCGTGGTGCCTCATGAAGCTGGAGGAAGAAGGTTTCATCAGCAGGCTCTGCTTGATCAGGCGGCCTGCAGTAGTCACCAGCCACAAGGCTCCCTTTGTTGCCTCAGTCTCTTAACTCTCACCCATAGGCTTTTGACTCGCTCATGGCCATTCTTCAGGGACAGCTCTTCTCACTTTATTCCTCTCTTGATGTAGAGGGTAATCCCTCTTCCCCTCCTTACCCATCTGCCCCTTCTGAACAGCTTGCAGCCATGAATAACCACATTCCAGTCATGTCAATTATCCCACCAGGTTTCAGTAATAGCAAGTTCATCACGGTTTTCTAGTACCACAGTGACATCCAACTCCTGCTTTTCCCAAGCTGTGTGCATTGGTGATGAGGCACTTCGACAAGGTGACAAGACCTTGAAATCTCATTTCAAGTGTTCTGCAGTATTGCCAGGCTACTTCTTCCTATTACTTTACCTTAAGTATAGGAATGGATGTGTACTTTTTGGCAAATAAGCAGCATACACAGTCTCTATGGCTTTCCGCAAAGCAGTTGACTCTACCAGCCGATCTGAAACAGAACCAAACGCTACTGTCAAATAATGCCACTGAAATAGATTAGATGGTGCCTAACTAATCCTTCAAACCAATATCTTCCAGCTTTTCATCTTCAAAAGACATGCATGATATTCCACAAGCTTCAGTTACCTTAGGTTTACTTTTGCTTTTTTTTTTTTTTTTAACTTACGGTTTATGAAGAGTAAAAATATGCATTTCTTCACAGAGTAGTTGGCATTCGTGATGTAGCCTTTCATTTTAAAGGCCAGATTTGCATCTTCGCAGCCCACTTCTATGAGTTCCCTATTGACAGTTTGACAGAAACACACACACAAAAAACGTATTCTTCTGTTAATGCAAATCTCAAGCAGCCCTCACAAGTAGCAACATACTGTTCTACCTTGTAGTTATATTGTGGTTAAGGATAACACAGGACTGACATGTACTAGAAAACTCCAGATCCAAATGAAACTTGACATCAACATACCTGCTAACAGCATTTCCAAAGATGGACCTAATGTTGTCCACTGTGGTAGCATTTGATAAAGTTCTGACATCTGACACAGTATCACCTTGCTGAAGAGACCAGAAAGGACCATCAGTCAGTTCACAGTTCTGTCTGATGTTTCAGAAACACATGAAACTTAGCAATAACGTTTCTAACAAATGATACGATGTCATGGGATGGTTTATATCATTTACTTATTTGTGTTTAGAAAAGCAGTAAATGTAAAATGGCACCGAAGTGCAGAATTTGCTAGACCACATTAGAGCCACTCAGGCTAATACTTCATCTTTGAAACTGAAGAGCTTAAGCAGCTCCAGAAATAAGTGTCAGGAACATCACAGAATGAAGGCACTTTGCACAGTTCTATTTCACGTAGTTGTTAGTAACCAGACTTTCAAAAAAGGCTGAAACAGCTCATAAACAGTGGACTTCAGGATCTCTCCAAGAGGAGGCATGGATACACAGGACATGGAGGAGCCTGAGGTACTCAAACACTACTTTTATTTTTGGCCTCATTCTTCACTCGAGTGCTCTAGCCATGCTGCCCAAGTCACAGATAGCAAAGGGAGGGACTGGGAGAATAATAAACTGCACATGTAGTAAACTAGGTCTGAAGCCATCTAAGGAACCTGAAGGTGCACAAGTCTACAAGACCTGATGAGATGCATCATCTCAACTGACATCATTTACCTGGACTTCAAATGCAATGCATTTGACACTGTCCCATAAATCCTTGACACCACACTATAAAGACAGTAATATGATGGATGGACCATGCAGGGGATAGGAACTGGCTTAATGGCTGCACTCAAGGAGTTGTGATCAACAGTAGGATGACCAGGTAAAGACCAGCAACAAGTGACATCCCTCAGGGTTGATATTGGGACTGACACTTTTTAACACCCTTGTCAGCAACACGGACGGTGGGATTGAGTGCACCTGCACCAAGTTTGCCAACAACACCGAGCTAAGTGGTGAAGTCAGCAGACAGGAGGAAAGTGATGCTACACTGAGGGACTTTAACAGGCTCAAGGTGTGGGCCTACTCAAACCTCATGAAGTTCAACAAGGCTACATGCAAAGTCCTGCTCCTATGACAGGGCAATCTCAAGCACAAATACAGGCTGGGTGGAGAATGGACTGAGAGCAGCCATAAAGGCTTGGGGGTGTCAGTTGATGAGAAAGAAACACAACGTGCTCTGTGCACTTGCAACCCAGTAACAGCTGTATCCTAGGCTGCTTCAAAAGCAGCATGACCAGCAGGGCAACGGAGGCGACTCTCCCCTTCTGCTCTGTTCTCAAGACCCCACCTGCAGCACTGCATTCAACTCAGGGGCTGCCAGCATAAGAAAAACATGGATCTGTTGGAGCAGATCCAGAGAAGGCCATGAGGATGATCAGAGGGCTGCAATGTTTTTTTATGAAGACAGGCTGGAGTTGTACGGCTCTGACAAGACCTCAGAATGGCCCCCCTGTAACCAGCGGGGGCCTACACGAAAGCAGGCAAGGGACTCTATTTGGGACTGACAGGACAAGGGGGAATGGCTTTAAACTAAAAAAAATGATATAAGAAAGAAATTATTCACGAGGGTGGTAATGCACTGACATACGCTGTCTCAAGAAGCTATAGGTGCTCCATCCCTGTGTTCAAGGCCAGGCTGGATGGAGCATTGGGGCAGCCTGATCTGGTGGGTGGCAGCCCTGCCTACAGAAGGAAGGTTGGAAGTAGGTGATCTTCTGAGATCTCTTGCAACCCAAGTCAGTCTATCATTCTATAATAAAGCTAAAACAAACGAAACGCTGATCACAGAGAGAACACCAAACTTCTGAGAAATACATTGTTTTGTTTACTGTTCACTAAAATGATTTCTACTCAACTGCAACAAAGTACACTTCAACATTTCAATACAAGGTAAAACGCTGTATACTATTCCCTCTGCGAAAGAGGCAGTACAACTATGCTGTTGCTTTCACACCTATGTGCATGTGAGAGAAATATATATGTATATAAATATATAAATAAATATAAACTGACTAGATATGTATATGGTGAAATTATAAGGACTTTATTTACATACCTTTTTAACTGAAAAGCTGATACCTGAGTTATGGATGGCATACCTGGAAAAAAAGAAAAGAAAGTCAATATAAGACTGCAGTACACAAAAGAAAAAGGAATGAAGGGCTGCTGTTTGTGAATGCTGAAAAAGGAGCTGGTAACAGGTCCAAAAGTCATTTCCTGCTAGACAGTAATGCAACTCAAGCCAAACTAAGCTTTTTGTAGACTTAACAGCTATCAAGAAAACACGAACAGTTTATAGCTCACCCATAACCATGAGGGAGGGAAAAAATATTCTTATTTTATCAAGGAATATATCTTATTTATCAAGGAAAACTAAAATAATAAGAAGAAAACAACCACAAAAAATAACAACAAGCCTAATCAACTTACATAGATCTCATTAGGTTAGTTTCAGTACGAAGTTTTACTACTGAGATCATTTAGCTTATCTAATCAGCTCTCAACCTGTATGAAGAAAAGGCTGAAAAATGGCTGACTTCTACTCTACCTGGATAGTTCAGCTGCCTTTTATCCAAGGGCAAGTTATGATACATATCAGCTGCATAACCTTGGCTGAATGTCAAAGGCCTTCCACAACTTCATGTAGATGACAACAGTTGTTGCCTTTGTGCACTGTTGTCACTACTCCATCGTAGAAGGCTGAGTTGGAAGAAACTCAGCAAGACTTCAGATCAGCCCACCACACATCAGCCAGATCTGCCTCTTCCTGGCTGAAGTGTTCCTTTACAGCGAAGACTAAGAAGCTCTTTCAGGGAGGAAGCTAAAACTTAACACAGCACCCTGCTATTCTTTGGTATCTTCTGTTTTAAGTGGGAGAGCAAAGCAGTTTTATTTGGTTAAATTGTGTAGGTCCTGCTTGCAAATTACTGCACATGAGAGATGCAAAAAACGAACCCAATAAGGAAACATTATATCTGGTACCTAAAGTGATATACATATATATGTGTGTGTGCATTTCATATACATTATATATGTATGCGTATTTCATATACATTATATACATACACAAGTATATTTCATATACATTATATATTTACATGCATATAATATATATATTATTTAAATATTTAATATATATGTGTGTGTGTGTTTAAATATTTAATATATATGTGTGTGTGTGTGTGTGTGTGTATATATATATATATATATATATATTGTTTAAGATGTCAAATTACCATTCAGTTTTTTCTTTTTCACATTCAGTTACTCAATTTTTACTTGGATTCAAGTCAAGTTTAATTGAAGTTCACTTATTCAAGCCTATCTCCATTTGTTTGCTGGGATTCTTAGTAATGATACACCTGAACTGAGTATAGTTTTTCAACATCTAAATTTTCTCTGTCAACTCAGACTGTTAACTAGCACTGTACACTAAAAAAGAAGTAAAAAACAGAACAACAAAAGGCAACAACAACATCACAGTATCACATACACACACCAGTCTCTCGGAAAAACCCATGTTCTTCATGGCAAAAGGAATTAGAGCTGCTTATTTCAGTTTACCTGCCAACAACTTCTAGTATTTTGGCATACTCCTCACTTGGATTTTTTAAAGCTTTCCTCCTTGTATTTACATTGTAAAAAAGATCTTCCACCTAGAAGAGACAGAAATCACAATTAAAGATAGTTAAAAAAAAAAAAAAGCTATACAATTAGACTACTTTCTGAAAAGATACCACAAAATTTTCTGAGAACATTTTAGTTTATAGAATCATAGAATCCTTAGAGTTGGAAGGGACCTCTGAAGGCCATCCATTCCAACTCCCCTGCAATGAACAGGGACATCACACCAGGTTGCCCAGGGCCTGATCCAGACTCACTTTGAAAGTCTCCAGGGACAGGGCACCATCCACATTACTGGGCAACCTGTTCTAGTGCCCTCCACCCTCGTTGTAAAATACTTTTCTTTATATCTAAGGAAAGGGCAGGATTTGGCCTTATCAAGCCATGCTGATTCTCCCATATTACCTCCCTGCCTTCCATGTACCTTCACATAGCTTCCAGGAGGATCTATTCCAGGATCTTCCCCAGGTGAGTCTCATAGGTTTGTAGTTTCTGGGGTCATCCTTTTTACCCTTCTTAAAAACAGGTATGCTGTAACCTTTTTTTTCAGTCACCAGGGACTTCATCTGACTGCTACAACTTTTCACGTATCACAGAGAGTGGCTTGGCAACTACATGAGCCAGTTCCCTTAGGACCCACATAGACTTGTGGATGTTCAGGTTCTTCAGGTGGTTGTGAGCCTAACCTTTGCTTACATTGCTTCCCCAATCCCCTCTTACCCAAGCAAACGTTTGAGGCCTGTGTGGCAAGCAGTTATCAAGGAAGACGAAGGCAAAAAAAAATTGTTGTGACCTTGTCTGTGTCACTCGTTAGGGGAGGGGAAGCCCTCCTGAACCTTCCTTTTCTGATTGAGGTACCTATAGAAACCTTTCTTGTTCTTTTTTGGCATTAAACTGTGCCCTGGCTTTCCAGACCCCATCCTTACACAGCCTAGCATGAAGGACACATTATGAAGGATCAATGTTCAGAGTTTCCTTACCTGCTTAGTTTCACCTAATAAAATGCAATGTTTAATTTAGTACATAAGTTCTTTGTTGTCTGTTTTTAAACCAACACGACCCCATAAACATTTGTCACGGGTTAAGCAAATGACAACATTTGCTTTCTAGTGAAAGTTGTATATCTTCCATTGCAGATAGCACTGGATTCTCCAAATAAACTGTTCTAATGAAACGCAAATAAGTATTAAAACAGCTGCTGCAATCAAGGCGCACACATAAAACACTTCAAAAATATTGTTCTAAGTGATGCTGTCATATACCTTGTAACACATAACAGTAGGTGGAATAAATATAAAGACCAGTGAACAGGAGAATGTGCAAAACCAACCTACCATGATCTGTGTCCCTTGGTTTCCAGCACAGGGTTTTGGGGGGGCTTTGATTTTTCCATCACTGTAAGAAGCTCTAAGCAGAAAATAAAAAGTTGTTGAACAGTTAATAGAGGTGAGGGGGAAAAAAGGGGAGAAAGAAATAAATGGACAAAAACCCCATTATCACTGTACTCCTCCCAGCAGAGAACTTGGTTTGCTAGAGATTGACTGCAACTCCCCACCTTCTGCTAGAGAAAAGAAGACCTCAGTAACCTTTGCAGCCACAGGAGAAGCAGGAAAGTGAGAATAGCAGCAGAGAAAAGTACCAAGTAAAAGGATATGTGTTTTGAAATCGCACTACTCAGACTTTCCTGTGATAGTAAGATTATTGTCCTTTAGTCTCTTTAATATTCAGACCTGCACTAATAATAATTCTTCTGCTACACTTTATACTTGAGTTATACTATTAAGAGATTCCTGACTCTACATATAACGTGTGTTCCTTTGTTGTGCATAAAAGGATGTTGACATAAACGATTACCTGGATCATAACTAACATACCTGTATGCACACTTTGCATCAGCTGTTTTAGTTGTTACCGTAACATGGGCAACGTGACTGATGCTAGCCAATGCCTAGAGAAAGAAAAAGCAACAGGCCTTGCCTCAATTAAATGTCTTCTCACTCCAGAAAACAAGAATAGATACCAATCCCTAAGAATCCACTTATTCTTGAAAGACATGGAAATATATTTTGACTATATTCACAAGACAGACTCTCAGAAACCAGAACCTTCTGTAAAGGTTGTTGGGAATGACAAATTACATGACAAAGTACAAAAGAATAACTATAAACAGTGAACAATTTCAAAACCTTAAGAAGCGCTTACCTCACCCCTAAACCCATACGTTGAAATACTAGCCAAGTCTTCGAATTTCTGCAGTTTGCTGGTAGTAAATCTCTCACAAACAATGTGCAGATCTTCCTTCTGTGTGAAAGAGACAGATGAATTCTCATAGTTGCTTTCTGTTTCATGAAAATCCTAGAACAACTTAGGCTGGGCAGAACCTTAAAGCCCACACAGTTCCAGCCTGCAGCTATAGGCAGGGCTACCACCCAGATCAGGCTGCACAGGGCCCCATCCAACCAGGCCTTGAGCACCACTGATTTTTCCATGTCTTTTCAAGAGCATGAATATTTACAAACTGAATTAAGCCTTAAGAGGTAATATGGGTAAAATATCAGTGTGCAAATGTCTGTTTTAAACTCTACTCACTCTGATACCACAGCCGTTATCTTGGACCTGGATGAGCTTCAGACCACCTTCTTTGACTACTACCTGGATACTTGTAGATTTAGCATCCAAACTGCAGAAACCAATGAAGCACATTAGAGAACATCAGTTCTAGTGAATAAAAACATATACGTCATGCTGGATGTTAGGAAACACTCCTTCAAAAGTGCTCAGGCTGTGGCACAAATCCCCCACAAAGCAGCCATGCCCACAGCCGTTGGGCGTCCCCTGAGCGGGTGGCAGGAGCTTACCAGTTCTCTATCATCTCCTTGATGGCGTTTGCCGGTCTCTGGATGACCTCGCCGGCCGCGATGCGATTCACCACGGCCTCATCCAGCCGCCGAATGACGCCGGCGACCAGCGCCATGGTAAAAGCGCGGCCCGCGGTGCTGTACCGCTCCAAACAACAGCACTGCCCCGCACCACGCACACGGAGCTCTGCGATTGGACGAAACGAATGTCCATCACTTGGACGTCTTCCCGCCCGCGGCAAGTAGAGGGAAGGGGCCGAGAGGCGGTGGCACGGCGGAGCGGCGCGGTGATTGGCGGAGAGGAGAGACGGAGGCGGGGCTTCTAGCAGCCATTGGGCGACGCCGTGTGAGGGGCGCGGCCATTGTGGGGCTGCGTGTGGTGACGTGAATGCATAGAAAGCAAATATTTGTTTCTTAAGAATTGAATCAAAGAAGTCGGTGTATAGAAACTTAACAGCAGTTTTGTAACCGTTAAGTCAGGTATGTTTATTATAGTGCTGAGAAGCACTGAGGATATTTCCACCATAATGCCTTCAAAGGTCACATGATTCAGAATCCATTATATTTCCACAATTAATACATATTCATCAATTACACATGAGACAATTAACAGATACACGCCTATCTCAGGTAGTCATTTATGAGCTCTCCAGTCTTCTATTCTATGGTCTCTTCTACCATCTAGCATCCTTCTAGCATCATGATAGTCCAACCAACAATCTTCTGCTTCATTCAGTGATCTTCCTTGCTTGTCCTCTACATGAACTTCCGTCACTGATGCATGCTCAGTAGGGAAATGCCTATTAGAAGTAATTTATTGGTACCGAAATTGTAACATTTGCTCTCTCAGCACTCAGCCATTATTTCTGAACATCTGTTCGTCCTTGGATAGAGATAAGTTTTGCCGGCCTGTCTTATAATGATTTATATTGGGGTGCAGAAGATAAGGAGGACAGAGGGGAGTATCTTGACTCATGCCTGTTGCATCCCAACCTAATCCCAGAGAGAGACAATTCGGCCTTGTGTGGAGGCCCTGACTTTCATTATTGTGTTTCTTTTGCAGAGGGTATCTTATCAAAACAGAACATCCTTACAGCATGTTTTCTAGTCTGCAGTACTACATCCATACTATTTGCAACATTTAAAAGTTACTGGAGTTTTGCAAGCAAGAATTAATCATCTGAAGCAGGTTCCATAGAGCAAGTAGCAGAGGTAAGTGTGAGAAAACAGCCTGCAAAAGCAACCCTGATATAGAGATTGCCACCACTTTGTCTTGCATCCAAACTAGAACCAGAAACAGTAAGTGTCTCTTTAAGAAGATTCTATTTTCTGCAGTTTCTATTTTCCCAAATGTATCATCATTATGAAGGAAAATCACTGAATGATGGAGAGTGGTGGAGGCCCAGGCCAGTGCCCGAATACATGCATCAGTGGGCTGTGAGGTCACTGACCAAGAGGTTGTAAAGTCAGCAAAAGGGGACTGTGATTTCACTGACCCTTCCTTTATGCATTCAGGCACCAGCAGAGTCCAGTGTGAATCCATTCCTGGACTCCAGTTGAGCACAGCTGTGAGAACTGGGAGCACTGAATGAGGCCTTGGTTGAGTTATGCGGTAGGATTGCCAACGGCAGTTCTTGGTGCCCATCTCACAGCATCACCAGTGTTTCCCTGTCCCTGCCTGGCTCAGGGAGCTGGGGCCCTTTGGGGTGCACTTGCAGCAGTGGAGGTGAGTGGTACAGATACATGGACCCAGGATGGCTGATGGGGAGCAGGAGTCAGGAGAGGAAATAAAACATGCAGAAAGATTCTTGTAGATCTGCTGAAGTTATAACTTGATTAAATCAAGTTAAAGGTTAAAATTATTAGTATTTTAGGCTGTAGGCTAAGCAAAATAGGAAGCTACAGCATGAAGACTGCTCCAGCAAAAAAAGCTTGCTTTTTTGTCTTCTAAAAGAGAAACAAGCTCAGCAGCATTCCAGAGGTATTTTGTTGTTGTTGTACTTGTTTATCCCATGTGCCAAGACTTTTATCAAATTTGTGCAAGAAACACCTCTCTTTGTAGGTGATATTCCAACCAATGGGAACATCTTCTTATTTGCCCTTCTAATTTCCTAATTTCCATTAAGGAAAATTATTTAGTGGAAAATTATATCTTTTAGCCTCCTTCCAGTTTTTACTGCCAAGCAGCAGCAACATTTATGACGGCTTCTTAAAGTGGCCTCCAGTTAGCTAGAAAGAGATAACTGAAAGAATGCGAACCGAATAACCTTGATTTACTGTACTGTTACTTTTCAGCTTGTCTTGACAGGCGTCCAGCACGTCCAGGCAGTTCTTTTAACTCTTTGCACTGCTGAACACAGATACGCTGGTCTTGCAGAGAATTTAATGCAGCTTTAGGATACAGGCTAAAATATTAACGCAAAATTTCTGTTAAAATGATTGACTATATATAAATACTGAAAAGCTAGCCAAGCAATAGCACTGCAGCTACTGATGGCTTCTTATGTACTACTAAACACACTAGCAAAGAAATAAATGTTAGGGGGGAAGGGGATGGGGAAGGGGAAGGGGAGGGGAGGGAAGGGGAGGGAAGGGGAGGGGAGGGAAGGGGAGGGAAGGGGAGGGAAGGGGAGGGAAGGGGAGGGAAGGGGAGGGAAGGGGAGGGAAGGGGAGGGAAGGGGAGGGAAGGGAAGGGAAGGGAAGGGAAGGGAAGGGAAGGGAAGGGAAGGGAAGGGAAGGGAAGGGAAGGGAAGGGAAGGGAAGGGAAGGGAAGGGAAGGGAAGGGAAGGGAAGGGAAGGGAAGGGAAGGGAAGGGAAGGGAAGGGAAGGGAAGGGAAGGGAAGGGAAGGGGAGGGAGGGAGGGAGGGAGGGAGGGAGGGAGGGAGGGAGGAAGGGAAGAAGGGAGGGAGAGAAGGAAGGGGGGAAAGGGGGAAGGAAGGGAAGAAAGGGAAGAAAGAGAAAGAAGGAAGCATCGTACTCCATTTCCAGCTAAATCGAAAGCATGGAAACAAGATAGTTGCTCACCTGCCACGCGATGAGTTGTTAAGCTGCAGTCATTATGTTGTGAGTCGGTATCTTCCAGCTCAGGGCTGGGTAAAAATATGATTCTACCAGCAGGAGAGTTGCTCAAGACTACATGTGTCACATGCCTTTATACAAAGCCTGAAGCATTTTCATTCTGCAAGAGGTGGTTTGCTAGGAAATATTGCCCCAGTTAAGATTTTGCCCCTAGTTTATGGTCCATTTTTATGAGCTCTGAGAGAAAGCAGATTTTGGAGGCTCATGATGAGAACACAACTTTGAAGATGTCAGGTATTTCTCTCTCGTTATCATACTGTGTGTACACAGTCCTGTCAGGAAAGAAATTTGTTACGTCCATTTTCTGGGTTCCAAGTGCAAATAAGAGCAGGACATAATGCCTTATAGGATGTACTGGATTGAATACAAATTAGTTCTTTTTGTAGTTTATTTGTCTAGGCAAAGCATTTGTTTGTGTGGACCTTAAAACATCCAGCGTTGCATTTCATTGAAGAAACATATCATTCTGCTAAAGAAGATGAAGACAGACTAGTCAACACGCAACAGGGCACTAACATTAGCCTGGTAGCAATTCTTCTACTGCTCGTACTTCAGATTAATGCAGGAAAGGGAAAAACAAACAAACAAACAAAAAACTACATGTTGTCAATATAAACTATAGTAAACTAAACTAAACCCAACCTGAACACTGGAGAATTGCTTTCACTGTTAAAATAAGGCAAAATAACTTAAGCCAGCATAACCCAAGAAAGTGCTGAGACCCTGTATTGTCAAGCTGGTGGAAACCCTGCACCCTCTTACTTGTGGTAGCAAAAATCGTATTTACTTGGCTGTAGGTAAGTCATGATTCTCAGAGAGGTCAGAGCCATTCTGAGATTGTCCTTCTCAAACTGATGAGATCATTCCCACACAGGATGGCTGAGGTGGGAAGGGACAACTGGAGTCACCTGGTCTGATTCCTGCTCAAGATGGACACCTGGAGCAGGTTCCACGTCCAGTTGGATTTTGGCTATCTCCAAGGAGGGGGACTCAAAGTGTCCCTAAATTAACTCTGTGATCCTCTGTTGGACTCTAGTATGTCCAAGTCTCTCCCATTCTAGGCAACCCAGAACTGGTCCCAGCATCCAGATGTGGCCTCACCAGTGCTGAATGAGTAGAATTGTGTAAATATTTATTTAATTTTGTGACTAAATATGTGGAAACTTTTTTCTGCTGACAGTAATGGCGTGTTTCCACGGTGTTTCCTGAGCCAAGGGAGACCTCATTGCACTCTACAACTTCCTGAAGGCAGGCTGTGATGAGGAGGGGCTTGGCCTCTTCTTCCAGGCAACAAACAGGACCTGAGGAGATGGCCACAAGTTGTACCAGAAGAGGTTTACATTAGACATAAGGAAAAACTTTTTCTCTCAGAGGGTGGTCAGGCACTGGAATGGCTGCCCAGAGTGAAGTTGCCATCCCTGGCAGCGTTCAATAGGCATCTGGATGAGGAGCTACAAGATCTGGTTTAGTGGCTTGTGGTAGCAATGGTAATGAGAGGATGGTTGGACTAGATGATCTTGTAGGTCCTTTCCAACACTGTGATTCTATGATTCTATGCTGAACTTTCTAAGATAAAAGGTAAATGTGTATATATATATATATATATATATCAAAATGAAGGAGGATATATACCATGCTCTCTCGTCTCCAGTCAGTGACCTGCATGCTGTAAAATTTAGAAATCCTATTTAAGTACTTTCTGTAACTGTATTCAATTACTAGGAAGGGCCTAGGGAATTTTTATTTCAATTTCTGTGATGGAAATTAAGATTAGCAGCAGCACCATGGGCTGCAACCAGCTGAGAGCACATACAGGATTTTGGATGCACCTACATTTGCACTGCTCTGATGATGGTGTTGACACCAGTATTTGAATACAAACAACATGTGGTTTGTGTGTGGTTTACCTACAGTGCTGTACTGCTGTGGGTTGCAAAAGGCAGACTTGGTGGAGGAAGCAGGAAGGGGAAAGAGAAAGAAGGAGGAAATGGTAACAAGTAAAAAGAGGCTTTTTGTGTTAAAAGAGGGCAGAAGGGCTGCTGACTGTCCAATTTTCACTTTTACGTTTCGTTTTTGCAGAGCCCTTGCTTCAAATGACAAATGGAAACACAAACAAAAACTCCTAATGTAAATAACAATGTGTACTACCAGAGGGAGCCCACGTGCTGCAGACGTGGCTATTTTTTAGAGGGTTCATGTAATCAGAAGAGCACGGTGACCGGGGCATGAGCGGAAAAATTGCATCACATTTTGCAGAGACTTACAGGCCTTTTAGATAATAACACCCTCAGCATGTAATTCAGAACTTGTTGCCTGCCTGTTAAATAGGATTATGAGCATGGGAGAATTAAAAGTACTGTGGAAAACTTGGTGAGACATTTGAGCAGGTAGCACTCAGGCATTAAATTAAAGACACCCCCTTCACTTTTCAAGGTAATCAGAGTGTATCTGATTGCTTCAATTAATATGACAGTAACTACATAAGCAGCCATGCCAGCTGCACTGTGGCCCTGGGGTGCAGGGCTCATGCTGGCTGTGGGATAGCCCTGGAGGATAGGTGGCAGAAGGTGTCCTTCTCCAACCACAGCTGGTAACCAGTGTCACAAGCTACTTTCAAGGGGTTGAATTGCTTAAGCAAAAAGGAGACATTTGGGAAAGCTTGTTTGCTTCTCCGCGCCCGTGACAGTGCCTGCTGTTGGCAGTAAAAACAAACACTTGCTGCTTAAAACTTGGCATGCTCTCATTGCAAAAACAAAGAAAGAAATTCCTGCCAATCTCGTCTGGATTGCAGCCAGGAGAAGAATGTTTGTTCTTAGAACAGAGTTGAGGTAGCTGTCCTGGTCAGCCTGTGCAGTTTCCTGACCAGTTTCCTGATGTTTAAACATCTCTTCGTATTTGGGCATCTCTTTTGGGAGCATTCCTCTCCATCTCTGTCACCCAGGCTCAATCCCTCTGTTTCTCATGGGGTAAGGCTGTTTGCTTTTCTCTCTTGATAAGACCCCATTCCCTGTACATTCCTGTGCTAGAGTGTGGAATTGCAAAGTATGCCAAGTTGGAAGGGACTCATGAGGATCTATTGCTCCTCCTGCCCTCTTATCACTTGATTCTGTCAGTTTCTCGTAAATCTCATACCAGAGAAAGGAGACAACTAGTTGTGATACTAAATGAGTTTCATTTCCTTCTGCTATAACTGTCATGCTGGTATCAACAACCAGGCTAAAGTCCAGCTGAGATACATCCCCAGGCCAGTCTTTACATGCACAGCAGGAATGGGTGTTAGAGATTATATTGCTTTCCTAGCTAGATACACAGTGCTGGCTGTCACAGGGCTCCAGTCCCAGCTCAAAAGGACCAGTGATGCTGGTGCAGGTAGAGTTAAGCAACCAGATCTTTAGGAAATGGAGTAGCAGGAAGGGATAATAGGCAAGAAGGATTATACTGCACAGATGTGAAGGGATTTTTCAGCAGTAGGCCAACTAGAAGCAAAATGATTAAATAGGTAGGTGCTTACCATTGGTTGTATTGCAATATCCTCTACTGATTATGTGCTTGAAATTCCATTGCAAATTCTTTTAAAGCTATCGCTCTGAAGTAATACTCATTTCTTTGGGACAAGTTTTTGGCCTCAGAAACAAACTAGGGTGTACATGGGTTCATCAGGAGCATTGCTCCATCAGTCTGGAGATACCCTGTTAAAGTCAAAGGCATCCTGCAGTGTGGATGTCTCTATGAAACCACACTCACGCTGAAAGCTTTTTTCCTCATAGCTGCAATACCTGGAGGCATCACTTACGTAGAGATGCAGTGGTGGAAGGGGTCTAGGAGCTGGGTAGAAAGGCTTTATGTGTCATTATATGCTGCCTTGCTGGATGTTATGAGCACCTCCACCCAGTGTACTGAAGCACCTGTATCACCCCACATGCATCATGACTGCCCTGCCCTCTGGGCATGCAAATACGCAAAGCTGCCTCCCAAAATAGGTCCACATTCTTCAGTTTCTATTCATTACATTGCTGCTCATAATCAGGAAATGCCATAATTTGCAGACTCAGTTCTCATTGGCAATGGGAGTGTCTGGCAGACAGGTGTAGCAGAGGCTGTTACCTATGAGTGTTCAGGTCAGAGTCCCCAATGAACCAAAAGGCAGCAGAACCAGGAGGGTTCTTGAAGTGAAGCATCCCACCAGAGACAACCAGAGGGAGCTCAGGGTTCAGTGGAATGCCAGGTGCAGCCATCCCAGTCAGCCAGTCCTTCCTCCAGGCATTTCTATCCCACTGACCCTGTTTAAGGACTAGCAGCACATTTGCTGCATAAGAACTGAAAAATCCCACCTGTGGACTTTGATTTAGATCTGTTAGTAAACAAGTGCATTCAGGGGAGTGTGCAGTCCTCCCACCGGGTATCCATGCTGCTCCTAAACAGCCTTATTGGCTGTAGTGTTGACCACTTCTTTAAACAGTGGCTTTTCCCAGTATTCCAAGCATTCATCATGGAGTGAAAGGAGAGCAATGCCCATGCCAAGGTTGGCATTGTACCTGTTTCCTAGCCAGTACATGGGCAGCTGACAGATGCTTAGTCAGAAATGTCAGATTGTGGCCCTTGGTGACATAGATCTGTGTAAGTGTTCTTCAAGGAGAATATGTTATTGTATGAACTTTTGTGAGGCTGCTGTGTCCAGTTTTGGGCCCCTCACTGTGAGAAGGGGGTTGAGTTCTTGGAATGTGTTCAGAGCACCAAGTCTGATGGAGTGAAAAACGAGACCTGTGAGGGGCAGCTGAGAGGACTGGGGCTGTTCGGTCTGGAGGAGGATCAGAAGGGGCTCATTGTGCTTTAGCTGACATGAATTGGTCAGCTAAATTGGTCTCTTTTTGTCGGGTGATAAGGATGTGAGGGACTGGCCAGGGGATGCTTGGATTGGATACTGGGAATGATTTCTTCACATGAATGGTGGTCTGTGCTTGAAACACATGCTGCCCAGGGAGGTGGTGAGTCCCCATCCCTGGAGGTGGTTCGGAGTCGTGTGGACGCTGGCTTTAGGAATATGGAGTTTAGGGACATGCTTTAACGGTGGGCTTGGCAGTATTATGTAGTGGTTGGACGTGGTGATCTGGATGGCCTTTTCCAACTTACACGCTTCTATGAAGCATTAATCATTTGTTGATCCATTTCTTTGCCTGCATGAGGATCCCCACGAGAACCTCGACGCAAGAGCCTCGTTCTTAGTGCAGACAACACGCTGTGTTCCGTCCCGCCTCAGTGCCGCCCCGGGCACGATGCCCACGTCGGCGCGGCTCCAGCGCTGTGCCCGGTGTCTCCCGGTTTCGATTCCCGCGGGCGGCCCCGCGTGACGCGATGCGCGGGGAGGGGCGCGGGGCGGGACCGCGACATCTCCGTGTTTTGAGGCGGCGGCGGGTTCGCAGCCCGAGGGCTTCGTCGCTCGGCGGCGAGCGGGTAAGTGCTGGCGTTCCGTGTCCGCAGCGGTGGGGCATCGCCTGCCCTGCGCCATGTCCGTGCGGGGCTGGAGCTCCAGCGGTGGTCGGGGCGGGCGCTGCGGGCTCTGCGTGCATCGTACGGCCCTGCACCGCTTCGTGCGTTGCTCGGCCCTGTGTGGCTTGGCGTGCCTTGTCTGTCTCGGCACGGCTCTGCTCGCGTCTCATGGGGAGAGGCGCTCCAGGAGCGGCATCCCGCCGTGCCGGGGCCGCCTGAACTCGCCTTGAACCCGCTGTGTGGCTGCCGCAGCCGGAGCGGGGCCGTAGTTCCCGGATGAGGGGTGGCCGTGCGGGGTGGAAGCCTGCCAGGCGGTGCGTGGGGCGGCCGGAGGGGAGGCAGGGTGCGTTCTGCTCCTCCTGCCCTGCAGCTGGATGTGCCTCCGGCCTTCCTGCAGCTCTCCTGGAGGGAGGAGCGGGGGGGGTAGGGGGTAGATGTGTGCTGCTGAAAGAGAAACGCTTTGGCATGGCCCCCCGGCTGAGCATTGTCTGCAGGGGTTTTGGATCCTTTCCCTGGAAAACAGTGCTGTGTATAAGGTCGCGGAGTGGCCGCTTCAAAGCAGACTTGTTCGTTTGAAAGGGAGTTGGGGCACCTAAACCCAAAAGAACTGTTACCTTCGTATTTATTGCCTGATTTACAGAAAAATTAACTTAGCAGGTTGATAACGTGGGGTTAGTGCAAGTGGGAACAGGCTCTGCTTCCTCAAGAACATGTGCTAAGAGGAGAGTTTCTTAGTGGAGCTTTTACCTGTGTGCAATGAAACTTGCCAGGTGTGGGCTGCAAACTGCACAGGCTTGAAGGCTTTGCTGTTAGGGGAATCTCGCTGGGTTTCTTTGTTTCCAGTTTTATTCAGCTTTCCAGGAGTTTTATCATATTGAGCTAATCTAGAGCCCATTTGTTATTGCTGCTTTCTTACTGGGTCAGCACTGTTTGATGACAGGAACATCGTCAGGCTGAGTAAACAAGGGCAGCGGTGTAAATACCTCCCTCTTGGACGGGTTGCTCTGAGGTGTAGTTTATTACTGATAGGTTACAAAGAAGGGAGGATCGTTTGAAACTGAAAGAAGAAATCTGTTTTGTTTCACTTAGCAAAACAAGGTTTGCCGGGGAGCAAAGCCAAGCCTGTCACCGCTGCCAACTGCAACGCAGCCTTCAAAGAAGGGCAGTCCCCATGTGCGAGGTTGTGTGATGGGCCATCAACATCACTGGGCAACCTGATCTAGTTCCTCGCCACCCTCATTGTATAAGATTTTTTTCCCTATATCTAACCCAAATCTACCCACTTTGAGCTTGAATGTTGCTTCGTGGCCTACTGCCTTTCATGCATGTGAGTCAGCCATAAATCCAACCTCTTGAGGATTCACTGATAACACTTTAGTAGCAACCTAATGTTTAGATTTTGCTTGGGTTGCTGCAAGGCGGCATGCTCACTCTGTGCTTGGGCTGGGTTTGGTCCTTTCTTTTGTGGCCCAGTGGCTGGTTGTGCTTCTGAAGAGAGACAAGCTGCAAGCAGGGTTGGCTACGTGCACTTGGTGTGTGAGGAGCCGGAGTTATCAGTCAGCTGGGCTTAGTTATGAGTAATAATTGCTTTATAACAGTGTGCGTAAATAGAAACCGATGCTCAGCATTATCTGGAGGAGGAGGAGGACCTCAGGAGGTTTTTGTGGCTAGTCCTGCTTAGAAATGAGCTCTGGAGCAGTGCGTGAGTCTGCCCATGTTTGTCTTCAGCTTCCCTCATTTCATCCAGGCCTTGCACACATCTTCTGCTTATCTGCTTTGTACACAGCATTCGAGACAGTAACAGAACATCGAGATGTCTGTACTAACTGTATCCCAGTATGTGGTGTGTGTGTGCCACAGGTCAGTCACAGACTGACTGTGCCCTTCTGCTTTTCACTATGCGTGGCAGTGCATGCATTCAAGGTAGACTTATCTAAACTGCCTGCTAGGCAGAGCACAGGTTCTTCAAGCTATAACCTGCTCATTTTATGTTTTTATTCTCTTTTCTTGGGTCTGCCCTGTCATTAAGAAGATGCATATGCATCGTTCTTCATCTGTATAGCAGTGAGACCACCTGGACAGACAGTGTCAAGCAGGTTGTGGTGATGTAGCAGTCCGTCCTTGGTGGCATCATGCTCTTGTGGCAATGCTGCACTGGGTCTGGCTGGGATGGAGTTAATATTGGCAGCGGCCGGCAGGGTGCTGTGTTTTAGGTCTGTGATCAAAACAATGCTGATAGCACACTGCTGTTTTAGCTGTTGCTGAGCACTGTTTGCACAGCCTCACTTTGCTCCGTTCCTCACTATGTCCTCCAGTGAATAGATTTGGGGGTGCACAAGAGTTTGGCTGGGGACACAAACAGGCAGATAACCCCAAGGAGATACTCCGTGCTGCACCATGTCAAGCTCAATGATAAAACGCAGGAGGAGGGATTAAGGAGATGTTGTATCTTAAAACATGCAAACTGGATGGAGATGGAACAAGAAAATTAATCCTATCCCAGCAAAAATCAAGAGACGACAGTAGAAGTTGGAGCTGATTGTTCCTGGTTTAACTACATATTTTTGTGTTGTAGTTCTTAAAGCATAAGTGGATGTACTTCATTTTGCTGCCACAGCCATTCTGGTGGTCTCAGGAGCCAAACAAAAAAGTTAGAAGGTGTCATGATTTTATGACTTTTGTTACTGGTATTCCATATCATAACATCACATAGTGCACTAGGAGTTAAAGAGTTAATGCTCCAGTTCTGTGGGGTCGTTGATAGTTCTGGGTATACATGTCTCAGAAGAGAAGAAGAACTGCATCCCTCAGAGGTCTGTTCGTTCAGAGGGAGAGATAAAACTGTATGTAAATCATGAGACACTCCTTTTCCCTTCCTGATCATCTCGACAGCATGTGTGCTCCCTCGCCATCTCACCTTCAGCATTAGAGTAAGGCCTGTGGTTTTGAGGTGCTCTCTCATTTTATTTGATTTATTAGCTTCAATTTAATTCTATTGTATTATGATGTGTTATCTTGCATTCTGATATCATATTTAGTCAATTAGTTTGTTTCTCCTCAGATCATTGCCGCTGTTTTTAGGCCCATATCCCTACTCTTTCCCCTCCTCCCCCTTCCCCTTTTCTGGGGCATGGATCTGTGGGTCCATGGGTCTGTGGGTCCGTGGGTCTGCCCCACTAGTCACAGAACCAGGCTGAACCAGCCTGTAAACCATTGAAGTATTTAGTGGAGAATGCAGTCATAGCCCACCTTGGCGGGGAAAAGATGTACGTTTAGAACAAATCTCTACTCTTGGAGAGCTTTGTTAGAGCTTATCAGTACTTAAAGTGCTCTACTGAAAACATGGCCTTGAAAGTCCAGGCAGACTGCCAGTGTTCTGGGATATTTGTAAACTTTTTGGGTGCTGCTGGCTTGCTTCTCTGAAGAGAAAATAAATGCATTCGTTTCTAAAACTGCTCTTCAAGGGATTGCATTCCGTATTTTTTTTCTCTTTTAATGCTCAGAACGTACTGGGCCTTAATTAAGTTTGCCACTCTGCTCTGTGGAGCTACATGTGTATACGATGAATTAAAAGCAATGGTGGAAATACCTACCTGATATCTGCATACAATGTGGCATGCAACTCTAGAGGGAGTTGCTAATATTATAGAACTTACGATTTTTAAAGTCTTATCCTTGAATCCTTTATGCATATTTTGAATGCTCATCTGATCATCTTGTTAGTCTCCCTGAATGTACACCTCACCATTTCAATAAGTATCTGTATTTATAATATTTTGAGGTAGCCTTCCCCAAACCAGAGAATACTGAATGGCTGGGAGTGTGGAGAGACCTGGGAGAGACTTTAGAGAAATGGGCATCGCTGGTGTGATGGAACTTTGCTCCTCAATACCTGCAAGATCCGGAGAGCTTAGGCAGGTATTTGAGACAGGGATGTTGTGGCTCATGCAGATCTGAGGAGGCACAAATTATTTGGGGCCTGGCTAGTGCTTTTCAGGCCTTATTCAATACTATCTCAGTTAAGGAGAGAGTCTCTGAAAATGAGTGAGAGGGTCTTCAAACCAAAAGGGAGAGTCTCCAGGAGACAGTCAGAGCTGAGAGGGAGAATCTGCAGGTCCAGAAAGTCTTTTTAGCTGAGAAATAGGATCTCCAGGTTGAGTGCGAGAGTCTCTGAGCTGAGAATGAAAGTCTCCAATCTGAGAGAGAATCTCCATTCTGAGCAAGACACCCTCCAAAATGAGCAAGATACCTTCCAATCCAAGCTAGGCAGTCTCCAAATTGAATGAGACAAATTCCAGTCTCAACGAGACACCCCCCCAAACTGAACGAGACAGCCTCCTAACCTAACAAGGCAGACATTGAGCCAAGCTGGAGAGAACTTATTCTCCCTCTTTTTGTTTCTCCCCCCTTAAGTAATGTTCATACCGTGCAGCATCCAAAAGACCCACGTAAGCTATGCGAACACTTGACTTGCAGTCTCATAAGGAATGTTTTGAAGCTCTATATCATATGCACATGGTTTAGTGAAGTGATGATTTAATTTGCATTGTCAGAATTACTCCTCCAGTTCTGCCTTGTCATTGTACCTCCCCTGACCTTGCAAAGGTAGAACCTTTTATTAGTCAGTCTATAGTTGGTTTAGTCTATATGCAAGAATTTAATTAGTTCTTCCTGTGATATCTGCATTGCATACATCATCACAGAGCATTATTTGTTTAAATAAATAAGACCTGATTTCTGAAGCAGCTGCCTTGCTCTGAGCTTTGCTGTAGCACCTGGGGTTGTTTCCTTTGCAGAGGTGTGCTCTGCTTCTCCTTTAGGCTCACTGCATTTCACTCAGTGGAGCATCTCCATGCAGACAAGGCACAGTGCCACCCATAGCATTCATCTTAATCCTGTGTGTTAACAATACAGCAGTTATCTGTGCAAGAATGTGTGCAAGAACTTCTTTATGGAGAGGGTGACGGAGCACTGGGACAGGCTGCCCAGGGGGGTTGTGGAGTCTCCTTCTCTGGAGGTATTTGGTATGTACTTGGACATATACCAGCTGTAGGGAACCTGCTTTGGCAGGGGGGTTGGACTCTATCTCTGGAAATCCTTCCAACCCCTACAGTACTGTGATTGATTCTGTGATTTTCGGCATTTTGGGTTTGCCTTGATAACCTATGGAGAAAATGTCTGTATTACTTTGTGCTTTGTGGGCTCGTGTATTTAGAAATACCTCGTTTGATCTGCTGTGAAGAGCTTTTACAGGTTGTACTAGAAGACTGTGATGTTACAGGTTCTCACTGGTTCTGTTCCATGCTGGTTAACACTAGGATAATAAGTAAACCTGTGCTTTCCTTCTGGGGTTATTAACCCTATTTGCTAATACTGAGATTTGTGAGACTAATAGAGGCTTTCACAGGTAATGGAAATGGCTTCTGATAGTATAATCCAGTTGTGAAGGACAATTCTGCTCAAGGCTTTTTGATTGTTTCACCTGTGATCTTGACGTGCTCTCAGTGTACGTTTTTCCCCTTGTGTTTGTTTACCTGCTTGTTGAAATGGTGATTACTTTTACACAAGGAGCTTAGTTTTACAGTTTTAATTATGAAATGCTTTTTCTATCACTTGCAGCTGATGCCTGTTTCAGCCTTTTGATTTCTCCAGGTGCTGGATATGCTTATTTTAGCAGTGATTTTAAATTTATTTGAAGGTCTTCATGCACTATTAATAGACTTAATGCATTAAAATAATTTACAATCCGTTTAAGACCCAAAGGAAACAATGAGAAAAAATGTGATTAAAAAGTAGCTGGAAAGTTGTGCTATCAAAAGCAAAGACGAGGTTGGTACCTGAGTTACATTTTACTATCCCATCTGCAGCATAGCAAAAGCATGTACTCTTTGGTCCTACTTTTCAAAGATGCGAAACCTAAGATGAAAGTTGGAGTGGATTTTGGGGAATGACGTGTCTCATCAATCACTGTTGTTTTTTGTTTTTTGCTTTTTATCCCTCACAGTCAGCATGGATGCCATGGAATATGCACAGTTTATGAAACAAGATGGGAATCAGGATTTTAAGAATGGAAATTATGCCTTGGCCATCAGGAAGTACGATCAAGCTCTGTATATGCTTGTTCAGTTAAGGCAGTGGGTCCTGTAAGTATTCTTTAATTACAAGATGTGAACCATAAGACAGAAATGTGTGCAGTTCTGTGGTTAACTCAGAACTGTATTTCTTACCCTGACACATGATTTTCTTATGTCTTTTGTCACGCTCTTTGGTATATCAGTTTTACAGTTAAGGATGCTCTTCTTGATATATCATGTGGGAGATAAGTTGGCAACTTTAATCTAAAGGTTGTTATATAAGCGTTAATAATAACTATAATTAAGGTCCAAATGATTTTTCCATAAATTATGTTGGTTTGTGTTAAATTACTTCTGCTTTGTAGCTGAGATGTTGTGGATTGATGTTACTGTTGTTCTGCCAGGTACTGGGAGTACGTGGGTGTCTGTTGTTAAATGGATCATTGATTATTTTGAAAACAATTCATGCAGGTTACTTTGTTCTTGGTATCTGAGCTTTCCTGGAGTTCTGAAATCTGTTCAAAACTAACTTCAGCCAAGGATATTTCTTTCCAAATGCCAAATGCTTTTTGTCTTCAGTTAACACTGGTTGCTAACATGATGGTTAATGGTTAAGTAGTTGGGCATTATGTTAACTTCTAAATATTCATTATTACCATGTACTAGCAACGCTATGAGCCTGATGTAACACTAGCCATTAATTTAGTTTGATTGTTTGCCATTAGACAAAGGATGGTAAAACACAGTCTGGAGCTGTGATGGGAGTGAGAGCAAGAGAGGACAGAGCCAAGGAGGCCATCTCCACCAAGTCCTGATTCTGCCCTTTGCAGGGAATGGGGCTTCCTCTTCCCCCTGGGGTCTGCTCCTGAGCATTCTCTTTCCCCTTGTTGTAGGTTGCCTTGGCAGGATTTCCTTGCATGCAAGAGTGTGCTCTGAACATGTTCAGTATAGTTGAAACAACTTTCTTGAGTGTAAATTAATAGGTAGGAAAGTTGGAGGATGCAGCACCAAGCCACAAGATACTTGTTTGAGCACAGACAAGACAGACTGTTCTGGCTCCCCACTACCCTGTGCAGTACTCTGAGTTTTGGGAAGCTTTTTCCAGAAGCTCTTACATCCAGGTACACGTATTTCAGCATGTTTTGTATTCTGAAATGAGTTTATTTCTTCAGCTGACATAAATATATATAATTCTGATGACATTATCAACTGATGATACAGTAAAACACTTTTTGGTTGTATTTTGATGACTAAAGTCTGTCTGGCATTTGTTTTACCTTTCCTATGTCCATTCCCTCCCATTCCTGGTTTCTGCCTTTCACTGAATATCTGGATGTCCCTGCATTTTCTGAACTGTCCCTAAACTCTTATAGCATCATAGAACATACTGCATTGGAAGGGACCTACAAGTAGTGTGAAGTTCAGCACTTACTGCAATACTCCATTGGATTGACCTGCTTCATAAGGGGCTGGAGTATCACTAATATACCATTAGGGTGTTAATAAGAGATTTTCTAGCTGATGTTCAAATTATATTCACTTTCTACAGCTCTGTTTTACCCTCTGAGTTTCTTAGATGGGTGATGTGTGTACTTTTTCCTTTCTCTTGTTGCTCACTATAAAGTACCTTGCATCTTTTTTTTTTTTTTAATTGCATAAGCAGTAATGCTGGTACCTTTTTTTCAGGTGTTCTGGGGACATAGCTGTATTATACTGCAACAAATCAACTTGCTTGTACAATCTTGGTAAATGGAGAGAAGCGATGCTTTCAGCTGCCGAGAGCTTGCGCTGGGATCCAGAGTATGTTAAGGTATTCACATGTTTAGGCTGGCGATTTTTTGCCTGTGTTATTTCCTAAACCAATTGTCAGTACCTGCTTTTTGTTGTGTTTTGTTTTCAAGATGTACTATAGCATAAAAATTACAGAATCAGTATCCGGCTATGCACAGGAACATGAAAATTACTTCTAATATTATTGTAATATTACTTCTAATAAGATTAAGCAGCTCTCTTTTGCTTGCTTGCTGTTTCTCATCCCAGCAGGAAATGTACTAATGCTTTCAAAAAGATAACTGTTTTTAGTGTTGCAGACAAGGTGATAGCAAGTAATAAAATCTTATGTGCTCTTCTGATGCTGGGGACCCTGGGTGAGGCAGGATTGACCAGGGTATGTTTTGATCAAATTGACACCACTGTGAGTCTAAGACATTGAAACCTACTTCAGTACTGAACATAAATGTGTTCAGGTGCCATTGGCTAAAGAACACGTGCATTGTTTTAAATACTGCAAAATGCTACTGAACAGTGACATAATGACATAAATGCATATTCTGGACCTTGTGACATCCTTCTCATCCTTTTTTATTTAGTTATTTTCCAAGATATTTTCTACTTCTGTATCTATTGCTCTTTCGTAGCATGCACAATGACATCAGTAGCACAGAGTGAATTACAAGGGATTTTTATTGCATTTTTGGAGGGGGTACGTGTGTGAGAAGCTGTGAAAACAGCCCTACGTGCCATTTTATACCATACTTAGTGAATTTAGGAGAAAATGGTAACTTTTTGTTAACTTCTCTGGAACAGGCTGCCCAGGGGGGTTGTGAAGACGCCTTCTCTGGGGATGTTCAGAACCCGTATGGATGCTTACCTGTGCAGCCTGCTGAAGGGAGCCTGCTTTAGCAGAAGGTTGGATGGTCTCTAGAGATCGTTTCCAACCCCCGAGATTTCTGTGATTCTGTGGTTTTGTTATCAAGGTCTCTGAATATTTTCCCAACTGTGGTCTATTTTTTTTCTTCTTTTTTCACAGGCTTATTATAGAGCTGGCCATTCGCTGATCATGTTATCAAATGCTTGCAACGCGATTTATATGTTTCATAAAGGTCTGACTCTTCTAAATGCTTCTGTAGATCAAACCCAAGTTGCTGATTTTATAGCAGGAATCTTCACAAGTGTCAATGGTAAGCTAAAATGAAAACCTTAATTATTTTAAGAACCCTTCAGTGGTGATGGACTCATTTTTTTCCATGTTTAAAGGAGACTGGTTGATGATAAAAGGTACAGTTTGGTGGCCAAGGATTGTCATGCTACATAAGTCAGATGTTTGCTCCCTATTAGCATTCTCCTGAGTATTAATACAAAAACTGTCGCTCTGCAGTGAAGTAGTTTGGTTGTAGACCACAACTTTAAAAGTGCTACATATGCTACATACTTTTCACAACTGTTTCCTCTTGCAGATGAACGAGTCTTTCCACCAACTTTCTACCCTGCATGTGATTACATTTTCAGTGCAAGGTTTGATGCACTGATTTGGCAGTCTGTGATGGAAAAGTTGGCTCAGAAAGGGAAGTGGCAGGTAAGTCTGTCCCTGTGAAGAGAAAACAAATGTTACATACTTTCTTCATTGCCTTTTGGCTAAGATCTCGTGTAGTGTAGCGTAGTGTAGTACTGCTGCACAACAAGGCAGTCATTGGTACCTGTTCCACAACCTGTAAATTTGTGTTATCTCAGATAAAAAGCAATTAATTTCAGTGTTCCTTGGTTCAACTGTCTTGATTTTTAGACTTGAAAAATATTCCGGTTCAAAATAATTTCATTTCACAAAGGGATACAACTTAAGATCCCACTTGTCTCTTTGCTGCCAGCCCGATGTAACCCTGTTTAGTGTAACCCTCTGAGCCCAACCTGAGTTTACCCATTACATCATGAATAACAGTACTGAAAGCTTCACTGAAATCCAAAACCATCACATCTACTGGCCTCCCTTGTTCTGCTAGGTGTGTAATCTTGCTGTGAAAGGAGAATTATTCATTAAAAAGGACTTCCCCCTCATGAACCTGTGCTGGCTGTAACCAGTGAGTGCATTGTCTTTCATGTGTTTTTCAGTAACTCCCAGAATTATCTTCTCTGTAATTTTATCAGGCCCTGAAGTAGAACTTACAGGCCTGTAATTACACTGATCTTCTTTCTTATCCTTGAAAAAGGATCACTACCAAAGGTGTGCTGGAGATACTTTTAGAACATGACCCTTCTTATGTGGTTTCTATTTCTGATGACGTTTTAGTTGGCCATTGGTTCCCACAGTCCACTGTAAACACATTAACTCAATTGATAAATGAAAAGGGAAATTCAGTGGAGTGTTACAGTCTTAAAAAGAAGAATTGAAATGTTCTTAGCCCATGTTTCACTCTCCTACTGAGTCTAGTGATGCAGTGAAAAATAAAGTTTCTAAGTGCACTTATCACCACTGATTTTTTTTCCCCTAGTCGTTTCTATTGTTGTTGTCCAAGAAGAAAGAATTGCCTGCCAACCTCAGAGTCAACCAGTTACCACTGAAAAATCTCTTTGAGGTAAAGTGACAGGCTTTTTAAGTTCCGTGTCTATTTCTTTTCTTTCTGTTCACTTCAGTGGGAGATTTTCCACCTTGTGGGCAAGGTTAAAGCAGATGAGAGGAACATAAAAGGAAAAATAAAATGAAAAACAAAACAAAACATGGTTGTGTTGAATAATATATGATTATATTAAATCATCTGTTTCATCTCTTTTCATCTGATCATTAAAAGAATCCTTAGTTTGTATAGTTTTTGTATGCATTTTAGTATTTCCTTTAATTGGTCACAAAAAGACATCTTCCTCTCAAGCTATTGATGTCAGACCAGGAACCTGACACTAGATTTAATGTAGAATAATGTTTGACATCTGTTAAGCTGAATGCTTTTTCCAGCCAAGATAACTTTCAATATTCCCGGGATAGGGTGCCGTTATGTTTTACTGGCTTGCTTCTGGACTGCTTCATGATAATGCATCTGACTATGAGAAATTGAGTTCATTGCTGTGTTGGAATTTGTCTTTACTCAGTGCCCCAAATTTTTGGTATGTTGCTTTAGACTCAGGCCACAAAACTGGCTCCTTGAAGGCTTCCCTTCCAGATAATGTAGGGGGTTTTGGCAGGTTGGGAATATATCAACCAAGTAGCCACAATTCTCATGCCTTTCACTGAGACAGCGGCATCTGCCAGCAGCAAAAGTCAATCTGTGCCCAGCTTGTGCATGTGAAGGAGCCGCTGGTGTCCGCAGTAGTATCATGCTGAGTTTCTGAAGGCAGTACACAGTGCATCTGTAACTATACAATGGTTGCCCATCCTGTTTCAATAGCAGTTAAGTAAAGCATTTCTTGTGAACCATTACAAAGCAGGTGTGTTTGCACAGGCATGCCGTGGTTAGCTAGTATTGGACAAGTATGCTATGGTAATGCCAGTCGAGGAGCTTAAAAGGGACTTCATGCTACCCTCTGTCATACCTCATGCATAGAGTGCAGGCCCTAAAAGATCAATGAGCACTGCTTCTGTTTTGCAAAAATTAGAAGAAAACGTGGCTTTCTGACAGCTGGAACTTCCCCTGCTGCCACCCTATAGTTGGCTGTATTTTATTTTTGTAACTGTGCACAAACAGTAATACTTGCCAGTCAAAATTTGGCATGAGGTGTTAGAAAGGAAGGTTTATTTGTGAATGTTGGAAGGCTGTACAGAGCCTGCTATTTAAAAAATGACTGGCACAAATGAAGAAATTATGTCTAAACACTGTTTTTGAGCACTGCCTTGTGACCAGATCTTCCTGGCATGTTGTCTCAATTTCCCTCTGAGCTTCCTTTGCTCACCTTTGGAGTTGCTGTGTCAGTGTTGCTTGTAGACTGTGCTTGATGCTCATTAAGTCCCTTATAAACACCCGTTTTTGGTTCAAACTTTTTCTTCTCAGACTGTGTGCTTTCAGTCATGGTGTGTAGATTTTCATGTAAAATCCATACTTAACAGCTTTTCTGTGTGTGAACAGTTTTATTATCATTGCTGTCTTAATAATAATAGATGCTTCCTGGGCTGGATGGGAGAATGAGGTGTTGTCCTGCTTTCTATTGATGGAATTCCTGAGCTGTATGAGGAGATGTTACCTGGATCGTCTATACCTCCTTCCCTCAGTCAGTAATTCCAATTTCAAAGTCAGTTTTCCAATTTCACACATTTCTTCAGTCGTTTCTTGCTTCAGGGTAGCTACTTGCAGATGCTGCCTCATCTGAGCTTAGAATGTACACCACCCAGTTACAGCAACATGTGCACTGGAATGTAGTGACATTGAATAGACTTCCGTGGCAGAAAGTTGCTATCAATCACAGGGAAGAAATAAGAAATATGTGTTACCAAATAGACTTCAAATTCAGTGCTTTTCAGAGCAGGAGAAGAGTCTGAAAATTCATGAACATCTCATTGGAGAAATGTATTTGCTTTGAACTTCTACTGAATCTGTTATATTTATAGTAAATGTTTCATTTTACAGTGAATATGACTTGGTTGTTACTGTTCAACCAATTCCTGTCATAAAAAAACATGGAAATGTGATTTTAAAAAGAATGTACTTTGTGAATATAAAATAACATGTTGTAATTCTTTGTTATCAGACTTTTGAGTTGTATGGATGTGATGAGACGATGCAGAATGTAGCAGAATTAGTCAAATGGCTGATTTCCATTGGGGCAAAAGTTGAATCCATTGGAGTTTATCCTCTTCACGCTGTTATCAGACTGTGTATTAAAGCAAGTAAGTGACATCCACTGCTAAAATAAACAAGTTGTTGTTTTCTTCAGAGAAAAGCAAATATAATTAGATCAGATCATGTGGGTGTGACTTCACGTGTATCAATAAAACGCAGGATAGATGTGAAACTTTTGGAGAGGATCTGGAGGAGGGCCACAAAGATGATCCAAGGGCTGGACCACCTCGCCTATGAAGACAGATCTGAGCTTGTTCAGCCTGGGAAGGAAGAGAGTGTGGGAGAGGCCTCATTGTGGCCTTCCAGTATTTAAAGGGAGTTTATAAACATGAGGGAAATCAACTTCTTACAAAGATAGTGATAGGACAAACAGGCATGGCTTTAAATTAAAGGAGAGGTGATGTAGATTAGATGTTAGGGGCAAGGTTTATTGAGAGAGTGGTGAGGTGCTGGAACAGGTTGTCCGGAGAGGCTGTGATTGCTCCATCTCTGGAGGTGTTTGAGGCTGGGCTGCATGGGGCCCTGGGCAATCCAATCTTGTACTTGATCTAGCAGTTGGCAACCCTGCATGTAGTAGATGGGTTTGATCTTGATGATCCTTGAGGTCCTTTCCAGCCCAAGCCATTCTGTGATTCTAGAATCTATGATTTTAGCGATGAAAACCTAATATGGGTGTTCTCTTCTGTATTTTGGAGCTATTGTGTGATTGAGGTTCTTTCAGATCCTAGATATGCCAACTTTGACAAAAATAAAGTATTTCTTCCTGCCTCTTCAGTGTGGAACTACTTTTTCTGAACATGCTAAAGATTCATGAGTCAACTAAGTGACACATGTTGAAAGTCAGTGAGAATTTAGTGTCAGGTCTCCCACAATGCAGCTGGCTCATGCCATCATTTCTCTTGCTTATTTTTTTTACCTCCCTTACTCCCCACGTATGAGAAAAGTTTTCATACAGGTGCATCTTTACATTCCATAGAGGGGAAAACATTATCTATTCCTACTGCATCTATTTACTCTTTATAACAAATGTTTTCTTTTATCATTTCAGAAAAGAGCCATATTTTCAGATGGTTACTGACTCAGAGGCCAGACTTGAAGGATAGAATCAACCAGCAAGACAGAGATGGATGCACTCTCCTGCACATTGTGGCATCGTCTAGTGACTATTCCCGGAAACGCAGTAAATGCAGTTCTTTTTTCTTTATTCCTGCTTGTGTGGTGTTTTGTTTTCATGTGAAAAAATGAAGAATGGAAGAAAGTTTCAGACCCCAGTGTTTACTACTACATACAAGGAAGAAAATGAGGAAGCCCTGTTATCTGAACATGATAACTTGTATTTAAGCATTTCAATAATTCCCTTATCAATCTGTGTACTTGATTTGGTGATCTTTTTTTTTTTTTTTTTTTTTTTGCTTCTTGATTGAATTGGTTATAACTTTGCAGTAAGTACCCTGCAGTTTTTAGTCACCTTTTAAATCTACATGTGCCTTGACCTCCTAGAGACGTATCCTGTTTTTCTGTTCTCTTGTTTCCTTGTTTGTTTTGACTAGGTGAGGCTTTAAAATCTAAGTAGCAGTGTACCTTGTCAGAGATGAAAAGTGAAATGCTTTCCTTCAAGTTTTCATTGAGATTTCCTTTACGTTAACTTAGCCTGGCTTTCTTCCTTGTATTTCTTACGCTGCCCACTGGGTGGCCTCAGGAAACAAGCATCAAGGCCAAGATAACTCCTCTCCTCCAGGTCGTTGAGCACAATGACATTCTGATGGCTCTCTTTAATAGTACGAATGAGATGCAGGCAGTCGCTATCTAACAAATTTGATTTCCTGGATAGAAATTATACTTCTTTTGCAATATCTTTTACTGTAAGACTCTGGTGTTTCCAGAAGAGGCCATATATATATATTTATAGATTTGTTTATAAATATTTTAAAACCCTTGCATCTGTCCATTAACAAAAAATAATTCCTAAGGTATCTTGAATGGTAAGACTTGTACAGACAAAGCATGACATCTGTGTTAGTCTGTATCACTCTCTCCTCATCCAGATTTTTCCTTCAGCATATGCAATTAAAGTATGTTCTGTGCAGCTGTGCCTTGGGAAGTGTTATGATCTAACAACTCTTCGCTTAGTGTTTCTTCGTCTTCCCATTACATGATTTGGTGTTCCTGTGCTGTTCCAGCTGTTCAGAAGAACAGATCATTACTGCTGCTTGCGAGGCTGTAAAGTGCTTCCTGGGAGTGCAGTGAGACAATGCAAGAAGAGAGCTTCTCATCTTATTAAACACTGTGTCAAAGCTTTAAGTCATCGTTATATTTATTGTCTTTGTTCTGTAATTCTGTATAGCAGTTCAAAACAAAGTGACTTCTGTTGAACGCACTGACGCTTACCATTAGTTAAACTAGAAATCTTTGCTACAAGGCTTATTACCAAAAAGTAGTTTGTTTTCTGCTGCACAGGAAAGAAAATCTGTTGACAGCTCTACATATTCATGCTTGAATATGTAAAATAAACCATTTTGTTAAGTTACCTTATAAACAATGGAAAAGTCTCCTGTTTCGCTTTCTCTTGATGTACAGTGCAGTTTGCCTAAGAACTGGATGACAGGATTGGGGCATAACAAATGAGGGGCTTTTGGCATACTGTCTCTGACCATTAGGATGCTCTTGAGGCACCCCGCCACTTTGAGTTTCATTGCTCCCATTTCCCAACTTACAATAACAAAGATAGAGTTTATAATTATTATATATATGTGTGTGTGTATATATATATATATATGCCTGTAAACTAAAATCGTGATAAAAATTGTGCCACATTTGAAAACAAGAAAACAAAACAAAACAGACCCTGAAGAATGAGAATTATTCCCCCTTTAACGCTTCTTCTTGTAATGCTTTAGGTCAAACAGAAGATGTGCTCATGCTTCTGAATTTTGGGGTCGATCCCACCATTCCAGATGCACGGTCAAGAAACGTCATTGATATTTTGAAAAAGAATAAAAACTTTGATGCTGTCAAAGCAGTCAGCAGTCACATTGAGAAACGTGCTTCCTCCTCTGTGGAGCTAGAAGGTACTGTATGGATTCTCTGCTTTTTCTGTTTTAAAATTATATCCTTTGATCGCAAAATTGCTTTGTTCATAATTGGCAATAATGCATTGAATTTATGTAACTTTCTGTATGTGTTGTCACCTTGGTGAGTCAACGTTGAACATTTTGTCCTTGCCTGAAGGTGTCTGCTGTCCAGCTAACATCCTTAATGTATCACACAATAAATAATTACTAATTGCTGGAAGTTACTATAAGCCACTGTTGGATATCTTTTTTTTCCTTAGCACAAGGTTCCTCTCCTGCCATAGAAACTGCATCTTTTTGATGCTTTTATTGGTCTTGACCATTTACCTTCACCTTAGTGTTTGGCAAATGAAACATTTGATAAAAACATCTGTGACATATTTAATGTTGACCAAAAAGAGAAGCCCTGAAGTGATGAACATACACATGAAAAGACAGTGACCTATTTTGGAAACAAAATAATGTTTCAGTGAGAGATCCTCCTTCTTCAGAAAGTTTTAGTCATCGTTGGTATACATGGGTGATATGCAGCTGAACCTCCTGTGTTACAAGGGAACATAAAATCTCTTCACATGATAAGGGACAAGAGCAGCACAGCAGGCTATTGGAGGGCCACTCATAACCATGGCAGAAGACATTAAATTTAGTTACACTCTTGAAGTAAGGGCAAACTGCAAGTTATCTTAAAAATTATTACTGTAATTTCTAGGTAGTTTGTGGAAGACCGATTATCTTATGGAAAGGTGCTGATCTTAATTTTCTCAGTGCTAACATGGCATTTTACAAATTGACACACTTAAGTGTTTTTCAGTTTACTCTTACAAATGCTCATCGGTTCTGAAAAGGACTCTTGAGTTCTCTGTTGTTTGTTCTTAACTTTCTGTTCTGGAAACTGATTGTGAAGCATGATTGCCCAAATAACAGGGAATTCTACTTTGACATCAACAAATCAGAATGAGAAAGCATACAATTTGTACAATAAGACCCCTGTGTCAAACTATCAATACTGACTAACCCTTAGATTATTTTCTGTCTTCCTTAACAAATGGCATAAGCCTGAGCTGCCTGTACTGCAGTGTAGTCAGAGAGATGCTGGTTAGTGCAGGAAATGGGGAACTGTCTCCCCACAGGACTGAAGGGTCATTGCAGAAAGTGCTCTCTTGGCAACACGGCAGCTTGGTTGCTACTTACATTCCAGCTCTGAAGGAGATCAGGGGGAGGGGGCACAGACACTTCCAGCAGAGGATGCAGTTGTAGGAGGCTGTTTGGAGAAGCTTTCGTGTACGTCCACATGAGAGCTGACTTGCTGGCTAGGCGAGATGTTCCTGCAGGACTTACAGGTTCAGAAAGCTGCAAGTTCTGCAGCTTACCTTTCCAAGTGATGGAAAGGTTTAAAAGAAGGTTATTAAGCCCCAAACATGGATTATGTTCTTCTTTAGAAAAGTCATTTCTTCAGTACAACCTTTATGAGATGGTTTGGTGCCTATTCATGTTTTCCTTGGCACTAACTAGCCAAGGTAACATTTATTAGTATTAGCAGATAGTAGGTTTTAGTGGTATTAGTAGGTATTAGTGGTATTTCATATTAGCTGAAAGTATACCCTTTTCAAACCAGTGCTTATGTATGTTACGCTTAGGGCATACATGGAGGAAAAGATCTACGCAGGCAGATGAAACTCAGAAAAAAGTGAAGCTTATAGTCTGTATCTCTGGTTTCATGTGTATATTACATATAAGTTTACTGGAAGTCTTTGTATTTCATTGCAGTTGCATTTTCTGGCTCCTGGCAAGCAGATTCCCATAGTTCTTCTCTCTTTACTGTAGAGATCTTTTACCCTTCTCCTGGAGAAGGTCTTAGCTCAGTGGTTCTCAGGTTTAAAGCACTGCCCTTATAGGGGTAAGTGTTTTGGTTGATATTCCATGTATCTCGGCATGTTTTGGGGGGTCAGTTTATTTTCTACAATGTGCAGCCCCCATGAGTTTCCTAGGCTTAGTGTAAAGCAAGAGGCTGGAGAGCATGACACTACTTTACCCCTGGGGTTAATCCTGGTTGCTAAAAAGGTGATTAATAAGTTGCTTTGTCCTAGGGGGGAAAGCTACTGTTTTGTCTGATCTGTGATGTACTTAAATTCTCTGAAAATTATAGGAAATTCGGGGCAAGTCTTTCAGTTTTCATTCAAAAACTGTTATTAAGACATAATTTAAAATCAGCAATTGTCCATTAGACAAGTATCTTAAACCTGTAGGTGTCATTTTGCTGTGATGGGTTTGTTTGTTGTTCTGTTTGTTTAGTTTTAAAAGGGCCTATTACTCTTCGGCTGTATTTGTTAAATGCCACTGAAGATTCAGACAAGCTCAGGGAATCTGATTAAAAATGTGTTACTGTTCTTAGTCATCTACTCTGAAAATTCTTATCAGTGCAGGGCAGCAGTGTCCTGCCTGCATGTACTGCAGCTTGTCTACTACTGCAATTTTCAGCCTGATGTATTAATGTAAAGAGTATTTAATGGGTGTATCAAATGTACTTTGGGATACAAAATATAAGAATACAGCGTATTACAACCTTGCCCTGAAAACATGACGATGAAGAGCTGGATTTTCAATTCCTGTAATGTTTTGCAGAAGAAGATAGAAGAGCTGTAGTTAATTCGTTCCTGGATGCTCTTGAACAGCTTGTCAAGCTCTGCAGTTTTGAGAATTGGTTACAGCATAAAAATGTATTGAAAGAAGATGTGTTCCAGAGATTTCTGAAACTGCTTTCTTCTGTGAAAGGTACAGTGAGTTCCCATTTCTCTTCTTAAATGTCTTGATTCTAGTATGCAGTTCTTGCTCTATTAGCCTTCGTTCATGTCCATGCTTCTTCAATAGGAATTCCTGGAATAGAGTACTTTTACTTCTTTTTACTGCTGTATTTTGCAGTGAAAACCCATCATAATACACACTAGGATGAATGAAAGTGTTCAGACTGATTTGTCTGTCAGCGTAAAGACAAAAGGATGCAAATGTAGAAGTTTGCTGTTCCGTGCTTTGAATTTAATGAGCTCATTATTCTGAAATTTGTTTACATTGTGATGGATTTTATTGTCTATTTTTGAGTGAGTTATTCTGTACTGCTTGTCTTGCAGAAATTCCTGAAGGGGTGGTTTGCAACATCTCCCAAGCCTGTGCTAACAGCATCATAAAACTGTTGTTGAAGAAGCAAATGTGGCATGAAGTTTTGCTGTTGCTAACAGGGAAAGCCAATGGGGAAAACACATCTGATGGAGGACTCTTAAAAACCTGCAGTCTTTCAGATGTTGACATTGGCAGCATTATCCAGCAGTGTGACAGACTGGATGAGCGAGTCCACCTCATAAGATGTTTGGTAGAAAGAGGAGGTGAAAAAATAATACTACTTTTTTTTTTTTTTTTTTTTTTTTTTTTAAAGATAGGATATCTTTTTTTGCATGTTTGGAGCAGCATGGTTTCAGAAATGTAAAAGCATTGTCTTTGTGGCTCTGTATAAGTGCTAAAGCTTGTTGAGGTGTAGTACATTTTCTGCACCTGCTACACTGGATATCTGTTAGGGCTGTGTAGGATGGAAGATGTTTTTCAAATGAACTTTGGCTGTCAGAGTTAGATTAGGAGGTAAAAGGCCAAAAATTATTGTTGTTCCTTTGCTTCTAGTTTTCTTGGGCTTTAATTCCCCTGTCCTGAGCTTGACAGAAAATGTGATTCATAGTCTTGGGGTTAAGTCTGTTGTCATGTCACAAGTAGTTGGCTACTTCAGTGAATTCAAGGGCATGACCAAGGATCTTGTTTTTCAGTCACTGTGAACATTATCATTTTTTCTTGTTTTCCATAAGGTTTATTCCTAGAATTACTCTGCCATTTTTCACTTAATGTTATAATTTGATACTAGCCATAAATTAGGCGCACATGGTCATGCTGCAGCCTTGTGACTGTCTGGGGTTGCAAGGAGATTTCTTGTTTCATTCAGTGACTGACTTACTTGAAGAAGATATGTTCTGGCCTGTCTGTCTTCCTGCTAGACAGGAAGGCTGGCTGCTTAGATTATTGGGAGATCAGAGGAGATTCTGAAGATGTTCATTCTCAGACACTCTTTCTGCCTGCTCAGCAATCAATTTGTACGTTTCTCTGACAAGCACTTTCTGTAGTTTGCAGATCTGGTTTGTTGTATTTAACCCTTGTTATTTTCATGTCCTTCACACTAGCTCTGCCAGATGGGACTGGAGCCAAATCTGAAATACCACTGCAAATCTGCCTGAAAAAGAACTACTTTGAACTGGTGTATTTGCTGCTGACCAAGGGTGCAGATCCTCGAAATATCTCCTTTGCAAAAGGAGATACTCCTTTGCATGCTGCCGTACACATCTGTTTAGATAAAAGAGGTAAAGTTTTTGTGTGCTGAAGTCTAGGGGACACAAACATCTCTAGCAGGAACTCAGCAAATGTTGAAAATACCTAAAGAACATAAAACTACTTGAAAGTGTCCAAAGAAGGACTACAAAGATGGTGAAGGATCTAGAGGGGAAGATGTATGAGGAGTGTCTGGTTTCTTCAGCCCGGAGAAGAAGAGACTAAGGGGAGGCCTCATGGTGGCCTACAGCTTTCTCACAGGGGGGAGCGGAGGGGCAAGTGTCAGTAACAGGACACAAGGGAATGACATGAAGCTGCATCAGGGAAAGTTCATATAGGAAAAGGTTCTTCTCCAGAAGGTGGCCAGGCCCTGGAACAGGCTCCCTGAGACAGTGGTCATGACACTGAGCTTGCCAGAGTTCAAGTGTCCAGACAGCACTCTCAGACATGCAGTTTGATTTTAGGGTCCTGTGTGGACCATAGAGTTGGACTCAGTAATCCTTATGGGTCCCTTCAGACTTGAGATATTGTGTGATACGATGATTCGTGATCTCATTTCTTACCTGTCCTGCTCACTACCACTTTCTCTGCTGTTTTTTTTCATGTGATAGCAGAGGCAGCAGACCAGGATGTTTGGCTGTATCTCAGTCCCCAGAGTTTGTAGGCCAAAGGAGATGGACAAACCTTTATTAAGCTAATATGTTCTGCTTTTAATTTGCAGTGCCTGGAGCTGTGAGGAGAGTTAATGGCTGGTCAATTGATTGATGGGATTGAGGCAGCTGTAGCATTTCCATCACTTGCTGTTTTTTTCTTCTGACTGTATTATTTGTTTAGCTGATTCAGAGAGCAGAGCTCCTCTCTGATAATCTATAAAATTTGTACTAGATGGGAATAGTTTAAATATGAAGTGTCTGGGAAGAAACAAAGAAAAAGGCAGGGTGATAGTAGCAGACTTTGAACGAAATCTGACAGTTAAATCTGAAATCCATTTGACTGTTCAGTTTTAACTCAAGCAGAGTTTTGTTTAGAAGAGTGAGTGAAAGGACTGTAGGGCTTACATAAGCATGTAAGAAAAATCCGGAAATCTGTCAAATTAAGCCCCAAATTTAGGTTAAATTTTAAATTAGTAAAAATGCATTTCTGAGTTGAAGGGTTAAAATAATGTAAAGCACTGTATTTATTCAGTTATAACGCACACACATTTCATTAATAGCCTTAGAGAGATTAAAAACATAGGCCAGTTGTAGACTTTATTTATAAGCAGTCTAAACTTGGTATCTTCTGTAAGTATTTTTCACTGTGCAAAAATGTGAAATTCCTCTGTAATGGTTTTGAAGAATCACTATTTTCATTAGGACGTAAATGTTTCATGTATACTATCTGGTTTAAGTCATATATATTACTTGGATTAAAACTTGGGAACACTGTAGTATTAGCACTCTCTTGTTCTCTCCTTCTCTCTCTTTTTTTCTCTCTTTCTTATTTTCCTAAAGAAGTATCAAGCTAATCTTACTCAATAAGAAATTGCAATAGGAACTTCAGGTATCAGGAAATAGTTGGGATTTGCCACAGGTTAGTTACATGTCTTAAAACTATCTACTGCACATTTTTTTCTGAGTGGTGTAATAAAATGAACCAAATGACCCTAGGGTAGTATCAGAGCTGTTTGTTTTCTAGATGACCAGAGTCACCATCCTCTGTTTGGTAGCTGTCAGGGCTGATGTTAGAAGATGACTTGGAGGTTAAAAAAGGAATGAAATTGACTGATGATCCATAAGCAGCTGCAAAACTAGAGATTTTTAAAGCTTTGCTGCCACTGTATGATTTCTTCTGAATATTAGAAAAGCTGTTTTGAGCTATTTCAAACAAGCTTGTTTCAAAAACATGAGATGGAAAATTTGTCTTTTGAAAGCAAATTGATTTAGCAGAAAAAAAAGCATTAACATTTTTTGGCCTACGATGCATCATTGTAAGGAACTGATTTTTATTTTTTTTTTCTTGCTTTCAGATGTCACTGGCATAAACATCCTGAACTATCTGCTTGATCTCTTCGCTTCAAGACCTTCTGACTTTCCGTATCTTAATCCAAACACACAAGATGATAATGGAAATACAGTGATGCATGTTATTTTTCAGAGAGGATTTTCAAAGCAGGCAAAGAGAATAATGGATTCATTGGCAAAATTTGATGTCAACTTTAATATAAAGAACAAATTAGGAAGAGACGTGAGGCACAGAATTAAGAAAAATGACCCGCTGCTACTTGCCTGGAATACTGCTGTATCAGAGAAGAAGAAGTACCGTCAGGATATGGCAGGGCAGTTGGTTAAAACACCTAAGCCTACTCCAGCTTCTGATGCATCACAGCCAAAGAATGCAGGGCGTTCTTCTTCTGGGTCCTTATTAAAAGTACCATCTGGCAACACAGCACATAATGATGTAAAAACTCTGTCTTCTGTAAAGACAAAAAATGATCAGTTATCAAAGCAGGAAATGGAAAAGATAAACAACCCCTTAACTATGCAGGAAAGTCTAGTGCGGGAAATTGCAACTCTAATTCAGCAACTGAAATGCGGTGATACCCCAAGGAAGGATAATTCTGTGGTACAAAAACCATCTTCAGGCCAAACCAATTTGGAAGAGGGAAAAAGTGCATCTTTACAGTTTTGTGGAAATATAGTTTATTCTGAAGGAAGAGAAGATGACAGGGAGAAAAAGAAGGGAGTGCAGGAATTTAGTGTGGGCCTGCCTAACGGAGAGAAGGAAGAACCAGAGGAAGAGAAGATTCTGGACGTTGAGGCATATGTGCAGGAGTTTGATAACATGACTTGGGAAATAGAGTGTACTCCAGAAGCACTGAAGACCTTGGGCAGCAAAGATGTACCTCATTATCTGAAAACTAAAACTATAATGACAATTAAGAGACTTGGCAACGGGGAATGGACTAGGGGTCTTCAGAAGCCACTGAAACATTTAAAAGCTGATATCCAGCTTTATGAAGCCAAACTGGGCAAAGGTGCAAGAATGCTATGGGAACTTGCAATTGACTTTTCTCCTCGTTGCAGTGAGAGTGCAGAAAAGATTATGGAGACAGAACAGACAAAAAGTCTTCCAGAAAAGTCGGGAAGAGTTTACACAGAAATGATCAGAATTTGGGCCATTGTTCTTGATCACTGCAAGCTGAACCGTGTTTTAGACAACATATGCTTGTCCTACAATCGTGGCTTATCTTGCATCTTAAGGAAAAAGCTCAAAGGCATAAATGAAGGACATCAGAACTACAACGTGACAACACATAAGCGTATTCCACGTTGTTATGTTGAAGACTTGGAGAGGGAAAAATCAAAAGAATATTCTATCCGTGAGTATTTCCCTCCGGCCAGTGCAGCAGAAATGGAATACAATATAATGAAATTTCACAGCTTCAGTACTAACATGGCACTTAACATTATAAATGACGTACATTCTGCTGTGGAGTACCCTTTCCGAGTTGGGGAATTAGAGTACGCGGTAATTGACCTCAATCCAAAGCCCATGGAACCAATCATTTTAATTGGGCGAAGTGGGACAGGGAAGACAACTTGCTGCTTGTACAGGCTTTGGAAGAAATTTTATTCATACTGGGAAAAATCCACCATGGCAAATAGTCCTCTGCTGGAGAGGCAGACTTGGCGACAGAGACAGTGTAGTGAGGTTGAAAAAGCTGGGTTAGAAAACGAAGAGTGTGAAGAAAAACAGGACAGTGATGATTCAAGTGAGGAGCAAGACCAGGACAGTGAGGATGAAGAAGTTGCTACAGGCACAACTGATACAGAAACAAATCCATGTGATGACCATGAAGAAGACCAAACGTGTAATTCAGAAGAACCAAACAGACTGGAGCATCTGCATCAGATCTTTGTAACAAAAAATCCTGTCTTGTGCCAAGAAGTTCAGAAGAATTTCATTGAACTCAGCAAGTCTTCTAAGGTAACCAGTCATTTCAAACCTCTGGAGCCAAATGTTCACAGGCTACAAGACATTAAAGATGAAAATTTCCCACTGTTCATCACCTCCAAGCAGTTGTTGCTGTTATTGGATGCATCTATGCCTGACCCTTTTTTTCCAAGGAATGAAGATGGGAGCCTTAAGAGAACCATTGTTGGTTGGAGTCCCCAGGAAGAACTGGTGATACCAAATTGGCAAGATGAAGATGAAGAGGGTAATGCTGAAGCGGAAGATGGTCATGAGGAAAGAACTGCTGATGGATACTCTAGGGAGAGTGACCCTCGGACTTTTGTGACTTACAATTTATTTGCAAATGAAATTTGGCCAAAAATGATAAAAGGTAAAAGCTTGTACAATCCTGCGCTTGTTTGGAAAGAAATAAAGTCCTTTCTGAAAGGCTCTTTTGAGGCACTGAGTTGCTTTGGGGGTAAACTTACTGAGGAGCAGTACAAAAAACTAGGCCGGAAGAGATCGCCAAACTTCACAGAAGACAGAAGTGAAATCTATCACCTCTTTTGCCTTTATCAACAGATAAGGTCTCAGAGAGGCTACTTTGATGAAGAAGACTTGCTGTATAACTTATCTCAAAGGCTCTCGAAACTTGGGGAGCTGCCATGGTCCATCCATGAGTTTTATGGTGATGAGATTCAGGATTTCACACAAGCTGAGCTGGCACTGTTAATGAAATGCATCAATGACCCTAATTCCATGTTTCTAACTGGTGACACTGCCCAGAGCATAATGAAAGGAGTTGCTTTCCGGTTTAGTGATCTAAGGTCGCTGTTTCATTATGCAAGCAAAAACACCGTGGACAAGAAGCAACGTGTTAGAAAGCCAAAAAGGATATATCAATTGTACCAAAACTACAGGTCTCATTCAGGTAGAGTATGAAACTTATTATCTGAGCTTGTGCTTTACAGATGTCACTAACGTTTGAGGTTTGCTATTGGCCATTTCAAGGCAACTTCAATCAGCTGGTTTTTTTTGTGTTTTTTTTTTTATTAAGAGATCAGATGATCGGCCTTTTTCGTTTTTTTGATATGACGACTGGAAAAATGTTATTAAAATCGTAATATTTTGAACAGTCATGCTTAATGCATGCTTTGTCTGTTTGACTTAAAGGTAATTACTCAAAAAATAATCATATGCACTTGTATGCACTTCCTGAAATTGCTAGATTTAGCAGGATTGATGAGCTACTTCTACTTTTCATATTAGTTTTGTGTTTAACCTTTATTTTGTGAGGAGGGCACTGCTAAGTCTTTGTAGCACACTTTCTGGTCTTTCACAGGCCCAAGAATGGGGTATGCTTAAAATATCAGAAACACAAAGTGGGCCTTGCAGCTTCTTTCTTCTCTCACTCATGTTTGTTTCTGTAATTATACTTCTTAAAGTCAAAATTTTAACAAAATCTTTTAAAAGTGTCTTTGCGAGAGAGTATGAGATGGTCTGATTGAACTTGAAAGACCAAATTCTGCTTATTGTAGGTATTCTCAGCCTTGCGTCTGGAGTGGTTGATTTGCTTCAGTACTATTTCCCGGAATCCTTTGATCGGCTCCCGAAGGACTGTGGTCTCTTTGATGGACCGAAGCCTACAGTCTTGGAGTCCTGCAGTTTCAGTGACCTGGCAATTCTACTGAGGGGCAACAAAAGGAAAACACAGCCTATTGAATTTGGAGCACATCAGGTTTGCTTTTCTTAGGTATACGGCTTTTTGCAGATTGTTCCAGCTGTGCTGCTAAATAGATAACCGCTTTATACGGGCTGCCCACTGCTTTTTTTAATCCCTTCCACTTTACTGATAAATTATGCCTTTAAAACTCTGAGACAGTTGTTGAATTGCTTTCTCTTTCTCTCAATGCATTTCTGGCTCTCTCTGCTCTTCATTGCATCAGGTGATTCTTGTCCCATTTTTTTTCTGACTCCAAATTATCTGACACCAGATCTGCAACTGTCCCCTCATACCACACATCTGGCAGTCCTCTAGGGGCAGCTTTGTGTAGCGTGCTGGAATGACTGTGTTAAACTCTGCCTGGTTTGGGGAAATGTCTTGCATTATCTTGACATGTTTGTATGCCTTCTGCCTGTGGCTTTCTAACAACTTATTGTTATTAAAATATTTTACTATAGGTAGTATTAGTTGCAAATGAAACAGCAAAGGAGAAGATACCCGAGGAACTCAGTCTGGCACTTGTACTGACGGTTTATGAAGCAAAGGGCTTGGAATTTGATGATGTACTCCTTTACAACTTTTTCACAGACTCGGAGGTACTTAATTCTTACCCCTTTTCTGCCTTTTTTCTTAATGTATTGATTTTATGTGTGATCTACTTGGCTTTCCAGCTGGGCAAGGATCCACAGTTTCCATCAAGTCCAGCTCCTGGCTTTGCATAGGGCTACAAAAAATCAAACCATATGTCTGAGAGAGTTGTCATTCAGAGGGACACAACCTCAGGGTTCCCCACAAAGAGCTATTGACCATGGCAGTCTCACTTGTTGCTGAAGATCACTGATCCTCCATGGTGAGGCAGTAGCCAATATCCTTATTGAAGGTGCCTGCAGTCTTATAAACACCCATGACTGAGTTACCATGCAATTAAATGTTCTGTGTGCAGATCTCTCTTGCAGATGCCATCTGGGCTACAGCCCTCAAAATAGTGTTTCAGACATGTCTTGCAGCAACTGAAAACTGCAGATACGTAAAATAAAACTTAGGGCAGCTTGCTGGTGGTTTTTCATCAAGTAAGCACTATGTGGTGAGGGTGAAAAGAGGGAGTTTGAGGTAAATGACTTGAATGTGGCTTACTGAGATTCAGGGACATTGCGATACTAGTTGTCATGACAAATTTCTCCAAGTTGATATGCTTTAATGGTGTGAGCTGAGCTTAGAAAAACAGGAACTAATAGAATCCAGAGTTTAATGTGTTGGGCATTTTAATTTACTTAGACTGATCTGTGTCAGACCAGGAGAACTGCTTTCATATAAAAATTCAGTTTTCCAGCAAGTCATGAGAATTTGAGTTGATCTGAGTAGCTAAATAAGCAGGGAAGAAAAGTTCACGCTGAGGTTTTCTGATTTGAAAAGTCGAATCTGAAGTGCTGTGAAGATGGCAAATGTTGCTGTGTGCTGTTTATCATTTGCTTTATTTGGTTTTTATGGGGCTTTAAAATGAGATTTGGAATGAATCCTATTTCGAGATGCAAATTTAAATGAAGAAATTAAAAGTAAAAAAATTGCCAAACCTCTAAAACCCAAACTTATACCATTTTCTGGCTGGCATTTTATAATCTGTACGGGTTTAGGAATGGTTTGACTGGTGATTTATTGTGACCAGAATTTCAGAATGGGTTTTGCAAATATCCTGCATTTTTGCTAGGTTGCTTAGGGCTGCTGAGAACAAAGCTGTTTTAGCCATATAAGAGTATTTCTAAGTTTGTGGTACAAACAGGACTTTGTAGTCAGTTTTCCTTTAAACACTAAAAAGGGAATAAAATTAACACAATGTTTTAGAATATGATTTTTAATTTCATTAGTTTTTTGGGGGATCGGGAACCTACAAAAAGGTGTTACTGGGATCTGGCATTTGTTGCGTGACATGAGAGGGAGCAGCAGAAATCTGCTGCCATGCTGAATGTACATTCATGCAAGTTTGTTCATATTTACAGGCTCATATTTACTCACATGTACCTGTATCCAATCCAACCAGGCTCTTTTAGATATTTCACATGAATATCTTTAACCCTTCTTCCAAGGAGGGGGATGTTGGTGACTTATGGTCTACCCTGTGGCTCGGACCAGCACTAGCAATCACTGATGCTGCACACTGAGCCTAAATAAATTCACTGCATGACTGACCAGATCTTGTGAATGTGCTCAGTGATGGTGAGAACATAAACATATACAGGTTACGGATGGATCCACCTCCGTGGCTCCAGCCCACTTGTTCTGTCCATGGGCTCCAGCCCATCACGATTTACATTACCAGACAGGATTTGTTTGTGAAAGGTAATGTCCCATTTGTCCCTTTTTGTAATCCACAGCCTTTTCCTACCCAGTCAGTGGTTCAGTGAAATGCCTCTCAAGTGCACCATCCAAAAGGCAGAAGCTGCTTGCCTTTGCTTGCCTGGATATTGCTTGATGCAGGTCTCCTTGGTGCTTCTGGGATGAGGTCAGTGAGTTGTGGGCCTGCAACTCACTGAGCTTGTCAGCCCTGTAGCACCATGGAAACTTGGCAGCTGCTCATCCTAATCTTCAGGTTTGGATTCATTCAACATTTCGTACATGGCACATTTTAGCACAGCAGTTTGCAACTCATCAGCATTCTTCTACTGTCTTTGAACCTTTGAACCCTATGCAGGAAGCAGGCACGGTGAGTCTGCCTGCTGCAGTGTTGGGGTTTGTAGAAGAATCTTTGTCCATAGGACCAGAGCTTGAGCATTGTCCATGGCGAGGGTAAGCTTTGTACTCCTTTATGAGCCGTCATCCATTGTAGGGGTGTATCTGCTTTAGCTGCAAATTTATAATCTGTCCAAGGAGGTTTTCGTATCAGATGACTGATGTGTGTGGTGCTATATGTGATTTGGATTTAGAAGACTAATTCAGCAGTTTGCTGTAATCACAAGAGAAGCATAATGCAATAGTGGCAATATACAGAAGAGTCACAATACAGACATGACTTCTGTATGTTCCCAAACAGCCTTAGACATCCTCAATTGCTAGAAAGGAGAATGTAGCTTGAAGCCAACTCAATCCAATTACTCTCTTCCAGGTTTGCTTTATTTGTTGCTCTGTTTCTTTATTCTGTGTTCAGCTGAGTTGCTTACCTCCCTTGTGTTGGGATGACAAGCTGAGGGAGACATCACTTTGTTATAGCTATTTCAGGTAATAGCTATTTCAGGTAATAGCTGTATGTTCAACCTGATGATGACCTGATGCAGGCACCTCCCATGCGCTGAGTTGAAGTTCCACTTTCTTGACTGTCTTTAGGTTCTTCCTTGAGATTTTCAGTTGTGAGGGTGTGTTGGTTAATCACAGAATATGGCATTATCCTTTGCATTTTTGGGCAGTAGTAATTGCTGTTTACATGGAACCTCATTTTTTTGACATTTTAGGCTAGCAAAGAATGGAAAATCATTTCTTCTTACACTCCTGATTCGGATGTGCAAGTAGGAAGCAAATTGCTAATTGAAATGCCTTTAGAGGATGTTACCGCTACGCAAAAGAGACCTACTTCTTTTAACGTAGAAATGTACAAGGTGAGTTTTTTATAACATTGGGAATAGCAAAGTTACACTAAACTCTTAAATCCTAAAAGTAGGGAGATTTCTTCAAGAATTACATTAATTTTAGCTAACATGTTTATTGAGGTTGTTTTATCTTTTTGGTAGTTCCTACTTGTATAACATAAACTTGATTTTGAAAGATTTTTTTGTGTGTGTGAATCCAATGTGGCAAGAAAGAAGTAGACTTTAGGTGTATATACAGTGGTTAAAACAATAGCAAAACATCTTGTCAGTGTCTGTTATTATTGTAATCTGGTTTCAGATCATTGTCATTACTTCAAAATTAAGAACGTTTTACTTAGGCTCAGTCAGGTATTTTCAGAATTGTGCTGATTCTATACATTTGATTTTATTGCGTGTGTGTTGTTGTTCTGCTTCAGATGCTGAATGGAGAGCTGAAGCAGTTGTATACTGCCATTACGAGAGCCAGGGTCAACCTTTGGATCTTTGATGAAAACAGTGATAAACGAGCACCAGCTTTTAAGTATTTTATCAAAAGAGGATTTGTTCAAGTTGTCAAAACAGATGAAAATAAAGGTAAAGTTAAATTAAAGCTTCCATAAAAGAGTCTGAGGCAAGATAACCTACTGAATACTTTTACCAAATCAGAGAATTTGGTTTCTATAAAGACAGTGGATTAACTTAGTTTTATCTATAAAAAGCCGAATTTTTGTAGGCTTTTCAAAACTGCTTGTTTATTTCCACAGCTGACTGGAGAAAGTAAAATTGATTTAACTAACAATTGCCATTACTGATGAGATCACAAAACAGGGAATTTGGAACATTACGAGATGTTCATGCTTAGCTTTTGTATATAACAAGCCATTTCTGTTATTTATCTCTTCTAACATCACGTTTTTTTCCCATAATGTTCTAGACTTGGATGATAGCATGTTTGCTAAAACTTCATCTCCAGAAGAATGGATTGCACAGGGAGATTACTATGCTAAACATCAGTTCTGGGAGGTAGGTGCATGTGGTGGCATCTGCTGAAATAAGGATTCTTCCCTGTTCTGAAACCTTATTTTCTCTACATCTATAAAATTAGCTGTTAACCTTTAGTGGCTCAGTAGCAGTGTTTTTCTTATCTGTTGGTTTATAATTCTGTAGATGTCTACGGACAACTTATAAACAAGAGATAAGCAAGGGGAGCGCAGCCTATTCTGTCTGTAAATTACAGGCAGAAATGCTCAGGTCAGGGACGGGGAAGCTTTCTAATATGCACAAATTGACAATGATTGGAAACAGCAGTTGTTAGCAACAATACAAAGTACTGGAACTTGTGAATCTAAATGACATGCATGGCACTGTCATTACACATTAATTCCAGTAGGCATTTATTTGATATATTATATCAAATAAGTATATTTGACTATAAGTATTATTATTTTGGGGATGATCTCAGTGCTCTTGTATGGTTTGTTTGCCATCAGCCTCTCAGGAATTTTGCTTTTACTGCTTCCATGTAAATTTTGTAAAATGCTTTAATTAAAGTTCTACTTGTGATACAGTCTTGTGTGGACTGACCTTGAAGCTGTTCTTTTTGTCCTGTGTATATACTGCTGTCTTTCACCTTTCCCTTCTTCCGTGCATCTTAGGGTCATTATGTTTTTCATTACAGTGGCTGTACAATTGTTTTGTTTCTGAGATAAGCCACAGGTTGGATGCACATGGGTAAATTCTGTGTGTGATCTCACTCTAGGTTGCAGCCAAATGTTACCAGAAGGGAGGAGCAGCTGAGAAGTCAAAGCTGGCCCTGGCACATGATGCTGTTCTCAAAGTGCACTCGAAAAAAAGCAGCCCCAGGTAAGCATAACACAAGTGGGTATCGTTCTGGGGTGTCAGACCTTGTGGGCATGTGTTGGGGAGTATGCCTACCACAGCTGTGAGACCAAACTGGAGACCTGGAGTAGCTATGTAGGTGAGGTGTCTGTTACAACTTTTTGGGTGGTGAAGGAAACCGAAGAAATTGGAAAGTTCAGCACAGCTGCTTCAGGAACTGAGTTGCTGCCTCCTTTGGGAAGCAGTGAAGGCAGTTGTTAACTGTAGGCCGACCAAACCAAATGTGACCATTCCATGAGAAAAAGCAACAGAATTCGTTTTACTTGAAGAGGCTTTTTTTCTCAGATGTAGATATGAAAGCGCATACCATCAGTGCATCTCAATTTCAGTTAATCCTACTACTTAACCAAGAAGAAGGGACGGTGTTTTACATTTGAGAAGTAAAGCTGGTAACGAAGAGTGAGCTTTGAAGTAAAATAGGCATTTGAGTCAGTCTGAATTAAACAACCTGAACTAGATCCGAACCAAAGGGCAGTTTTAAAAAGGGGACAGATTTTGAGATGAATCATTTATTTATTCTGACAGCTGTGCAAAATTGCTCCAGGGCTGGACTGGGGAGAAAGTTTGCAGTTAATGTGTATAAGACAGGGGTAAAAAACTTACAGTGATACAGGATGTGACCAGAGCAGAGGAAGACAGCACTGAGGGAAGAAGGAAAGTCTTGAAAAATGTTACGACTGGAATTTATTAAGGATTACCTTTTTTAAAAGGCTCTTTTTATATTAATAGCGCTGGCTGGAAGTACAAGCATAGGGATAAAATTATGTGATCAAAATTTGATGAGGGGACTGAAATTTTTAGTTGGCTGTAAGCTGCAGTGCTTGTCGTATGGCTAGAATTTGAGAAGTTAGGTTTGTTCAGATAGTTTGTAAAATAAATTGACATAGAGTAGGATGACATACAAAGTGATACAAAGAAAGTTGATGTAGAACAATTTATGTTGACAGAACATAGTAATGAAGCTGTAAATGTGGCTTTCTAAAATTAAAGTGTAAATAAAATTCCTGTTGCTCTATGGTATGAAATACTCTGTACAGTTCTGATTCTCTCGACTCAAGAATGGTGAATTCAAACTAGTTTTGGGAAGAAGATAGATAGGCTGCATGGACACAAAGGAGGCTGTCATGTAAAACTATAAAACAAAGACTGAGAACAAATTTGGTTATTGTTTTTAATGCCATGGGGGCTAAACAGCAGGAAGAAAGAAGGAGCAAGCTAAGCTCAAGATGAGAAATCAAAACCATACTGGCCTTTAGTATACTTGGTTTGAGAAATTAAATACTGCTTATGAAGTTCTGGAACTGACTCCTGTTCAGAGCAGTGCTGGTCCAAAATCCAGCTCATCTAGATAATCTAGCTAATTCAGCTAAAGTAATGCCTCATCAGTTTAAATATGAGGAGGAATGCATTATGTCAGTATTGGTTGGTTCAAGTTGCAGGTCTTGTTATCTTAAATTTCATTTCATTTGAATAATTTTCTCTTACTTGCTTTCCACAGAGAAAAGCAGATGGAATACATGACATTGGCTAAAACTTACTTGGAATGCGGAGAACCAAAACTATCACTAAAATGTCTGTTTCAGTCAAAGGAGTTTCAGCTTTGTGCAGAACTGTGTAAAAAGTTAGGAAAGGTATTACATCCTTACCCTCTACTCTTCTTACCTCTTTTATCTTCCTACAGCTTTTCTTCCCCTCCAATTTGGTGCCTGTACATCTTTATAGAATTTTTAAAGGTGATCTCTTTCAGAGCTCATGGGGTAATAGTATCTTTCTGTGATGTGGTAGTTGCTGAACTAAAACAGCTCCATATGCTGAGCCATTCAAGATGAGCGCATTCACAAGGAGGCATTTGTCACAGAATAGCTTTAAGAGAAATGAAGAGGACAATGCAGTTATATAGCCTAGATTTACTCCTTTGGCTTTCCTCAAATGTCAGCATCAGTCGTTTCTGCTTTGCAGTTGGAAGTTAGTTATTGACTGATCTCATGAAATATAAGCTGTTATTTCTCTCATATGTTCCTGCGATGATACTGCATCTTCACTGATTACAGACATCTGAATGGAACCCTGAAATTTGCATAGGTTAAGAAATGTACCAAGGACTATTTTCTAGGCTTGCGAGAGTATTTTTTTTCTCTGCAGTCTATTTCCCCCAGAATATCTTGAAGTGATCGTTCCCAGATATTTCAAGCTTACAATGCAGGATTAAGGTTCTTATTCTACAGCTACAGCTGTTCTAATTTAATTTACTCCTGTTGATACTGAGAAGTGTGAAAGTCATGTCTGGTGTGGTGTTTTTTAATAACAGGCAGAGAATGGCAAATACCTTGTAAATCCTTAATTTTAAGTTGTTTCTTCCAATGCAAGTATTTTGAAGGCTTTTTAAACATTAATTAAAAAAATAAATCTCTTCAGTTTTATTGATGCCTACTTAGTAAGTACTTGATTACATTAAAAGGTTTTAATTACATTTTATTAGAGTGTGCTTGTGTATGAGACACCTACATGATTCAACTACTAATTTTATTCTATCCATGGATTTTTGGCAGTTCAGAGCACTTTAATTTTGTTATTGACTTCTGCATTGCAGATGAAAGATGCTGCAGTGTACTACCAGAAAAACCAGTGCTACAAAGAAGCGTCTGAGTGTTATGAGCAAATTGAGGAGTTTGATCTGGCAATTAAGATGTACTGTCAAGAGGAGCTCTATGAAGAAGCAGCGAAGGCAGTTGAAAGGTATCTTTCAATATTGTGTTGGAAAATAATTCTCCTTTCCATCTCCAACCTCAGCGTAATACAGCTGGCTTTCCATAAAGTTGTAATGAGAATTTTGGCTGGTGATTTTGTTTTATATGAAGGTAAATTCATTAACTTCTTCAGAATTCTCACCAGGTTCATGATAACATATGCAAAGCATTGTACTGCATTCACTGTTTGACCAGAAACTAGTTTAAGTTTCCTAGGATTCTTTTCCAGTCTCATATTACTACTCATGTAAATTCTTCTTTGGCCAGTCCTCTGAACTAGGTTTCTATGGTAAATATAACAAAAACATCTAATAATAGTGATAAATACTTCCCTTTTAATTTCGTACAATCATTAAGGTTGGAAAAGACTTCTAAGACCATCTAGTCCAACTGTCAACCCATCCCAGCCATGTCCACTAAACCAAGTCCCTCAGTACCACATGTACACATTTCTTGAACACTTCCAGGGACAGTGATTCTGCCGCTTCCCTGGGCAGCCTGTGCCAGGGCCTTACCACTCTGAGAACAATTTTTTCCTAATATTCAACCTGAACCTCCCCCAGAGCAACTTAAGGCCATTCCCTCTCATCCTACTAGTCACCTGAGAGAAGAGGCCGGCCTCCACCTCACCACAGCCTCCCTTCAGGTAGTTGTAGAGAACAGCAATAAGGTCTCCTGTGAGCCTCCTCGTCTCCAGACTAAACAGTCCCAGTTCTGTTAGCTACTCATAAGACAATTTCCATTCTGGTCCCTGTTCATGTAAATAACCACTCTACATCGAGGCTTACTTTAACAGACAAGATTATCACTGGTAAAATATGACTGAAGTAATTTGTCAGCGTGGAGAAAGATTAATTAATGTTGTCAACCTCGCAATCTTGGTCTTACCAGAAGCTTTCATGTTCTTGTTTCAGGCAACCTTCTGTTGTTATAACTAAATTCCTTTTTAAAATCTTTTGGGATTACGTGATTATTTTTTGCTTGATAAACAACGGTCGTAGTTGAACTAGTTGTTCTTTTTCATGGAAGAGTGTCTTGGGGTAGCTGTTTGTTTCTTGTTGTGGCAGTTTTTAGAAGTGCAGTGATTTTGTGTCTAGGTTGGTCATCCATAGTAGCAAATCAACATATGTTTTATTATTTCAGATATGAAGAGATGTTAAATGCAAGAGGGCAAATGGTATCCAAACTCTCATGTACAGCAAACCAGCTGTATTTGGAAGCAGCTGCAAAGTACCTAAGTGTGAACAGAATCGAGGAAATGATGCAGGTCCTCTCGAAACTTGACATAGAGGATCAGCTTGAGTTTCTGAAGTCTCGTGGATGCTTGCACCAAACTGCAGACTTGCTGAAAAGAGAAGGTCGACAAGAAGAAGCTGCAAAACTAATGAAACAACATGGATTTGCTCTTGAAGCAGCCAACCTTACAGCAGTAAAGGAGTTTCGTGCATCTTGTTTGCTTGCTGCAGTTCGGTCTGGTACAACTCATTGTTCAGGGTCGAACCTGGTGGACAGAGAGGACATGCTAAGAGAAGCCCTGGAGCTTTGTGAACAAACTAATCAGAAGTCAGGCACTGCTGAGGCTTTGCTTTTGCAGGGAGCTCTGAAGGGAGACTTTGCAAAGCTGAGCAAGGCATTCTATCAGTTTCTATCTGTGAATCATTCTGCTGGTGCAGTTGAAGTTCTCTTTGAGCTGTCTCGCTGCAGCACACCAAGCCAGGACATCCTTTGTAAGGCAACGCATGGCTTAATGGCTCTCCTGGATCTGGTTAAAAGTTTGAAGAAAGCAACCACCAATGTAGAGAAAGATATGGTAAAGTCATGCTTTGCCTATTTTGGTATCGTCCCAACAGGTGACAGTTGTTGCCAGGTATCTCAAAACGAAGCTGAACCCATCCTCAAGTTTTTGTTAGACAAGGCAAGACTAAAAGAGAGGAAAACAAAAGTTAGTTTCTCGGTGAGCACAGTGGCGGTAAAATCAGCTTTGAAGCAGCACTTGCTGAGCAGGTTGTGCTCTATCACCCATGAGTTACTGAACAAGCATTACCCCGATATTTGTATGAAGTTCATCGTTGGCTTGAACTGTGAGGATACAACATGTGAGGATTTCCATAGGCCCTTGATGCGCCACGAAGCGAGGATGGTATTTCAGTGTAAAATGAATCTAGCAGCAATAAATGGACTGCTCTTGGAAGCTACACGCATTTTCCCTAAAGAGCTACTGAGTCACTGCAAAAGCTTTGATGGTCTTTTGACTTCTGACAAGTATGTGTCATGTAAAGCCCTTCTAGAAACATTTTTTCCTAATCATTTCCATTTAAGAATACTGTCAGAGAACCCAAAGGCATGCAAAGACATAATGGGATTTAGTAACATTACTTCCAAACCCTGTCGAGCAGTGTTGAATGAGTACATCTCATTTAAGTTTAAAAACGAAGATGCTAGAGCCAGAAGAGAATCAAGTGACTTGTGGCTAAGCGCCATGAAAGTTTTTCTCTTGTCTTCTGGATATCCTGAAGAATTTGAGAAGCTTCTTTTTAGGGAAGAAGACGATTATAACAGAGAGCTAAACCTTGCTTTGTCAAAGGCAGAACACTCCCCAAAGAGTAAAAGCCAAGGAGGAAAGATCAAAGGAATAGATGGCAGGCACGGCATGTTGCTACCTGACAAGAAAACTGAACATGTAGGAAGAACGCACTTGTGCTTCATTCGACTCCTGCAAAGTTCATTTGAGCAATTCTATGTTTATAAGAACCCCGAAAGCTGTAAAAGGCTGTTCTTCCGTTTTATGAATGTCCTGGTCAAGAAGTGCACGAGGTACCTGATTCCAAGCATAGGAAATACAGTGATGTTGTTGGAATTCCAGTATATTATCTGTTGTGCTGTCCTGATGCGCCTCAACAAAAATGTGACTCTGTGCCTTCCAAAGAGTTACATTGCTCTCGTTCATTACTGGGATTTTTTGTTCAGAAACAAAGGCCGTAGCAAAGAATTTACAGAGACATTTTCCGTTATACAGGAGTATAGGCCAAAAGACATACTTGTGGCTGAACAGAATTTCAGATTTCATCTCTGTTACCTAGCAAAAATTTTGTGTGGAGTTCATGAGAATTTCAGCGTCCTTCTGGATGCTTTTGAGGATCCTGACTGTGTAACTTCAGGAGAGGCTGAGCGAACTGTAGTGCTGAGCCTAGTGATGATACTGAATGCTGACCAGGTGCAGAATTCGACGTGTAAATATCTCCTAAGCCAACTCTTTCCTGAAATAAAGAAGATGCTGAAAGCAATGAGAAAAGACTCTCCCTCAAAAGTGCCTGTGAGATTACTAAAGGTGGTGGAACAAGTGGCTGATGCTTCAAGTGTAAGAGAAGTTGCTGCAAGCCTGCAAGAGCTTCTGAAACAGCGAGATGAGGAATACTTATTTGACTGCCGGTGGAGGTGGGACTCTGTGTATACTCAAGGGTACGCGCCCATACGGGGTATCCTGTATGAAAATGTAAATTTTGACAGGTTTGTAACCTCTTTGGATAAGACAGAATATGCTGATGAGATAGAGAAGGAACTCGAAAGCGATCAGTGCTTAGAGGACCAGAAAGATCCCCTGGAAGTGATTGCGCTCAACAAGCAACAGAAGCAAGAGCAGAAAGCATCGGCCCTACGCCAGCTGTATCGTGTCTTCTATTTTGTTTCTGTGTGCATGAGGTGGAAAAGGAAGGCCTGCTGCAAAGCAGAGCCTGTAGCAGTAAAAGGAGAGGAATTTTTATCAGGTATCTTCAAAAAAGCAGATATTGACCAAACCCAGTGTGACCTTTGTGGAGTCAGATTTACCCAGAGCTCTGAGAACTATTTCGTCCAGACTGAAGGTATGGAGGCAGACACCTTCGAAGCCGTGACACCAACAGAAGAAAAGATGCATGTGGAAGGAAATGTAATTATTGCAGCCAGTGAGGCTTATATGGAACACAGAAACACAGATAAACACAGAAATAATACTGCTGCCTACAAAAACTACGCTGACTTTTTCAGAAGAAAGATAGATCAAAAAATATGCGATGGGCTGGACATAGTGGAGGCCATTACAGAAAAGACTTGCACTCAAGACCATTTAGCCTATAAAGAAGGTTCCAACTTACGCCAGAGGAAAATCAAAGAGAATATTAAGAAGATTTCAGATGCGGTAGAGGAGATCTATGAGAGAAAAGCCTGGGCTGAAGGTAAGACTTTTCATTTTTATTTTAAACAACGTTAATATGTTGTTTGTGGCCAGACTTCTAGACGTGACAAAGCTCCATTCAAAAATCTTAATGCGGTCAAAAGAAACAAAAAAAAGCTACGTTTTTCAGAGAACAGTAAGTTAGGAGATGCATATTTTGATACAGGATTTCTTTCTCATTGCATAAAGCATTGTTCTGTGATGAGTTTTACAAGCAAAACTGAGTCACTGAATGAGTAGCCCAGAAGCAAAATTGTTTGGGGTGCTTGCTGTGGGAAAGTGACATCTTACATCAAAATATTGTTTCTGGCTTTAGCGTAGAAATCCAGCAACCCTGTCAAGTTGTCACTGTGATGGCTGACAGTAATGAAAAGCTGTAGTGTTCTGTGTGTTCCTCAGCAATTACCAGTACAATACGTTAATTTCTAACTAAACGTTAGGTTATGGTCTTCACTCTACTGTGGAAGCTTTATCTTCACTCCTGACTGAAACCTTTTCAATATGGATGAAACGTGCAAATTTTGCTTGTTAGTTAGGTTTCTCCTCGCTGAACCATGACAGTTGTCCCTGTTGTTTGACATGTAGAATTTCAGGAGGATAATGAAAGCTGGAAGTTTTAATTGCCCAAAATAGATAAACCAGAATACGTCCCAGTTTTAGGTACACTTTCAAAGGGCTGCACAAGGATGGAGAGGTGAGCTTCTCCTCTCTGTGTTAGCGGTGTTGGCTGGCTTGGGAAGTAATACATACAGCCTCCTCATCCCCAGTAGTGGCTTCAGTCTGTACATGAAATCACTGGAGACAAAGACCTGTTTCTTTGCATCATTATCGTACACGTATCTGTGTCACCATGCTTGGCTCTTAGCTACTGTCTGTCACACAGCCAGTGTTCTTACAGAATGCTAATTGTGCTTCATTTCAGCTGAAAAAATAATAACCGAGCATGCCAACAAATTGTTTGCTGTCACTGATGAGGCTTGTAAGTGGCTGAAGAAGATGGATTTACAGAGAATGAAGGAAGAAGGTATGCTTTGAAATTATACAGATCTCTGTGCCATCTAGTGGTCACTGTTTGGTAATGGTAATCTTAAGTTTTACTCGCTTCGCTCTCCAGGTCACACAGCATCACAGAACTAGGCAGTGAGGAACAGACACCCCCATAGAGGGCTAGGGAGAGCGTGAGGTGTTTGGTCCTCCCTCACATCTGGCTGCAGGGAGACTTGGATGGATCAAGGCCCCTCTCCTGGCACTCAGTGAGATCCAGCCTGCATGGAGCATGTGTGTGTGCATATAACCACACACAGCTGTACATGTATCTATGGCTCAGGGGCAGTCCTCAAGATAGAAACTTGAGTGAGGGAACAGAAGAGCAGCTTTCTTCATTTTCACCCATTACTGCTGTTTTTTAACTGTGCTTCAGCACTGTGCTTATTGGCAGTGAAGTGGTCCCCGAGTTCTTGAAGACCAGTGTCCTAATAAAACTGTTCTTCTCACAAAAGTCTTAAAAATAAGTTGAAGATAATATATGCAGTCAAATTTATTTTGTTTTTGGTTATTTTACTTTATATTAGATCAAAATGAATGTACTTGGATGCTGCCAGTTGCATCAGAGACCTTTTAGGCTAGTTTAAGACTTCATTGTAACTACCCATATTTTTAAGGATAAGCAAATTTTCTAGTGGTAGAATTGCAAAAACAGTTTAAAAAAAAAAAAAAAAGGTGGAAATAAAGTGATCAGGCTTACAAATGGCACTGTCTGTAGGGAACCAAAGTGGCTCTATTTTAGAGAATTTTATTGTGCTAAAGCTTTGTGTTACAGTTTTCAATTCCAATAAAGACAGAATGCTAAGTCTGCATGAGGATGCTCTCACGGTCTCACAAGCAACATTATACTCTGTCACTCCCTCTTTAGAACTCAGTAAGCAAATGTATTGACAGCTGAAACTGAACCTTGAGAGGGGAAAGACTCTCTTCTTAAAAAAGCCATAAGCTGTAGCAATCACAACAGATGTTGAGTGTGAAAATGATGACTAGTGCAGCAAGGCACTTTGTCATGTAAAATGCAGTACTTCTTAAGCATGACAGCATGCGTATGAAGATATTTTGCCGACATATAAAATACTACTGGTAGATCTTGTCATGGTATTAAGAGAGGCAAGATGTCATGTCTTTCCATTTTGCACTCATTTCTTTGGGTTTTCTTTTTAATGCAGACTTTGTGCATGACGACTTGGAAAATGAAGTGGAAGATGAAAGCATGGCTTTTGAAGAACTCGCCTATAAAAAACCGTCGAGAAAAAAAGGAAGATGTGGGAAATGGTAATTGGAAAAAATATGCAGCTGCTATCCTGTCCTCTGGTAATCTGATTTTAGGATAAAGTATTGAGCTTGTTAAAAGGAAGAACAGAGTGTTGGGGTCAAATTGGAAGAATGTGAAGAAAAAGAGACTTACGCTGTTGTTAACACTTCTGTCTGAATAATGCTTTGCGCTGATGATGTAACTGATAAAACCTACAATGAGACAAATTTCCTTTCAGACCTGTATTGCTTCTTGAAAGCAACCAAAAGCCAAAGAAACCAGCAAGTAGGAAGAAACAGTCGTGTTTTGGCCTTATCTCAGGGGTATTTTTCTTCCAAGTCTTCATTTTTTTTTATTCTTCTTTGTAAACTGACATAATCGTTCTTCTGAGCTGGAGTACTCAGAAAAAAAAAAAAGATACCGTCTCTGATTTTAAGAGGTTTTAATTTCTGTTTTTACATTACCATTGTAAACTTACTGTCTCTCTCGAGTCTTGCGTTTGGAAATGTTTAAGTCGTCAGGTGAGGTACTTTATATTCCCCTCCTTTATATTTTTATAGACAAGAATGATCATTCCCGAGCTTGTTCGTGTTTTGTGTGACAATGTGCATATTTCCAATTGGATAAGTAAGAAAATTGTCAAGTTTCTTCTCTGTCATGATGTTTTGATATAAACTGTTACCTGTACGTTTTGAAATATCAGCCGTCTCTCTTTAAAGAGTATTACGCGTTGTTTTATACATTCCAATCAGAGGAAGCCTTTTGTAATGTTCAATGACGTTTTATAAAATTTGTAAGATGGTTAAAAACGTGTGATTTTTGTCTGGTTTTGGAATGCTTTGGGAAAGCCACAGCCAACTGACCAACTATAGCATCAGGGCACATTTTGGGCCGGAATATCAGTTTGTGATGACGCTATTTGGCTTCTGGGACTTCAGCATCTCCAATGTGCTCTGATCTCCTCATTTTAGAATCTGTCTTGAAAAGTGAGCTGCTTGTATACATAGCAAATTGTTTTAATAACTGCCTTTTGCCAAAAGCTGAGGAACTTGCTCTTATGCTCAATGTATTCGAAGCGGGACGATTTCCATGGATAGAAATGAAGTGCTGCTGTAGAATGGAGCAGTGTGAGCAGCAGTGGTGGGTTCCTTTTGCATTGTGATTGTTGCTGTCTGCCAGGAGACTCTTTACTAAGTGCTGCTTATTAAAGAAGCCTGGTTGCTTGAGTGTCTAGAATGCAGTTTAAAAATACCCATGAATGAAAAGTAGTGCTGGCCACCTGCACTAAAGAAATCAAGGACTGGGCAAGTGGAAGCATTAATGTAACATCATCAGCTCTATTTTCTATAACAGAATGTATTTTGCAATTGAAATTACTCTTAGAAATTTTGCTGATTAGTTTATTGGCTTGAGTGCTTACTCCAGTATTTACTCGTTTGTGGCAGTAAACGTTACCTAACCTTTCTAAGGTAATTACACTTTAAAACTCCTCACTCTTCAGGTAAGAGATCCATGGATTGTATTTTTTCTTTTCCACACCAGTCTCTAAAGATAATAATTTATGTGTGCGTTAATCCTATTTTGGGTGTTTAATTAGCAAAAAGGGATACGCTCTTGGCTTTTCACTTATTTAAAAATCCTTTTTGCCCCTACTGGAAGCCACAGTGTTCTAGCACCAGCTAACAGCTTTGACTCAGAGAGGCTTAAGAGCTGTGACAGATGCCTTGGTACGTGCAAGATGAATGTTGCACTGAAACCCTTGGAGTTGAGTAGTGGATGCAGGCTGTGAAGCTGATCCACCCACTGCTGCCTGTCTAAACCTTACTGAGCTGAAAAGGATTTAGAGAAGGCTTCAAAAGTAGAGAAACTGATGGCTTAAAATCTCTTTCCTCGGTAATACAAAAATGACATCTAAATGAAAAAGAAGGAAGGACCACTTACAGTACTTGGAAGGTGGCTTTGGGTCTAAAATTCCTCAAGAAGAGAAAGATCTCTGATTTACCTGAATCTCATTAGTGCTGGGGGATGTGCTCCAAACCAGTTGTGAATCCCCCTTCCTTACAGGAGTGGGGACAACAGACTTTGCATGCACTATAAAGCCTTTTTCTCAGGAAGTTTACATTTCTAGTAGTCTTAGGCAGGGTCCCTAAAAAGAGAGGAGCCTTTGAACATGGAATTGCCTAAAATGACACTGAAGCAGAAGTGGCTGAGGTCCCTTTTTCCCGTTGAGAAAGTTGAGTACCTCAGTACAAGATACAGAACAAAAAGTCACTGAGAGCTGCTGGCTGTCTGAAATGGTGCGTGTCTGTAAAGGACACGTAGAAAGGAAGATACAGAGTAAAGGTGAGTTTCAGACCTTCTCCCTATCTTTGGATCTTAGGATGAAGGAGTCAGGGAGTTGGGGTGTATGTAGTGAGCAGCCTGGAGGCATGCATTAGTCTCTCCTTCAAAAGGACAGATCAGTTACTTATTATCATTTGGTGGCAGCCAAATGAGACTTAAGGGAAGAAATGACGATGAGTGCTTCCATTTTCTGAGAAGTTGGGTTTTAATCTGGCCTCTCCCAGGAAGATGTTGAGCTGTGTGCTGATGTGGCTAGAGGAGCTCACACTGCAGCTACTGCTGAAGGTGAGTTAATGAGGGGGATTTTTGGCCAAAGGGAGAGTGAGGAGGGCCACATTTAGGAGAGGAGGATGTACATTCTAGTTGTGGGTATTAACACTACTAGTCCTGCATTTAAAACAAACCAGCAAACTGGACCTTGAAAGGAGATCTGCAGCTCCTGTGTCAGTGGTTCGTGTCTGTGAGGGTAAGGTTAAACCCCTGTTCTTTGGTAAGAGACTGCAGAACTTCTTGCTGCTCAGTGATGCAGCTTCAGCAGGAGAGGTGGGGAAGCTGAGAAGGAGTTGTCTGCCTTATGGATCTGGCTGGACTTACAGGTAGGTAATGTGTTGAGCTGCTCAACCTTGTCATAATATGACACTTTTGCATGTTTAGGAAGAGAAGAACCAGGTCATACCAATATTGATGCAGCCCAGTATCTTGGTTTTAGTGTTGGACAATGGCTGATCTGACGCATTTCCTTCAAAAGCTCTCTCCATTCCCTTGGCCAGTCTGTTCCTTGACAGGACCAAGTATAAAGTGACATTACATTCAAAGACAGGAACTCCTTCCCTGGGGTCCAGAAGATGTGGGTATTAATGTTGCTTACACAACTCCACCAGTTCCTGGGTCTATGAAATTTTAGGACAACTAATGCTTTTCAATCCTTTTTGTTTTCCTTTAAAAGTGAGGCAGTACCTTACTAGTGCTGTTACATTCATTTGAACCGGGACTGTCAGGCAGGTATAAAGCATTTAAATTGTTGTTTGAACAAATCATGCAGAACTGTTTCCCACAGTTCATAGATATAATCATGGATAAGTTTCCTTAAAGACTTATTTTGAGCAGTTAACAAGGAACTCTTGGCTGGAGACCCACATAGAGAGCAGAGGAATCAAGCTGAAGTGAATAAGGAAGTAATGAAGAAGCTGTAAGCTTCCAGTTACACAGCTTGTCACAGTAAATAAAGTGCCTGGGCAGCTCTCACTGCTTTTTGACCCTGTCACCTTGAATGTGTTTGCTATTCAGTCTGATGCTGTTAAAATAAGATTAAACACCATCTAATAGGAAGGACTTTCCCAATATGTTACATTCGCAGTTTCTCACCGCTCTGTTTTGGCTAGAGGAGACACTGACGCTTAACAAATGAATGAACTTGTAGTACGACGTGTTGTACCTGTGAGCCGGGGTATATTATTCATAGCTCTGCAGCAGTCTTGTTGCAGTGGGGAAAAGGCTTTGTTGTATGGAGTAGTTTTGTGATGGCAACTCAAACTTGCTCTCTGTTTCACAGAGCTGTAAACGTGCGTGAAAAGAAAGGAGAATCCTGCCTCTTTCCACTCCTTGCTTTAAGGCTGTAAGTCCTTCCTCTCCCTTTCACCTTGCCCATTTTGTGTTTGATAGTTCCATAAGTTGTTCTCTCTGCCTATTTTTGCTGGGGAACCTTCTTGAAACTTCTGTGGCTTCTGAGTTGCCAAGATGCCAGTGAAGCTGAGGCTTCAGTAAGCAGTGCTTTGGGTGCTTTGGGTGAACCCCTTTGGCCTGGGGGAGCTGAGAACTGAACAGAGGTCAGTTTTGACTCGCACTTGTCCAAAGCCGGGGTCACCAGTTGTCAGGCCACCATTCCCCAACTTGGAAACCATTTCCTCCCAGGTGTAACAAGCTTTAACTAAGAGCTGTAATCATCTGGTAGTACAGCCTGCGCCTTTAACTTGGCATCAGTAATGCATCTGCTTCCTTGGTTGAATCCTCTTTATAGGGATTGCTAAAACAATCTGAAGAAATTGTGTTCTTAGGAAGGAAAGGACACAGTCTTTCCCTGATCAGAGCTATAGACTTCTTCTGACTGGAACAGGCTGCTTGTGAGAGGGAAAAGAGAAAGCAAAATAATCTTAATTGTCGGATATCCACTGCTCCTTCCTGTTCCCAAGAGGCGGGGTGGAGATGATCAGCGGTGAGCAGCATGTGGGATGTTAAAGCGACTTTTTAGTCAGCACCTAATAGAATGTCTCTAGAAACCTCTTCTTCCACTGGGCGTTAGCTAGGAAAGAATGTCGTACTTCAAAACGAAGCGCTCGAGCAGTGGGTGTGCGTGGAGGAGAGAGTGAGATCATGCTGTAAAGAAGCGCTCACATTTTTAGCCAGACGGTGCTCCTGCAGCAAATAAAATCTCTCCCTCCGACAGATGGAGGAGAGGTGAGTGGGAGGGAAGTTTGGAAGCGCGCTTTTGTCATTTCTGTTCACTCATCACTTCGGCTGCAGGGGAGGGGGCAGGAAATACTGGGTGATAAAAGGGTGGATTAAAAAGTGCAGCAGCATCAAGGAGATGTGTGCAGCTCTTGTAATTACGGGGCAGGTTTCACCTGGGGCTGTCAAAATGCTTTGTGAACATTAGGCAGCTGAGCTTAATGGTATCCCAGTGGGCATGTATCGATCATTCCTACGTAGAAATGGGAGAAATTTGGGAACAGTGAGTATGTGATGAGCCTTAGGTGCACAAGGATATTGATTGTAGGGCTGGAGCTCATCTGATTGGCTCCTTCTGCTCTCTGCTCTCAGTACAGGACCTCACTCTTGATACACATTGTTCAGACTCAGGTGAACTGCCTGCCATTAACACAAGCAGTTCCACATATGCCTGACCCAGCCTTCCCCTGGAACACACCATCACTTATTTTCCCCCGTCAAGCTTAATTTATCTGTCGCTTTCATTAGAGCTGATGACTTTAAAGCTTCCCTAGAAAAAGAGTTTTATTCTCTGAGAATGGCAGAGGAAAAAATCACTGTGTGAGGGTATCTGTGCAAAACCTCATCTTTCCTTCTCAGTATTAGTTTAAACAGGAATTGATTAAACCATGCCCTTTCCATGGGGGAAAGGGTGGAGGAAGGAAGTATCTCTGATAACATGTCACGATATAAATCCATTAGCTTTCCCCAGATAGAGCATTAGGAAGAGGCTTCTCACCAAAGGGTGGTGGGCATGGCCCCATTTGCCAGAGTTCAATAAGTATTTGGACAGCGCTCTCAGATACAGGGTTTGAATTTTGGATGCTCTCATGTGGAGCCAGGAGTTGGACTTGGTGATCCTCATGGGTCCCTGCCAACTTGGGCTGCTGTTGCGAAGACAAAAGGTCAATACCATGACTGTGTGGAGATGTATTTGGGTGAAATGTTTAAACATGGGCTCAGAAGGATCTGCAGGTTTTGCTGTTCGTTTGTGCTTGTGGGGAAGTGGAGTAAATCTGATAGAAATCAGATGGATTTCACCATTACAGAAGGAAAGCAAGCAAAAACCTGGTCAGATCTTCCAAACGTTAATGCAGGGCAGTCAGGTCTCAATGTTCAAACTGAGATGGGTTTTCTGAACTGATCTGATCCACTCATTCAGTCAGGAATGAAAAAGAGATGTTCTCTTGGCATTTTGACTGGCGTTGATAGTAGAGAACTGCTGGTGAAAGCCTTGGGTCAAGGACCCTCTGACTTCCTCAGCGAGCTTCTAGAAGGTATTGATTGATCACTGTGGCTTAGGAGAATGGGTCTCTCTATATACAATGATTTCTTAAGCTGAGTTCCCCACACAGGAGTCTTGGCTGTTTTTTCTCTGGGAGGTGTTTACTTCTGTCTCACAAGGGTGTTTGCTTGATCAGATATCCAAAGTGGAAGCTGCTCCTGGGTTGGTGCTTTCTAATGCTTATCTCCAAGTCCTGTTTGTTCCAGCTTCACTCAACTGGGCAACCAAAATGCATTCTGCAAATATCTGGCGTTCATCCTCTTCCTATTTTTATAACAGCAAACTATTTGCGTCTCAAGTGCTGACTCATAAAGCAAGGTATTTCAGTGAAGCTGAAAGGGGAACGACCCTGCATCTATTCCAACCTGTTTGTCATTTCATTTTCTCATCCCTCTTTGGGGATCTCTGTCCTACTTTCTGTCACGCATATTAGGGTTGGCTGATTGATATGAAGAGATGCAGAGCCTTGAGCCAAAACAGTTTTACAAACAAATATAGATTTATATATATTGCTTCATTTATGAGGAAAAGAAGAATGTTAAGCAAAAGGGGAAAGCATGAACTGACTCATGTCCAGACTGACTTAGGAGCAGAGTAACAAAGGAACTAAAATTGAAGCCCAATGGTTTATTTTTCTGCCTCAGTGTTAGACAGAAAAAATGATGGCTCCAAAAAGACGTGTGGCGAATATTTTCTATTAGGATGTGTTTACAGCTTATGACATATAACAAAGCCTAGAAAAGAAGTAGTTAACCTCCTCTGCTTCTGGGCATCTTGAAGGGCACACGGTCAGAAAGAATTCCTAATTCAAATGGTTCTAACTTCAAAATATCATTCGATAAATATTTTGTATCCGTAATATTACACATAGTTATCTGTAGCTGATTAAAGCATATTGAGCTTTTGCCTTTTTATGTAATTGGAATTTCCACCCAAATTGCCTTAAATAATGGATAAAAAGCAACCCCCTTAGAAATGAGAAGCATTATCAGCTTTTTTCCTAATAGAACGCAGTCTAAAACTCAAGATACCTAATTATACTTTTTTCTAGTTATCAAAGAAAAAGTACCAGATTTAGTAAAAACACCTCGCTTGCTTTCAAAAAAGCATGTCTTAATAATTACCAAAAGTGAGAATCAATCTTCAGAAAAAAAATAAGCAAGCATAACAAATACGAGCTAAGAATAAAGCCGCGTTTTGAATCAGGATGCGTTCCTTGCTGAACTAAATAATGTTAAAATTAGCTTCTGCAGCCTTACCCATATGGTACCTTTCTATTTGAGCTCCTGTAGGCTTTGTGTGGATTTGATGATAGCAGCATTGTTCAGGTCACTTCATTACAAAGCCTGCACACATTTCTTGATGTCTTTGCATCTTATGCTGGACAGAATGCAGGTGCTGAGGGTATTTAGAGGTGGCTAACGGGAAGAGTTGATGCTCAAGAACATAGTTTAAGTTTGGTGAATTTAAACCTTACCTCTGCACCTTTCAGTTCCTGCTTATATGCTTCCTCTTGGTCACCCCTCTGACAGTCTGGGGGTAAAAGAACCAGCACAGCTTTGTTTCTCAGGAGGTGGCTACTAAGTGTTTCCCTTCAGAGGTAGGCCATGTTATTTTAAAAAGTACTCAATAAATAGTCACAGCGTTAAGTCACGTGCAAAACATCTCTGTCCTACAGGAGTTATTAACAGCACCCACCCGTTGATTTTATAACAGAGAGGTTCAGCTTTCCTTTAAATTCTCATCCCAGCAAGTGGCTGCAGGAAAACCCAGCCTCAGATTTACTGTATTCTGACAGAATTCTGGCTGAAAACCTTCAGCATTTACTGCAGTGTGATTCTCTCTAAATGAACCTCCATTGGAGCGCTCACCAAGTATTCCAAACTGTTCAGGCGGTAATGTTGTCTCCAGATGCTCTTATGAGATGCTCTTATAAATGTAGGTGTGTTTAATAGTGTAATGTTGAAATTTGAATGAAACGTTGATTATTTTTTTAGTATCTAAACTAAATGAATACCCATCCCTGCCTTGAAAACGATGCTGAAAACATAAAGTGAGGATTTGTTCACATAGTGATGTTCTTTGCCTCAAAGGCTTCACTTTCAAGTGCAGCTCATACTCACCATGGTACATGAAACACCAAGCAAGGTGAACTAATGGCTGTAGCCTCCTTAAATCTTCCCATTAGAGGGCAAAAAGAACAGCTTGCCTAGGCTGTATTCAGAACATAATGTTAAAGGCAGTTCTGCATAGACTGCATTCCTTTCCTCAGCACTGATTCTTGGGAACTTGTCACACACTGTATGGCACTGGATACGGCCAAGGTGTGCGTTCTCACATGCATGGCCTATGCACTTTATCCAGACAGTATCTGAAACTCCAGCCTTCATCAGGTACATGAAGTGGGAAAAATATGTATAGAGAACTCTCATTTTCTCTTTCGAGAGCAGCATCTTTAGATTTGTCCCTATAAAGAGCAAAGTTATCCACAAAGATACCTCATTCGGTTTCAGCAGGCAGACTAGTTCTTTTCACATCTTTGCTTGCTCTTTTGTTCATCTCTAATGGTAGAACTCAAACAGATCATTACAATTACACCCTTATACAAAGATGGTGTTTTGAATTCAATCTTCCGTTTCACTCGAAGTTATGCCACATTTCAACACAGGCTTCAGGTAAGGGAACTGCATCCTTTCATAGTCTTATGGTGACCTTCAGCACAGACACTAGAGGATAAAGCAATGTCTAACCACTCTGCTCACGTTTTCACTCTAAACTTCACTACTTTCTGTATAGAAGCCTTCAAACAGACGCTGTGTTCGCATTTTGTTAAGTAAACAAAAGAAAGACACCTGGCGAGATGCAGGATTTTTCATTCAAATCAGTTTGCAGATACTGTCCATTGGGCTTTACTGATGATGTGAATAAGTTGCCTGGGTGGCAGAATACAGTCCCCAGGCTCCCAGGGTATGAGCAAATACTCCACTGTGGGCCTGTTCTTAACAAGGGTAGAGGGATTAGAAACCAGTTGCTTACTTTGATCTGTTTCTCTTCTGCTTCCTTATTTGAGTGAGACTTGCTGGTTGTTTAAGGGAAGGAAAAAAATCTTGTTTGTCGCAGGGGAAAATTCTGAAGTGAACTCAAGTTTTTGAGCAATTTAGTCTGTTTTCCAGGCAAACTGGAACTTGACAAGATAAAGGGGGACAGGCTCCACTGCTTTGTGGTGGTGGTGTGTGAAACGAGGTGCTGTATGTGGTCTCTGAAGCGGTTTGCAATGGATTTACACCGGCTTTGAAGACAGCCGTTTTCTCAGAGGGAAGAAAATTGCCACCTGTTTTTCCTTTGTCACCTTTTCACCATTGAAATGTCTAGTCGGGTTTTCCGTGGCATAGATGGAGACTGTGAGGAATGCTGTCAAACGAGAAAAGTATAAATAAAAGGTTGTAGCCATCTGTAGCTGTAACAATAAATAGCGTAGTCTGTAGACTTAGTACTTCCTCCATGTTTTCTGTCTGAGGAGACTGAAAAAGCATTCACATCAATGCACTGTTCCTCATTATTCAGCATATAAATAAAAATTTCATCCCTTTCTGCAGGAGTAAACTTAGTTTAATCTTAGATCTCTTCATTCAAAGTAGTTTAAAAGCTTTCTCTAGGCGATTAGAAATGCAGTTTATACATATTCATCCCTATAACAGATCAGCTATGCAATAATGCTCCTATGGTAACCATTTGAGTTACAGTCTCAGGTGAAAGCAGGACCTTACAATTAGCATTGGGTTGAGAACTCAGAAAGAGGCTGTGAGGACAAATCTGTGCACAGGAATCAGTGACAGGAAACTTCTGAACTGGAGTATCTCATGCCGAGTTTGAATAAGGCAACATCTGTAAAATAGGGTTTGCTCTGGTCTGAACTGAGCTGGGAAAGGGAACAGAGGATTGTGCATGTGAAACATACGTGGGTAGGAGCAGGGGAAGGACATCATTTCCCTTGCCCCCATGGGTCTATTACTGTACCAGAAGAGCGTACAGCACAGGAAAATTACTATGTACAATCTTCTTGTCTGAATGGCCTTGGTTTAGAAGACCACCCAGCCTTTTTTCCCCACTTTCTTTCACTACAATACAAGGAGAAGGGCAAAAAAACATGGCATGTTGCCATGAGGCTGTGCACTGAAACACCACCTCCATCGAGATTCCAGTAAAGCATTTAACAGCCCGCTCTGGCCTCTCAAGTCTTTTTCCTTTGCTTGGCTCTGGATAGCTTGTCAGCTGTAGAGAAGCATTCTCAGTACTTTAGCTCTGTCCTCTGGGGTTGAGCCAAGTTCAGTAAGGGCAGTGGAAAAGCACATACTTTCTCATGATATTTCACCTCAACCATGTGCATTTCTTGCACTTTTGTTTTCCGAGCCTAAGTCACGAGGGAAAATGAAATGACTTCAATAAAGGGCTCAAAAACTTGTAAATAATGTAACATGGAATACTGACGCAGGAAGCAACGGAAAGTGCTATCCAAAAAGGTAGCATGGCTTTTAAAGTGCTGCTTTGTGGCGTAAAAGTCAATGCCATGTGCATTATACTGTGTTTGGTCTTCTAACATTGGAAGAGGGTCTGGGCTGTGGGTGGCATTAGAACCAAAGAGCAAGTTTCAATCTGAGCAGACAGCGGTCATGGTTTCCCTATGAACTGTTCTTTGCCTCCAGTTAAGCTTTGCTTCAATTTGAGTAATGCCATTCTTTACTGTGAGCTATTAATGCAGCCGCCATTGGTGCCAGCACTAAAAAGAAGGGACAGTGCTTGTGCAAAGCTACCCAGGGGTGACTATATGTGCTCATCCAGCAATCATTTGGCAGCCATAAGTGAGGAGAAGCTACACCTGGGCTACTTTTCCCTCATGAGAGAAAGTAATTTGGTTTATTGTGTTCTATCTAGCTTCATGTTTCAACAAAATACACAAAAGATGATTACATTCCAAATATCTGCCCTCTTGTTAGTTTGGGGTGAGAAGAAGGAAAATTCATACTACGACAGGTGGAGAAAATCACAGCCAGAAATGTCTTTCTTCCTTGGGAAGTCAGGCTTGAGACAGTTAATGCCCGTATCATGTATTTGTCTGCTCGTTCTTCCATCTCAAGGGTTCTTATTTTCAAGGTACTCATATAACCATAGCTGAGGCTTCAAAAAATCATTGCTGTATTCTGAGATTTGGGGTTTTTTTTAAAGTGCTGCTAGAAGTGGCTCTCCTGATTTGAAAAACTCTTGGTGAATTGGTGTCTTTCCATTAAGAGTCTAGAATAAATAGCTGTTTCTAACCAGAGCTTCCAAGAGATACGGAATATCTGGATACACCAGTCATCCCAAGCGTGTAGAAAAGCAGCAGCTGGTGACTGATTTTAGACATCTTCCCCTAAATATTGAAGGGTGCTTTGTAATGTAATATTTTGATCTATAATTGAGTAATGCCAAGAAGTCCTAGCTGAAAGTGGAGCCTGAAGATACTATTTTTTTTGTATGTACGTGCAGTGAGAGATAATCCTTTTCCCAGTTCCCCTCTGTCCCTTCCCCCTGAAATATCATAATTGCTAATTAGGCAAAGAGTGGATGAGGAAAGACAGGCGCCACGAAGTGACTTGTGCCAGACTCCAAAGCAAATCAGTGTCTGAGCTGAGAATAGAGCTCAGTATCCTGCCTCTCTATCACAACCTCTTCCGTGGACTCCTCTGCTACCCTACATGGACCCCAGAAAATATTGCATTTTGAACATGGCTTTACAAAACTCAGAAGTTTAGGAAACTTTTAAGTAAATATTTAAAAGTTAGAAGGCTGTGTGAAATACTTGAAATATGCTGTGGCTTAGAATACGGCTCTGCAGCGCTCATCATCTTTTGTGAGGTGTTGTCAAGGATTTTGTTGAGGGAAGAGAAAAAAAAGGACAAAGAAAAAAGATGTAAGTTAATTTGATGGGTTCAGCTACCTCTCATGCTTTTCAAGCATGTCGTGCTGCTGTGACATCTCCTGAGAATAATAGTCCTGTTAAGTTCACACATTAGCATAAATGCATGAACACTCCACGCACTCACCATGCACAGGCTTGTCTTGACTCCTGGCCTTGTCAAAGGGATACAATTACTTCCCCATCACATTATTTTCTTAATAAGCTTTCCTTTCTTGTTGAACTTTTCTTTCTTTGTTATTGATTTGGATTGCAAATGATCTTTATTTCTCTGTTCTTCTGAACTAAATAGCTAAACGTAAGTTCATATGGATATGAAAGAGGTTATGAGTCATAAAAACAAATATCTTAACTTCTCCTCGTGTAGGTTGTGATCCATTAAAAACATCCTTACTCTGTGTAGTTTAACACTGTACTCCTTTCCTATCAAAACCGACAAACTATAATTAACTGAAGTTTAATTTTGATCCCAGCTCAGACCTGTGGGTCTCCATGCATTCATAATAATCTGATGTACAGAGATACTCCAGTTTACAACACCACCTTTCGGTATTGTACTGTGTGATGATAAAGAATGGAATAATTAGGGTTGCGTGGCAATCTTTTGGGGGCATTAGTGTAGTACAAGTAAAGGGATGCTTCATGCTCTGAACTCTCCTCCCTGCTGGTTACCAAAGAACAGATTGCTACTTGCTGCATGGTCTTTGCGGTTCCGTATGGAGTTCTAGCCATTTTCAGCTCTCTGAGTATATGGTAAGAACAGGCTGGTCTACCCAAGCCTGAAGTGCTTGCTGAGGAATCTCCCTAAGGTATGTGTCTGGGAGAGCACCACCTGTATAGGCTTACCCCATGAATTCTGCTTGGGAAGGAGAGGCAAAGTGCTCATTTTGTTTGCCTAGGATCCCTCTGTGTCACTTGTGCATCTTTTGGAGAGGCTGAGAAGGCCACCAAGAACTTCTCCATGGTCAGCACTTCAAAAACACGAGGAAGCAACAAGTTCTGTCCTGGAGAAGAAATACAAAAGGCACGTTGCAAACAAGCAGAAAGCAGTAGTGACGGTGCCTTGATTGCTGCCTGAGTTTTAAGTGCCATAACTGTATTCAAGAGTGAGGAGGAAAATATGGATAGAAATATTTTATGTTCCAGCCTTTTCATATGATAAGGAAGTGAGGAGTTGGATTTCCCATCAAGGAAAACATATACTGCCCATTAAGGATCCTGAAGAAGTGCCCAGAATATCAGCGATGACTCTCTTGCTCTGTAAGTAGCAGCTGTTTAGCTCAGGCAGTGCTCAGAAGTCAGACATCTTCATCAGTACTGATCCACGCTAGTTTAAATGACCTTGAGGTGAAACACTGTCATGCCAGTACTTAGAGTTTACTGATCTGTTTTTCCCATCTCCTATTTTCTTCATAGTATTTGATTTCTACAGTAAGAATATAGACATGATTAAAAACTACACACTGGTTGCTTGCAAATGCTATAAATTGTGTCATTTACAAATATATGGGTGCAAACATTATCTCATGCTGTTTGCAGCTAAATTCTCTGTTGCCTGAGCCATTAGTGGCAACAAGAATCAGTGTCTCCTATATGCTAAGGTTCCTCCTCAATTGACATGAGGGCATGAGATAAACAGATATACAGCAAGTAGGGATATTCATAGCAGGAAAAATGTTCACAACTTCTGAGCAAGGAAGGGAGAATATTTTTACAGCTATGTTGTCAACCAGGGAATCTGGCTTCTTAAGAATTCAAAGGAGAGATACATGTGTATGTAGGTGTCTAAGTACCTTTGAGAATCCAGGATACTTTCAAAAAAGGCATCCAGAATCAAATATCTGTAACAATAATGGTAAATAATGAGGCACGGCCAGTCAGGCAGTTTGAGTTCTCTATCTGCTTGTGGCTTGCTGTGTGGCCCCCATCAGGTCTCTCTATGCCTCAGTCTTCTCTCTTCTAATATTCATTCAAGATTAACCTAAATAAAGTTCATGAATCTTAACTGTTTTGCTCTAGCTCCACATTACGATCAGGTCACTCACTAATTAAGATCTTATGCACATTACATCATTGTATGAGATTTCAGACCAAGTTGATAAGCTTTGAGATCTCTATGTGAAGGACATTGTTAGTATACAAAATGTCTCCTCTGAGAAGCGCCTTAATGAGGGTCATGCTACCCTGCAAGTCTTTCTAGAGGGCAAGAGCCACAATCCAGCATTTCTTCATTTAGCACAGGAATTACAAAAATTCAGAGTGCCAGGGAACACCAGTCAGTCACAGCTTCTACTAAATTGATACCATTGAATCTGCCTTCCAAAAACACATGAACTATTTTTGAGAGCAATCTATTGGGAATTATCCCACCTCATGGAACTGTTGCCTAAATGGCACCTATTATCAATATTTCTTCCACTACAAATTCTAATAGCCTGCAATTGGTAGTTTTTCCTGGTTACGCAGTAGTAAGTTGCTGAAGGTGGGGTTTTGCTTTGAGTCTGGTCTACTGTCAGTGAATGAAGAATGAAGAAGTTCTGGATTTCTAGATTTTGCCATTTTCTTTTCAGTGCTCCTGTGTAAAGGTCTGCAATGTTACTGTTTTAGCAAAACGATACATTTCCTTGATTCCATTCAGGTATTAGGACTCAGTTTCTGTTGGGAGCTATTTCCTTCATTACATTTGGCGCACACATCTAAGGCATAGCATGGATGTAAACTCTGATTTTTCAAACTAATCTTTGACGATGGAGGGTAAAATCCATCTTGTTCCATATAGTTAGGCATGAGTTTATAGCGCTTTAGATAACGCCTTCCAGTTTCACTTTTTTACTGATGTTTTATTACTTCTTCTTGAGCATGTCTGAAAAATTTGCCTCTAGAGTTCTAACAGCACCGCACTTTCATTGGTCACTCTCACCTTTATCCATGTTAATTGCTTTATCTTTTGCCCATTATTTCATGTATTACAGCCATAAAACAGGAGATAGAAACATGGCTCAGTGAGATCCCACTTAAGATATATTTTAATCTTATTTTTAGCCCTCTTCAAAGGTCAAGTTTTTTGTCTTTATTTTTATATCAAATGCATTGGGTTCTTTATTTAAAGACAGACATATAAACTGTTGTCTTATTTAAAATACAGACATTTTGCAAATATGAAATCATCTCTGTAGTTCTGCCAATAGCAGCTGTGTCAGGATGCCTGTCGTGGATGCCTGCATTTCAAGTTCTGTGTTGGCTGGAGCCACACGATGGGACAAAGCTTAAAATGCCCAAGGCAGCTACTGGCCCTTGAGTGTTTAGAATACCCCTGTGCTACAGTGCTGAGATTCATCTGAAAATGATACACCAACTTTACTTTATAGACTAAGGGCAGTTTATGTTATAGTGCGGGGTCTCAAGGTGTTAAGCATAATTTGCCTCATCATGGACTGTTAGCAAGCTGGAAAGCCATTGTGTACAAATGACTTTCTCACAGAAATGACAAGCTAATGTTTTTATTACTGAAAATGTATGATGAAACTACTACTTTTATGCTGACATGTTCATTATTCTAGATCAGATGCCCGTACATTAGGAAAACAGCTCTCATCAGACACTGAAAATGAAGAAATTAAGCTTAAAGTTGTTGTGCGTGGATGTATGGGGATTTTTTTTGTCAATGGCAATTGTACTGTCTTTTAATTTACATAGAAAACAGGGGCAAATAAATACACATAGTTCATTTGTCCCTCAGCTCTTGCTATTGTTTTCCAGACGATATTTGTAGGGGTGAATTAACATTCTCGAATTAGTATGTTGTGATACCAGAAAGAATTGTCATATCTAGGGTACAACTCCATAGATCCATCAGGGACAAAAAAGAAGTGGGTTTAATTTAATTAAGTTTTCCTATGAACACGCAAATGCAATGCCAGAGCATGAACATTTGGAGAGAATAATTCCTCCACAGGAACAGCAGGATCTTATATTTTACAGATCGCCTTTAATTTAAATCCAACCCTTGAAACAGAACAGGTGCCAGCAACAGCCTGGGTCTCAAGGGACAGGAAGAGGACGGGGAAAGAGCAGGTGATTTCTAAGACAGAAAGAAGTCATTGAATTTAGGACAAGGCCAAAACAAAGCAGGTTTTCTTACAGAAAGAGCTTGACCATATTTTTCTGCTGTTATGTCCTATTTATTTTATTCTATTCTACATCTTGTGTTGTCAGTCGCAGCCATGTATAGATAGATGCTCTGTATGACCTGGCTCTGGAACACACAGAGAAGTGTATTTGACAGCTTCCTGGGAATGGGGCCGTTAGCCTGTAACTTTGTGAACAAAGGCATTAAGAATTTCCAAAAATTAAGACTACCAGTGTGTTGGGGGAAGATGTAACTGTCAGTGAATCACCAAAGAGCTTATCAGACTCTTTGATAAACCCTATGGCTGTGAAACCCTGGGAGATCGGAGTGTGAGACAGAGAGCAAGTGGTGTCTGTTTGCCTCTAAGGGTAGACAGGAGGTTCTTTTTATATGCATTGCTAATCTTGTTACTCTTAATAAACCTTTCATCCTTTATCAATGTTGTTTGGGTGAAGCTAAGACCAATTAACTGATTAGAGGAACTGTTAGAGGAACAGGGATTTGTTTGAAGTGAGTGGTATATAAGATATATGTTGAACACAATAAAGTAGAACTATTCTGGTGCTACAAGAAACTAAGAGAGCTCTCTAACTCGACTGAGCGCCGACACCAGTGAGAAACAAATCTTGTGGTCTCACAAGAGAGAGCAGGGTTCGCACTGGTGACAGGTGACAGGATGAGGGGAAATGGCCTCCAGTTGCACCAGGGTAAGTTTAGGCTGGATATCAGGAAACATAGAAAGGGCTGTTAAGCACTGGAATAGGCTCCCCAGGGAGGTGGTTGAGTCACCATCCCTGAATGTGTTTAAAAACTATTTGGATGTGGTGCTCAGGGACATGATTGAGGAGGGTTGTTAGTTAGGGTAGTATGGTTAGGTTGGGGTTGAGCTTGATGATCTTTAAGGTCTTTTCCAACCTGAGTGATTCTATGATTCTATGATTCTACAGTTTATGCTTACAAAGACAGGATTCTGCACATGATTCAGTAGTGAAATGGGATGGCTGAGGTACTGGTTAGTAAAAAAATGGATTAAAGAGAATTGGTGTCATTGTCCACTGAACAGAGGCAACAATTTTCCAGAAGCTCATAGGAATGAGATGTCTTCAGAAGTCCGCATTCTCTTTTTACCTCTTTTTATTCTGCCATAATAACGTGCATGTTGCTGAGGAATGCTGACTTTTGAGTGCATCTGTGTTACATTCTTAGTTTGGAAACCAGCTATAGGGAGTAAAAACAGATAATCGGGATTGATATGTAGATCTTCTAAGGATTTTGCATTTACATCACATCTCTTTAACTGCTGTAATTATCAACATTTTACAGGTGGAAAAGGTCACTTACAAATCTGGAGTAATTTGATGGTAGCATTTAGAAAGCCAGGAATAGATCACAGTCCCTGAATTCACAAGACAGGGATGTATTCCTGGTCTCTGCTTTTTTGGACATAGTCATGCTCTTAATAAAACACTGGAAAGTTGAGAAGGACAGATTATCTCTTTTAGAGTCTATTTAAATTTGTATTTTGTCTATATTTTGTTTATAGAGTCGGAAGGATTAAATATTTTTTTTTACCACTATGGAAACACTTTTGCTATTGCAATTGCTTAAAGAACCAAAAGAAAGATGAGCAGTAGCAGAAGAAGCAGAAGACAACTCCCATTGACTTTACTGGAGCCCAGACTCTGACAAGCAATTCTAATCCTGAAGGCCTACAGTAAACTACATTTCAGGATAAATGTTAATGAAAACTAAAACAAATGTGAGTGTGTCAGGATGTACTGATGAAGTACTTTGGAAACAAAATCAGAGGAGTCAAATTAGTTAAAATGGATAGCAGGACAAATCTTTCAGAAAATAAGAGTATAAGGGATATGTTTCACATGTTCTGCTTTGTCCTGCTTATACAATTTGAGGCCAAGATGATGGAGTACTAAGTTTTTTAATCTGACCTATGACATACTCACTAAATTTTATCCACTTATCCCTGTGGTGAGTCTGATTATCTCAACCGGTATATTTTCCAGAGATCTTGTTTTATTTGAAGATTTCAGGAGTGGAAGAAAACACAGCTTCCTTCTGCAATTTGTGCCAATGATTATTCACTCTCACTGATAAAATTGGTCATTTGAATTTGACTGACTTCAGCTTCCAGACACTGACTCTCCTTATTCTTTTCCTCTACAAGATTAAAGGACCTTTTAGCTCCTGCTGTTTCCCCCTATGAAGATATGTACGTGCAGTTATAAGATTACATCTCCTTCATCTCAATAAGATAAGCGCCTGGACTGATTTTTATACAGTCCTTAAATCAGCTGGTACATTACTTCACTCTCACCCATCTTGCCTTACTTACCACTTTAAGAGAATAAATCTTTCCTAATATCCAACTTGAACTTGAACCTGGCACAACTTGAGGCCATTCCCTCTCACCCTACCACTGTTATCTGGGAGAAGAGGCTGACCCCCACCTTGCGACAAGATCCTTTCAGGCAGTTATAGAGAGAGATAATGTCATCCCTTCAAGACCAGGTTGGACGGGGCCCTGGGCAACCTGATCTAGTAAATATTTATGTTTGGTGGCCCTGCCAGGCAGGGGGGTTGGAACTACATGATCCTTGAGGCCCCTTCCAACCCGGGTCATTCTGTGATTCTGGGATCCCTGAGCCTCCTCTATTCCAGACTGAACAACCCCAGTTTCCTCAGCCGCTCCTCATCAGACTTGTGCTCCAGACCCCTCACAGCTTTGTTGCCCTTCTCTGGACACACTCCATGGTCTCAGTGTCCTTCTTGTAGTAAGGGGCCCAAGGTCGGGCACATCCCATTCTCTGGTGCATCCCCTTCCATGTACCAGCTGCCAAAGGCTGCAAGGCCTGAGGAGCTCTGACTCACAGACCCTTGGCAGGCCACAGCTCCCTGCTAAATGACCAGCCCATCCTTCTGCTAGCTGCTCACCGACTCACAACGGTATTAGATTTGCTCCTAAATAACAGATAAAGAGCGTTCTCATGACTTTACTGAACGCTTTGTTTCTTTGACTTGCTGTTAAGCAACTGGTAGTTCAAGCATTCAATACACGCTTTGTTTACACGGTTAAGTGCTCGCCTTCATAATCCATCCCATATTAAACGACTTATTAAGTCTAGGTGGCATTCAAGGGGTTTGAACAAGAGTGTCTGTGTGGACGGCGGTGTGAGGCGGTGGCAGCTGAAAGCCAGCAACCCGCCAGCCGTGTCGCCTCGGTAAGGCGGAGGGGTGTGACCGTGGCCGTGACCGCTGCACGGCACCGCCTCCCGCCGCCGCTTCTCCTCCCTTTCCCTGCCCTCGCAGCCGGGAGGCGCGGTTCGTTACGGCGCGGTGTGGCGAGACGGCGAGCCGAAGCTCCGCGCTATGCCGGCTGCCGCGCCGCCCCCGCTGCACCCCGGGGCGGGCTGCTGCTGCCACTACGGCCACTGCGCGGGTGAGTGCCCTGCCCGCCTCGCTGCAGCCCGAGAGGGTCGTGTGGGGAGGCGGGGGAGCGCCGCAGCCGGGGCTGCAGGGTGGTGGTGGGCTTGGAAATCGCCCCTGTGGGCTCCTTGTGAGCTCCGTGGAGGCTCGGAGGGTGTGGAGGGTCGGGGTGCCCCGTGTCGAGGTGCTGCGGTGTGAGGCAGCCGAACCGCCCCCGGGGAACGCCGGCTGCGTCGCCTTGTGTAGCGGGATCGGTTGTGTGCGCTTCTTTTTAATTACAGAGCCGGTGTTTATGGGAGAGGTGCCCTTTAACTTTCCACAGCCTTAATTGCTGCCTCTCTCTGAGGACGTGCAGTAAGCACTGTCTGTGAATCTGGCTGGGCTGCCGGTTTGGGCTGGTGGAACGATTTTTGCGTTGTGAGATGCTGAGCTTGGAGTAACCCTGTAGACTGAAACTTCTGCTCCGTGTGCTGAAAAGTTCATTGAAAGACAAAACCCGGAGGTAAAAGACAAGCCCAACAACAGCGTAACCAAACTCTGGCTTCTTCCTCTGAGCCTCTTTGAGTTTCTTTTGTGAGGGACCAATCTAAGAGATTAATACTGACTCTGGTAGTGCATCTTGCATGCTTTTGCTTTGGGCTTGAAGTAGAAATAAAAATATATGCATGCGCTTGGTTGCATGTGGCTTTCTTTTCCCACCTCCTTTTTTATCTTCTTATTCAGCTCCCTTTTTTCCTCTCAGTGTGTTTTTATATACTTACAATGCAGTTTTGACTCTGAAATGTTAAGAACCAGCAGAGACTCACAGAGCACAACAAAGCTTACAGCACATGTTAGAACTGCTTTATGTGGTGCAAGTGCAGTTATTACAGCAACTTTGTCACAGTCTGCCTGAAGAGGCAGCTGTGTTATGCAGCTAAGGAAGCTGTCCTGCGGCTCTTTGGGTAGGACTGATCCCACAGAGTGGGATCTTGCAGTGCAGTGGGTGTGGATCTACCAAAATGGCTCAGTACTTGCCATGAAGGTGGTCATAGGACGCCAGCGCATCTCCACTGAGAGATAGCTTCTGATAAATCTCCATCTGTGGTTCATTAACCTGAATTGGTTAATTGGGCTTAAACTGTCGGCAAAGATAACTTGGTTTTAATTCAGCTTATTGGCAACTGTTCAAGACTCTGAATTTGAGCTGTGCAGAAGTTACTTTGTGGTGTTGTCCGTTGTTTTCCAAGTTAATTACCTTAGCTATGGTAAGCTGCATTTTGAATGTATCTTTAGCAGTGGCCCCATATGCTTTGTAATGTCTGCATCACTGCTTTTTCTGGTTGCATTCAGTGGAAGTTCACTTTTTTGGCATCTGCCTGGCTTTCAGCACGTGGTGACTAAGGGAAGTTGTGTGGGATTCGTTTCCCCATTTCTCAGATCACTGAACTCAGTGGGTTTTCCACAGAAACACGTATAGTTTTGTAGAAATCAGGGAAGCTGGTGGTCCTTCCTTCTTGTCCAGCTGTTCCTAGGCAAATTGACTTGGTTTCTGTTACTGCTTTTGTGCCCTTTTGCTTTGCCTTGATTCCTAAATCTTCAAAAACATTTCAAGTCAGTGTTGTATAAATTTTCTTGTACATGCAATTAGCATGAGAACATTATGGAGACTAGCAGTCTCACTTAGCTCTGTTCCTGCTCTTACTAAAGATAATGTGGCTCTTTTAATTAACTTCAGTGCAACTTGGATCGCAGCTGAGAACGTGGCTGTTGAAAGAGGTGAATGTGACATTTCTTGTATTATAAAGGCATACTGTTTTCCAGGCTGATTTTGTTCTCAGAGTACATGCTCCAGCCGTTTGGAGAATGTCCATCAGATAATGGAAATGCTAACCAGAGGACAGGCGAGCTTCTGCCTCAGTTGCTTCTAATGTAAATTTGAGGCTTTGGTAGTATTTGCAAATTGTTCATCTTATCTAGCAGTAATTTCCCATCATTGCAAATGAAAGTCAGGTGCGTTTACCAGCTTCCCTCTGTTACTAGTGTAATTTACTTGTCTAATTGTTGTAAGGAGTGCAAAACAATTGGCAATGCCTTATATCCTTAGAAGAAGCTCCCAATGATCATTCTGAGCCTCCTGTTCTGTCAGTATTGATAGACTGCCTAAAATTCCTTATTATTATTTTATTTTTATTTTAAGTTTTCTTGTCACCTCAAATATATAGGTAATGGATAAAGTAAATAGAAATGCTTTCTGCTTGTCTTCGTGTTTGTAAGTATAATTAATGCAGGCTTGAGAGTTTTGCCTGAAAAACCCATAGAAGTATTGCGAAGCCATTTGTTTTGCAACATTTACTTCAGTATTTGACTCTCCTCAAACATAGTTCTGTAATAACGAGGTGGGGAATTCTACATTTGTATGTGAGTTAACATCTCCTGAATGTACTTGATTTCCAAGGAAAAAAAATTGGGTAAATCACCCTTCTTTAAAGCAGGATACAGAATCAGACTCTGGCAGGTCTTCAGTTATGCAATAAAGTTATGGGTAATAAAAGATCTAGAAGCCTAATTAAACCCTCAGTGACACCTCTGCAAGATCTCTTTTCTTTTCCACTGGGTTTGCTCAGATGCAACTGATTAGTCATCAAACTGAGATTTAGGAAGCAATGGAAGTAAAATCCCAAACTAAAAGAAACAGATTCCTGCTCCTCCAACTGAGACAATGTTGGCTAACAGGATTAAAAAGCAGTAAAAAATTACCTGTGATGAAACAGCAGCAATTAATTAGAAATATGAGTGCTGCTCCTAAAGTAATGCTTCCCATTTTATTACATTGGCCCATGATGTCAGAGGTGGATGCTGATGGTATGGCAGTAGTGGTTGAACCATCCAGCCAGTATCCCATTACATTCTGTTGCGATGTGAGATGGCAGCAGAGGGGCAGTCTGACCAATGGGCATCTGACATGGAAGCTTGGAAGAAGCAAAGGTGTGTCACTGAATTCCTCCATATGGAAAATATGGCATCCACTGACATTCATTGCCATTTGCTGAATGTTTATGGAGACCCAACACTAGATGGTGAGCACAGAGAGGCGGTGCGTGGTGTGTTTTAGTGGACAATGACAGTGGGTCATCTTTGCTGGTGCAGAAGTTTATAAGCATGGCATGCAGGTTTGCTGCAGGTGAAAATACGTAGCAGATGGCAATGATGTTGAAAAATGGTGCTTTGTAGCTAAGAAGTTGCTCTACCAGGTAGTGTTATTGCGCTGCTTGTATCTGTTGCAGTTTCCATGGAAATAAATAGGAGGCATTACTTTCGGAGCAACCTATAGTTTAGAGGTCAGGAGCATCAGTGTGGAAGTGAAACTGCCTGTGCACTGAGCCTTGAGAAACAGATGGAGAATTCTGCCAGATGGATCCTGGCAATCCTTGCTGTTGTGTAAGATGCTTTTATTTCCCTCCATCAGTTCTGTCCTCTCGTGCTGGAGGGTCCCAGGCTGCAGAGCTCACTTCTCTGCTTAGCGGGGCAGACCTTAAACCTGTCAAATTGCAGAAAGCAGGCAGGACTGTTCCCAATAAGATATATTGCCTGTCATCTATGGGGGGGAAAAAAATGAAATAAATGAGCAGTTTCATAATGTTCTTTTTTTGGTATTATGCAGGGTTAGAAGTTAAACTGAGCTTCGTGTATCTGAAAGCATTGATTGACTTCGCATGTAGTGCGCTTAGTCTTTACAGATTATGCGTTTGTGTACTTCTTTAAAGGACTGTCTTCATGCTCACTTCTTTTAATTTTCTACCCTTAAAATGTCAGAAAGAATAGATAATGAAAGTGGAGTTCAACTCTAAAAAAAAAACAAGCCATAAAAATGATGGCACTTGTGACTCATTACCAGACTACATGTAATCTTTACCTTCATCTGCTGATCTGAGTGATTCAGCTCAGTTTAACACTAACATGGCAATAGCCATCTGTGTTTGCTGTAAATATTTTATTTTTAATCACAAATGGCTTGGTTGAGAAAATCTCAGTGTGGTGGGGTTGCTGAGGGCCTGCAGGGGGAGCAGATGAGCGGCCAGGGGGGTAATTTTTGCCCAGTCACCATTAACAGATGGGGGAAGGGAATGTAAAAGCATCAGGGCAAATCTGGCTGCCTCGCAGCAGTCTCAGTCTCTGGGGGGAGCCAGATGGGAGAGGAACAGGTCAGGCTACAAAGTAACTCTGGGCATTTCACAGAAGTGCAGGGGAAATAGTGGAAAGGAAAACTCTTGCCTTTGTCTTCTTTGAGGAGAAAGAAAGAAGGATAGCTGTTAAATGTCATTTATCCCTCATGATTCCCAAATACAGTAAATACGGTCACATGCTCCCGCATGCTGAGACTCCTACATGTGTTCCACTGCAGGTTGGCACCCACGCTGGGCTGTGGGTGACACAGAGGCAGCATCAGTCCTCAGAATGGAAGAATCCAGAGATTGCATAGATACAGCAAGAGATCCAGGGTGGGTATCCCTCAGGCTTCCTCCCTTGGTTGTAGTGCAACTGGATGCAAGATTTACTAGATGATCTTGTAGGTCCTTTCCCACCTCATGATTCTATGATCCTATACAAGCTGTGGTTTAGTGGCTTGTGGTAGCAATGGTAATGGGAGGGTGGTTGGACTAGATGATCTTGTGGGTCCTTCCCAACTTTGTTCTTCTATGATTCTTCACCCAACAGATAGTCCTTCCCATCTTAACATGTGCCCTCACTACATCTGCCTACTTTTTGGGTGCTGTGATATGCTGTCCCAAAACTAGTAGTGGACAGGAAGAAGGAAGTAAATACGTGAAAGAATGAGAATGGGTGTTTTGGGGACAGAAAGATTTGGAGATCTCTGTCTTCTGGTTTGCATGGCATAATGTTTCTTTCATTCTTAAAATCAAAAGCTTGCACAGTGCCTGCTGAGGGCTTATGAGATCAGGGAGTGGGCACAAAGGTGTGTATCTCCCAGTCTTTTGTACTCCGGGATCAGCACTAAGGATGTTTGCTTTCCTCACAGCTGACACTTTAGCTGTCACTTAATGGGACCAGACATAATTTGCCCAGGAGAAACTTTAGTTCTGTTGGTGACGTGTGGGAAAGAAGGAACCTAACTTGACACGCGGCTGAATTTGCTGGGCTGACAGTTAAAGAAAAAATAATACCACATGCAAAGTTAAGCATGCTTGAAGTGAAATCATGAAATATGATGAACTTTGAGGCCCATCATACTAATTTTATAAGATCATTTTGGGCTGAAACTGCATATTTATGAGACAGATATATTATTCTGGTTTGGTTGTCCTTTTTGTAGATAAACTCGGATTCGTTTTTCTTCAGTGAACTTAGAATGCTGCCTGAACTGCTGAGGAATTTTATTCTTCTGCAGATTGGGTTAGACTGGGTGAACAGTAATCTCTGTTCTGCGACTACAAACTGAACACGAACACGCATCAGTATGACGGGAGATGCCCATTAGGGTAGTAGAAGTGATGCTGTATAGATTGAACTACATTCCTTTTTTTGTTTGTGATATATTACAACTGTTCTTGAAGGTGTCCAGCTGATAAGGAGTACCTGGAAGATTGTGTTTTTGTTTTCATGCTGTACACCAGTAGCTAATACAGATTGGAATACATGCAAACAGCATGATGGATTGATTTCTGTTGTCATCTGATGAAAAATGCACTTTGTCTAAAAATATTTGGATTGTGCTTATTTTATTTGATTTTGTAGATCATGTTTATGATCCGGTATGATTTACAGTAACGTTTTGTTGTGTAATGTGTTTTAGATCTGTCTTAGCATCAAAGATACTCCAAACATGTATCATTGCCGAATACGCTTCTACCAGACCAGGTACTTGGAATCTAACATTATTTAGGTTACAAAGTCAAGCCTTTATGACTGTTGATGAGTGGTGCTGCCACCTACTCCTGTTCATGTGCATTATGATATAACCATTAATTAAATTATCAGATGCTGCTTTTTTTCCCCAGGGTCTCTGGCTCCATCAGTGCATAGCATGGACAAAGCTTAAATAATGAGCATCTGCTTGCAGTTTACCCTGGCTGTTAATGCCTTTCACTGCATGCTTTCTGAATACTGCTCTTAGCGCTGGTTTATTAACTTGTAGGATTTTCTGTTATGGTTTTTGCTACAGGAGCAAATGTGGGTTAATGTCTTTAGTGTTTTCACAAAGGGAGAACATTCACTGCACTTTGTTCAGTGGAAGTCGAGATATAAAAATAGGAAGTGAAAAATTCTGTAACGTGGGCAGAAATATCACTTGAGATGCACAGGCCAAGGATTTGGGGATGGCTTAGTGTTATGTATGTTGCTTTGAAACTCTGTGGAATTGCTTCAGATACTGCCCAGTTCTCCAGGCCTGTGCTCCCTTAGGCAATATAACTCGTCTTCCTATATTCTTTACTTCTTTTCAGCTCCTTGAATTGCAGAGATGAAGTTTCTATAGAGAACACTTTTTGACCATATGGTCCTGATTCCAGTTTATCTGTAAGAGAGTAAAGTTGCAACAGAAAGGGGTGGATATCCAGAACTGCAGAGAAGCTGTCCAGGGGGTAAGGATGGATGAGTTACAGCTCCCAGTTCTGTCCTTTTGCTGAAGTTCAGCACCTAGGCTGACTTTCCAGCCTGCTCATATTCTCATTCTCATGTTTTATTGCATCCGAATTACAGTCTCCATCTGCTTTCACTGGGCCAGCAATAACTGCTGGCCAGGATCTAACTATGGGCCTATTTGCCATGTTCTCTGCAGCCTCTCCCAGTCCCTACACGTGACTTTTTGGTCTTCTCTTTTCTCTTATTCTCCCATCCCAAATTTCAGCTAGGTTTCCTTTTTCAGCTACATGCAGGCTGGCTTTTGAATGGTGATATCAGAGCAAGGCCATGCTCAGGTTGTTTTCCTATTCCCAGTCTTCTTGTTCTCTCCCTCTGTCCCACTGTTCTAACCCATTTTCCAGGCTTCCTTATCCCATGTTTCACACGTAATTCCTGATCCTGCTCGGGCTTGAGTCCTGAATGTCCTTCATTGGATCTGAGCAGTGTAAGCCCTTAGAGCGTCCTTATGAGCCTGCTGGGATTATCCTGCAGTCTTTAACACTGTCTCTGTCCACACCTTGTGAATGTTGACTTCCTCTTTCTGCATAGGATTTTATTTGGTCAAAATTGATGCAGGGTAACTGCCTTTCATTGTTACTGTAATGAATTCCTGACTCAAACAAAACCTCTTCTTAAAATGCTGTAAAGCCAGGCAGGGAGGCACAGTGTTCAGGAGGGCAGAAAAGATAAGGAGCTATAGCTATGGCTATTTAGAGAGAAAAACAAAGCCAGTGTTTCCAATTGTAGAGCTGTAAATAATGCCCATGTAAAATTTACTTGCTGTAAAAGGATGCCTGTGGTCATATTGTTTCCGCTAAGCTAATTTAGAACCTTGAGACTGTTTGTACTACTTCTTCAGTCTTGGACACTAATGGTATAGACTAGCCCTGAAACATTCAACATTTAATAATTTATAGCAAGAAGAGGAGCTCAAGGTAGCACACTTCCAGAGCATCTGGATGCTGATGTACGTACACTGGTAACCTGTGCAAGCTGTGTACTTGGCTGCTCTGAGTTAAGGGTTGGAGAGATTCTTTGCTCCCAACTACTGGAAATGCTTCTTAATGCTTTGGTGTAAATCATAGAATCATAGAGTGGCCTGGGTTAAAAAGGACCACAACGGTCATCTAGTTTCAACCCCCCTGCAGGGTCATCAACCACCAGACCAGGCTGCCCAGAGCCACATCCAGCCTGGCCTCGAATGTCTCCAGGGATGAGGCATCCACACCCTCCTTGGGCAACCTGTTCTAGTGTGCCACCAACCTCTCAGTGAAGAACTTCCTCCTAAAATCTAACCTAAACCTCCCCTGTCTTAGTTTAAGGCCATTCCCCCTTGTCCTCTCACTATCCTCACTGATAAACAGACATTCCTCCTCCTGCTTATATGCTCCCTTCACGTACTGAAAGGCCACAGTGAGGTCTCCCTGGAGCCTTCCCTTTTCCAAGCTAAACAAGCCCAGTTCCCTCAACCTTTCTTCACAGGAGAGGTGCTCCAGCCCTCTGATCATCTTATTGGCCCTCTTCAGGACCTGCTCCAAGAGCTCTATGTCCTTCCTGTACTGTGGGCCCCAGGCCTGGATGCAGTCCTGCAGGTGGGGCCTCGCAAGAAGAGTTGGGTTCGCATTGAGACTATACCCCCACCCTGGCATCTTTGTTTTGTATATCTTCAATTGGAATTTCTGGGGCCTAAGGAGAAGACAGCTTTTAGTGCTATTCTTTCACTTCAACTTGGAAACAGAGCCTCACGTATGGTGTTTTGGGGCCAATACATCAAAACCACTCCCAATACACAATTTCTATCATGTACAGCTTTACTTGTGTGGGTAATCCTCATAACCTTTAATGGAGCTTTCATGAGTGAGGACTCTTGTGTTGATCCAAAGCCCTCGAAATAAATTACAGGCCTTAAGTAGAACATTTTACTCACAGAAAGTGATGCCATAACTCAATCCTACCTCAGTGTTTCTTTCTGTTTTAAATTGTGCCATAATACTCCGTGTAAAAATTTAATTGCACGGCAACCTGTGTCTTGATAGTGGAATTAGCTGCTGGGTAAACCATTGAGTTAATGACTGAAACTGTGATCTCCAACTGGAGAGCCAAGAAGGAATGTAAGATGAGTGGAAATATTTTAATTAATGAGCAAAACTTAGGCTGGTCAAAGGAAGGGAGAACTTTAGAAGGGCAAATAGCAGCAATCAATTTTTCATTGCCACGATCAGTGACCTCTGGTGAACTCTGCTACACGTGCAATTCAGTACTAAAGTGAACAAAACCCCTGCAAGGAGGGGTCATCTAAAGGAAGTTTAATGCTTATATAATCCTATACTTCCCACTCACCTTCTACTCCTATTCAAATAGTCTGTGACTTTTGCAAATGGGTTTTGCATTTGGTTTCATAAATGAACCCTAGCTCTCTGCCTTCATCTTCTGTATCACTCTATTTTTTAATACTTAGCGGTATGCAAGTGTATATGGTTATAAAAACAAACAACCACTGCATATGCATGCATTTGTGCATATAAAATATACATATTTCTTATGAATTTTAATAACCATTAGCTCTCACAAAGACAGTGAGAAGGAAAACAAGTTTTATTCTCTGATGTATCAGTTCCCAGCACTCAGACTCATTGAAGTGTGTTTCTAATCCCACCTCCTTCTTCCTTTCTCTCCCACTTCTGTTTAAATATAGAAACGAGGTTTCAAGCAATATGATTTGAGGCTTTAGGATTCATTTAAGATATTTAAAGCCTTTCTAGAAATGCTTGTTGTTTTGCCCTGTTCTTTCCTGAAAGACTGGGGCTTGCTTCATATCAGATAATTAAGATTTGCTTAACTAGAATATAATTCATGGCTGTAACTGGCAATTGAAATTATTTTTTTAGTTTATGTAATATACAGATTAGTCATTGCGACTGCTTTGACAAAGTTTGGCACTTCCCACTTTCCTCAGGAAACAGTAGGAGATAACTTTGTATTTATTTAGGCATTCGTGTAACTTCTTTTTTTTTTCCTGTTAGAAAAAGATGTGATTCTTACTCCTTAAATGGATATATGTATATTTTAACTTATGATTTGTGTCAAGCTGTTTTGGCTAGGAATGAAGGCAGTTTAACGAGCACAAAAACATATTCCTGGGTTGTTCGTTTTAATTGAATAAAACCTCACTTATTCTGTTAGTTATAGAATAAAAAATAAATGTCATTTCCATTTAAAGCTTAGCTGACTTAGTGAAGAGAGGGAACATTATTGATGTAATTGAAACAGTCAACAGCGAAGCCAGGCGCTTGAAATGAATGGTTTGCAAAAGGTGTGGTAATGGTGGCATAGCTGGGAGAAACATTACCTGTGGGGAAAGTCATTACTAGTGCAGCATTGTGTTGGTGTTGCATCGAGATTATAAGCTGTGAAAATATCACATGCAGTTCCTGTAAGCAAGGTAATACTTTGACAGTGGGTATGCAAGAATCTGAAAATGCTGATTAAATTCAGAGTTTCAGCAGTTCCTGGTAACCAACATAGTCTGGAATTGATTTAGATTTCAGAGAACTATTATTATATGTGACTTCCCCCCCCCCCCCCATTCACAATTGGCTTTATTCTGGGTACGATGTAAATACCTGCTTTAAAAATTACTAGCACGTGTTATCATCTCTCAGTAACAAGATCATCCATAAAAACTAGAATGGAGACAGAAATAACTTGTGCCACCACCAAGCATTAGTCACATAGCTCTTATATAATGCTTACGTCCTCAATCAGCATACTGGCAGCTGAGTGTCTCTGTAATATTTATCTGGAGAAGAAATATCTATCTTGTTTGGCAGAGGAACAAATTGAAGCCAAGAGCTAAGGGACATGCTGAGGGGCACGCAGCACTTAGGGGTGAGAGCATTATAGTGAAGCACTGCCTGGCATCATAGCACCAAGCAGTAGGCAGTGGCAGAGAGGGGGGCTGCAGCAGCATTACTTGGTGTAGTTTTTCCTTTTGCTCTCCTAGGTGAGGGGTATAATTGCTTTTCACTCTGTTTTACTGTGAAGAAAGAAAAAGTACAGAACTTGAAATACTGCAAATCGTATTTCAGCAGTTGAAAACCAAAACATAATAGATTTCAGCTTGCCAGAGCTCTTAAATGTGCATGTCTTACCTCTAGCCCCAAGAGGAGCTATCAAATGCAGTTTTCCTTTGCAGATTGTAACCCTGTCATGTGGCAATGCAGTCATAATGATGTCTTAAAAATGGGTGGGATTCTCCGGGAGATAAGCTGTTTGTGTATGGGAATTTCCTGGTCAAAGTTCAATAATCACCGTGATTCTGTTCTTTTGGGTTGATCCTGTTAGTTCAAAAGTATTTTTGTTTCCTATTGAATTGTAGGATTATTAAATGGAGTTGGAATCATTCTGTTTTCTCATCACATAAGTTTATTTCTTGAGAATGAAAAGAATTGCCTGGCAATCAAGTTTTATTAAGTACAGGAGATCTGAATACTTTATGGTGATATTATTCTTAGCTTATTCTCAAGTTTATAAACTGAATTGTGTGATGATTCAGCCATGACAATGTATCATGTTTTCAATTCTTCCTTTTCAGAAATATATGTGAAGGATGATGCAGTTTTCTTTGTTGGTTGATGTTCAAAGGTGAAATATTGGAGGAAGAATTGTCCCTGAAAGTTATTGAAGACTTTGTGATTTTACTTAGGCTTTAAGAATAAAATGTCAAACCAAAATATCAAATGGAGCTAAGATGGCCTTTCTTTAAGGAAGAAAATACAATAGAAGTACAAAAAATAAAGGTTGTATAAAAATAGCTATAAAATAATCTAATTGTTATAGAAGTCTAGAAAATAAATGCATGGTCCAAGGAACGCAAAGGGGAGGTATTTATAAAGAATATCAGATTGCACATGCATCCTCATCTGATAGCAATTTTAAAACTAAACTTATATCTCTTAATTCATGCAGTACAGCTGTGGAACTTGCTGTAGGGCTTAGTGGTGAAAATTGTAATTGGGTTCAGAAAGGAAACATAAGTTCACAGAAGGTAAATTTATAAAAAGATGTTAAATAAGTAACTCTTTTTTTGGTGGGGGGTGGATTTTAGCAGATGAAGGCATTTAGACACCGTATTTTTTCTAAATAGAATCTCTTTGTTGTAAACCTGGTATTTATGTTTTTTCACAAATGTAAGTATGTATTTCCTCATAAACAATTTCTGTAGTTGCATGTATGTGAAGTTGCACTCTAGTGGCTTTGTTGAAGCGCTCAATGCAAGTCTCCTTACTTTGAGTTTGTAAATCAGTAGTTATATAGAAAACTATTACTTATAAAGATCTAATGATGAAAAATGAATAATATACCTACTCTTTCTTTGCTTTAGGACACCGAAGCATGTTTGACCATATGTCACAAAGCACAAGCTCAAAGGTAACAGAGAGGACACTGCGTGGGACTTGTCCTTCTGCTGGTCGTGGAAACTGTGGAAAACAATGTGTGAATGCAAGCAGTTGTAGGTCTTCGTGTTTTAATCCCCGGAATGGTTTTCACACAATACATTCAGAGCACAGTCCTGTGAAGCCAAGAATTATTACAGTGGTGAGACCCTGTGGGCATACACTCAGAAAGATAACCTTGCTTCTGAACAGGAGATCAGTGCAGACCTTTGAACAGCTAACAGCTGACATTTCAGAAGCTATGGGATTTCCACGCTGGAAGAATGATCGAGTGAGAAAGCTTTACAATCTAAGAGGCAAAGAAATCCAAAGTGTTTCTGACTTCTTCAGAGAAGGTGATGCATTCATAGCTCTGGGCAGGGAGCCCCTTACGTTGAAGAACTTGGAAGTGGCAATACAAGAACTTTGTCCTGAAAATCCATATGCTGCCAGTGCAATTCAGCAGAATGAGGAGCAGTCTCAAAAGCTGAAGAGCAGGCTGTGTGATAAAGCTTCAGTAGTGGATGCTGGCTTCGATGAGGCTGAAATTGCCAAGAACTGCAGTGATGTTGTGTCTCCCAAAACGGCAGCTGGAAAAAGTCAATCCAAGCCAAGGCAAGAAGAAAAAATGAGAACCAAAAAAAAGTGGACTAGAGGGAGTTGGAATGGTGAACAAGGAGTGAGACCTTCTAGAAAAGCTCGAGAAGATGAGAGGTACCTTAACCAAGACAGGAGCCCTGAGAAAGGGTTAGAAGAGAGTTCAATGGAGGTATTGAGGTGTGAGAAGTGTGAATGGGAAAGGCAGGCCAGGCAAAAGTTGCAAAGAGAAAGGCAGGCTGAGACTTCATTTGAGAACACAGATCTGAATGCACGCGCATGTCAGAGGTACCATGTGGAAAGAAATGCCAAAATCAGGAATTGCCAGAAATCTTCAGAAATTCCTCTAGAGGATGAAGATATTGGCTGGAAAGATAATTGCTGTAGAAGGACCTGGAAGTCTCTACATAGGAATGTTAATGAAGGACTGGATAAACAAAAGAGGAGCATTGAGAAGGAAAGGGATCTGGAGAAACATGAAAACCGTGAGAAGGAAGTAGTAAAAATAAAGAATGCTGTAGAAGGGCTACAGATCGCTCATGAAATGAAGGAGGAAAATGGAAGTAGTTGTATAACAAACCAAAATGGTTGGCTAATGAAAGACACTCCAAGAGATGCTGAGAAACCATCTAAAACACATAGGGATGGTAGAGAGGGGCAAAGGACTAAAGAGGAGGGTGTCAGGAGAGAGGGAAATAGCATACATAGAGAGAGTAACATGACACGACGAGAGAAAACAGGAGAGCGCAGATCGAATAAAGAAGAAAACAAGGCTCAGGCGCTGGAAAGCACAAGCCGGAGGCATGCCATAAAAAGCAGAACTGATGTAGAAAACCACTATGAGATTGGCAGGACTATTGGGGATGGGAATTTTGCAGTGGTGAAAGAATGTCGCCGCTGCGACTCAAATCAGATCTACGCCATGAAAATTGTTGATAAATCCAAGCTGAAGGGGAAGGAGGACATGATGGAAAGTGAAATTCTGATCATTAGAAGTCTTTCTCATCCCAATATAGTAAGCTTAATTGAAGTGTATGAGACGGAGGCTGAGATCTATCTAATCCTGGAGTACATCCCAGGAGGGGACTTATTTGATGCGATCATAGAAAGCGTGAAGTTCACAGAGCATGATGCTGCTGTCATGATCACTGACCTGTGTGAAGCCCTGGTGTATATTCACAGCAAGAACATTGTCCACAGGGACCTCAAACCAGAGAACCTTCTGGTAAGCACTGGCAAACACTGTGCAGGAGTTGGGTTTATTTTCCTTTTTATTATGAACATTTGAATAGTTTTATGCAAGCAATATGCAGAGAGAATACACCGTCGCAGTACTGTTTGGAAAAGTGAATACAACCTTGAAATGAAATTAGCTTTTCAGATCATTTTGCATACATCTACTGCAAGTTGCAGATGATGTTGCTTGCAAGCAGAAATTCAAATGATAATGACCTGGCTTTCAGGGCTAGTGAGCATTTGTATTTTACTGAAATTCCAGCATGTTATTTATCATCTGAATTTAGGTACTCAGGCTTGAATGTATTGCATTCACAGAGCATGTACTGAATCATAAGCTGTTTTCCTTTCAGATCAAAATTAACAAGTGACATCAGCAATTTTAATACATTTGGTAGAGTTCTTGTCCACTGCAGTCACTCATCCTGAAGAGCACTGTGATAATCCTCTACTGTAGTGATTTCTATAAGGTTTTTTTCCAGCACATTCTTTATATCCGTCACTGAAGTTAGTAGAATTACTCTCATGTAAATATGCATAGAAATGTTTTCAATATTGACTCGTGGTATGACACCCATTATGGGAGTGTGAAAATAAACAACTGTTCCTTGCCAGTCATTCGTTATACTCTTCTCTTAGGGTTCCAAATTTCATAGCAGGCAGTTATCAAATATTTGCCTTTCTCTAACAGAGCTAATTTGATCTGCTGATGGAAGTTTGTAGTTAGCCAAAAAAGGGTAATAAACGATTTATTCCTATGTGCTAGTCAGTTCTTCAAGGGAATTAATGTAAGGAAGTGTGAATTTCTGCAGAAAGGCAGCAGTGTAGCCTGAGTAGAAGCAATTTCTACCAGAAGCTGATTTTCCATTATAAGCCAGTTTCCGCTCCTTCCTCTTTACTGAGATTAAACTGGTGCGTATAAAACACCTGAGACCAGATGCTTCTCTGTGTATAATATGTAATCTTCACAGTAATACAGGTAAACGAAAAGAGAGGCATGGCTCAGACCTCATCTGATGGTTTTCACCTTGTAGTTCACAGCACTGCGATCCAGAGATTCATGGGCAAAGTTTTGTAGCACGGAAGTCATTGTGTTGCATGCACCATCTGAAAGCAAAGAATGTGTTTGCAAGGACAGACTTGTCCCGCACTGCGTAGGTATTTTGTCATGTAAGAACTGCATTGCACAAACTGAACAAGGAAGAAATTTTTACCTTTTCTGATTACACCTTGCTTGTTAATTGGCTGAATAGCTGTTTTAGAAACAACCTTAAAAAAAAAAAAAAAGTATATTCAGCAAGTCAAAAAGTCTGTAAATTGTTGATAATATTGGCTAGCTCAACAGCTATCTAATAAGTATCCCTAAAATTACAAGCCATTTGAGCAGGTGTGTGGCTTTCTGAATTTGAATGCGCTGACTCCTTAGAATAGGAAGGACAGCTCCTGCTAAGCTTAGTGACAGCCAGAGCTGAACTGTAACAACCATTAGTGAAACAAATTTTATGGGTTTATATGCTGTTACTGGGCAAGGGGCTGGAAGTTGTCTTCTGGAAGTGCTGACATCCTGTGACATCTCCTTTTTGTTCTTGGTTATGGGATGGATCTTGCTTCACTTCACATTTCTGCACCACAGATTTCTGTCTGGGTTGGTCTCTTTAGGCAGTTTGTGCACAGAGGACAGAAATAGGCCCTTACTTTTTCAGTGAATGATTTAGAGGGAAGACCTGCTGGAGAGGAGCTCTGCTGAGAGGGACCTGGGCATCCTGGTGGACGACAGATTGACCATGAGCCAGCAGTGTGCCCTTGTAGCCAAAAAAGCCAATGACATACTGGGGTGTATTAAAAAGAGCATGTCCAGCAGGTCGAGGGAGGTGATCCTCCCCCTCTACTCTGCCCTGGTGAGGCCTCATCTGGAATATTGTGTCCAGTTCTGGGTTCCCCAGTACAAAAAAGACAGGGATCTCTTGGAAAGAGTCCAGCGGAGGGCCACTAAGATAGTGAAGGGCCTGGAGCATCTTCCCTTATGAGGAGAGACTAAGCAAACTGGGTCTGTTTAGCCTTGAGAAAAGAAGGCTGAGAGGGGACTTGATCCAGGTTTATAAATACCTGAGGTGTGGGAGCCATAGTGGTGAGGCTGATCTCTTTTCAGTAGTGCGTGGGGACAGGACTAGGGGTAATGGGATGAAAGGACATAGGAAGTTCCGCACAAATGTGCGGAGGAACTTCTTTACAGTGAGGGTGACGGAGCACTGGAACAGGCTGCCCAGGGAGGTGGTGGAGTCTCCTTCTCTGGAGATATTCAAGACCCGCCTGGACGCCTTCCTGTATGACATGGTGTAGGGAGCCTGCTTTGGCAGGGGGGTTGGACTCGATGATCTCTAGAGGTCCCTTCCAACCCCTACAATTCTGTGATTCTGTGATCTTCAAGATCATCAAGTCTTACCATCACCTAACACTAAGAATTCTACCTCTAAACCCTGTCCCTTAATAACATGTCCACATGTCTCTTAATTACCTACAGGAATGGCAACTCCACCATCTCTGTGGGCAGCCTGTTCCAATGCCTCATTCACCCTATCTGTGAAGTTCTTCCTAATATCTGATCTAATCTGATCCAGAAGCTTCATGAAAATAAGCAGCTGGGTAAAGAAGAGAAACCCTGTTTCTTTCCTTACAGAGGACAAGGTGCAAATATACTTTGATGTCTAGTGAATTATGAAATTATTCACACAGGAACTAGAAACCTGGTTTAATTAGTTTGCTCTGCTAATCCTGTTGCTCTTACGGCACTATTCTCTAGTTAAAGACTTCTGTAACAGCCACTTTTTGGCTTTCTCCCTAAGTCTTTCATTACTGTGTCTGCCCGCAGCTTTCCAACTCCGTGCAGTATAGCTGTGAGGCAGAAAGGTGATGACTTGCGCTACCAAAACAAAATCTGTGTGACAGCTGGTGTAAAGACACCTGCTTTGAAACCCTCCCTTTCCACTAACAGAATCACCTGGCATAGGAATAGATGTTTAGCAAGAAAGCCTTTGTTACTGAGCTTCTGCAGTGAGGTGTATTTGGTCTCACAAAATAAGGTGGTCACTTCTTTAAGGCTAACTGGAAGAGCATAGGAGTGGAGTAAGTTTGGGTTATTTCCTCTTCTTGCTCCTCCTTTTTTCCTCATGTTTTCATGTGTACGATGCTGTGAATTGTAGCCTTTTTATGAAGTAACTTTGGTTTTGTGACACTATTTACAAATACACAAAATGCTGTCAGAGTTTTCCAAGTACAGTGGAGTTAAAATCCCATTTAACTGTAGAATCATAAAATGGCTTGGGCTGGAATGGACCTTAAAGGTCATCTAGTTCCAATGCCATTGCTGCGGGCAGAGTTGTCAACTGCTAGCTCAGAATGCCCAGCCTGACCTTAAACTGGTTCATGAATGGGCAGCCTGTTCCAGTGCCTCACCATGCTCTACATAAAAGATCTCCTAATATCTTATTTTCTGTGGTATTTCTTTATGACAGATAGAGAGATTCTTCTGTCTAGCAGCATGGGATGATTGAAAGCTCAAATGCATAAGCAGTGCTTTCTCCTTAGCTCTAGTTGTAACATACAAGAAGTCTCATGGGTCAGCTTGATTTCATTATGTTGATATGAGAAATCTGGACTACCAAACATACGTGCATAAAGAGGAATATTAATATTAAAAGTCATCTTTTAAACACCCTGATGGATTTCCTAATATAGATGTGAAAAAGAACAAGAAATTAGGAGTTATCAAAAAACAGGATAAAAGGAAAAGACCAGATTGATCCCTTTTTGAAGATGAGCTTTGTTTTGTATTAGTATAATAGAATTTTCCAGGTGTATGGCTAGAAATCTGCCAACAACACTGGGATATCCTGTATTCAAGAGAGTAGCAAGCATTTCTGATTCCCTTTGATTTGGGGCTGCCAGTGCTGGCTTACCTTGCAGTTGAATGGTGCAAGTACTTGTGTGGCTTAAATTGTCTGTTACTTGACAAAGCGTATTTGAATGCTGCTCTTCCTCATCTCATCTGCTCTTTAGGCAGGTAAAATGAGGCAGCTCTTTTGAATGAACTTTTGGAACCGTTTTTGCATAGTCTTGAGTACAGATGATATAGCGGGTATCATGATAAAGGTAGTATGATCCTCTAGCGTTACACTTTTTGCTTTGCACCATTTCAAAGTGTATGTTGCAGAAGTCGGAGGTTTGATCTCTTTTGAGAAGACTGTGGATTTCTGTGTTACTTCTGCAAGTAAACACTCAAGAGGGGATATCCTGAGAAGCTTTTCTTTGTGAAATGCATATTTGGCTCAGTTTCAGTTTTGTTGCCTGGTGATGGAAAGGTGAGCTGCAGAACACGAAGTTTGGGATGAAGCGTATGCTCAGTTGATCTGTGCTGACCTTGAGTTATTTTGAGTGGGGATGCTGAGGTTTTCAGACGTGCTGACAGATATCATGCTGTCTTTGAAATTATTACCACAAAGGTGTGAAAAATATATCCGTGCAGCGTGGTGTTCCGAGCTGTTCGGTGAAATTAAATGAAAGTTGGGTGGTTTTGTCCTCAAGAACACATGGTGCGGTATTGCCACCTTGTGTTCTGATGTGAGATTAGGGCTATGGCTTACTTGTAGAAAGTATAACTGCATATTCCATCAAGCAAAATTACTAGCAGTTTCCTACTGCCTCTTGTGGATTGGACTTCAGACCTGTATATTCTCCCCTTTAAACGAAACAAACAAAAAACCAATTGTATAAACTTTTCCGTGTTGTTTGTCCTGGTGCAATGCAGGGTATTAGTTGAAATTCCACATGTGACACCATTTCTTTATGTAATTAAAAAATCCTTATATGCATGGTCGAAAAGTATATTTGTGCTCATGTAGTACGTGTGAAATTGAGTATTTCAACTGTGATTTATTTTTTTTTGGAAACTTTCTACCACTGTTGGATACGTTATTAAAATATTACTCTTGTGGATAGATGCTGCTCTAGAAAATAATTCTATTACCTTTATGTTATTTATTTTTCATTTCTGTTAGTTGTGGAGACTACAGTGTGTGATGACCAAAAATCTTCATGAAATTAACTAATTCAATAAAAGAGAAGGTAGCATTTCATCTTTCTCCTACAGAAGCTTTATCTGCACAGCTCTAGGCAACTTTTTCACATTATTTTTTAAAATAAATTAATTATTTTATTTAAAAGTACTATTTTTTTCTTTAAAGAGGAAAAAAAACATAGAAGGTTTTCTTTAATTACAACTGGAAGGTTGCTTATAGCTTCTGTGAGGAAGTTAAGTGGGAATTAATTGGTTGTAATGTAGGGGAGAGCAAATTTGTCCTGTCTGTGCCCTTTATAAGAGAGACCATCTTGAATTTTTGGCTGCCTCAAGCACTGCCTGATGGCAAAGTATGAGGTGTTAAAGCCTGAAGTTTGCCTGTCACATCATAATCTGGTTTGTCTCTTCAAAACCTGAAAACAGATTTTCTTGGCTTTCCTGTAGTCATGTTAGGTCTTTTTTCCCCCATAGTTAGAGACAGATAATTTCTCATTAAAAACAATTTATTTTTTAATTAAAGAATATTTGAGTTTCAGTAACCAGTATTAAAAATACTGATGTGTTTAGTTATCCTGCTACCATATTCATGACTTGACCTTTCAGTACTTTTTCTTAAAATACTGTTTCATTAGCTGCATTACAGATTAATGTTAAATGCTTATGCACACAGAACAGGAATGGGAAGAAGGGTTTTGATCACTTTCTGTGTGGATGCAGGTGGCAGAAACTGCTGGGAAGACACATTTTTCCTTTCTGCTTTCCTAAGTGGAAAAATAATCCTTAGGTTCACTCTCCTTAATTTTCAGTGGTCTTCCTTTTCATTTTCATTTAAGAACCAGTAGAGCAAAGTTGTCCGTTTCCATTAGTGCTCTTCCTCCTAAGTACATGCACAGTCCTTTTATGTGGAAAAAGTTACTGAATACTATTTGTCAAAATATGGTTTCCATTTAATTTTATTTTTACTTGAAGGTATTGTTATTAGAACTTCTTACTCTTTACTATGAAAGTACTATCTACTTCCGTTATCTTTTTCTATCTTAAATGCCTGCAAACTAAATATATATATATATATATTTTTTTTTCATTGAGTATAGGTTCAGCACAACGCAGATAAATCTACTACATTGAAACTAGCAGATTTTGGCCTTGCAAAACTGGTTACAAAACCCATATTTACTGTGTGTGGAACACCAACCTATGTTGCCCCTGAGATACTTGCTGAGAAGGGTGAGTGTATAAATCTATGATTTATAGCAAGTCATAAAATTACTTTTAACTTTGTAATCATGGAAATATTCCAGAATGTTTCAACCTACTGGTAGGTCGGCTAGCAGCAAAATCTGTGAAAGAAAACTTCTTAGCTTTTGACAAACACAGGTGTGGTATCAGTTGTGTTTTCTTTATGAAAGTCTTGTGATACATAGCTGTGATTTTTGAAACAGACAAGACATTAAAATACAGTAGATAACAGTTGCTGAAATGGAGAAATAAGCAAAATGTTATCTTGGAACATTAGGGTGGTTCCGTTTTGTTTCTTTAACTCAAACAGTTTTCCAAGACCCTGTAATAATGTAAAAGGATGGTGAACTTGTATGTTAAATTTATTTAGTAAGCCAAAGTATGGTTCACATCAGAGAATTTTTGCTATTTCATGTCCAAAAAGATTCAGACCTGGAAAGGAGTCAATTCTTGTTAATGACTCAAGAAAAGCTATTTTTGTGTCTTGTTCTGTGGAGCTGGGTTGCGTGTCTCCTGTTACATTACATTTCAGTGGGAACCTGGCATTCTCTTAAAGCTTTCTTTTTCTTTTTAAAAATAACGAGAGGGCTATTTTAGAAACATATCCTGCATCTTCTCAATTAGTCTCCAGTTGATGCTGGTCTTGTTAGACAGACAACACTTGTGAAACGTGTTGAAGAAGAGAGGTATTGTGTGAGAACTGTGATTATTAACAGAGAGGATCAGCTTGTAAGTGTGATGTACCAGCTACTTATTCTTCTGCTGACCTCGTCTTTTATAGAAACTGGGCAAAGCTTCTCTGTTTCTTTGAGAATGGAATGAAAAAAGAAATAGCTCCCGACCAAATATAAGAAGAAGGGTTTTGTTTTTTTTCTGTCTGTCTTCCTTCCTCTTCCCCACCCTCCCTCAAAAAAGAAAAATAAACCAACCAAACAAACAAAAACAAAAACCACCCCAACAGAGCACACTAAAACTTCCAGTAAAAGATCATTAGCCATGGTTTGTCTTTTCTTTCTTAGGCTATGGGCTCGAAGTAGATATGTGGGCAGCTGGTGTGATCCTGTACATTCTGCTCTGTGGTTTTCCACCATTTCGCAGTCAGGATCGTGATCAAGAAGAGCTGTTTCAAATCATACAGCTGGGTCACTATGAGTTCCTTTCCCCGTACTGGGACAATATTTCTGCAGGTAAGATTCAGCATGTATACCAGTTCTGGAAACTGGCAAAACTCTTACCTAGAGTGGCTTGAACACATTGAACTCCTCTTCAGAATAGTGATTTTGGTGGACTTTGGAGTATTTTACAAGCTTGTTTTATATGATTATTGTGCATGTAAGTGAATTTAGTCCTCTCATAGTATCATTTTTTGTGAATATCAAGTCTGATTGATATAATAGATTGCTCCCTTTCTGAGGCAAGAACAAAGATTTTCCTCACCTTGCTTTTAAGAACTGTACCTGCAGAAGAAAAGGCATCAAAATATCTCCATAATGCTTATGTTGCATTATTGTAAACTAAACACCACTCATGATCTTTTAGAGGCCATGCTCAGCAGCATTATATGACTTCTGTGCTCACTGAGGGATGAGATAGCCAGTGCTAACTCCTGTGAATTAGAACACCTAGCCACATGCCTTCAGAATGCCTTCACGATTAAATTCTCTTCCCTTTCTTCTCTCATTGCGCAGGGGAGAATGGAATCAGTAAGGAATGTGCTGGAGTTCTAACATCTCCTGTCACTGGTTCTAGATTCAGTTATTACAGTACCTCCTGGGGATAGCCATTAAAAAAATCATTGTGATCAAACTATTGAGAAAAATGAGGACTTTTTGCTAGGTATAAATGTCAGAATCATAACATTGCTTTTCTTTTCCCCTCTTTGATTCATAACAGCAGCAAAAGACCTCATTACCAGGCTGTTGATAGTGGATCCCCAGAAGCGCTACACGGCACGACAAGTACTTCAGCATCCTTGGATCAGAACAGCTGGAAAAACTAACAACAGAAATTTGCAAAGGGAAGTAACGATAAATATTGAGCGTCATTTCCGGACCCAGCGCCGGAAGGAGGCTGTGGATAAAGACACATGAAATCTCTTTGAGTTCATCTAGCCTTCTTTTTTAGTAATTAACAAATTATTTATGTTTTCTAAATGGATTTGGCCTTTAGTTGATGGATCTTGCTGGCCACTGCTATGCCTTTTTCTTTTTTCTGTTCTTGTTGATTCTGAGATTCTGAAGAAAGACAGAGGTCAAATTTGCATCCACCTTCCTGTACTTTAGTTTGCAAGTGTCTCTGTTGGCAGCATTGGGTACTAAATATTTCTCAGAATGTATCTATTATTTTTTCTTTAAATAATGATTTAAACTTTTACATTACATAATATGTATCTTTTTCAGATGACAAATGTTTGATTTTGTGTCTAACTCCAGTGATGACTGTGAAATGCTTTCACTTGTCTCTTCATATGGTATCTTTCATGGATTCTACTTTTTGCTTTTAAGTTGTGTTCTGTTTGTAGCATTGTCAAAATGGCTGTCCGCTCACATGTTCTGCGCTAATTCTCTAAACTGATTTCTCACCAGTTCCTGCTAGCAATTTAGAAGGTGAGAAAAACAAAAATAGATGAATAAATATTTAGCCTGTTAACATTAGTATGTTAATAAAAGATGCAGTACTGTTTATTAAGTAGTGAGGGGGAAAAAATCATAGTTGAAATTGGCTACTCTATGATAACTCCTTTGGCAACATCTTTTCATGGGATGCTCTCAGGGCGAGAATAATAGTTCTGTTAAGCTACTGTAGTTTGTACAGTGTGGTAGTTTTGGTTCTTTACAAGAAGAGGTGGGAAGATACCATGGGCAGATACAGCTTCAAGACTGTAATAATACCTTTCACAGTGCTTTTCTTCCTGCTCTGGGAAGTGGGAAGTCAACAGTTCTGAAGGAGCATTAGTTCTTTTCCCAAAGGCATGTTTATGGAATTTTAACCCAAGCTTTTTTCTCATACTTAAGTCTTTCTTAGGAGCCATCCACATGGATACGTGACTTTTTCAAAGCTGACAGAGAACAGAGAGCTGGGAAGCTGCTGCTGTGACTTAAGTTAGCCCTTACCTTCATGCTTCCCCTGTTATCAACACAATTCACAATTGAATTGCTTTTATATGCTTTTCAGTGTAGTTTAGCAAACCTTTTTTTTTTTTTTTTTCCCAAATTATCTTCTCTGGGGACTCTATCTCCTCAATTCCATGAGAATAGACGATGGTATGAAATTACATTAAAATTCTACTCAGGAAAAACAATTTCTTGTTAGTCTGTGGGAAGCTTCCCCAGGGTATGTGTCAGATGCTTCATTGCTTATGCTACCTATAATTGGAGTTTAAAAGAAATCCAGTGGAGAAGATTACAGTCCAGAGAAGGACTGTGACCTACAAGATCTTTTGAATCTCAGAACTTTTGGTTAACTAATCAGATTGAAAAAGTACTTCAGTTGTCTGATAGTGCTTTGTCCATAAGTTGTGTGCTAGCAAATAACATTGACAATAAAGCACCAATTCTACTAGCATCAAGTTCATAGTGTGTAGAATTGAATGAGGCTATTTCATAATGAGAGATGTCAGAGGCATTTCAGAATCAGTAGAATGCTTTCAAAACCATAAGAAAAAAAAAACATTTTTGCTGAGTGCTAAAATAGTGTGAACTTCCTGAATTACTAATGTGTGTGTGACACCGTCATCGTGTTTCTGTTTCAAGCTTTGACAGCTTTGCCTCAATAATGAAAGAAGAAAGTAGAGACAACTTGGTTCATACAACAGAACTGTGTTTTCAGTCGAGCTCGCCTATTTTTAATACATGTTGGACAAAGGCTTGCTGGGAAATTCAACAATTTCTGAAACAAACAAAACTTTACGGTGTGCCCAAGTGGTATTTATATTCTATGTCATACCTCTGCTTTCGAGGCCCTGAGTTAAGAAGACTTCTCTTGAAAATGAGAATGAATTTGAGAGCTTTCTTATGTGTAACCTCATATTCTAAATGTTGTTATGTTCTTTGATTGCTAGTAATAACATCTCTGCTGATTTGTCTGTCTTGGATATGAAACTATGGAAAAAATAGATTATGATTTGCAATATTATATTTTGTAATTATTTTTAATATAGTAGTTTGGAAATAAAGTTTGAAGTGGGTAAAAAAGAACTATTATCAACACTTAAGCTTAGGGCTTTGATATTGTGTTACAGGTTTCTTTGTTACCTTTAAGAACCTGTCTACAGCTTTATGGTGCTCAAGGTAGATCTGCATGTGATGAATATCAAAGTAATATTTTTTCAAAGATCTTTTTTCTCATGTTATGTAGGTCCCAATCTGACCAAATACAGCACAGTGTGCTGCCACCAGTGTCTGTAAGCACCAATGCTGCTCTGGCAGCACTGAGTGACTGCTTTGGTTTTGCTAAATAGGTGGTATTAAGCCCTCCTTCTTCAGGTTGGAGGCTCAGAAGGCTTCCAGGTGCTTCTCAGGGCTTTTGCCACCTCCTGTTTCTCTCCTACTGAGAAAAATGCCTCTTTTCTTCCATTGCTTTCAGTGTTCTTTGGCTTTCATGTCACCAACATCCACACATACAGCTGATCCATATAAAGTGTATTTCATTTCCTTGCAAAGCCCATGCCCTCAGTAGTGTTTCTGTTTTCACTATGCCAATCACTTCCCTTGACTGGCTTGGCAATGCCATCCTTGAGGCATCCCAGGATATGTTTGGCCTGCCTGCCTGGGCACACAGCAGGCTCATGTTCAGCTTGCTGTCAGCCAAGAACCCCAATTCTCTTGTAGCAGAATTGCTCTCCAGTGTCTCAGCCCCCAGTTTATACATATAGCTAAAGTTGCCCCTTCCCAAGTGCAGAGTCTGGCAATTTCTTTTGATGATCTTCATGCAGTTGGTGATTGTCCAGATCTCTTTGTAAGCCTTTTCCACTTTTGATGGAATCAACTGCTTCTCCCAGTTTAGTGTCATCCACAAGCTTGCTCTAAACACCTTCTGGTCTTGTATCCAAGTAAGATACAAAAACATTAAAGAGAACTGGCTTTAAAACCTTGTCCCTACAGAATAGCTGGGGTCTGTTTGAGGCTATATTGACTACCAGAGATCATCCCAAGAGTCTTATGAAGCATTTTGAACAACCTGGAATGCCAATGTGACTAGATTTGTGCGTCATAATCTTTCCTTGATGCTGTTAGGCATTCCTGAGCATTAAATTCGGGTTTTTGGTGACTGCCTTTGACTGACAAAGTGGCATCACTCTCCAGTTTCTGATGTTTGAAGATGAAGTGGACTGCAGAAGCCTCCTTCTTTTTGTCCAATGATGTCAGTGTATTTTTATTCATGCTGGTAACTCCTGAAAAGATTATTAGAAATGGAAAGTAGGAATTTTTGTATTCCTTTTGTGTTTTTGTCAATGAATAATTAAACATCTGTGCCCAAGAGACTCATGGTTGAAACTTAGCTGTGTAGCAGAGACAGTTCCCTGTAGGTTGTTTTGTTCAGGGACCTCTCTTCTTCATTTGAGCTATGTTTCATTACTTTACATGTTTACAGTTAGTAACTGCTCAAAGACCTGCAGCACTGGGATTAGTGATTGTAAGTGTACACAAAGGTACACGCGATGTGTAATTAAGTTGTCAGCCGTTCACAAGGTGCACTATCCAAACATATACGGTAAGTGCAGGATTCCACTGTCCTTATACCCCACAGCCACAAGGGCAATAACGGAGATACAGCAGATACGCCTGTGATGCCAGTTAGAATGTTGTACGGAGATGCAGATTTAATCATTTTCTGATGTCAGCTATTCTGCAAAACTGAATTCTGTCATAAATTCTTTTATATATGTATATACATATATAGTTTATTTAGAAATAGTTTTTATTTGGGGAAACAGGCATAGTATTTTAAATTGAGTTGATTTTAGTGTCTGATTCAAAGGAGAGAGTTTCTTAGTAGCTTGTGTATAACTTCTATTAAAAAATGCTCTTTTCCTGCAGGTCTGTAATCTTGATTGAAACTGTAGAAATAAAAATGTATGTAATGTATCAGTCATGTTTTGGAAGAATCTGCCTTTTCTTTGGATGTGAGCATGTGGAATGAATTGTCTGCTAGTGAGAAGCAGAACATGTACTTATTTATTAGATATTAATCATTAAAGAGACCACGGCCACCTCACTACTCTTAGAACGATGGCAGACTGTTAAGAATGACTGAGTTTTATGATAGCCACACCAATTTATTGCTCTGCATTTTAAATGTTATATATAGGGGGCTAATTAAAACTGACTTAATGCATTGCTGTTAGGAGTGTTTCCCATGTTAATAATAGCTGAAGTCAGAGTCTGGCAATATTTTATTGAAATGAGCCATTAGTGTTGTCACAGGTACGTGCTATTTGTTCAAAAAAGACGATCCCCTGTATCATCCAATCTGCTGATTCACACTGTGCCTTGCTTTATAGGTAGGTGTTGTATTCCTGCAGAACTCTGTCTTTTGAGGTGAGATAGCGTAGACATTAGAAAAATGGAAAAGTAAAGTTCATAACCCTAAACTGTTACTGCAAGTAACTTTTGTTTTCTGAGTGTGGAAAGTGAAGGACTGAAACAACTAGAAATGGAGAGAAATGTGAAAAGTATTCCTGTAGTAAGCATGCCAGCAATCCAAGCAATGGGAGCATTTATTTGCCTGCTGGAAATGCAGAGCCATGCAGTGCATTGCTAGAGAGAAGTGCTGCAACAACTTTCAGAAACGCTTGGAGAATGCTGTACTGAATGAGGAGCATAGGATTGAATAAGTTCCTTCTAAGCACTGGAAAAATGGAGTGCACCATATACATAAGGTTATTTCTATGTTGTTATTGCTGTGTTGGTAATGTTTTCTAGATTTCAGTGACTGCCATCGTACTGTAAATCTGCCTTTCTTACAGAAAATAAGCATAAAACATTACCAAAAATGTATAGTGACAAAGATCACAGTGATGGCAATTGTTCCAGAAAATGGAAGCATACAATTATTAACTGCTATGGTGAGTTGTTTAGCAAATCCTATTATCGACTTTTCAGAAAGCGCCATTCAATCGTGCTGGACGTTTGCAACTAAACATCTTGCAGTGTTGATTGTTTTAATGATATTGTAATGCTTCAATGTACAAGCTTACCCGTAGTGCAAGGATGGAACTAAATGGCTCAGATACATTTTATGCATTTCAGCTTTGCTAAAAGCTTACTGACAAATACAATGTTCATGTGGTGACTGATGGGTGACTGAAAGTTATTACTGACCAGCGTCTAAAATGGAAGTTTAATGCTGCACCCTTAAAAATGTGAGCATTTAAGGCTGTTTGGATAAAGGCCGGCACATATTCCAGTGTGTTATTTCAATATACTTCAACAACAACAATAAAATAGAGAGTGTAAAGTAGCCCCAAGAAAATAAGAATGTGAATGGAAAAAAAAACCAAACCAGTGAGCTCAGTGTGCCCTGGGGGTGGCTGATTGGAAGCAGATGCTATAGCAACTGCTCATGTCCTCCACCTGCATGGTTGCTCCCTAACAATGGCACCGGAGCAGAGTCCCTGAAAAGAAATAAAACCACAACTGCTCTGCCATGTAAATAGTGGAGCAATTATTCAGACGCAGAAGGGTTTTATGGAAGTTATGATACTTAAATGCTTTCATAACTCACACAGTTAATGTTCAAGGCACAGATAGAGCTGGGTGCCAGAATGTAACGGGAATAAACTCCTCCTGGCAGATGTATCCTCACATAAATTTGGCAGATGTCTGATAAGGTTGTAAAATGAGAATATTTCAGAAACTGTGTTGAGGGTGCATAGTTCACCTGCAGAAGGGGTTCAGGAAATACAAGGAAAACTTGATAATGCAGCTAAAGCTCTTAATGTCCAGGAAAAAACAGTCAATTCTCTAATTGCCAAGCAGGTTGCAAATGATCCTATATTTCTCTTATAGTGAAATTCCGAGGGTAAGAACTTAGAAACTACCATGAAAGGGTTCAGCTGATCACTGTGATAACAGTGGTAAGATTTCTGCTATTGATAAGCTTTCTGCTTCTGCAACAATGAGCTTTGGAAATCCCACTCTTCATTTAAAGCATCTCCTGCTGGTTGTTAATCTTTTATCTATCTATCTATTTATTTATTTATTTAAGATTTTAAGACAGGACCCAAGTTTACTACCATAGAAATCTATGTAGTTGCCATCAGCAAAAATTCCATCACAAACATCTCCAAAAATATATACACTGAAATTAAAAGATTTCTGAGATTTCACTGGGTTGGAACTGATATACCTGATATCCTGGAAGTATTAGTAATGGTTGGACTAGATGATCTTCTAGGTCTTTTCCAACCTTGATAATTCTGTGACTCTGTGATTCTGTGATACAATAGTGGAAACTTTTGAGCTCTAGTTGTGTGTGACTATTTATTGTTTTTCTGCAGGGTGCTAAGTATTCCCCTGAGGCTTCTGGGGTCACCAGCTTCTCTAACAAGTGCGACTTTGTGTTCATGATATCAATGCTGTGATGTGTATACTCTTCTGTAGTATACATGGAGCTGCTGCTGGAGTCACACAGTTTGCCACTGTTATTTCTACCTCTCCATGTATCAGAAAGAAGATTACCTTACTCAAATTGAACTAACAATAAGTGTCATTTGATCATTGTTTTCATGAACCACTGATGAGACCAGTGCAGTTTGGACCAGTAACAGATCAGCTTTTATCAGGAGGAAATGCCAGGTGAGCTTTTGGACAGATCCCATATCAGGGATTCTGGAAAGATAGCCAAGAATTCAGCAGCTTAATTCCAGCAAGGTAAATCATCAGGAATCTAGATTTGCTGCCTTTCAACTTATTCCCAGTGTCAGATGAACTGGTAGAGGAAGGGCAAGCTTGGAAGAGATTTATTTTCTTAGATTTTATGAGTTCCAAACTAAAATCTTCCCAGTTCACACACACCCATTGCCACATTTGTGTTCTGTGTGCTCTGAAAAAAGCATTTTTTTTTATTTTTATGTAGTGTTGCTAGTTTTTAGATGTGACTTTTTTAGTGCTGAGCATCACTTGCAAAATAGAATTCAGATTTGATACCAAGATGCCTCTCATTTTATACATGCTACTTTGTATGAAAAAAAGAGACTCTGTGTTGCTGAGGTGTGTGGATATCTTTTGTTAACAGGAAGCTTTCCTACCTTGCTTGTAGTAACTGTAATGGTAGTTCTGGGTATCCTCACAAGCCTTAATGAACTTAGCTCCTGATTATTAATAAGATAGTAGCACCTTGTTGCCTCAGTAAATGGCTTTGCAATAGGCTGTTTGTAAAAGCAGAGCAACCTTAATTCCTTCCCTGGAGCAATGTTAGTATTGACTGGAGAGCAGTTCTGGCCATCTGGAGCTGTGCAGTCAGCAAAGGCTGTCCTACATGGAGCTAGCTGGCCTCCAGATGGGACTTATCCCATGGCAGCTCAGGAGCAGGGAAAAGGGCTGTGGTGGAGGTCTGGATGAGAGCTCAGGAGCTGCTCCCATCCTGCAGAGGCACACGGAAAACTTCATGGCTACATTTGCTGAAGAGCAGAGACTTTTTTTAGAGCAAAGTCTGACGTCAGCTTGTTCTCTCACTCCTGCACCTGTGGTCTGCAGAAGCATTGCCACAGGGTCACCTCTCCTTGAAATCCTTCCACTTCGCCTTTGCTATGTCCAACTTTGAAGCCTCAGCAAGTGGGAGTGGCAAGAAGAGCACTTAGTGCTGGTACAGCGCTTTGTTCTTTTTCTTTTCACAAACGTTAACTAATTAAGCCTCAACGAGTTCTTATGAGGCAGGTATTTATTCCAGCTGAGTGTTTGCATTTATAATTAAATGCATGCTAGACACAATCCTTCTGTCAGTTATCCTAATTGACTTAAATCTCTAATTGGATAGATTGCCCCAAGCAAGTTCAGTTTCTGGAGGCAGACATTGAAGTGGGGCTCAGCACAAGAAGCTCATGGAAAGGAAGTGCCAGTAGATGATACTTAAAACATCTTCTGTCTGGGTGTCTGGGACATGTGAGTTTAAGGGCAGATGGAGACTGATTGACAAATATCATTTTTTAGTTATAACCACATAAATATGTCAGTGTACATTATAAGCATTATAATTCACTCTTCCTGGCCAGCCAAGGGTACTGCAGTGAAGTCAAGTATGAAGGATGCTGAGCAGATCCACCTGGCTTTGTGTATCTGAACTCAGCTCCTTCCTTGCACTGCCCACACCGTGCACTCCAGTGTGTGAGGCCACATGACACAGCTCCAAGGATGTGGAGAACAGCAAAAAAGTCACAAAGGCCTCACCTGAGCTGGTAGAGGATTCTGACAAATAAACAAAAGAATCCATTAACTTTTCTCAAAGCGTAGCTGCTGAAAAGTAATCTTTGTGGAAATTCAGAGTGAAAGCGAGCAACAAACAATATTTCTGCAGCTGCTGCAGTGAAAACATTTTCTTGCCTGTCTCATTGCTAGAACCTGCAAACCTGGCTTTGAAAAATAGATGTAGCTGTAGACTGCAGACAGGTGTTACAGTATGAATTGCATTTTAGAGGGGAAAAAATGACTGTGAAAAATTATGTTTAAGAGAGGGCATACCTTAGATACTAATATTGTATTAACTTGTTGAAAAATGTCACACTATATTCTTGAAATCACAACACGTGTCAAAGTAGAATACAATAATGCTACTGTGTTTTAAAAGCAAACGATGCTTTAGTGATAACTCATCTCTTACCTTCGATTTAATGGCGTAGGACAAAAAAATATCTGAATAGATTTGCACGTAGCTTAAAGAATGAAACAGATAATTTGGTGTTCTTCTCTCTGTCTCCTTCTCTCTCTCTTGCTTTCATTCTCTCTCTTTTTTTCTCTCTCTCTTTCTCCCTCGTTCTTTCTCTATTTTGATCTTTCTAACATGAGTTTCATCATAGACCTGCTAACGTCCGGAAGAATCATGTACTCAGACTGCCCCTCTGCTGCCATCTGTGATATGGCAACAAAATGTAATGAAACATTGCAAGAAAGTTCAGCCTCTTCTGCCATACCACCAACATCCACCTTTGATGCTGTGAGCTGATATAATAAAGTAGGAAGCACTACTTTCAGAGCAGCCTTTGTATGTACTATAATTAATGTGTATAAGCAACAATACTCAGTTAAAATATAAAAAGGAGCAGCAAAGACATTGTGGCATAACTGACCCATCTGGTCAGATGGGGCTTATAAAGGTCTGCTAAAGAGAAATGATCAGAAAGTTGAGTTGAACGATCAAAACTCTCTACATTCCATTTGAAAACTTGCAGAGAGTGCATTTATGTTGGCTGAAAATGGAGTTGATAGTCCAGTCTTGAAAGAACAGTCTAAACAAAGCATCTGGACTGGATCTTCCTGCTGAAGTTCAGAACTTCTTCCTATCCGAATCAAAGTCTGGTTCCCCATGGTACCAGCTGCATCTGTGACTTCTTTTTATTCCTCTGATCCCCCCTGGGGAGTGATTATGGATGGAAACAGGAAGAATGAGCTCATGAGAGCCTTGGCTGTCAAGAGGAGGATTACCAGGAAATGGAGCCCAAGGGATGGCTCTGAGCTGGGCTCTTCCTCCTGGCTAAGGGTAAACTTACAGGATTGTCAGGCCCCTGTGATGTTTGAGGCCGACAGACAGCAGTGAGAAGTAACAAAAAGTGGAAGTTTTCTCTTGCAGAGCAGGAGAGAGCAGCGTCTCCTGCTGGGTCAGCTCAGGGACTGCGGTTGAGGGCTGTTCGGTGGCCATGGCGACAGGCTTCTGAGTGCCACCGGCTGGCCCAAACATGGCGGCTGGCAGTTGGGCCTGTGGCCATTTCTGGGAGGCAGGGGCAAGAATGTAGCCAGAAGGTCTGGTCAGGGCAGGGAGTTCTCAAGACCCTGCAGCTGCCTGGGGTGGAGCCATCCCGGTGCCTACAGCAGCAGAGGGGGAGCAAAGCACAGTGGCATCACACAGGCAGCCAAGGGAAGCACAGTCATTAAAACCAGTGGAGTTTCTGCAGTTGTCTGGACTGTCCTTTGCCATCCTGACCTCTGGGCCTGGGGTGTGAGAAGGTGTCATCTCTTCTGCCCTGATGCCAAAGGAGAGGGGTGTGGAGGAGAGGGCCTGGCATCCTCTGGGTGGCTGCACTGGGACTGCAGGGGGTGCATCGGAGGGCCTGTGAGGTCCTTGGGGCCTGGTGCTGGGGTTTTGCACCTGGAGGATGGGAAGACTGATTAGGGGCTGCTGTCCTCAGCCTGATCTCTACTTGGCTGTGGAATGAGTGGTTGGAGGTGATGTGACTTTTGTATGTAATAGAATTAATACACCTAAGCAACAAATCCGAGTATTTTTGTTTCAATTAAAGCATGAAAAATGAGCAACAAAAACACAGAACTGGTGGTAGATCCTACCTTGTTTCTGTGACATCAGTGCATCAGTCTAATCCGATGGCAGTGGGTAGTTGTTAATGCAGTTAAGTCTGGCTGGCGACATGTTACAAGTAGTGTCCCCCAGGGGTCGGTTCTAGGACCCTTTTGTTTAACATCTGCACTGATGACCTGGATGAGGGAATGAAATTTGCAGATGACACCAAGTTGGGAGGTGATGTTGATCTGCCTGAGGATAAGGAGGCCCTCCAGAGGGATCTGGATAGGCTGAATCGCTGGGCTGAGGTGAATGGGATGAGGTTCAACAAGGCCAAGTGCTGGGTCCTGCACTTAAGCCACAATAACCTCATGCAGCGCTATAGGCCTGGGGCTGAGTGGCTGGATGACTGTAAAGAGGAAAGGGACCTGGGGGTGTTGGTCGATGCTCAGTTGAACATGAGCTGACAGTGTGCCAAGGTGGCCAAGAAAGCCAACAGCATTCTGGCCTGTATAAGTAGCAGAGAGGTAATCATCCCTCTGTACTCAGCTCTGGTGAGGCTGCATCTCGAATACTGTGTTCAGTTTTGGGCTCCTCACTACAAGAAAGACTTCGAGGCCTCATAACGTGTCCAGAGAAGGGCAACAAAACTTGTGAGGGGTCTGGAGCACAAGTCTTATAAGGAGCAGCTCAGAGAGCTGGGATTGTTTAGCCTGGAGAAGAGGAGGCTCAGGGGAGACCTCATTGCACTCTACAACTTCTTGAAGGGAGGCTGTGATGAGGAGGGGCTTGGTCTCTTCTGCCAGGCAACAAACAGGACCTGAGGAGATGGCCACAAGTTGTATCAGATGAGGTTTAGACTGGACATAAGAAGGAACTTTTTCTCTCAGAGAGTGGTCAGGCACTGGAATAGCCTGCCCAGGGAGGTGGTGGAGTCGCCATCCCTGGCAGTGTTCAAGAAGCATCTGGATAGGGAGCTGGAGATATGGTTTAGTGGATTTCTGTTGGTATGGTAAAGGGAAGACAGTTGGACTAGATGATCTTGTCGGTCCTTCCCAACCTTGTGATTCTATGATTCTATGATCTTATGGCTAATCAATGTATGAGGGTATTAAAACAGACCTTAAAGATGTGTTTGAAATAAGCCTTAGAACTGCCAACACACCAAGGAGACATTCACTGTTGGGTTTGAGGAGAGACCTCTGCAACCTGAGAAGTGGGGGCAGTGCAGTCCAGCTGTAGGCCTGACACACACTGTGGGTGTACACACATCCACAGCATGGAGCTAGGGGACCCAGCTGTGGTGGGACTGAAGAGTGGTGGGACTGAGAGCCTGCTCAGATTCAATGTGCCACTAACCAGAACCCTCCTCCCAGTTTAGCATCACGTGAGCACACTTATTTAATAGAACGTTCATATCTTTATTGGAGCCATGGATGAAATGTCACAGAGGCCTGTGGAATCCAACGAGCGGCACCAGGGCAACACTGGGGTCACAGCCGCCCCCCACCCAACGGATATGTTTGGTTGTCATGGGACATTTGTGGGGTCACTGTGCCACAGCTTTGTGATCTCATGAGCCACCGCCCTCCTGGACCCCTATAAATACGGGGACCCAGAGCCCAGAACCTCTGTCCGTCTTCGACCTGCGCCTTGACTGCCAGAGTCCTGACAGAAGGAGCAACTTTCGAATTCCCTTCTACCTGTGGCGAGCTGTGGAGGAGGACGATGGATCCTCCTCCAGTGAAGAGGCGTCGCCTCGAGGAGAGCAGCAGCAAGCTGGAGCCCATGGAGATTGACTCCAAGGAGAGCGACGTCGACGTGGAGCCGATGGAGGTGGACCTGCCTCCTGAGGAAGAACCGATGGAGGTGGATCCATCTCCATCACGGCTGGGCATCCATTATAACATCATGATCGCCCGTCGACGTCGCCGCATCCAGGAACGGCGCTCCAGGGGCTCTCGCTTTTCATCTGGGCGTTGAGGAGCCACCATCCGCCCGAGAGCCCCCGCTGCTGCTCCCTGCCCCTCTTCCCTTCCTGCCCCGAGACCCCTCCCCTCTTCTTTCCCTAACTCTGAGGAGAAGGGAAGGACCGGCACCGGCACCGGCGTCCCGAGCCGCTGCGCCAGGACAACGGGAGGAGTGCGGCGGGCGGCCGCGAGCGACCTCCGTGCGGCCTCAGAGCGAGCCCCGAGCAAGAGGGCAGGGCCGGGACCGGCGGGCTCTGAGGAGCCGCTGCCAACAGCAGGAGGACGGAGAAAGGCCCTGCGCTCCCTGCGGCCTCCAGGCGGTGCCACAGAAGCGACAGAAGCAGCTGTTGCCCGGGGGAAGCGGAAGATGCATCGGACGCCAAGAGGGAAGGGCTGTGCCACGTGCTCCGTCAGGACTGCAGAGAGGCGCGACGAGGAACCAGGCGAAGACGACAAGCAAAGAAAACTGAACAATAAAATGTCAAAGTAAAGCCAGAAAGCGCCTCGTGTCGTTTTCGGTACTTGTCGGTCTGCCCCGGGTGTCCCATTCCAACCTAGCTTAAAACCCTCTTAGTGAGCCCTTCTGGCTCTTGGAGTAGGATCCCTTTCCCTCTTAGAGACAAGTGACACCCACTTGCTGCCATTAGACTGGGTGCTGAGTAAATGGCCCCATGACTGAAAAACCCAAATTTCCTGTGGCATTCAGGCAGGCTACAAAGATTAAATAGATTAAAACTTTTGAGATAAAAGGTGAGGGCTTTTGTTGTTGGTTGCTTTTTTTCTTTGTAATTTTTAGGCCTACCAGGCATGAAGAAATTAAATATTCTCTTTAAGTCTTTCTCTTTTTGATTCCATCTGCTGTTTACCCAGGTAGACTTTGTATGGGAGTGTTCTCATTCTGTTGCCACAGATGGTGGTTGTTTCAGAAGCTACTGTTTCAGAAGCCCTTCTCAGCTTTCCATGGACGTTTCATTGGAGAGTGAAACACACTTTGCTTGGCGGTAAAACCGAGGAATGATCCCATCAGTAACTGTGTTACAGCTACCAAGACAGCCTGCAGTGTTTTTATTCTGGTGAGGAGATGCCTCAAATAAACTTTGGCAGACACAAGGCAAGTGTGAGCATCTGAGGCTGTTACTTGAAGTGTTCTCAGACACAAAGGTTTCTGTTGTCCTCATGGCTGATGAGTTTCCTGCTTTTCTGCGTTCATCCTGAACGTGGTGTTGTGCCTTACACAATCCTGCTCATGGGAGGGGCACTGGAGGGGACTGCAAGGAGCTGGAGGCCCCAGATGTGGTGGGGCTGAGAGCCTGCTCAGATTCAATGTGCCGCCAACCAGAACCCGCAGATCCCTTTCCCCAGCACTTCTCACCAGCCCCTCATCCATCAGATCTGTGCAAAGACACAGGGCTGCCCCATACCAGGGAGTCAACGCTCCTCCCAGTTTAGCTTCATGTGAGAACACTGTTATTTAATAGAACGTTCATATCTTTATTGGAGCCATGGATGAAATGTCACAGAGGCCTGTGGAATCCCATGAGCGGCACCAGGGCAACGCTGGGGCCACGGTCGCCCCACCCCCCATCCAGCGGGATGTTTGGTTGTCATAGGACATTTGTGGGGTCACTGTGCCACAGTTCTGTGATCTCATGAGCCACCTCCCTCCTGGACCCCTATAAATACGGGGACCCAGAGCCCAGAACTGTCTTCGACCTGCGCCTTCAGAGCCAGAGTGCCCTCTGACAGGAGCAACTTTTGAATTCCCTTCCCGTGTTGGCGAGAGCTGTGGAGGAGGACAATGGATCCTCCTCCAGTGAAGAGGCGTCGCCTGCAGGAGAGCAGCAGCAAGCCGGAGCCCATGGAGATTGACTCCAATGATGGCGACGTCGGCGTGGAGCCGATGGAGGTGGACCTGCCTCCTGAGGAAGAACCCATGGAGGTGGATCCATCTCCATCACGGCTGGGCATCCATTATAACATCATGATCGCCCGTCGACGTCGCCGCATCCAGGAACGGCGCTCCAGGGGCTCTCGCTTTTCATCTGGGCGTTGAGGAGCCACCATCCGCCCGAGAGCCCCCGCTGCTGCTCCCTGCCCCCCTTCCCTTCCTGCCCCGAGACCCCTCCCCTCTTCTTTCCCTAACTCTGAGGAGAAGGGAAGGACCGGCACCGGCGTCCCGAGCCGCTGCGCCAGGACAACGGGAGGAGTGCGGCGGGCGGCCGCGAGCGACCTCCGTGCGGCCTCAGAGCGAGCCCCGAGCAAGAGGGCAGGGCCGGGACCGGCGGGCTCTGAGGAGCCGCTGCCAACAGCAGGAGGACGGAGAAAGGCCCCGCGCTCCCTGCGGCCTCTAGGCGGTGCCACAGAAGCGACAGAAGCAGCTGTTGCCCGGGGGAAGAGGAAGATGCATCGGACGCCAAGAGGGAAGGGCTGTGCCACGTGCTCCGTCAGGACTGCAGAGAGGCGCGACGAGGAACCAGGCGAAGACGACAAGCAAAGAAAACGGAACAATAAAATGTCAAAGTAAAGCCAGAAAGCGCCTCGTGTCGTTTTCGGTACTTGTCGGTCTGCCCCGGGCGTCCCGTGTCCCCTCCCATTGGAACGGCTGTGCCCCGCGGGGTGAGGCGCAGCCCGGGCCTCAGGGCTGGGGAGGGGGCCGGGCACACGGCAGGGCCGGGCAGGCTGCGGGCACGGCGTTTGCTCGGCCCGTGCCGGGCACGGAGCTCCTCGTGCTGAGCGGCGCGGTGCGGCCTGGGCGGTGTCCAGCAGCGTCAGGCGCTGCCTGCGGCGTGGTCCGGCCGTCGGCCGAGCCTGAGAGGAGCCGCTCCGCTCGCCCGTCGGTACCAGCCAGCGTTGTGCCGTGCGGGGCCGCGGCCTAATGCCGGGAGCTGCCGCTCGGGGCGCTGCCTTCTGCGGCCAGCCTGGAAGCGCCGTCGGGGCGGTTGGGGGCTTCCCTGCTCCGGCCAGACGCTCTGGTGTCATCCTGCCAGCTTCAACCCTCCGAGCCTGTAGCAGACCTCAAGCACTAGATGCCCTTTACTGTACCGATCCCTGATTTTAACCCACCAGCTCTCACCCTGGCCATGGCTGTTCCTCCGGTGCAGCTCTTTGCAACCTATCCACTTCCTAACTCATAGGGCATCTCCACCTCCCCTGCTTCCTTGTCTATTCCTTCTGAAGAGCCTGTAACCCTCAGTCACTGTATGCCAGTCACAAGAATTGTCTCACCTCATTTCCAGCAAGCAGATAATAATTTTCCAAGCACATCATGGTTTCCAAGTCGTCCTGCTTCTTTCCCATGCTGTGTGCATTAGTGAAAGGCACTTCAGCTGGGCTTTCCAGCACACTACCTTTCTAGAGGGGCCCTTCCTCAAAAAAGAAATCTGAAGTTTTGCCCCAGTGCTTCATACAGGGACATGAGAAGGTTTCAGACAGGAAGTTTGCAACATTACCTCTTATGGGGAATGCCCAGAAGATCCTACAATACACTTCAGAGGTTTTTCTCTGCATTATCCTGCCATAACAGCAACTTCAAGCCTTTCTTTGTCCTGCCGCACTTGACTCTTTTCCCCCATTGGATCTAGTATAAAATCCCAAGCTGCTTGCTTTGTCCCCGCAAGCCTCATTGCATCCCCATTCCAACCTAGCTTAAAACCCTCTCAATGAGCCCCGCTAGATCTTGGAGTAGGATCACTTTCCCTCTTTGAGACCAGAGACACAGAACTGCTGCCACTAGATCAAGAGCTGAGTAAATGGCCCCATGAGTGAAAAACCTTAATTTCCTGTGGCATTCAGGCAGGCTACAAAGATTAAATAGATTAAAAACTTTGATACGAAAGATGAGGGCTTTAGTTGTTGTTGTTTGTTGTTTTTTGTTTTTCTTTATTACTTTTAGACCTACCAGGCATGAGGAAATTAAAGATTCTCTTTAAGTCTTCCATTTCTGTTTTTGATTCCTGCTATTGTAAGTGAAGTACCCAGGTAGACTTTGCATGGGAATATTCTCACTCATATGCCAAGGATTGTGGTTGTTTCAGAAGTTACTGTTTCAGAAGCCCTTCTCAGCTTTCTCTGGACATTGGAGAGTGAAACACACTTTGCTTGGTGGTAACACAGAGGAACATTCCCATCACTAACTGTGTTACAGCTACCAAGTCAGCCTGTAATGGTTATTCTGGTGAGGAGATCCCTCAGCATCTGGGCACTGGAGAGAGTGTTGTATAGCGCAAAAGAAAAAGACACCTCATGTGTGTGCTTTTTTCATCCTGTTAGATAACAGTGAATCCCACTTTAGGGGAGTATTTATAAACTCTAGAAACCCCAGCTATCCTTTTCTTCCTTCTCACCCTTTATTTTACTGACCAAAATGGTGCTTTGTGTACTGATAGGCTGTAGGCTGTTAGGCATTGATTCCAGAGGCTACTGAATGGGCCTGTGAATAAAGCAGAGCTGCTGACTTCCAAGACACAGAGATACTGACTGTGTTTGGTTTGGGTAATGTTTGGGAAATGCGTGACAAAGAAGACGCCCAATTGGAAGGTAAATAATTGAAACCTGCCTCAAGCAGATACCTTTGTAAATAGAGCTGGAGAGTGGAAATCATTGTACAGGCGCTGCAGAGGATAAAATAATTGGCAGAATTTTTCTTTCAGCCATACTAGATAATGTTGAAAATGAGGAAATAGATTTGGCTTTAATTTATGGAAGGTCTCCTATGAACTAGAGGGTGGGTGTCCACCCTTTGTCTTGCCTGGGCTGCATTGGTTGAAGATGAATTGTCTTGGGCTGCATATACGTAGGTTGCTCCATAAGTAATGCCTCCTGTTTATTTCCATGGAACCTACAACTGATACAAAGAGAACAATAACACTGCTTAATAGGACACATTCTCAGCTACAAAACACTACTTTTCAGCACTCACCACCGCTGGCCTATGCATATTTACCACCAAAAAACGAGGGCCTGCATGCCTTCATGCCTGCACCTGTGGAGGTGACCCACTACAGCCACCGCTGAAACACACCACCTGCTGCCTCACGGTGCTCACATCCACTCTTGAGTCTCCATAAACGTTCAGTGAGCATCAATGAACAGCAGTGGGTGCCATTTTTGTTCAAAGACACACCTTTGCTTTGGGTGCACTTCCATTTCAATGCCATTTGTCAGTCAGCTGCTCTGCTGTCATCTGTCCCATGACAACAACATGTAACAGGATATTGGTGGAATGGTTCTGTACCAGTCAATTAGGAGGCAGTACTTTTGGAGCCAGTGTCATAAAATGCAGGTCCCGAGGAGGGTCACTAAAATGATCAGAGGGCTGGAGCACCTCTCCTATGGGGAAAGGTTGGTGGAACTGGGCTTGTTTAGCTTGGAGAAGAGAAGGCTCTGGGGAGACCTTATTGTGGCCTTCCAGTACTTGAGGGGAGCATATAAACAGGAGGGGGAACAACTGCTTACGAGAGTGGATAGTGATAGGACTAGAGGGAATGGCCTTAAACTGAGACAGGGGAGGTTTAGATTAGATATTAAGAGGAAGTTTTTTGCTGAGAGGTTGGTGATGCACTGGAACAGATTGCCCAAGGAAGTTGTGGATGCCCCATCCTTGGAGGCATTCAAGGCCAGGCTGGATGTGGCTCTGGGCAGCCTGGTCTGGTGGTTGGTGACCCTGCACATAGCAGGGAGTTTGATACTAGATGACCATTGTGGTCCTTTTTAACTCTGGCCATTCTACAACTCTATGATTTCATTGTTTTCTTACTTCAGGCAGCTTGTGAATAAACACAGAAACCCCACTGCCTTGATAGAATAGCTACTGATGCTATTCTCCCTGATTCTAAACTCCCAATATTAAACCTCAAGATCTCTGAAACTTTAGAGATATGTACTATAATCCTGCAAAACACCCACTGTAGAAATGAGTTTTCTGTGGTCTTACATGGGATTTTGTTCACTGCTCTTTGTCTGGACGGGTTTCATACAACACAGGGCTTTTACCTAACTCTGCACAGCCCTAAGCTTCTGATTTTCTTCCCCCTTCAGGTCTTTCAGTTTTATTAGTTTCTAGGGGAAGGAGTGGTGATCGGGGCAGGCCACCTGGTGGTGCTCTTGGTACAAGAATGGGAGCAATTGATAGTACAGGGTGCTAGTCCTGCCTGGGAATTAGCTTTGCAGAAGGGTTTTGCTTTGGCTGCAGTATAAATTTGTAAATGAACTGTAACACGAACAGCTGTTGCTTTTGTGTTTTGTTTTGCCTTCTTCCTTTTTTTCTTTCTTTTTCTTTTCTTTTTTTTTTTTTTCCCTTACAGGTTACCCCAAGTTCCCCTGACTTTGAAATCAGTTCAGAAAGAAAAAAAACCCACAACCAAAACCAGTTGAAATATATATAGATATTCTTCCAGCATCTCCAGAGGATGGGAAAATGACCAGTTTGAAATTAAAATCTTCTTGATACCTCCTTTTCATGTCTGTGGAAGCAAGGCCAACATTGCAATTGTGATCATGAAGGCAGCCTCCTCACCTCTTCCCTCTGGTGTCTCTCAAGCTGTCCTCCACTGAGAGAACTGACTTTTTCCCATATTTTATCTGCTTGGAAGATGACCACCAACATTTGTACTTGTTGCCAAGACAAGCTGATGAACTATCAGTGAGATGCCATCCAGTGCTGTTAGATACCAAGGAGGAAAGCAGGAGGATGGTCTTATAAGTTGTGTTTCAGTCATAAACAGATTGAAAGTGAACAAAGGTGGTAAAGGTATAATGAGGTAAAATGTGATATGTTGTTCTTCGTCTTACTAAACTCTGTGGGCTGTGTCCCTTCCTCTGAGTGAGACTGAGGAGCTTTGTCCCTGAGCTGTACTGAGGCTGACCCTGCTCTGCTGGAGCTTGATGAGATGCAAGGTAGAGAGGTCACCTTTGAGGTGCTGGTGAGCACTCCTCTGCTCAGCACAGGAGATGGAAGCCAAGATGTAGTTGGTAGCAGTTTGAGCATGGTGTAAACACAGTGGTGTGACACAGGTAACCTTTCCAAATTGCTGCCTGTATGTATCTCAATAAAGAGAACAAGGGTAACCAGTACTATTGTCATAGTGGGTGCAGTTAGCAGTAAGTGCTGCAGCTTAGCTGCTATCCAGGTAATGGTGAACTCAGAAGCCAGAGTTTGAACCTGAGAAAGAAAGGACCACCACTGAGCTTGGTGGAGCATGCTCTCTTTGCTCAGCTTGGTAACTTGGCTTGCTCTGTGTACAAAGCATTCTGTGATGCCAAAGAAGCTGCTCCTAGAGTTGGGTTAGGGCACAGGAGTTGTTGGAGCACTTATACACAGACTTGTTGCTGTTGTAACACCCTATTTACCAAAAGTGTATGTTTTCAGATACTTTGTGAGAACTTGATTTACTGTAACACCTGCTCATGTGCTGACCACTTTTGCTGTCAGTATATAATGAACCCAGCTCTGCTAGCAGCCAGCTGAGCCCAATGTCTGTGTGATACAGAAGGGCTTTTCATATTAGAGAAATTGAGTTCAGATGCTTTTCCTCCGCCCCCCCCCCCAGCTTTTTCAGTGTCTCTTTATTGTAACCAAATACTTCATTTTCCCTTGCTCTCTGACACACTTTTATTGTGTGTGTGTGTTCTTTTCTTTTTTTCTTTTCACATTCTTTTCTGAAGGACCAAAATCAGGTAAACGAGGTATCTGTAAGCATTTTGAAAACATAGATGGATCTGATTTCAAGCCCGTTGGTATAAACATAATTTTTTTACAGTGGATGAATATTGATTCTCCCTGCTGATTTAAAGTGACTAGAGAGCTGTCTTTCTGATCAGGCAGGACAGGGATGAGCAGGTCCTCTGAGGGTGTTTCCCTCTTATTTGAGTACAAAATTAACTTGAAGCTATTGTGGTATCTAGGGTTGCAGTGCGTTGTTCTTACACAAGAGGTCTCCATCTACTACAAAGCTCTGGTGAGCTGAAACCGGTAATAAATAGCTCAGCTTTGTGGGAGCCCCTCCAAAGGACAGCTGAAATGGTGTCAGAGTAATGGGAGACATATTTTGAACATCCCTCTGATCTTTCTTCGTAGAGTATCACCTTGTAGCAACATATGTTGTTAAGTTTTTTCTTGATTTTAAACTCAGATGGAATTAAAGTGATCCAGCTTTGACAGCAAATAGGTTATATGATCTAATAGGTCCTCTATGTCTTCTGGCAAATCAAAGTTTTCCAGTTATTGAGATGGAACATAACTAGTGGAATTCAGATATACACAAGGAAAGACAGCCCTCCATGAGAGTAATGAGTAGAGAAAATACTTTTATATTTACCAATTCATTTAAAAGTTTTCTGCTGTCAGTGAGGGGTGGAAGTTGGAGAGCTCCTCATGAGGAAATGCCTACAAGGCTTAGTCCTGAGACATGTGGTCTGAGGGAGGACTCAGGCTGTAGCCTTTTGGGAAGCCTACTCCTCTGAAGGTGGATCCTGCCAGTTCAGCACCATCTTCATCTTCCTTCATCTCACTGAGCTTTTTGGCTCTGCTGATTGAGTCTTGACAAGAGGCACAAGACTTGAGCCTTGGGGTTTCTAAATCCCATGATGGGCACTAAAATTTACTGAGTAGGCATTAAAGGCTGGCTCTGAAGGCAGGAGCCTATGTGTGCATGAGTGAAACATATTCAGTGTGGTAGTGGAATAAGTAAAAAGATATTTGGGGATTCAAAAGACTCATCACTGCATTGATTTGGTAGCCTGGAAATTAAGGGGATGACCTGAGTTGTCAGTAAGTAATTTGGTTTAAAAGAAATTTCCTGTCTAGAGCAAATTTTTAATGAGAAATCGTGTTACTGCTGATGCTTTTGAAAGAGGTAGGAAGCCCTTCACATATGCAGCTTAGGAAAAATAAAAGCCACATACGAAATGTAATTTGCTTTGCAAGCCTCAAGGCAAAAATATTTGAAATCACAGAGAAAATATACGTTCTTGTGCTACAGGCATTTGTTATCTGATGCAAATCTTCAGGGCAAGAAAATTATGAATGAGCTTCCTAGCTTTGTCACAGAGATGCTACTCAAAAGCAGGTTAGTGCATGCCACAGATTCGCTGTTAGCTGCAAGGTGTGTCAGATGTGTCCCCGTGACAGGACAGAGTTTATAGGAACAAGGCACAGGTTCTTAATTTTGTATTAAAACTTGGAATTTGCTGAGCATCTGCCCCTTCTGTAACTACTGAAAAATGGGTTTGATCACCTACTTTCCAGAGCACTGAGTTGCTTTCAGGATATATATTTTGGAGGAACTTTGTTTTCCACTCAACTGCAACTAGGACTGAGGAACTTTAAGGATTGTATGGGTTTCATTAGTCTAATAAAGAATCTTAAGAATAAGCATTTTCCTTTCCCTTCCTCTCCTTTCCCTTTCCCTTTCCCTTTCCCTTTCCCTTTCCCTTTCCCTTTCCCTTTCCCTTTCCCTTTCCCTTTCCCTTTCCCTTTCCCTTTCTCTTTCCTTTTCCCTTTCCCCTTCCCTTTCCCTTTCCCTTTCCCTTTCCCTTTCCCTTTCCCTTTTCCTTTCCCTTCCCTTTCCCTTCCCTTTCTCTTCCCTTCCCTTCCCTTCCCTTCCCTTCCCTTCCCTTCCCTTCCCTTCCCTTCCCTTCCCTTCCCTTCCCTTCCCTTCCCTTCCCTTCCCTTCAAACATAACATTAATTAGGAAATCAAACATAACATTAGAAATAAAGTCCTCTGGATGGTTCCTGTTTTTTTTTTCTTCTGTCTGACTTGCAGGATAAATACTTAAGCTCTGATGGGCTGATTTTCTAGATAAAGTTGTAATGTGTTACCCTTCAGATATCCCTGATTGCCTTCCACTACATGGAATGTCACACCTGCCAAAGAGTTAAACATGAAATATACTTCTATTGCGTTTTTCATCTCATAGCATTCTGTGAAGCACTGAACTTCCAGATGATGGGCATCTTCACTGCTGGATGAGTGATGAATTCAGGAGTGAGTGAAGGATTTGGTTCTACAAGCCTGACCTTCCTGTTATGCTGTCCCCTGCAGTCAGGAAAACTTCTGGTGTGTTGCAGGGAGAATCTACTTGACATACGTGGTTTAAATCAAGAAAAGATTAAAGCATTTCCTTGGTCTGGACCAGGCATGTAATAAACTGTCTGTCTGTGTACTATATGTTCAGTGTCAGTATTAGTAATACAAAAGATAAACCCTGTTACTAGATGTTAATTAATGCCTATGAATGTCTAAATTTCCTCTAAAAACTAAGTCCCCCCACCCCAACTCCTTTCCTGAAGTCTCTTAGAGATTCCCCCTCTTCTGTTTGATCTATATGATCATTGGGTTAACCAAAGTTACTCTGTTAATATTCTTGAGGCAAGATGAATTTCTGGGACAGGCATTCTCTCAGCACAGGCGTCTTTATTCACATGCACTGTTAACTTCTGCATCTCTCTCACATCATCCCTTGTTACCCAGTTCCCTTACCAAGGACTGTGAAGGAATATCTATATTGAGCTGATTTCTGTTTCTCAGAACTGGAAGTCTTGGCTGTTGTATCAGCAGGGATCAGCTGGGTTATAATTCCTTGCATTGATTCTGGGCAGGCACAGCTGTGATGGTTAGATGACTCCCTCAGAGCTGCATACTCAAGCATGCGTGTGTTATTGAATCCCACTGAACCGGTGTGGTGATGTCACACCAGAAAAAGCAGTGAGCTTTTATGCTTCATGTGAGTAAGGAGGCAAACAAAAGGATGCATGTAAAAAACCAGTATTTCCTTTCGAGTTCAAATAGCAGGGAAGGAGTACATGTGATCTGTGTCAACTTGATACAGAGTACTTTTCTGAGTGTACCTGTTGGCCCCTGCAGGGAAATCTGATGCTTCTGGTCTACTGGGATCATAAAAGATCCCCATTAAATAGACCCAGCAGTACTGAAGCTCTTTAGACACCAGTTCATAGACTCATAGATTATCCCAAGTTGGAAGGGACTCACAAAAACCACCGAGTCCAACTCCTTATTCCACACAGGACCAACCTAGACTTCAGAGCAAAGGCTGAGTACCTGGACAATGTTCTAAAAGCATTTCTTGCTATTCATGTAATACTTCGGATAATTTTGGCCCTTTTTTTCATGCTTTCAGTATTTTCCCAAGTTGTGGAAATTCAGCTCTACTTGCTTTAACAGTATTTTCTTTCTTAGAGACACATGGATGTTATCAAGAGAATTCAAAGAAGCTCTTCTCTTGAATGTGTCTGGTACAGGGCTCTCATTTTCATCAAAGTCAGTCAGAAGCTCGTGTTTCTGCCAGCCCACTGTTGCCCTGACATATTGGAGTATAGATATTGTCTTGTTCTTGGTCTTGGTCAGTCTGACTAGCAAGCAGGCAGTAAGACATATGCATCAATAAGCATCAGGCTGCTCTTAGGAGAGAGTATATTTTTTGAATAAATATGCATCAGACTCTAATTCCTATGGGCACGAGTCAGTCTTACCGAGTTATCTATTTTCCATACAGCTGCTTGGATTTTTGTGTGTGTTCTTGAGTCTTTCATTGAACTCAGTGCTGGAGATGATGATAAGCTTCCTTAGTGTCTTTTCAAAGAAACCTAACTACAACTGTCCAGTGTCTGTAACCTAAGGAGTTTTATGGCAATATGTATTTATCCTGTAGTTAGTGGCTCTGGCAGTACTCAAGGGTGATGTAAGTATGATAAGACACTTCCTATTGATGATTTCTCATATTGTTTGTTCAGAGAGAAGCTGCATGGACTAAAAAACATGCTCTGTTTCATTGACTCATTATCCTGCCTTGGACCTGCAGCCTCTCCCACATTGGGTGCTCCTGGTGCTTTGTCCTCCACCGATTTCTTCCACTGTAGAGGGAAAGAGCACAGCTTCACTTCTTGGGCATAATGACAGCTGAGATACTTGTGAACAGCAAAGGAACTGTTTCCTTCAGCCTTTGTATTGCAGCTATGCAAAACATTACACCCTCATTATATCTGTGCTATAAGGTGAAAACTGCGTGTAAGAGCAGGGTAAAGAAGATTGTTTGCTGGCTGTGGTTCACATTCAGAGCATGCATACTGAGAATAAGAAGAACCAGGCATGCAATTAAGTCAGGTAATTCCTGGATCTGATGAGATTCAATCACTTTGACAATCTTCTTTCCCCTGCTAGAGGTGTGTTCCAGTTGGGTGAAAGCAGTCTGATCCCCTTTTCTCATGAAGAGGTGTGCAGAACCTGAAGTTCTGAGTGAATGAAGCAGCAGGGAAGGAGATGAAACCCCAGAGTCAGACGGGAGCAGCGTCTCTGCTGTGGGAAACTTCCTCATTTCTGCTCCGTCTCTGCCTCTAGGAAGCCCATCCATCACTAATGCATCGAGAATACTTGTCTGCAGGGAGCCTAGTGTGTTGACCATTGACAGAGCAATTTATCTATTAGGAAAACCTGTGTTTGATACGAAGCCTATTTAATCTGTTAAAATTAACACTTGCAGCACTTAAAATGGCTTGAATTTTGACCTTGCTATAAATTACAATTTATTGCAAAATGACGCTATAGAATAATATCTGTACTACCTTGAGTCAGCTGAGAGTGTTCCTTCACAGTATCTTCTCCTGGAATACAGGGATTTTCAACATACTCTTTTCTTTGCAATCAATATCCTATTAAGGTGATGACAAGCCTTAGTGACTGTAATTTAGCACTGACTCCGAGGTGAGGTAACCATTATGCTTACCTAATGATGTAATCAATAGGTGTAGAAATGTGCAAGGGCAAGTCTATGTTTTTCTGTTTGCTGCTGGCAAGAAATGCAGTGATGTAGTTGGGTGAAGTAGGTAAACTGCCTGTTGTGTGATTTGAGAGTCATTAAAGATTAAAAAGAAATCACATCTCCTTTCGGGGAAGCTGCCAAAGTGTTTTGGAGGGCACAGCAATGTCACTTGTCAATTGTCATAGGCAAAACACCACATTGCATTTCTTACAATAGTCTTGTAGCACTCATGTTGGTTTTTTTCCTTACCACATCTATGGACAGTGAGAGACCTACTGGAAACTCTTGGATGGGTTTCCCAATGCTCAGACTTTTCTCAGTAGTAACTAATCAAATATTTGGGTCTTTGATTGCTTTTCAGGGATGTTTCTGTTCACTTGAAAGCATTAATTTTAATTCCTTTCTCTTTTAATTCCTTTCTCTGCTAAATCAGCAGAAGCAGGTTATGCTTCCACACTGCCTCTACCAGCCCCATACGCATCATCATTTGGTAAGGTCTTGCTCACTTCAGTAGCAGCTGTTGGTGAAGACCTTTAGTCTCATCATTTTGTTGGCCATTTTATCAAATCAGTTTTAACACTAATTAATTAGTGCCACATCTATGCCCACAGAAGATGGTAAGGTCAGTGGACATGTACTAGTATCCCATGGCATACTGTGGTGACTGCAGTCACTCTGATCATTGCTGAGCCAGAAACCAGCATTACCAGATGTAGTCAATGGAGAGGCAGGTGAGCTTTGTAGGATGCCAGAAAATGCTCAGGTCTTTGGCATTTACTTCCCTGACCTCCCATTTATGACATGGCACTTTCTGTCTTAATCTGCCTGAGAGGGGGGTGAGGTATCAGCACCTTTCATGGACGAGCTGGCTCTTATGTCTCAAAGACCACTCTTAATGCTTCTTGTCACACATTTCTGTGTTTTCCCAGCTGGCTCTGATGTCCTTCAAGGCCAAGATGTTCTGCAAAGCTTGTGATGTATTTGGGCATCCTTTCAGAACAGCACAGACATCTAGTCCAAAATTGATGAGACTTAAGCATGTTCTAACTTTAATTGCATGTTTATGACACTTTATTTAACAAGCACATGTTCCTGAACGCTGCCATTTTCTACTATCTTAATTTAATAGACTATGATAGTTTCAGGGGTGTGAAATAGGAGAAAAGAAGCATTTTTTTAATCTTGTAGGGTCTGGGTAGGAGATGCAGCCTTTATGTATTTGGGAGTTGCACTGTGCTCAGTTCAAGTGTGGCTTGTACTTTTTGTTTTGTAATTACTTGTTCTGCTGTGTTCAGTACTTGGTCCTGTTTATTGATTACAAACGAAATGAGTTTAGAAATTTTACTTAAGCATGTCTATCTATCTTCTACTTTTTTCTTGAACTGAATTTTGTGAAACTGCTTTTTTTTAATTTATATTATTGTATTACTTACCCCCACAGTAAGTTAGTCTAGCTTTGTGGCAGGGCCTCTGTGTTGAATAGAGGTGAGGAACTATGACAGAAGTAAATCTCAGGCCAGAACTCTACTAGGATGAGTGATCTGCTCTTTAAATATGTGGTTCTTGACTGCAGCATTGGCCAAGCTGATAAGGCTGAAGTTGCTCGGTATGCCACCAGCTGATTTTTCTGAGGTAACAACCACAAAACTAGACCCTCTCATTGAAAGCTAACAGCAAAGAAAGAACACCAAAGATATCTATGTGCTGTCTAGAAGGAGTCTGCATTGTTTCAGTGTCAGACCTGCACAAAAGAAGCACTACAAGTACTTGGAAAGATTTCCTGCTCTGTCCCTTCCAGACTAACTTGGGATTCTTCACGGTGCATGCAGCAAACATGTCTAGGGACAAGCAGTCACCTGCAGTCCCCTTTGTACCTCTTTCTAGTCTCCTTTGTGTCTTCTGGTTGGTTAATGTGCTGATCTCCTGTCCTATATGGCTTGACTTGGTTGAGCCTGTAGCTATTTTTGTAGTACTCCCTTGAGTTATCCAGTTGGAAGCTGCCTGTTTGCCTTGTGTTAATGGAAGTCAGGTTCAATTATATGCATGTTGGGGAGAAGTTGTTTCCTTTTACTCATAATGAATCCTGACCTTTCCCAGGGTCTGGCTTGTCTGTTTATTCAATGACACACTACTCATCACATTAAGGAGAGAAATGGAAAAATCCCTAAACCTGCCCAAAGACTGTCATATCTCTTCTGTTTAAGCAGTTAAAGATAATAAAACACATGTACTAAGCAAGCAGATACAACTGTCCAAGTGGACGGGCTTGACCCTTTGGCAGGAGGAGTAATTCAGCTGCAGAATTTGTTGCAAAAGAGAACTTCCACACAGCCTGGAGAAGCAGCACCGGGCATGGTGTGAAGCTGTGTTTTTGTTTTGACTGTAGTGGTTTTTGTCCATAGGGACCAGTCTGTGAGAGGAGCCCATCCTTGTGGGGAGCGCATCTGGGTGCCAGATCTCCTAGGGCCAGAGAAGGATGGTTGTGGGTAGGACTGTCCACTTGCCTTCATGACTGGGGGCTGTGGTACCAGCAGGGAAACCGGATTCCTGCACAATGATTTGCAAGAGAATTGTGATGGAAAGCTCAAAATTGTGTTCTTGGGTAGGAAACAAGTGTATAAATCACATAGGCTTGTTTGAAAATTTTACCCTCTAGCCTTTGGCCATGGTAGCTTTAAGCCCATTTTTTCTCTCATTGTTTAATCCCTCTGTGTGTGTGTGAAGATGAGGCAGCTGCCAGCTGCTAAATTACTGGAACAAAGGCAAAATTTCTAAAGCATTTTATATAACACTTGTTCCCTTTCATTTGATGAATGATTCATTAATGTCTCTGTTTGAGATAATTATTGCAAAGGCTATAACCTTTTTCATTATTTGAATGAACACAAAACATCACAAAGAGAAACTCTGGAAGGACAGAATTCCCACCCAGAAAAAGAGGTTCTGTTCTCACCAAGCTGTTTATGCATACATCAAACAGCAAAATCCTGCTTGCTTCCTGACTTTCAGATCAACGTTTTCCTAAACATAGATTTAAGAAGGTAATGCATGTATGTTGTTGTCTAGAAAAGATATTCAGTCATTTCTTCCTTGGTGGTTTTTGGATTTTCCTTGGCTGCCCCGGCCCTTCTAGGCATACATCTGAATGGACCACAACAGTGAAACCATAGGGGCATATCCAATATATGGCCACTGGTCTGCCTGTAATTCTTGTAGTTTCACTGACTTGCTTTCCAGTCCTGGGAGTAAAAGTTTGCCCTATGGCTGGCAGTGATGGGGTCTGTCTCACCTCAAGAAATGTGAACATGAAGGGGCTGACAGCCCTGCAGTCTGTGTAGGAGAGTGAAGAGGGACTGACCAGGTGCAAAGGAGGAGATTAGGATGAAAAATTGGTTGAGTAAGAAGAAGAAAGTGGTGGTGATGAAAATAGTGATGTGACCAGAGAAGGGGTTGCAGGAAGGCGTGAAACAGGAATCTTAGATCTCTTCACAGTGCTGACTGAGCCCTCATTCCTCTCACACCCCTCTATGTCACATGGGTAGCACAGTGCTTCCAAGGGTTTTGAGGTGCCAAGCTGGTCCAGTGGGTCACCCATGATCTTCCAGAGGAGAGTGGTTTGGTCTAATTGGAATATCTTAGTGAAGCAAGAAAATCTCTGCTCTGTTAAACCTGAGCTGGGCCTCTTTGTCTGATAGTTTCTGTGCCTCCACAAGAATCATGAGGGAGCACAGCCACTTACTTCAAACACAATGTCCCCTCCTGTCAGTTCAGGTTTCATCTTACTGCATATATTAACAGTAAGAAATGTTTTGAAACATTAGCGTCCTAGTTGGTTGGAAAAATAAGAGATGACAGCATCACCATTCAAAGCCTTAATTGAGAATAGTGTTTTCTAATCTGCTGCACAATTTCATTCACTTAAAATATTTCCTCTTGCTTTTCAATGAGTTTCTTGGTTAATATCAGTTCTGAGTCACTGACTAGGAGGCCTATTCAAATAGCTGTCCTAGGGCCAATTGCAGCAAAATATTCCTTAAAAATATCCCTTTTCAGTACTGAAACCTCAGATAGTGACATTGTTTTCCTAAAACCAGAAAATCTTTATATACATTTCTACACTTCTACTGATAATTTTTCACAATTGAACTTCTCAGAATTCTTCCTAATAAAGCACGTGTCCAGTGGGTTGCTGTCATCACTTCATAGATAGTCCTGGATGTAGAGTGATCTTAAGTGATAATTTAGTGTTTGCCAGTTTTCACAAAATTTGATTACTCCATAGTTTTCTTGTCCACTTACCTACAACTGCAATAGCAGATAGATATCTTACTGACATAACATCAGTTAGAAAGTCTGTTAGTGGTTTTAGACATTTATAAATGGAAATTTAATGTTAAATTTAATGTTAACGCATTCTATGCCATGAAAACTACAGAGAATCTCATTGTCTCGTTTTAATTGATGCTTTATACACCATGAGTAATCAGAATTGCTGCAGGTGACCAGGCTCTGGATATTAGGACACTGGGATGTAATGCCAGAATAGGCACTGATCTATCATGTAAACACTGAACATGGTGATTTCACTCTTGCATCCATGATGATAAAGGTTCTTGGTGTGCAGCTCCTCCTTAAATTGCAAGGACAGTACAGCTGAAAAAAAACCTCTATGGTCCTTGTGGGTGGAGGCACTGGGCTCTGCAGAAAGCAGAGCATAGTGACCTTGATCATACAGACACAATAACAGGTCTCTGATGGACCCTTGTTGAAAATTCATAGGTGGAATTGATGTTCCTAGGGATCAGCCATGGGAGCACAATGTGAAACACGTGTCACCAATTTGAACTGTGTTTTGAAGCTTTTATTCAGTCACCTGCTACATCACCCCTTCCCTTCCCTTCCCTTCCCTTCCCTTCCCTTCCCTTCCCTTCCCTTCCCTTCCCTTCCCTTCCCTTCCCTTCCCTTCCCTTCCCTTCCCTTCCCTTCCCTTCCCTTCCCTTCTTTTCTTCTGTTGTTTGTTTGCCTGTAGAGAGTTGTGAGAACCCTTGTTTTCTGGCTCAAAGCTTGGTTCCTGAGGTATTTCTTGTGATAAGACTCCAGAAGAGAGTGCTCAGGTGTGTTTACTGGTGGAAGATGTGGCCTGTGACTAAATAGCTCCAGCTTGGGATGGGAAAACTGGGGAATGATACTGTCATATCCTATGGAAAACAGAATGAAGTTGGGCATCCAAGCTCCCTCTTATTTGCTGGCATGGCCTGGAAGATATGAACACAGGAGTTTCTGCTGAGATCCCAGAGCCAGAAGCTGCCACTCCAAGGAGAGCTGACTCAATCACTCTGGATCCGAGCTGTAACTCTAAAGAAAGCTGACTCGACCACTTTGGACTAAATAAGTTTGTACTGCTACTGGTAATTATCACTGTGGTCGCCGTCATCGTCAAGGGAACAACAACGCCTGAAGACCCACCATTACTGAAGATCAATGACTAAACTACAAACCATGCTGGATCCATGGTGGTGATTATCTCCCTCTTGCTTCCTACAAAGACTCCTTGCTTCTATTTCCTATCTTTTTTATCACCTGCCTTCCCTTCCCCTTCACCCTAAATTGTAATGGTGTTCGTCCTCCCCTCCCCCATCTCCTTAAGATTTGTAATAAACTGGTCAGACCAACATTTGAATCATTTCTTAATCTCACGCTGGGTGTATATATACCAAAGAACCTCCTCTCCCTCCAATAACATGGAGTGAGGCAAGAGCTATTTGATTACATGAACATTTAAAGGGTTTATTTCTAAAGAAAATTCATCCTTAGTTAATCTATAAAAACAGCTCTCAAGGTTGTGTGAGTTTTTTGAAGGGTATGTATCCCTTGAGCATCTGTCCTATTTAATTAGTCATACCGTTGACTATTAAGTTCAACAATAGACAGAGACAATTAGTGACAGGTCCCAGCAGGGTGGGAAGTGAAGTCATGCATGAAAGCATAAATGTACCTCTGGTCATAAGTAAGTAGCAAACCTGAAGTTATGACAGACATAATAATCTTCCTAGTATTCTGCAGTAATGCCGAAGATGTCAGAGCTGTGAGAGTTTTTGAGATGGATGAGTACCATTTCTTAGAATTGTCTGCAGAAATGCATATAATACAGTGTATTTGCTGCTATTTATATGGAGTTTCTGATGGATAACCACCACTCTCTAAGCATTTTGGGAAAACTCTTCAAATTGCATGACTGGGACATAAAAGTACACATCAAGACCTTTACGTGTGCTGAAAGGGGAAAAGGATATCAGGAAACAAACAGCCATGAATACCTTCCATCTTGATTCGGTATCATTGTCCTTTACTGAAAGCTCCGGAAATCTCTACAAAAGGACCCCCTACGCTTGTCAAAATGGGAGATTCAGCAGCATCTTAGTGCTTTTACAGTCTGTATTTGTTATCTGACAGAACTAGATTTCTAATATGAAAACTAATAACTTGATTAGCTTGGGAGCAGCTAAACAAAGGAACAGATGATGCTCAGTTGGCCAAGAAGGTCAGTGGCATCCTGGCTTGTATCAGAAATAACGTTGCCAGCAGGAGCAGGGAGGTGATCAACCCCCTGTACTCAGCTCAGGTGAGGCTGCATCTTGAGTACTGTATTCAGTTTTGGGCCCCTCACTACAAGAAAGACACTGAGGCCCTGTAACATGTCCATCCAGAGAAGGACAACAAAACTTGTGAGGGGTCTGGAGCACAAGTCTTATGAGGAAAGGCTCAGAGAGCTGGGATTGTTTAGCCAGGAGGAGGCTTAGGGGAGACCTCACTGCACTCTACAACTTCTTGAAGGGAGGCTGTGATGAGGAGGGGCTTGGTCTCTTCTGCCAGGCAACAAACAGTACCTGAGGAAATGGCCACAAGTTGTATCAGATGAGGTTTAGACTGGAAATAAGAAGGAACTTTTTCTCTCAGAGTGGTCAGGCACTGGAATAGCCTGCCCAGGGAGGTGGTGGATTCACCATCCCTGGCAGTGTTCAAGAAGCATCTGGATAGGGAGCTGGAGATATGGTTTAGGGGTTTTCTGTAGGTATGGTAAAGGGAGGAAGGTTGGACTAGATGATCTTGTAGGTCATTTCCAACCTTGTGATTCTATGATTCTATGATCTTATGGCTAATCAATGTATGAGGGTATTAAAACAGACCTTAAAGATGTGTTTGAAATAAGCCTTAGAACTGCCAACACACCAAGGAGACATTCACTGTTGGGTTTGAGGAGAGGTCCCTGCAGCCTGGGGAGTGAGGAGCAGTGCGGTCCAGCTGTAGGCCTGACACACACTGTGGGTGTGCACACATCCACAGCATGGAGCTGGGGGCCCCAGGTGTGGTGGGACTGAAGAGTGGTGGGACTGAGAGCCTGCTCAGATTCAGTGTGCTGCCAACCAGAACCCTCCTCCCAGTTTAGCATCATGTGAGCACACTGTTATTTAATAGAACATTCATATCTTTATTGGAGACATGGATGAAATGTCACAGAGGCCTGTGGAATCCCATGAGCGGCACCAGGGCAACGCTGGGGCCACGTCCGCCCCCCACCCAAAGGGATGTTTGGTTGTCATGGGACATTTGTGGGGTCACTGTGCCACAGTTCTGTGATCTCACGAGCCACCTCCCTCCTGGACCCCTATAAATATGGGGACCCAGAGCCCAGAACCTCTGTTTGTCTTCGATCTGAGCCTTCAGAGCCAGAGTGCCCTCTGACAGGAGCAACTTTTGAATTCCCTTCCCATGTTGGCGAGAGCTGTGGAGGAGGACGATGGATCCTCCTCCAGCGAAGAGGCGTCGCCTCGAGGAGAGCAGCAGCAAGCCGGAGCCCATGGAGATTGACTCCAATGATGCCGACGTCGACGTGGAGCCGATGGAGGTGGACCTGCCTCCTGAGGAAGAACCCATGGAGGTGGATCCATCTCCATCACGGCTGGACATCCATTATAAGATCATGATCGCCCGTTGACGTCGCCGCATCCAGGAACGGCGCTCCAGGGGCTCTCGCTTTTCATCTGGGCGTTGAGGAGCCACCATCCGCCCGAGAGCCCCCGCTGCTGCTCCCTGCCCCCCTTCCCTTCCTGCCCCGAGACCCCTCTCCTCTTCTTTCCCTAACTCTGAGGAGAAGGGAAGGACCGGCACCGGGGAAGCAGAAGATGCATCAGAAGCCAAGAGGGAAGGGCTGTGCCATGTGCTCCGTCAGGACTGCAGAGACGCGCAAGGAACCAGGCGAAGACGACAAGCAAAGAAAACTGAACAATAAAATGTCAAAGTAAAGCCAGAAAGCGCCTCGTGTCGTTTTCGGTACTTGTCGGTCTGCCCCGGGCGTCCCGTGTCCCCTCCCATTGGAACGGCTGTGCCCCGCGGGGTGAGGCGCAGCCCGGGCCTCAGGGCTGGGGAGGGGGCCGGGCACACGGCAGGGCCGGGCAGGCTGCGGGCACGGCGTTTGCTCGGCCCGTGCCGGGCACGGAGCTCCTCGTGCTGAGCGGCGCGGTGCGGCCTGGGCGGTGTCCACTCCCTGCAGATATCACAGTGGTTGAAATCCCCCATAAGGACAAGAGCCCACAAGCACAACTCCTCCTGCAGTTGAAGCAAGAAAGCCTTGTCAACAGGCTCCCCTGATCAGGTGTAGCAGAGCCCAACCACAAGCTGTCCTTTACTGGACCAATCCCTGATTTTAACCCATAAGCTCTGGTGATCAGCTCTGGTGAGGCAGCACCTCAAGTATTGTGTTCAGTTTTGGGCTGCTCACTAGAGGAAAGGCACTGAGGCCCTGGAGCACGTCCAGAGAAAGCCAACAGAGCTCTGAGGGATCTGGAGCACAGGCCTTATGAGCAGCAGCTGAGGGAACTTGAGGAGGCTCAGAAGAGACCTTATAACTTTCTACAGCCATATGAAAGGAGGTTGTGGTGAGGTGGGGGCCAGTATCTTTTCTTGTGTAACTAGTGATAGAATGAGAGGTAATGCCTCAAGCTGTGCCAGGGGAGGATCGGGTTGGCTATTGGAAACATTCCTTCTCTGAAAGAGTTATGGGGCAGTGGCACAGGCTGCCCAGGGAAGCGGTGCAGTCACTGTCCTTGGAGATGTTCAAGAAAAGGGTTGATGATACTTTTTTTTTCCTGCTTGCATATGTGGTGTGTGGTTGGGCAGCAGCAAAATTATGGAAATAAAACATGTTAGACCTACATAGTTTCTTGTCTTCACCACTATCAGAACATGGTTGTGCCAGAGAAAGAGGAACTATTTTTCTGATGAGAAACAATTTCTGTCCTTTCTTAGTCTTGTTGTGTAAGATAGGAAGGAACAAACTTTCAGCGTACTCCATATGCCCAATGAAAAACTTGTTTCAAGTTGTGGGAACTGATGGGAAACATGACTCGATGTCATAGTCCAGTTCAGAAATATTTGCATGTGGTGCAAGGGTCACACTGACAATTGGAACAGCCCAAGTTTGTTCTTCACATGAAATGAGGCAAACTCATCTGTCATCTTCATGCTTCTGCAAAATGGAGAAACATTTACTATTTAGGATGAACAAAGTTAACTTACTGACATCTGAAAAGCAATGGAACTCTCTAGACACAAAGTATTGTACAAAATACAAGACATATAGAAAAGAGATGCTATTATAATTGAGACCAAGCTCTTTTTTCCCCTATCAACAACCTCGATTCACTCTGAAATGTCATCAGGATGCATGGTATTGCAAGAGCATCTTTAGTCTGATTTGGAGTAAAGAGTTGCCAGTAAGGGAAAGAGATGTGTGGTGTGGATTAATGAGTGGCTGGGGGTCTGAGAAAAGGCAAGGACAGTTTGCTAGAAGAGTGAAAAGTTTTCTGGCTCATTATTTATTAACTGGAAAAAATTGAAGTGACACACTAGAGACAGGACTAATACAGAGCATCCCAGCGTGCTGTCAGCCATGAGCGCTTCTGCTTCCTAACATTAGCACTTGTCAGTTTTCATCGACTCTGCTAAATACATATTTACTGAATGTTCCTGAGGAACGAGAGGAAAAGGAATGAAAGCTGTACTTCTCCCACTTGCTCACCACAGACACTGAAAACAGCTCTGTGCCTTGCAGAAGAATGACAGACAGTTTCCTGTAATGGCTCTTGTTGGTCCTGCACTGACAAGTGTAAGGTAAGCCCGCTGATATTCTGCCAACAGCTTGCTAAATCATCTGTGAGAGCACCATCCTGGGGCTGTGAACTGGGTCACTGCTACTGGAAGAAGCAAGCTAAATCAGTGCGCAGACTTTGCCCTGATTGCAGATGTTACCTCTGTGTAGGCCAAGGACACCTCTGCCTCTGGGAGGGGCTGGTCTCTCTTCTGTCAACTGGTTCTTGTCTGTGAAAGTGCCAGTCTTTAGTAGCTCTTATTCAGCTCTTAGCACATTCCTGGCCCAAGGACCAAATAAATCATGTGCCATTTCTCTTCATATTCACATCTTGAGCAAAGAAAGGATGTCCTTTCACCTTCAGCTCAAGTTAATTCTACATTTCTACATTTTCTTTCTGGTTGCTTGACTCCTCAGATAGACTTGCCTTAAAACTAACAGGAGTCAGCTTGCAGTTTTCCTTCAGCCACAGAAAAATTGCCTTAGTGTTCTTGGTCTTGTCTGTCATTGGAAATGCAAGAATGGGAGGCCTAGAACCACACAGTTATGGTTTTAATGACAGGTGAATTGGCAAGTCCACTCAAGGAGAAGGTTTTACAAGAAAGGGATGTTCTTCGTGGCACATAGGCTTCTCCCCTATTGCTTGTGGCTCACATGGTGTGCAGTTATTTTTCACACTGGAAGCTGAGATTCACTTTGAGTGACTTGTCCTTATGAAATCCTTCTAATTGGTGAACCCATCCCAGATGCTGACACAAAAATGCTGAGTGTGTGAGGACTGTGAAACTGTCTTGTAGTTTTATATATGTGTAGTGTGTTTAAACTCATGTCAGGATGTGGAAATAGATAAAATCCTGTTCCATAAGCAAAGATAGCTGCTGGAGTGTGAGCAGTACCAGGAAAACAAAATGTGTCTGCCACTCAAGTCCAGAGTTGCATATTTTTAGGTTAAAACACCTCAAATACTGTGAACTTTTTTTTCTTCCTTAAAGGTAAAAGGGAGGCACCTCTGAAGAGTACTCTGAGTAAGGAGATGACTGTCAGCTATGGAAAAGGTCCACTGCATGAAAATAGGTGCCTGAATTTTATAAGATAAAAGTAAGGAGAGATTATACCTTTTCATAGTGTCATTTACTAGCTGCTCCATCTTGATAATAGAAGAAGTATCATCAGTCCAAGACCTAATCTTTATCTGTGCCATAGCTTACGAGAAGCCCTATTCAAATCACAGTTATCCCAGATGGAGCTGCAAGTTTTTCTGGTAGGTTCTTCCATCATGTCAAGTATTTTTCCTGTCCCAAGGTTGAAATCTGCTGAGCCAAACTAGCATGTCCTTGGGAGCATCTCATCAGCAATGCCCCCCAGCGAACATCAGTGAGAGGTCGATGTTTATTTATTACACTCTGAGAAATTGCTTGCACTAATTTATGTGGGGAGCTCTGCTAGATGAGTAAGCGTGGCAATCCCATTGCTCTCAATGCAGCAGGGGGAGGATTAACAGACAGCTTCATCTGCCATGACAAAACTTCTCTCTGACTTCTGGGCCATTAAAGGAAATGACAGGTTTTACTGCAATGTCCATCTCTTGGAGGGACATTGACAATTTGCTGCTTAAAACCCAAGTCACAGCAGAGCATTTAGCTGACAGCTGAGACCTTGGCATCAGCAACCAATATTGATAGTACACAGCACAAATGCCACATAAAGGGTGGAAAACATCACTCAGACATGCCTTGTTGGATCAGATCAACAAATAATGCATCCTTGTGCAATACTTCAGGAAGAGAACCCTGTTGCTTAGTGCAAGGTAAAGACAGAAGGTTCCAACTTTAATTCTGTTTTTATTTATTCCTGACAAATTTGATATATGAATTAGAGAACTTTTTTCATTACGGAAAGGATCTATCTGCTTGGTGACCTGACACAACGATTTCCGTCTGTGCATTTCTTAGCCACATTTGTGTACGGTCTCACCAGTTTCATAAATCTTAAGAGATAAGCAAATCCTTCTCTTAACCTTTTGGAGCGATAGCATTGCTAATAATTTCCGAACATATTATTCTAGGGTTTTCTAAAAGAAAAGACAGGTTGTTCTGTTGTGGAGCACAGTGAGAACAAATGCCTCTTAGTTTCCCTTTTTTTAAATAGGTAGAGTTTTTAACCCTTCGCGCTGCTTGCACACAAACTCTTGTAACTGAGAAGTGATCCGCCAGTCTTTGAAACTACTTTTGATGTGTATGTGTGAATCGTTCCTTTCATGTTATCACTGAATGCAGCTATTGAATATTGGTCAAAGCATCTTAGCAATTTCACAGATTGTGAAAAAAAAAGAAGGCTGCATTTGTGCAGTCTTTGTATTCTTCTCTCTGCTAGCAAAGTCATTTGCTGTACAGAAGCTGTAACTTTATCTTAATTCTTTTGCTGTATTCAAGAAGGTCTACCGGTCTGCATTGTGATTCAATTAATTTGACTTAGAACAGGAAGGCAAATGCTGGAGCTCAGTGGAGATTCTTTCAGAAAAAAAATAAATAGAGGAGGCCAGAAATCAAGAAAAACATGTCAGACTGCCTAAATATCCTTTTAATCATTTACTAAACAAAATTATATCTTCAAGTTTGAAAGGATGTTTTTTCCTAAGAAGTATTTGACTGCCCAAACAACGTCGTGATAGAAGGTATCTAATTCCGTTGCTCACTGAAAGGTATTTCTTCCTCTATCCAGAAAGGAGAAAACATGTTTTAATTTTATTCTGATAGCTGTTAAGTAAAGATGCAAGAGAAATATCTCTTTCCCACCTTTTATAATGATATCTTGCCACCCCCCCTCTTCAAAGTTTCATTTCCCTTTTGATATCTGTGAGTAGCTAGTTAATGAAGCTGTCTGTGACATGAATTTATTCATAAAGATGAAAACAAGTCAGGAATACAGATGTTTTCTTTAAGCATTAGCTCCTTTGCAGAAACCCAATCACAACTACATCCCTGACAGTAACATAATGGAAAACCACAGGTATGTTGATTATTTCTTCTCTCCTTTCTTTTTTTTTTTTTTTTTTTTATTATTTTATTTTTCATTTTTGGAACTTTCTATGCTCAGGTAGGTTATGTATCACCCATGCAGAGATGTACTGCTGCAGTGTTTTCCATTACAGAAATACTTTCTAGTGGAAATTTTTGGGGGCAGGATGGCATCGCAGCCAACCAAGGGCCAGATTCTGTTTTGCTTTGAAGAGGCAGGAACAGTACTGAGTGATTTAAGTCATTATTTCACCCGATTGCTCTGGTAGCAAGGTAACAGTCATTGTGAGCAGAGGTCACCCCTAACGAGAGCAGTTGCTATAATTAACTGTCATTATTCTGAAATAGCAAGCACTAAAAAAGTTCTCCAATTTCTCCATTTTCTTTTTTCTTTTTTTTTTTCTCTCTCTCTTTTTCGGGCTCACTCTTCCAGAATGAATAGGTCCTGCCTGAAATCTGTCAAAGGACTGTCAAGCTATGTTTCACAAGGTAATACAGCAAGTCTCTGACTGCGCTGGACTATGTTCTCTTTTGTAGCAGTGAATCTTTCAACTTAGTGCATCTTTTAAGACTGTGACATAGCACCTTGTCTTTTTTCTTCCAAGATACTCCATCCATATTTAATGTCCCCTGGAGCTTTATCTGTATCCAATTTCCTCTGCATGTCTTGGTCTAAATAGTTGTTATGTAGCTGCTGCTCACATGATTTTTATTCTATCTCCTGGATCTTCCACTCTTGGGTGTGGTGATTCCTGCATCTAGGAGCAAAGCTTGCCCAGTGTTCTCCATAGCGCTTACAGGGATGATAATTAATATATCATCAGGTCCAAAGAAGGGCAACCAGTCTTGTGAAGGGCTTGAAGAATATGTCCAACAAGGAGAGACTGAAGGAACTGGGACTGTTTAGTCTGGGGAAAAGGAGGTCAAGGTACTGCTCTCTTCCAACATCTGAAAGGTGCTTACAGCAAGTGCAGGGCAAGTCTCTTCTCACTGGTGACAGGATGTGAGGAAATGGCCTCAAGTTGCACCACAGTAAGTTTAGGTTGGATATCAGGAAAAAGTTCTTTACAGAAAGGGTTGTTAAGCACTGGAATAGGATCCCCAGGGAGGTGGTTGAGTTACCATCCCTGGATGGGTTTAAAAACCATTTGGATGTGGTGCTCAGGGACATGATTGAGCTCAGGGTTGTTAGGGTAGTTTGGTCAGGTTGGGGTTGGACTCAGTGATCTTTAAAGTCCTTTCCAATCTGAGTGATTCTATGATTCCATGACTCTATATCCCTTGCTCTTCTAATCTAATTGGATAGTGATGGAGAATGAAGGGAAAATAAATGATGGTTGTGTTTCAGAGATAATTTGAAATGAAGGATGTCAGTGAAAAATTGCTCTTTACAAGTCCATTCTACCTTTAACCATGGCAAGTCATTGCTTCTATTTTTCTCTTTGAAAAGGAAAGATCTGACCATGTTCTAATGCATGAAGCTGCCTATGATGTGGAAGTAATTGTGATGCATTATACTAAAAAACACCCAAACAATGAAGCAGAATTTAATTTGGAGAAACATTAGCAATTACTGTCCTCTGAAGCTTATTTCATACTACTTTTGTTGCCCAAGGGCCCATAAGAAATTGAGATCTGTTCTTTTGTACTACATAGGAAGGTCAAAAATGCATATTTGCAGTTGTGCCAGTTGCAGTCCAGGTGATCAGTCACCAGTGATGTGTTAGAGGGGTCTGGCAAAGCTGAAGAAGGTACCAGGAGATTAGGAAATGAGACCTGGATATCCCTTTGTAGCTGAAAGGACAAGGAAGGAAAGGGCACCTGTACAGGCTGGGAGGAGTTGTCCTTGAGAGCAGCTTGGCAGAAAAAGACCTAGGGGTCCTGATAGATGAGAAACTTAACATGAGCCAGCAGTGCGCTCTGGCAGCCCGGAAAGCAAATGGGATCCTGGGCTCCATCAGGAGAGGGGTGGTCAGCAGGGATAGGGAGGTGATCGTCCCTCTCTACTCTGCTCTTGTGAGGCCCCATCTGGAGTACTGTGTCCAGGTGTGGAGCCCTCAGTACAAAAAAGATATGGAGATTTTGGAAAGGGTCCAGAGGAGGGCCACAAAGATGATCAGGGGGCTGGAGCACCTCCCCTATGAGGACAGGCTGAGGGAGTTGGGTTTGTTCAGCCTGGAGAAGAGAAGGTTGCGGGGTGACCTCATTGCAGCCTTTCAGTACCTGAAGGGAACTTACTCCCAGGAGGGGAGTAAACTCTTCAAAAGGGCTGATAATAGCAGGACTAGGGGAAATGGTTTTAAGTTGAAGGAGGGAAGATTTAGGTTGGATGTTAGGGGAAAGTTCTTTACTAGAAGAGTGGTTAGGTCCTGGAACAGGCTGCCCAGTGAGGTTGTGGATGCCCCGTCCTTGGAGGTGTTCAAGACCAGGTTGGACGGGGCCCTGGGCAACCTGATCTAGTAAAGGCGTATGTTTGGTGGCCCTGCCAGGCAGGGGGGTTGGAACTACATGATCCTTGAGGTCCCTTCCAACCCGGGTAATTCTGTGATTCTGTGATTCTGTGACCAACCATCAAGGCAGACTTCCTGGTGGAAAGCACGTGCAGCTGATACCTGCACCTCTGGGAATGTGGACTGGCTACCAGTACCTATCCACATCCATCTCTGGATACAAGGGTGTAAAAATCTGTTTTGCACTGGTAAAGACTGGGATAATTAATCTGACTGGAGAGCCTGATAATGGTACGATGAAAAAGGAAGTTTTAAATAACCACCATTTAACTTTGACTGTTCTTTTGCTGGTGTATTATTTTCATGATTGTGTTCCAGATATCAGTCAAAAAGCAGGATAAATTGCTCTCTAGGAGTACCAAATACCAAACTAACCTCACATCTGAACCGTATTACTAGTAGCACTCTGATTAATCACTAACATTACAGCACCTGCCATATAGCAGTTCATACATGCACTGAAATAACTATTGTAATGCCTGCCACTGCAAACCTAGGCCTGATATGCTTATATCTGAACTTGTTAATAAGGTTAAAGAATATGTGAGTCATTTGAAGCAGACATTTTGTACTGACTGCAGAGGAATTCCTAATGAACTGTTTCCTGACGAGACTCAAAGGCTCCTAACAAACAGAACATGACATTCACAGTCTTTGACATGATTCTTAAACTCTTCACTTTCCTTACTAAATCTTCTTTTCTGTCACCCAGACCATGGCCAGCCCCTCTGTGATAATGTTTGTATTCTTTATTCCTCTCCTAAGTGAATCTGCTAGTACTCGACTCATCTTATTCCAGCTCTTTACTTGTTTTAATATGTGAATAGAGTGGTTCAGGAATTCCCTGGACACTGATCTGTGATCAAGCATATACTCTGACAATTTTTGGCACCATCAGTGGTAACGTGAACTGCCCATACATTCTCATCAGTCCATCCCAGTTCACTGCTTGATTGACTCAAACTCCTACTCTGCCATCTGTCAGCAGACCCTGCTTTATTACTGGCTGATTTTATTCATATATTCTCTAAAAGCCTGAAGTTTTTTCAGACTCCTTTTTGTTTTATAGTGATAGCAAAAAAAACCACTCAAATGTTGTAGAAATCAGAAGAATAAGCAATATAGATGACAAGTTCGTGGTTGCCCCTCTAACAGTGACTCGCTGCACCATCCTTCTAGCCCTTCTGCATGGGCTTACATAGTGTTTCTGCTTCACGTTCCTACCAAAGACTCAAAGTCAGACAAATTTTCAAAGCTTCTGAAAGACACAGAAGACCAATTCAGAGGACTGTTCAGGACTTTGAATGAGGAACATTTTAGAGCTAGCCAGCAGAAGCATTAGATTGATGTCCCTACAGAACCAAAGATCAAGCAAAGATGATGGAAAAGAAAGGGTGAAAGATGAATATCTTGGTTAACTGTAGTTACTCAATCTAACTTGATGCCTTTCTACTTTTTGTTACTAAATGCTGGACTAAGACAAAAGCAACATCATGTAGACTCAGGAAAAAACTTCCTTCTGTAGCAATGATTGAATACTCAAGCCTATCTAAGATGAGGTTGTTTCTACACAAGTCTTATTATTTGCTCCAATACTGAAGCAAATATAACATAAGTGTGGTTCTGTTCTTGGGTTAAATAGTCCTGTCAAGATTAGCTCAGGTTCATACTGTTCTAATTAAGAGCATGGATTTCCCAGGAGGAAGCTAGGAGGTTCTCTCCACTCTGCTTCATCGCAACATGGGCTCTCACATTTAAGCTGTAATCTTCCTTCCTGCCCCTTCTTGGCTAAAGCTTTGCCTTGCTTTAAGCAAGGCAAGACATTGTCATTACTGTAGCTGCCTACTGATGCTGATGACATCAGTAGTTTATTCAGTAGATATTATTCATAATGGCAATGAAGTCTGGTTTACTGTCAGCATTCCATCCACAGCTGATAAAGAATTCTCTTTCCTGTCAGGAAAACAATGATTCCATTTTTTGCTTATTATTTGCACTTTTTTGTGTAGGGAGAAAAGGCAGGACAGGAATACAGATTTAGGCAGAACTACCCAGTCAACATGACAAAGATTGAAACCTGCTTTGTGGACTTTGTAGGTGTTAGGTGATCTCAAGATCACGGAGTTCTGGGATGCCATTTTTAGAATGTCTGCATACATTTATCTCTGTCTGACTTGATTTTAAGATAGATGAGGTTTTAAAAACTGCAAAATGGAAATACTGGGTACCAGGATGTAGACCTTGAGGTAGAGTTCTAGTTTGGTAAGCAACGCAGAAGGTGATCACAGCATGACAGTCTTTCCTGTGACTTGGTATGGAGTTGAGAGTTCCTATGTCTTAGCATGAGGACACCCAAGTTACTCAATGAGTGCTTTGCATTGGGAATGTTCTTTTGTTCCCTGCTAATTCATCTTCATATGCTGCTCTTTCTGCAGCCACAAATGGTCAGCACTGACTTCTCACACACTATTCAGCATGAAGTTCAAGGTAAGCAAAACCAATGCAAAGTGCTAGATGGCAGATATGTGTGAGCCTCCTGTGCCCCCTGGAGCAGTTAGCTGTGCCAGCTGCTTAGTTGCCCTGTGACAGCCCATTTCACTGTTCACACTGATTCTCTCTGCTGCTTGATGGCCTTGAAGCTGTGCTGTGCCACTCACACACTGGTCCCCCAGCAGATGTTCCTGTTCCAGTTTGTTAGCTAGGGTTGGTAAGTGGTGCATTTGTGATGCAAAGGAAGATGGAGAGAAGTGGTCATCTACAAGTCTACACCACCCCTTCTCTCCAAAACCCAGCACAATAGTGACAATTGCACATAGGAGAACAAGTAATGAATCTACCTGGTTGTTTCTACACTGTGAGATGAACATTGGGTCAGTTTAGACCTACGAGGCAAAGCTGCTGTTGCTACAGGCACTGTGAGCAAGGAGGATTTGTGGATTTCCTTGCATTTGCCAAAGCAAATGACTGAATCATTACTTATTCTGCCTTCTTAGCATTTTTTTCCTGTCCCTTTATTACATTACTTATACATTCTTCCTGTGGTGTACCTGCAGCTTCTTTGGGTGCATAGCCTGAAATGAGGCTGTGTGGTTACACTCTTGAGGTACGTGTCTCCCTGCCTACAGACTTCTGAACTCCTTGCCAGTATCACCAACATCTGAGAGAGGAGTATCTGTCTAAAAGGCATATGAGTTAATATGAGACCTATGAACATAAACTTGAGTGGAGGAGAGCACTGCATTCTCAGAGAAGAGGCATTAAGCCCTGTTATGCAGGCATCAGAGAATCTCTAAGGGATGATACCCTGGAAACCTTATTAACGTAATTATTTTTAGAGGGGAATCATCTCTGACAAGACAAGGAATTTCCTAATGACATACTTCTTTTCTTGTGCCTTTATTTATAATATTGATTAGAGTAGTTGCTTTTGGTTTGTTTTGGTATTGTGAAATGGCAAAGATGAAAGCACACGTTTTCAGTGCTATTCAAAACCAAACCCTAAAAGCAAACCAAGCATGGAATAGACTAAGTGCAGTCCTCCAGCTCCCTGCAAAAGGCTTTTTTTGTTTGTTTGTTTGTTGTTTTTAACAGAACTTTCAGGTTACATGTGGTGTCTTTTATCTAAACACAAATACTGTCCAAAAATGTCCACAAAATGAGATGTCTGTACCACTGGGATCATCCTGAATACAAAGATTTATTGATACACCCTTGCTGTCTACACTAGCTGACCATTCACCAAATATAACCCATAGGACCTCCAAGATAATTTTCCTGTTTCTGCAAAACATGATCCACAACACTGTCAGCTGGCATCTCTTAAACCATTCAGGTCATCAAGGTCATCGAAGATCACCACCAGCGCCTTTGGATTTTATAAATGAACCAGAGTGTGAGGCTAATGATGGCTGGCACTGCAGAGCAGTCCTGTATTAATAAGAGATTAATGTGGGTTCCCATAATCTGGTTCAGCATATAAGAATGTAAATCTGGCTTTCTCTCTGAATGCTTTGCACATTATGAGCTGTCGTTTGTTTCTCCATCTGCCTGAACTGCCCTCATGGGATCTGCAGCTCCATGTCCCTCCTCCCTGCTCTCCTCTGCTCTCTGGTAAAGTGCCCTTTCTCGTGCTGTGCTCTGTAGGATTATGACCATCGTAAATTGCAGGCACCTGAGCTCAGCACCAGAGCATGAAGGTGGAGAGTGAGGACGAGAGCAGAGTGGGAGGTTGCATGTCACCCTGGTACCTGAAGCAGCCTTGCAGCATCTCTGATTCCAATGCCAATTCCTCTGTCACACAGCTGCAGGCAAAACATATGCCTTTTCTCTTGCTAACAGTAAAACAAACAGAGAAACAAACCAACACAGAATATTTCCCTGTTCACCAGTTCAACCAGATCCCATTTTCCAGTGGAAGAATATTTAATACCTAAAGTTTTCAGCCAACCCTATTGCTGGCTGCCGTTTCCAGTTTCCTTTCCATGATGTGAGCACCGTGTCTATTGCACCCTAAAGGTGTGCTTTCATCAACTCCTTAATGTAGGCAAGTACATCTCACTGGAAATTACCCAGGCTTTTTGCAATTTGTCTTTTGGAAATGATCTGTAATCTTTTCTGTGTGGCCTCAGCTGCAAAAACCCTCTTAAATCTTTGTCAAATGGGTAATAATGAAGAGAATGGGTTTTTATGCAGTATGGACCTTCTGCCTGCAGCACACTCTTAATCTCTTACTCTCCGACACTCTTGCAGTGCATTGAAATGCCAATCAATAAAAGACCTGAAGAGCAGAAAAGAGGAGATGGAGAAGCTGAGGAAATTCTCATATTGAAGTGAAAATAGATATGTTAGCTAACAGAATTCTAATAACGTTTCATATCCTAATAAAGATCGCTGCAAAATGTCCTTAATGGCAAACAAAATTAGCAGCATATGCTTAATTTGGATCTGGTTAAACTGACATTTATTCAGAAAATACAACCCTGCCTTGAAAAATCAAATTGCAACAGCGTGTCTGTTCCAAGTTGTCTGTAGAGGTGCATCTCTACACCAATACCTGTAGCACCTATGAACCTGTAGCATGAAATTTGTGCCACTCAGTGTCCCCTTAGCCACTGTGCTGTCGAGATAAAGCCTTGATAACAACAAGTGTGCATGTGTTGTGCATATTTTAATGGGACTAAGCGCACAAAAACTGTGCAGCAGCCTTGCCTTTACCTGAAGATATTGCAGGAAAATCTGATTTCTCTGTTAAAATAAGAAAATGCTGAAGCAAGTGACATGAAAAAGCACACATTATTGCATGGACATGAAAACAGGGAAGGAAAATATTAGCTCATATTGTGGATCTTGTAGAGCTGTTTGCCAGTGGTTTCCTTCTCTTTTCTTGCGCACCTGACTCATCTGTAAGTACAAAGTTGATTACTGTCTTTATATGGACAAGCCTCAGATCAATCTCTCTGTTCCAGATCCTTCTGCTTGTGTCCAAATGAAATCTCAGCCTGGCTGTCTTGCATTTCCTCTTGATGTGTCATCCTTAGCTCCAGTTCAAGGAAGAAAAAACTCAGCTGTTCATTCTTCATCACAACACTTAGCTGTTAATCAACAATCTCTCCCTCTTTTGGAGCAGCTCTGCTGTTCTGTAAGTTGATTATTTCTCATATTTTTGGAATAGTTTAGGGAAGCTTCTTCTCCTTTGCTTTCACATTTAGGAGGTATTAAGCATGCAAAAAAAGCTATCTCAAATCTTTTGTTAAATCCTCCAATAATACCTTCATTTGCTGTGAAGCAAATTTGGTTGCATTTCTATTTGAGATACTGGCACTTGTAAAAGCAGTATGTTTTGGGAAAGAGAACAGCCTACTGCTTTTCACTATTAATCCACCTGCTGTTAGAATTATAATGGATGGAATCCTTCCTCCAAGGGACTCCCGTGGCAGGAGTTTAACGACAACAAAAGCAGAACTCAAACAGGACAAAACACCAGTCTTTTATCTGAAATCCATTCTTCATCTGACCCCTAAAAGTGTCTGTGATTTGGCAACCTTCTCCGGCTGGGCAAGGGAGCTGTGTGGTTGTGTTAGATCTGCGTCATTTGTCACTGAATTTGTATGATTCGGCCTTGTATGGGGTTTTGTGGCTACAGTTACGATTTGCAAAGATCACTGTTTTCTAATTCATTAATTTGCTTGTAGTTGTTACCATGGTGCTTGCATTTGGCAGGCACAGAGCACTCTTAACAAGAGCGCTGAAGTAAAGCTGGAATTAATTCCTGCCTTCTTGCTCTGTCTTTTCCTTCCCCCTCTGGTAGGGTGGTATAGAAGGAGCCAGAGAGGAGAATTTCTTGCAGTGTATTCCTCACTCAGCCATCAGTCACAGCTAAACCCCTACTGCCTTATGAGGCATGAGAGCACAGAAATAGCTCTTTTCCAAGCAGTGTGCCCTGGACTTTCTGAGCACTTGTAGGAACAGAATTGAGCACAGCCTTCTCCCCAGCTGTACCTCCCATTCCTTACTTCTGGGGCAACCAGGGTGTCTTACTTCTGGGGCCACCAGGCATGGCTGAGGTGTCAGCAAGGGAGGAAAAGAAAGTGTGAGACTGAACTAGAAATCAGAGAGGTGCCTACTGAGTACTGAACCAGTTGGGAGGTGAACACAAGCCAGTGCCACTGGAGTGTGACTGTGCAACTTCTGCTTCTGGACTGGCTCAAGAGGAGCCAGCTCAGGTACCTCTCCAACTATGGGATCTGGCTGCTTCCCTACTTCATTGCCACTCCCAACATCAGAAAATTTCGCCTTTTTGGAAGATTAATTTACTAAAGCATCTCCTAAAATAATTTAATTAATGTGAATCTTAACTTTTCTAGCCAATTATGGAATTAATTATGAGGTAATGCTGTCATATCGGAAGAGATAAGCATACTACAGCAGGTCTTAAACCCGTATCAGGTGTGTGAGAATGCTTCATACTTTGTCCAGAAACTGTGACTTTTACAGGGATCAGCAGCTGGTTTCTGCCTACTTAGAGCTTCTACAGAGTAAATGTGGGAGAATTAATCTCCAAAACTGGGCCTGCTTGCATGTGCTTGAGCTACATGTGTGGTTTTAATGTGTAGTCACAGCAGGCTGCTTTGTCTCCTGCCAGAAGACAGGTGTCTGAGTTGGTTTCAGTGTCAGATCTAAACTATGTTAAACCTTTTGACCCTTTCTTCTACATCAGTAATTACTATCCAATTGCAAGCAGTCTTCTAAACTCCTTTGATATCTTGATCTAAGCTCCTAAGACCTCATACTCAGGCAGAATCTGACCATACACTTCATAATTTGTCACTGTGTTGCAGCTTGCTGTCATTACCCTGTGTTCACTGATGGCTGAGCAGGATTTGGGCCAGACAGAAGTGTTCACATCCAAAGAAACTGGAATTAGTTTTGACAGTATGACTTTGTGATACTCTATTAGAGGCTTTACAAAACTCTCTTGCCCCTGTCTGTAACATTTTTCTTGGCATTCCCTTACCTTAGCACTTCCTGGTGTCTCTTTTATCTGGTGTCTTCCTTCCCTTCCATCTTTCCATTTTTTTTCTCTCTTTTTTTTTTTTTTCCCTTTCTTTTCTGAGAACCTGCCTTGTGGTAATTATAACACCTACTCCTTTGTTATTAATTCTTATACATCTAGATATATTGACTTGGTTAATAAATATGTTAATAGAAATTATTGAGTACACAGAGCATGTCACTAAGTTAGCCCCACATCTTGTAGCACAACCCTTAATTATGTAAACTATCCACACACAAATTGTCCCATTGGGCTTAACAAGGATGCACGAGCAAGTGAGGATTTCTTCTTATGCATTCCAAATTGGAGCCAGTGTACAATTTAATGGTGCTATATTATGGCAACGATAACTAGCAAGGTAAAAATAGAAAGAATAGATGGTAGGAAGGAAAAAAAGATGAATACTTATCCTATTAATATTTTGAAGCAGTTTGAGTCTTAAAATGAGGCCATGGAGAGACAGAATTTCCTGTTAATATCCTTGCTTATCTTAAGAAACTTCTTTTTCCTTGGGGGATCAGCTTCAGAGTTTTTTGGTTATTAATTCAAATAGCAGCAATGTATCAGCTTCTATTGTGGATAATGTCACATGAATATTTACTGCATATGGTTCTATTTTCAGTTCAGTTCCTACCATCAGATCCTTATTGCAATTCCACATATTTATTGCTATTAAAAACAACAACAACAAAAGTACAGGTAACCAAAGTCTCCCATCAAGAAGCTAGCTTAATAGCCTTTGCTCCTGTAAATTTGGTTATATTGTTAGCAATCCCATTCTGTAGCCCCCTGCCTGGGCCAGATGCTTTTGGGAGGTGGGGATGCACTACACAATTACAAATCTGAAGAGAGTTTTCAATTTAATGTCTTATTGAAATGGGGATTGTGAAGTTATGTGAGCCTCAGTTAATTTGCTAGGTTTGCTTGTGTTACTCGAAGTAATGCGGTCTGTCATCTGTCCAAGGTAATTAGCTCTATGTTTAGGGAATGAATGAGGAATCTTGAAATCCAAACTCTAGTTTGTGCAGGATCAGTGTGAAAAGGGGCACTGGGGATATATTATTTCCTTTGGCTGTGTTACTTGAAACGGCATTGGATAAACTGACTGACGGTGAGCAATATGAAACTTAAAGTGCAGCAGCTTGATTGAGGTGTCCAGAGCTCAGACAAAGCAGAGAAAGGATCTTTTATTGTTTTTAATTCTCCATATCTTCATGATCAGTTTTTTCCTCCTGTTGGATAAAAATCTGGTACCCCTTTAAAAGTGAGATTTGCTCATTCCTATTTAAGTGATTATTTCAGTGATTATTGCAATACTGTGTTGCCTTGCATTACAGAATAGGGAAGGTTTATTCTCTTCTGGTTTCTGTCTCCCATTCCCATAGGACAGTTCTTCCCCTGCAGTGAGCCAAGTGGCTGTGGCAGAAGATAACTCAGTCCCAGACAGAACAAGTTTCCTTTTCCTCTTGGCCTTGTTTGATTTTTTTTCCAGTGTTTGCTCAAGGTCCAGCAGGTGCAAGACCCATTACAGTGAGGAACAACACAGGGCAGTGGTTTAGATCTAACAACCACAGTGCCTGGGAAGAGTCAGTCTGAAAGCATTACGAGAATTTCATCTGAGCTGGAGGCTGTGGAATTTAAAGGGAGAATAGTTACTAGATTACAGTAAGAATTATTAGAAGCAAAAGAGGAGAATTTCCATTAGACCAAGGACTGCTTTTAATCAAATTGGTTTTGAATAAGAGGGGTGAAAAATATATCATAAGGCAAAAGATCTGAATGTGATTGTTGTGCAAGTACCACAAATAACCTCCAGCCATTGGAAGCTGCCAAGTTTCCTTAAGAAAGTACTTACAGCTTCTGGGAAGGAAATAAGGTTTTCTATTTATTTTTTTATCCCTTGCACTGTAAGCTAGATTTTCCTCTCATTTATGCAGGTGGAGGTCAGCTGCAGCCACAGAAACTGTATTTCATTTAGAAGTTTATAATAAAATAGTCATTTTAAATACACTTGATATTAAATGAAATCTTTTCCCATATCCGGTCCTCTTGCATTAGTTCACACTCTCCTCTTTATGGTCCAGTCATTTCTTGACAGCCCATAGATGTGTTGTAAATATCTAATATATTCTGCACCAATTTATTTGATCAGTGATCTCACCTATTTCCCAAAACACAGACCTATGGTTTGACTGTGATCAAGTGAATTAAAGCGATCGCATTCAAAATGGCCAAATGTTTGTGCAAAGACCACACAGCCCATCAGCTAAATTGGTCCTTCCCTGAGATCTTGCATGTCAAAATCAGTCTTAGAGCAAATATTTGTGTGTCCTTCATAATTTTAAACAACTGGGAATGTACTTTCTCCAAAGAAGAAGCAGACAACAATGGAAGGAATGGAATTTGGCTCCCTATGAGGGTCCAGGGAACTGAAGACCTAGATACTTCATGGTGAGCTCTTGGCTTTGAATGTTTTTAGTGTCTTGGTCATTAGTTCCCTCTGGTTTTCCTTTCTTTCTCTTGCATAAATGCAAAGGAAAAGGATCACATAAGGGCACAGCTCAGATATCTCATGAGGCAAGTTGTATTAATGGGAGAAAGAGCTGTGTGCCTTGTTCGTCAGCTTCATAAAGAATTGAAAATTAAATCACACATATTCTTTTTTTCAATAGCCAGACCTGAAATGGTAGATTTCCATCATGCCTGCCTTGTTTACTGGTGCACAGCCCACAAGGTATGGAGGTCATGTTGCAAACAGACCTTGCTTTGAAACAGATGCTTATCACACACTCACTGCCTCGTTATAGTGGAGAGATGGAAAAACAGCTCCTGAATTGAAGAATGTCTTGTATTTCATATAAACCTATCCTGCAGAGAGGCTTTTGTCTGTATTTCAACAGCCTGCAGGTCTGATTATAATTATAGGGATTTGCAAGGACTGTGAAGTGTTTGTGGATATGCCTCTTCTCATTGGACTGAAAAAACAGGGCTGTGCTCATCTTCCAGTATTTTCAGCCCCATGATTGGCCTCACCATGACAGGTATGTGGCTTTGGTATCTGGAAGAACAAAGTGAGAGGATGTTAGCGACAGGTCACTAGGCACAGCAAACCAAGCTGTCAAGAGGCCCAATGATCAGCGTCAAGAAAATGTTAAATTCAATAACAGATGCGAGTATTTTACTAAGCTCCATATATGGACAATAGTGTTAACTGTGCACTTTAAGAAAAATCGTGTTACAGTTAAGATTCCAAATTCAGTATTTATGTATGACATATTGTCATGAATTTTTTTGTATGTCAAAATGCAAATATATAATTGCATACACCAGTGGAAACCCATGTGGTCATGGTTTGAATGATGTTAGTCCAGCATCTCTAAGTGCCACGAAATTCATTTATGTGTAGAAAAAAATCATAGATTTCCCTTCCCTGGGATCAACACAACTTCGTGGTCAATGATGTTCATTCTTCTGACTTCTTGCTGCTAATGTACTTTACAGTGTTTATGTCCAGAGACCCACGAGGCTATATTTTCATCCCATTTGTGCAAATGAAGGTAAATCACAGCTGCTAAGAAAAGGTGAGTTAATTCTGAATATGATCACCAGTATAGGCAATGCAAACTGAGCTATAGTGGCAAGGCAGACAGGAGAAATGACAAGTATGGCAACTCACAGTCATCTTTTTTTAGTCATACTTCAAAGATTTCTGCCACCGTGAACCTGAAAGGAAACAGCTATCATTCCTAAAGCTTTGTATAAAGGTCTGGTCATGATGTCAGAAATGTGTGGGTGTTTCAGGGAACCAACACAATTCAAAGGACAGACATTAAAATACGTTTTTAACTATGTGGGACCTGCTTCCCCACTCCCATATGTTTCATAGATCAATATTAGCTCCTCTGCAGTCAATAATGCTCACTGATGTAAAACTGCTGTGTGCATGTTCTTAATGATTCATAGTTTTGAAGCCTAGCCAGTTCTATAATTCAACCCTCGCAAAGGCAAACAACCTCCTGCCAATCTGCCCTTTATTCTCCCATCCTGTTATTTGTTAGGCATCTGTAGCCCATTAACTGGCTTACTATGGTATTAGTATGTGGTATAATTATTCATAGTCAGATCTGCTGATAAGAAATCGAATGCTCTGGTAAACAACTGACTGCTTTTTTTCCATGACATCAACAATGAAGTTAAATGGGGCACTGGAAAAAAGATAATTCCTAGGATCATGTTAAAAGATTACGTAGTTCTGTAGCAGAAGGGAAAATCTGTATCCAGAGCACACATTAGGAATGTTCTCTGTCATTTCCAGCAGACACACAACAGCGTGTCTTCTGCTCTCACCAGGGACATATGAATACACGTGGCTGATTAGTATATATTGGGTCTGTCAGACTTATAGAAGCAGGTGGGACTTCATTCGGCTTTTCTGTGTGATCACTGATATACGGGGTTGCAAAATGTAACTGCAAAATTAATATCCAGTATACAATACAAATGTTAATCTCACCCACAGGGCACACATAGTAGCAGTGATAGAAATACATGCACGCACCTGATCCATGGGGACCTCTATTCCCCCTTGTCCTCTGTGCTGCTATAGGCCCACATCTGCCCAGGTCAGCACCTGGGACTCTGAACTGGTGGTTACACCTCCAGCGGTGGTCACAGGGCTGGCCATAGAGGGGACCTACTTAAGCTCACCATCTTCTGAATAAAACCAGTTCCTCAGGTTACAAGTGCCTATTAGGTTGATTCTGATACTTTACTTCAGTGCCTCTTTTTCAAGCGCTTGGTGCTGCCCACCATCTACTAGAACTGGGTTTGTGTAAGCCCGTTGCCTACTGCAGAGCTGGCTGAGCAGATGCCTGTTTGCCCAGACAAGGGTGTTTCTCACTGCTCTTTGTCTTTGTGCCAGTCATATTGGCATGAGTACAATCCCCAGAGTCAGAACATGCCTTCCCACGTGTTTTGCACTACTGTGGCTCTTCTGGCTTTGTTAGGGCTGCTCTGCATTGACACTTGTGTGACATCAAGATCTTCCCCTCCTTCCATTTGCTTCCCTTTGCTTCCCAGTGGCTGGCTAACTAATACTGGTTTTTGAGGTTGAAACTGTGATTAGACAACTGAAAACTCTGACTAATGCTGCAAACACCTGGGCAACACTTTTTGAATAAGTAAGAACCATTTTAAAGCTTAAAATAATTTCCAGTCCTTGTTCCTGGATAACACAACTGCCCCTTTTTGTTTCTCTGAAGTGCGGTCAATAACTTAGTGCAAGGATACCTCTAATGATAGACCTTGTGAATACTTTGAGTGATTCACTCCCACTTTGTACTTCAAGTTAATGGTGATTTTCAGCAACAGTTCAGAGAGTTCAAGTTCTGTTTCAGAAACAACCCTTATACCATCTTCCACATATCTCTGTCCCCCCCCCCCCCCAGTTTTGTAGCATTACTTCTGTTTTGGTACTGGGAGATTATTTTTCTCAGTCATCTCTTTCCAGGATGGAAATTCTACCATTATAGCATCTTGTCCAACTGGCCAGCTATCCTTACCTCTCAAAATATGGGTTTTATTTCTGGTCTGATTTTTTTTTCATTCATCTTTGAGTCCTTGGTGCTTTATTATGTCTGTCTTGGAATAATGAACCTGTTACTGGCCTTCGGCTTGCTCTCTGAAAGTAATAACATTAGAGGAGGACGTTACTCTGAAACTATACTTTCAGTGAGCTTCTGAAAAACTGGGAGTCATTTTTAACATCTCCGGTATCATTTTTGATGCCTTTTCCAGCAGCAGTTTTTTTCAGCACCTAAACTGCAGGAAGTTCTGCAGCTCATGTTCATCTTACCTGTGTTGTCTGCATGAGTAACACAATCTCCAACCAACACAATCTCCCTTACAGTTGGCCAAATACTCTTTTTATTTATTTATTTATCTATTTATCTAACTACTTATTTATTTATTTTATTTTAATTTTAATGTATCCTTGTATCTTTTTTAAAATCCCTATTGCATCTCACTGAGGTTTCTTTTGGGCTATGTGAAAATTCTATCTACCTTAAAAGCTTTTCACTGTGTTTTGACATGCAGCTATCCTGATTTCTAGGTTTTGTTTTCCCTGAGAGAAAAATGTCTCTGTTCATCAGTTTGGGGTTGAGCTTGTACCTGTGGGTGCATATGATTAGCATATTCAAATTTACACTGGACTGTGTGAATTCACCAGAAGCATTTCTCAAAGGAAGATCTCTAACCCTATCTATTGATTTCTCCCAACCGCTACTTTTCATTGTGTTCCATTGGAAACAGTGCTATTCCTGGGTGGGTAGCACCAAGCTGAATAGTTTGTGGAACAAAAAAACTGCACAACAAAGATTTTGAACTGAAATTGTAATCCCCTCCTGGAATGAAATCAGATTTGGTATCCAATAGTCTTTTTGCTGGTGGTGGCTGGAAGAACACTGCAACTCTCGTGTGAGTAATGTACATTTTGCCACATATTTCATAGAATCATAGCATCATAGAATGGCCTGGGTTGAAAAGGACCATAATGGTCACCTAGTTTCAACCCCTCTGCTATGTTCAGGGTTGCCAACCACCAGACCAGGCTGCCCAGAGCCACATCCAGCCTGGCCTTGAATGTCTCCAGGGATGGGGCATCCACAGCCTCCTTGGTTGTGGATCATTTCCAAACAAATGAGATGTGTTTGTCTAGTACTGAGCAGAAACCTCAGCATCAACATTAGCTCTGCTGGTTAATAGAGTATCACTCTCACTCTGGCTGTAGGATCTCCTGGGACAGGTATACATCCTTACAGAGAGCATATATAAATATTCAACTTAAAATGTTCATCTAATTGTAACTAATTATGTTTTTGTGTGTGTGCGTATCTCTCATTATCTCAGAGTGTCATGTTTTCTTCCAAATGCCTCACCTCTTACTGCTTTCTTCTCTGCATCCTTCATTATGTATTTAAATCTATTTTTAACCTACATTGTTTAACCTTCTCTTTAATTCTTTCCAATTCTAGAATACAGACAGTGGGTGGCTGAATAGCATTCTTATGGGGAGGCTCCAGCTGATTTCCATGGAAGCAAGACTAGGATCAGTGTGACTTCCATTCTGGAAGTTGGACCTTCCTATTCACACAAAAGCCTCCAGTGCCACAGGGGAATCAATTAACTGGAGATGAAGATAATCATTCAAGACAAGGATGGAGTCTACGCATTTAATTTACCCCCCTGGGATTCTTCTGGGATTTCCATCTTCGGGGAAGATGGTGGCTACTGTTGGTGTCCAATTGATTCATGGGTGCTGAGAAAGTGCTGTTTACATGGTGAAAGAGATAGTCTTTTTGATTGTATTGATGCAACAAGAGACGTCTGTCAAGTGGGAGGATGTGTGTGTGTGCCAATACCAGATGATTTCCCCATGCACCTACATCTCAGCATTGCTAACAAGCATTTCAGTGACTTGCTTCTGACTACTGAAAGTGATACAGAACAAAAGGGCTGATGGCACACCCTGTGCAAGGCTAGTACTCCCATGGATGACAAATAATACATGAGTTGCATGAATCTATGCTTGCAGTGTTGTGGCAATTTGAGTGTGAAAGCTTAATGGAACTTATAATAACATCAGATTATCTTTTGCTGGAAGAGTGCCCATGTTCTGGGAAAGCCATTATGAAGCTATTGTCTTCCTTTAATTTAATTTGAAACCATCCACTCTTTTATAATGTCAATTGCTGCATCTTACTGCTGAGAGAGTCAATTCGAAAAAAAATAAATAACAAAATGATAATTAATGTGTGTATGTGTGTTTATCTACAGATCCAGCACAGCAGCAAGACATTTTAGAGGACTTCTTTCTCTTTGCTCACTGATATCTTCCCAATGTCTTCTTTGTTTTCCTCTCAGTTGCCAGACTAGAAATCTCTTGGGCACTCAAAGGATGCAGAAGAGATAGTGAAGTGTGATCTACTCTGCTTGTGCATTTGTACAAACAGACATAGATACTGGAAGGATCAGCCTTTCCCTTAAACCAAACCAGAGTTACCAGAAATGTATTTATTAGTTGTAAGCAGCATCTAGCATCTCCTAGCTGCCAGCAAGGTTAGGTAATCTGGATGGAGTCAGGATGCACCTGAATGCACCCTGATCAGAAGTTCTGGTAGACAGCATCAAAGAATAATAAGGTTTGGAAGGGCCCTTCAGGGATCATCTTGTCCAACACCTCTGCTAAAGCAGGTTCCCTTCAGTAGGCTGCACATGAAAACATTTGGATGATTCTTGTATATTTCCAGAGAAGAAGTCTCCACAACCTCTCTGGGCAGACTGTTCCAGTCTTCTGTCACACTCATAGTAAAGAAGTTTTACATTTGTGTGAAATTTCTTATGTTCCAATTCATGCCCACTGCCCCTTGTTCTGTTGCTGATCATCACTGAAAAGATCCTGGCCCCATCCATTTGACTCTTGCCCTCTAGATTTTTATAAACAGTGGTAAGATCCTCTCCCAGTCTTCTCTAGGCTTAACAGTACTGGGTCACTCAGCCTTTCCTCATGAGGGAGGTGCTTCAGGCCTTTCATCATCTTTGTGGCCCTCCACTGAATTCTTTCCAGTTGTTCCCTGTCTTTTTTGAACTGAGTAATCTAGGACTGGACACAGCATTCCAGATACATCCTCTCCTGGGCAGAGTATCTGGGGGGGATCACCTCCATCAACCCGCTGGTCATGCTCTTTTTAACACACCCCAGGATACCACTGGCCTCCTTGGCCACAGGGTCATACTGCTGTCTTACGGCCAACCTGTTGTCCACCAGGCCCATGTCCATACAGCCTCTTTCCAGCAGGTCAGCCCCTAGCCTGTGCTGATGCATGTAGTTTTTCCTCCCCAGGTATTGGGCCCTAACTTGCCCTAACTGAACTTCGTCAGCTTCTTATCTGTCCAACTTTCCAGCCTGCTTAAATCCCACTGAATGGCACTGCAGCCTTCTAGTGTGTCAGCCATTTCTCTCAGCTTTATATCAGCAGAAAACTTGCTGAGGGTGCATTCTATCCCTTCATCCAGGTCACTGATGTAGATATTGAACAAAACATCTTAGATATTACGGACTAATCTCATTTAACTGTGGGTACTACTACTAGTGGGTACTCCTAGTGCAAGTTTTTCTACACCTTTCTCTCTCTCCTACAGCATGACTTCCAATTCAACTGTAACTCTGGGTTCAGCTGATGTGTTCAGAACTCCAGAGACATGTAGTGCATTAATAGCATTTTACCCTCAAGTTTTCCTTTGGTAGCTGCCCATGAGCGCTCTGCACTTAGTTACTCCACTGAAGTTCTGTTGCCTACCATTTTTATTATTCCATCTTACCAGGGACTGGCAATAAGGCTGTGCTGTGGAATATACACATCTTTGATCCTTAGCTACCAGCACATCTTGACTTGGTAACACACAGCCTCATGCTTCACCTTTTTTAATTATCATCTCAGACTTGCTGTAGGATGTTAGGAAGATAAAGTGTGTCCACAGCCCATTACCAAGGGCTACATGACAGGCCAAAACCAGCTCTAAGACGTCTAATTTGTATGCTCTGGCTCTATCTCTCTATAGTATTATTTATTCCTGTGGATTTCCCCCTTTAATCTCAATTTTCAGAGGTTCAATTTTCCCTAGCTATCATGTGTTGTGATGTATCGTGAGTCATGCTCCATACACTGTGCAGTAATAGCGCATGAGAGAAGAGTTGAGTGTACTAACGTATCAGGAGGAAGAGTTGTTTTCAGAAAGCTGAATCTGCCTTGCTGCAGCAGAGCTAGTTTCAAGTTTCCAGCCTGAATGAATTCTCTACCTGAACCTTTAGTTTCTTCGAGATTTATTTTGAACAGATGCCACTGCAATGGCACTGGTATCTTTTACGATGGCAGAATCATTTTTTCCTCTGAAGCAAGCAGCTCTGTAATTAGTTTAATGTCCACTAAATGACAGCCCAGAGTGTGAACTTTAATCACAGCTGCTCTGAGTGTTATTGGTCCTTCAGGACTTAGAGTGAGCCAAGCCATGCAGAAATGGTGTTAATCTTGCACTGCAAATGTGATTGAGAGCTTATTATGAACTTCTCCAATTTCCTGAAGATTGATTGCTTTAGATCAACCTGGCTAGCTGCTGAACTGGGTATTTATACAACAGAAAGGGTTGTTAAGCACTGGAATAGGCTCCCCAGGGAGGTGGTTGAGTCACCATCCCTGGATGTGTATAAAAACCGTTTGGATGTGATGCTCAGGGACATGATTGAGCAGAGGGTTGTTAGGGTAGTATGGTTGGGTTGGGGTTGGACTCGGTGATCTTTAAGATCTTTTCCGACTTGAACAATTCTGTGATTCTATGATTTATGCAAGGAAATTATTGCACCAAATACTGAACTTTGATTTGAAGGCATCAAAAATATATTAAAACTAGACTTTTACTGAGCAGGAATGAAAAAAATCTTAACTGGGTGCTCCACAGGGCACAGGGAGCAGTTGCCAGCTCCAGGAGATAAATGCTTTTTATGTATTTTGCCATCTACTGCAAAGGAAAAGGTGCCCTTTCAGAGCAGTTTGTTTCAGATGAAGGTGCAAGGGGGAGTGATGCTAAGAAGCTGCTGATTTATCTGGAGACCACCAGCTGGAAAAGGCTGTTTCAAAGTATATTTACCAAAAGACCCTGACCTTCAGTGGCTTGATGTCAGGATTCACCAGACATTCTGGGTACAGAGAGGCTGAAAACAATTCTGGGTACCAATGCCCCCCAGTGAAGACTGTGAATTGTTCTGTGACAAGCAGGAGAGAAATTCACTACTGTTTTCTTTCTTCCAATATAGAGTAGCAATTCATAGCCAGTTGATATTATCAGTAAATTTAATCAACTTTTCTGTTTGGAAATCCTTCCCTTCCTCAGTTTTCCTCAGAGATGAAAGCTTGTTTTGACAGCTGCTCAGGTGACAAACTGGAATCCTGTCTGCTCTCTTGTGGGACTTCTACCTGTGGGACTTCTGCCTGTGGCAGGTAGACCTTGGCCAAAAATCCAAACAGCCTCCATTGTGAAGCTTGGCAAACCCTGCTGACAGAGCCCGACATGCTGCAGCCCTGCTGCAATGCTTTGAGGTCTGGGTATTTCAGAAGCAGCGCTTGTTGCCATTGCTGCTGAATCAGGTAGAGTTCTCCTAATGCCATCTCTCATACAGAGACTGCAACGTGTAAATGCTGAAACATTTGCTTTGAGATTCTGTTTACCTTGATGAAACAGCTCTGAATGTGCCATGAAGAAATCGTTTGCATGGATGTCCAATAACAAATCTCTTAAGCAGATGTAGCAAGCTTAACAGAGCATGTCAAAGTAACCCACATGGAAATTGAGTTATGTGTTGGACAAATGGTACCTCCTAGAGACTTCAATGAATTCAGGCTTTTCACCACAGAACACCAGTGCTCAACTCTAGTTGTATCAATCATTTTATTGCTCTGTGTTGGCTCTTCAAAACAAGCCATTTCCCCAGCTTTTGGGAAAAGCTCCCTCAGCAAAGCACCAGAATCTAACAGTGTCCTGGAGGTGTTGCCTGCCTCTGTACATCAGCAGTGAGAGTCTGTGTCCTACCTGAAAGAACAGCGTGGAAGCAGGAACTTCCTGGGGCTTCCTTCACAAATGGGTTCTTGAGTGGAAGAGGATAGTGAGTACCAGAAAGCCAGGGTGGATTGCATGTGAGCAGCAGGTTGCTAAAGAAGTGTAGTGCAGTGGAGTCTCTCACTCTCTCTGTCATAGACAGTATGCCCTTAGCACAAGTACCCATCATCAAAAGGATGGTATCTCTGAGAGATCAAGAAATGGATTGAAAACACATTTGTTTATGCAAACAGAGGATTTTCACATCAAAAGAGGTAAGCAGAAACATGTACAGGCATAATGATGCTGTGTGGTAGGGAGACAGGATGTGCAAAACCAACAAACATACAATGAGAGCTCATGCAACCCCCCACCTGCAGCACTCCAGGGCTGCACTGTGCACTGACTCCAAAGTCTAGCAGAGAGAAAACTTTGTCACAGGGATGCGTAATGCAAATATTGTCTGAAGCATCATTCTTCTGGAGCCTCAAAGTGTCTGATGTTTGGCTGATACTGATTTGTCTGTGCAGTGCCGACCCGGCTAACATGGTTAGGAGGAGACCCAGAGCCAGAGGTTTCCATGTGAATAATTTAAAGCTATAAATAAACTGGGATTATCACCATGAGCATTTTTCTCCATTCCTTTATTTTCTTCTTTTTTTTTTTCACCTTTTCATAACTCAGCTTTTACTCTTCTTTCGTGTCAGCTAGGATTCCTCATTCAATTTTTCTTAATACCAATCCAAATCTGCTACCTATCACCTGCTACTTAGCTCTGCATAAAGAGTCTCTTACTCATTTCAATTAATTGCCATGCTTAAATGATCTTTTCCAATCCGCGCTAACCCCAAGGCAACTCTTATCTGCTGTCTCAATAGGTGATTAATGACTTCCCATTCCTGGAACCAATGTGAAAGACAAAAGAGACATAAGAAAACCCAGAAAAGACTACTCCTAACCTTCCTTTCATCTCAGTCTTTCAGGAAGGGGGTCAAGAAGGGCAAGAAATATTTCATTCTTCAGGGAACACCAGTTCTGCTGGTGCTCAGTGTTAATTACCTGAGGAATATTTAAATGAATGAACACAACCAATTAGAAGACTCATTTTCTCTTGCCAGGTTGAGCTGGTGGTAAAAAGAGGTTTCTTTTGTGTGTGTTGATGCTGTGGACTTCCTTTGCCTCATTTGAGGAAGATCTCTGCTGCTCCCCCAACCCAGCCAAGAGTGGGAATAGTGCATCTCACAGGTGTGATTTTATGCCTGTGTCTATGACCTTGAAACTAAAGTAATTTCAGTCTGTGGTGATCTACAAAGTGCTTCTTGCTGCTGCCAGACATCTGTGTTGAGATCATGCTTTGGACTCCAGCACTACCTTGGGTACAAGATTCTCAAAGTGCTTTGCAGCCATAAATCACTTTAATGGATTTTTATCCATACTGCTCATTTGTTCTCATTTCCCAGTTGTGTGAACAAGGGTGGATCCAAGCATAAATGAAGTCCAGTTGTTATCATGATATTGCACTTGAACTTGCTCCATATGGTCTGCCTGATTCCCTTCATCCTCTGTAGCCCTAAGTCAGGTCCCCAGACTTGTTGAGTGATGATCTGTCACATAAGGCTTTACAACAGGTGCCTGGCTGTGATTTCACACAAGGGTTGTTTTTCTGCACCCCAGGTTTCCCTGCATCATTCCGACAGCAGATCACTAGCACTTCTTGGATCCAATCAGGCAGACATTGGCTGGGACTCACTTCTTACACCAGCCTCAAGCCTGAAGTTAGCTAGCACATCCATAGTGTGCAGATCAGCATGGAGTCATTGCTCCTCTGCAGCTCCACACAAAGGCGAGTCTCTGCCTTAAGCATTTACCAGTGGTGACAGAGGCTGTCCCATGTCCTAATTTGGGACTTCATGCAGCCCCAGCCATGCAGATGGTGTGAGATCCAGCATCAGGGCTGGAAATGGGCTGAGGAGGTGCTAGGGTTGCTGCAAAACCACATGGCTTGGAAGAGAAGGACTCTGGTTTGGGAAGAAGGGGCTTGTGATGATGTACAATCTCAGAGTCTCATGAAGAAAAAGTGGCATATCTGTTTTATTTAAAAGTGATTTATGGTCTCATTTTCAGCTCCTGCTGGGACTCCCACTGTGTAAGGGCAGCCTTGAGGATGGCTTTGATATTGCCCAGAGGGTTTTGGTTTGAGTTGTACCAGCTCATTTTATGACAAGCTGTATCTGGTGTGGCTGGGGGGGTATCATGCAAAATGGTTAGCAGGTGTCTCTAATAAAGCAGTGAACCCTGAAAGCAACATCTGTCTCATCCTACTCATGTTCTCAGCTGATAATTGCATCACCTGCTCTGAGCCTCATTAGCACTGACAGCTCTTCCTCCCCTTGCTCCCAAGACAGTGGGGGAGGCACTTATCTAGCCTGTGTTTGGGTTTCCTCTAAGTAGACACTGAGCCTTTGCCTTCCACAGAGAGCGTTGAAGGCTACAAGAGTATAGGAGGTGCTTCTTCCTCCACCTCTCAGATCTGCCCTGGCAGGACTGAGGCCAGAATCATGGTGGTGTTGTTTAAAAGGAGTTCAGATCATGGAAAGCTGGCTTAATCCAAACAGAGAACCATACTGTGGGAGTGAAATAAAAGATTGCCATTCCTGTCTGGACCTGACAGGCTGAGGAGCTTGCTGAAGAGGCTGCACTGCAGACAGGATGCTGCTCTGATGCCTCTGGCCTACTGCAGACTGTTTCATTAACTGCTGGCATTAAATGTGACAAGCGTGCTAAATCTATGAGGGGGTTAATTCACTGAAGCTTCTTGAAGAACTATTGAAACTCAAGACACTGTGGACTTTCCTTCTCACTTAGCAACTTTTGTGTAACAAAAGACATGGAGTAAGTGAAGTGCTGTCAGAGAAAGGGCCACCTGACTGCTGCAGCATCTGATCGTGAGCAGCCAATGTGTTATTCTGAGTTCCTGTGTTTTCTTCTTTTTAAGAGGGAGGGGACATTACAGTGAGGCAAAATGTGTTTTTGCAATCTTTACTAGCATCATGCAAGCCAAAATAAAGGCCCCTGGGATTTTGGAGAAGCGAATCTAGAGCACCATGACCTGGGAGAAAAGAAGCATAGAGATGGTTTTGGTAGTCTTCGTGAAGAAATCTTGCTTCTGTTTTGGGAATGTGAGACCTTTGGCTCTTCTAAGAAAGGCTGTGGAAAATGTTATTTACTTCCTGGTACGGGAATTAGTCTGCTTCTCCTTTCCTGGGAGTTTTTTTTTCAGGATGTGAGAGAAGCAGGTTTGCTTGTCATTTGTACATATGGCAGTAGCCTCTAGAGGCCACAGGGACCATACACATCTCCAGAGGAAGTCAGTCTACAGCAGTTCATGAGCTGCTGTGTAAGATGATGGGTAGGAGCCAGGGAATAATTTTGTCTTGGGCTATTTAAAGGTAAAATAATGCGGTAAAATTCTGCGAACTAGATAAATACTGAAGAAATATATGTGCTTCAGTCTGCTTTTCTAGGCTGTCCCATCACAGTATCAAATCCATGATAGCCACAGTACTATTGGATGAAGTTTCATGTCCATGGTTAAGCAAGAAGCTGAAGCCATGGTGCCCTAAGTGCTATTTTTATAAGGTAACCTTCTCCTTGGAGCTGGGCTTGCTTCTTCCCAGTGCAGATAGTGTTCAGTGAGCCATGCTTTTGGTGCTGCCAGCTTAGTGCCCTGTCTGCCTACTCATGTAGGACAACGTACTTCAGGCCTGGACGCAAGCATGGAGGAGTGGCAAGCAAATCTGCTGTGTGTGATCACACTCAGCCCCTCCAGTTAAATAATTTTCCTGCCCATTTGAGGTATAGTAACTAATGATTAAGGCATGTATTGAGGTTTATTGTTTAGGAAAATGAAAGAAAGAGGAAAGGAGAAAGGAAAACATCCATCTTGACCCTACAGTTCAGGAAAGATAACAAACAGGAGGAATGAATAGCAAAAAATTGCTATGCTGTTCATTTTCAGACCTGACTGCCTACAGGTATGTCAGCAGGGTCAGGCTCAGATCAGCTGGAGGTCAGGTTCTTTACACTCCAGTATCGCAGACAACAAAAGCACTAATGAAGGTCAGTGCTCCTCTTTTCCTTACTGCTGCTTGGACACTGGTGTGCATGGCAAGAACTGTATGGCAGGAAAACTTCTGGGGAACATTCTGACAGCAGATCAGATCTCTTGCAGAGAGGAATGTCCCCCTGCAGCTTGAATTGTCACTGTAAAGAAGTATTGCCTTCGGCAGCAGGAGAAAGACTGAGGAGGAGAGATCTTCGCAAGACACAGGGAAGTGGCTGATGAGGATGTGGAATGAGTGCAAGAGAAAGCAAGGGCTATTTGGATTCATGTAGCATTTTTGGAGTGAAATATGGTGACAGAGTAATAAACATCTTGAACAAGCCGGTCACAAAAGTTTATTTTTGTTTCCCGTTTTTAGTTTGACCCATGTAACACTTGGGCCTCGGGGAACCAGACTTCTCCCAAAGGGTAAAAGAAATAGCATCTGATTTTCCCCTTCCATCCTTGGTCATACAGGCGTGGTCCCTTTCTATCCACACTTTCAATGAGAGCTTCCAACCTGTCTGCAGAAGTTGCCTCTGTGAGAAGGCCACTTGAATTTGGCGAGACAGCAAGTGTCAAACACTGGGTACATGGCTCAGAAAGGCTTTTCTCAGTGGGATAGAGTGTGAGATAGCCAGAGTGCTGGTGAGAAAGGTGCTACAGAGAGGTGCCAGGGGTGACCATTTTCCGTGGCCCACTTTGCAACACATACAAGTCTGACCTTAAGGTTTTGGGGGAGCAGAGCCATGCTATCTACTCTGTTTGCCTTCCGTTTGCTATGGGCAATTTTGGCATTCTTTTTCTGCAGTACACAAAAGGCATGCAGTGGCTGGTTAACACCATGACCATTTCCTGGAAGGCAAATGGTGGATAGAGGCTCTATTGGCTGGGGTTGGGCAGGCTGGGAAGGGTAGGGGTCTGCCATGTGCTCTAGGGCCAGGGTGTGAGGTGGGGGATGCTGACATTCTGCCCAGACCCCCACCCAGGACAGGGCTGCAGGAGCCCAGGGCACGTTGAAGGGGTTGCTTTAGTGCTGCTACTGGGCTGTGTCCTTTTAGTCAGGTTTCACCTTTTGGCTATGTCTCAGTTTTCCCTGTTTGTGATGCAAAGCTGAAATAACTCTCACAGTCTACTAGTTTCATGTAGTCAACCTCTGACCCTACCAGCTGGAAAGCCACTGGTAGCATAGTAATTACTCAGATGATGATTTACTTCATTCTAACAAAGGTAAATGTGTGCTCTCTCTTCACGGTGTGTCTGTGTCACTGACTGGTGCTTCTTTTTGTTGTTGTTGTTGTTGTTTTGTTCATTTGAAGCCCCTGGGAATGCACCCTGTCTTTTCCTCCTGACTTCCTCTCCTTCAAGCCTTCAAGGAGAAGTTATTTTCCATACCTCATTATTTCAAGGCACCTGGGTCAAAGAGGTGTGTTTTACGTGCTGTTCTGACACTGTTTCCAGGCTGCCCATTTTTATGCAGCATGCAGCCCTGCCTTTAGTGGATGGATCACACAGAGTTTGGAGCAGTGAGTGCCTTGACTGTGCTCAGTGCACTGCAGATTTGCAGTTCACCCAGCGGTAACTCTGAGTTTATGCTATATGCTTTGTCTAACACAGCTAATACTTGTCAGAGCTACACTTCTCTGCCTATACAGCTCCGTGTCTCAGTACTTGTAGGGCACTGACAACCACCCTAGCCTGGTGCTAAGAATATTAAGTAAAAAATATCAGTTGTGACAGATTTTTAAGGGAACATCCTCTTGCCTTTGGCTTCATGTTACTGAGTACTATTACTGAATGTAAGGATAGAGAAGGATATGCATATCAACCTAGCTTTGTGTTTATGTAGTGTCTGTACATAAACGAACGCCATCTTATTTGATAGAATGAGTGATGTTAATTTTCCTGGAGCTACTCAAGAAAAGGACATACATCTGAACCTGACACAGCCCTGATATAGTTCTTCCGGGCCTCTTTGTGGTGTGCCTGCCAAGTGCTCATTCCCCAGGCACATGGCAATTTTCTATATAAAGAACAGTTTTAAAAATAACCCATATATATACCTCTTAGATTCAGATTTTTTTTTTTTAAATTTTTTTTTCCTTTTTTCCTATGGAAAACTCAACAATGTGATGATGATATGTAATCCCACATGGAAAGTATATTCACTCTGCTTTGCAAACTGTAACGTGCACAGTCTGGATGGTAACTTGGGACTGCATTTTTCTGAAATCAGAAATGAAACACTTGAACCAGCCTTCCTGGGACTGCAGTCAGTGCGTGTTATTGTTGCCTCCAGGATTTGTGGGTAGGCACTATACTTGGAGGCAGACTTAGGGCCAAGCTAATATTTCCTGTATTCAGTGTTCTAAATTCTTAGGATCAGTTCAATATTTTATTAAATATTTTTAATATTTTATTAAAGTTAAATGCAACATGTTATATTGAGAAGGCCATTCTTGCCCACCAGCTTGTAAATGAAATTCAATAGAAAGGGAGTAGAGACTTCCTTTTAGGGTTTTTTTTTTTTTTTTTTTTTTCATTTCTAATAATAATAATGACTAGTAACTTCTGCAGTGTTATAAAAAGCATCAAACAAACACACAATACTCACTTATATGTATTATACTTACACATCCAGAAATCAGTGCTAGGAATTTCTCTGTCCTGATACAGAACTTTGCTCTGCAGAGGTCTGCATCCAACTGGCCAAGGATCATCATGATTGTTGATGGGTAGAAACAGGCACTTGAGAGGCACAATATAACTCGAGCAAAAGCAGAAGGCTTCAGTAGGTCACGTGAACCATAATACTGAAGTGCCCATAACTCTCTTTTCTGGGGAAGGAGGAAAGCCAATTGATTTACTAGCTTAGCTGTAGACATTTTCTGTTAGATGAGGTAAATTACATCATTGAGTTTTGGAAGAATGATAACAGCGGCCAGCCTTTTCCAACATAATAGATGAACTTCACTCCCTGTGGCATTCAAAGATTTTTTTTTTTTTTATGGTGGACTTAAATGAGAGAAGATTGATACGGTGAGCTGTATTTATTCGGTGTCCTTTAGGGAAAGAAATGTAATTTGAGTGCTCAGTATATCAGACTTGTCTGCATGCATATAGGAAAAATGAGTAGGGTTCATTTTCCAAACATTTCTGCCTAATGCCATTTCAGACAACCTTTATGGTCCCCAGTGGTTTCTTTAGAAGGTCACGGTTCTTCCAAGTCTCCAGTGTCCTTGCTCACTACTCTCGCAGTCTCCTCAGTCTATAATGGAACTCAGTGCGATATTTAGTCAACTGGATCTCAACCAATAATAACAAAGAGAAAGCCTGTGCTAAAGATGCATGGTGTTCATAGAAGTAAGTGTCTTAGTCCCCCTGGTGCAATGAGTGCATCTGACCATGCACTGCAGCATCTGTGGCTGAAGTAAGTCACCAAGACAAAGTGGTCAGGTGTTAGAGCAGGATGCTGATACGCTGAGATACATAACGTGTTGTTTACGGATAGAGTAAGTCATGACTTGGGCAGTTCACCCTCAGCTCATGCTGGTTGATCTTCCTAGCACTTATGAAAATATTCTACAGCCAGTTTTATGCTGTGACGAGATGCCGAATGGCTTAAAATATAGTCTGATCTGCCAGAAACAAATGATTAGGATGGCTGTGCTGCAAAACTTCACTCTGAGTCTATGCATGCTACATACATTACAGAAGAACTGCTTTAGAAATGGTTTGCTAAATATGGCAAATGCAAGAGCTGTAGATTTGAAATGGCAATGTTCAGTGATGTCTGTTGCTGATGACTGTAGTAAATGCTCTCTGAGGTGGCTGACTGAAAATGATAGCGGCAGATGCAAAGAAGCCAAGAAACATACACTTCTATTCTCCTTCCAACCATTGCACATTCTTTATTAAGCAGAATATTAAGTGTGAACAGTATTCATCTCCTAAAGTTCAAATTTTCTGAGGAAACGTCAGATAAATTCCACTCCAGCTTCTTTTAACTGCTTGCTAACTCAGTATCTATTGCAAACTGCATATGGTAGGAAAAGAAAATAATGGGATACTCATCTGGATTCAGAGTAAGGCATCCAAAATTAATTTGAGGAAAATGTCCTCAATTCAGCAAAGTGCTTCAGCTTTAAGCGTGCAAATAGCCAATGAATCACATGCTTAAAGTAAGACTCATGTATGTGCTTCTTGCTAAATTAGGCATAAATTACATCTCCATATCGAACAGCAGCAAAAACCCAGTAAAAAGACAAAACAAAACACACAAAGGAAAGATAACCATGAAAGCTTTGGTTCAGAAGCAATGCTTGCTCAGACGTAATGCAGTCAACGTAGGGTTTGTTTTGTTTTACTCAATCACTTTATTGTTTATTGCTCAGTATCAAAAGGAATCAAACTGACATTGATTAAAGGCCATTGTGAGTTGTAGGTAATATTCATATATTTGAATTCTTTGAATTCTTTCTTTCTTGATGCACATTGTAGGGATAACTTAAAATCATAGAAGACTCAAATAGGGAATCACAGTATGATGCAATCATGTAAACAATAGCACATATGTATAGATTAATACAGATTTCCTTTGCCCACTTGTCAGGTCTGATAAAAAATAGCAAATATTTCAATTCTAACAAACATTTGAGTTTCTTGTTTGAACTGGTGAATATATATATATAAATCATATAAAGCAGAGTGGATTATCATGACTTTTTGTTTTGATCTTTAAGGCGTGTCAGAATCCTCCCTCTTCCTACTAAGTCTACTGGTTGCTTAGGAGAATGAGCTGAGAAATGTTTATTGTTTGCTCTGTAGGAAAGCCATTTATGAATTACTGATATTCCCATAGAGAAAGATATGAAATCAGATACTTTTGATCAGCTAGAAGGACGTGAATTATTGGTGTAGACCATTTGTATTACAACGGATGATGTTTCAGCATCACCCCTGTAACTTCCTCCTCGGCAATTAAGTGATAAGTAAGAGTTGCAAAATGTGCCTCTAAGAGGCTGCAGCCTGATTTGCTCTGTGAGCTTCTGGTCATGTGTAGCACAGCACTGGATTTAATAAGGCTTTGCATAAGGTCAGCTGTTGGGCATCCCAACTATGAGACCTGGGCTGTGCAACACGGATTCAAACTGCCTCAATATAAGGAAGCAGAACAGACAGCATCTTTTTAGAAATAGTGTCAGCTGTGCAAAGGCCTGTACTAACCTGGCAGCATCTGGATTTCTTCTTGCAGTGTTGGCATTTAGGACATCCATTTGTGGCTAATTGCAGCAGTATTAAAAACTGGCACTCAATCTCAGGCTGGTCAAATAAGGCTTGAATTCACCAGGGAGCTTTGGGACAGGATTTAATCTCTATGTCATAATACATATGAAACTGTTTAAGTGTATTTGGTGCAATTGCATCCAATTAAATACTTGGAAATTAGGTTCGCTGTTTTGAAGCATCATAAGGCCCCTGCTTTACAACAGGATTGGCACCGGCTGATCTGCGTAAGTCTGTTTAGTTGCACTGGGACTGAGGGGGCTTACAGGAGGTGCACAGTTGTTAATGCCAAGGAGGTACTCATGTGAGTGAGTGATGAATCTGTAAAACTAATCTAGCAAATGAAGACGACTTTGTTGGGTGAAGACAATGCTAAGACACTCGGTGCCTTAATATCACAAGTTCTGGATTTCAGTACAGTCTTCACTTCTGCGTGGTGTCCTTTCCTAGTGTTTTTCAGTCTTCCAAGGGGTTGGTTAACTGTCTTATTTTTTTTATAAACAGGATTAATATATAAAATCTTGTAAGTGCAATAAACACAGAAAGGTACAAAACATTTCAAGCCTGTGGCACTCTCCCGGCATTCCTCCCATTTTCTGCCTCACCAGATGAGGGTGCAGGAAACACAGAGGGACACTTCCAAGAAGGCTCTTTAATCGGAGGGCAGGCCATCTTTGGGAGCTATGAGAGCAGCCATCACACCTGGCACACGCGGAGAGCTTTTGTTTGTATACAGAGAAAACAAAGGACATACAAGGTTGCTACTCTTTCATAAGGTAAGATTACACAGAAAGAGAAAGCTGCTGACCTCCAGGGCACAGTGCACTTCTTGAACTGACATCCACATGGTGACTCCAAACTGCTTTGATATGAGACTAACATCAGGAATAAACGCTTAAACTAGTTGGTTGATACAGTGGACAGAACTTAGAACTACAGCCACACTTTACCACAAGCATTGGGCTGTAGTACAAGGACAGTTGTTTGACTTGTATTTGTCCCTCCCTCCCAAACACACATCTCCAACAAGAAAGTAGTCCAACAGTTCTCTAAGACACAAGAACGAGACTTGAGTTTAGTCCTTCAGAACAGCTATCTGTTTCCATCAGGGTTGCAATAGCCATCCTGCATCAGAAATCAGCCCAGACTTCTTTTTCTTACCTTTTTCCTATTAGTTTCCAAGGGCCTCTCATTTCCCTAGTGGTTTCTGACTATATTTTCTTTCAGTCATTCCACTTTTCTAATTTCTTAGTGTTGCTGTGGCAGTCTAAACGTCTTTTTCTTCTTGTAGTTGCAGTTTTCCCACTGTTTCCCTGAACATCTGCAAGACAGCCCATCTGGGTTGACACAGTGTGAGATGAGGCAGACAGGCATTGCCAACAAAGGGCTCCTACTGCAGCAAGCAGGCTGTTGCAATCAGATGTTTTCTAAGATGTCTATGGGGACAAAGCCTTTCTTCTTCCCGCTGTATACTTTGATGAAGCCATCGTGTTCCTTTTCTGAAGTCACGCAAATCTGGATGCAAAGAAGGTAGGAAAATAAAAATCTCTTTCTCGTGATGAAGAGACAAATCACTGAAGTAAAGGCTATTTATTTGGTAGGCTGGACACTGTGCTAGTAACTTCTATAGGTAGAATAATCCTTTTTAGGCTCACTGCTTTAACAAGAAACTCAGAGTCATATGTTCAGAGCATTACCAATTCCCCCTGACTCTCTGAAGTGCCACATATAAATGAGAGACATTAAAATCATTCACACCCTCATACAGGATCAAATATTTTGAAGCTCAAATTACGACTTCAACCTACTGTAACTATCATGATTTAGTTGTCTGTGTATGAGATGTGGGTAATTCAGATCATGAGCTATCAGGCTCCCTCAGCAGCTGATGAAAAATAATCACAGTGCCAAGGTGGGTCACTCACAGCAGCTGATCTGAATGCAAGCGTATTCTCTTTGGAATATTTAAGGAACCCAGGTGCTTCTCAGATGGGTAATGAGTTATGTTATTCACTCAGCTCTCTCACCTACAGGTGCCCATGTCTATTATGGACACCAAAGTATGTGACCTGAATACAGCTCTGTGAGTGTGTTTGCACAACTACAGTGCCTAACAGAGGTAATCATGATGGAAACTGTATGATCTTCACAACAGTGCAAGCACTACATCATGTTAAGGATCTGCATTTCCTAGAGACCTTTGTGAACTCAGGTATTTCCATTGTAGGGCCCATCTGAGACTACTTTGGCAATAGATGAGCCATTTGAAAGCACTAGTACTTTGGACTGGGCACTTGAGCACAGAGGCATAAAAATAAAGATTTTTTTTTTTCAAACATCTATACCAAAGAAAGACATATTTCCTATTATTCATTTACAGTTTAAAAATAGGCAAAAAATTTGATGGTGCTATTGAGATCAACTCACTGATTTCTCGTGATGAAAGTGCCAGGTCTTTTAAGCCCTGTATCTGGATTAATACTCACAAAGGCTCTATCTGATGGGTATTTACGGTGTTTAGTTACAGCAATTCAGAGAGCATGAAATGACCCCAAATGGCTAAAAACGTTTCTGACTAAATGCATTCCAGCATGACTCTTACAAATTGCACGGTGACACCTAAATAACATATCTCAACTGTGGGTCGGATTGTCCTCTTATTGCTACATGCCTAAAATTTGCTAGTAATAATGATGCTGCCAGTGGGAAATGAAAGGATATATGAAGGAGGCGAAGATGTTTCATATTTGCCATCTCCAGTATTTGGAAATGGTCAGGTGTATCTCTGTAGGTAAAAAAAAGGGTTTGGAAAACACACGTGCTCATTAATATTCTTAGGTTACCTACTTAATTCTAATTGAATTGCATTCCTGGGGCAGAATGCCTGAGCACACCAGTAGAGTTGACATCCAATTAAAGCAAAATAATGCATTGTTGTTTGGGCTAAATCACACAGAAAGAGAGGGAGAGGGATGTAATTGATGCTGTTTTTGTTCAGGTACTGTTGCAAAAGAGTCTAGCTAATTTTGTGTGATGAATCCCTAGCACAGTAGCAGCTCCCTAGGCAGTCACATCATGACTTGAAGCAGAAATGTGTGTAACAGAGGTATACGGGAAGATTCTTCTGAGTATTACGAGATGTTGGTCTGTCTTTGAGGAAGACTACGAAAACCTCAACAACTAGAGAAAAAGCCTGGAACAAAGCATGAGTTTAAAGTAGGGAAGAACATCTTGATTGAAAGATGCCCATTCTCAGTTGATCCCTTTTGTAGGCTCTCCATAATGGACCTGGCTTGTTAAAAGGAATGCCTGACGCCATCACTATGTTACCTCCTAACTAAAGAAGTCTGACAGACTCTTCCCTGATGTCTTGCACTGTAAGCAGAATGACTTGTGGACAAAAGAAAAACACAGAACTTTCTGAACAGAGGTTTTCTTTATCCTTGGAGTGGAAAAGGACGTCAGATTTGAACTTTAAAAATTGTTTTCATTCTGCTGCTGCTATTCAAGCTCTCCCCGATATCAGTGGGAATGCTCTGCTATAGCAATAGCTGTAGATCTTCACTGGCTATGTGGGAAACAAGGTCTTTCTGCAAGATTTTGTCTTGCTCCCCATACTAATACATTAATACATTAATCAGTCTGCACCCTCACAAATTCCAGCTGAAGTTCTCTCACACTAAGCCCTAAGCCCTGCATGTGCCAGCCCTGGAATGACAGAAGGTTTTCCCACTCTTTCCCAAAGGCATGTGAAAGGCAGGTTGAGCCCAGCTGCAGTATAACACACTTTACTAGTATGGTACAAGTCAGGAGTTCTCCAGGGCTGTAACAGCTGCTGGAGCTTTGCACAGCTCTGGAGATGCTCCAGATTCTGCACTTTCAGAAAGGAGGGAATGCAACCCCACCTTTGGCCACGTTTGTCCTCATCGCCTTTTGTGAGTGCTACCAAGGTTTCCATCCACAAGCCTTGGGATCTGAGTTTCTTAGGTAGGTGTAAATCAGGAGGTTTACAGAGTTTTGGGCTCCACCTGATGAATCAGCTGTCACTGAGGACTAGCCCTGGTGACAGCAAGTATGATGGTTTTGAAGGCACAGCATGCCTAAGCTGCCATCAGACACCCACAGTTCACTGCATCCAACTGGAAACTGCTTGAAATGACAGCTACTCAGGCTGGAGTGTTCTGGGGGCAAGGTGGCTGAGCAGCTATTCCCCTGTGAACTTGGCAGCTACACAAATGAGACAAACAACGTGCTTTTTTTTTTTTTTTCTTTAGAAAGAAAATAGAAAGTGCCCTGGCTCAAGAGTTTATTAATGGAGTAGGCCGTGGGATAAGCAATCACATCTCAGGCTATTTCTCAGTCATCAAGGGATCTACAGAAATAACTGAAAGTGGGATCTGGTATTATAAAGTCACTTTCTCACTCTTTCATCTCGTTTTTCTAAAAAACCCAAAACACACAAGAAAAATAAAGCAAACAACTGCTCAGATCCTGATTGATGTCTGAACTTGTCAACATCTGCCCTTGGAATTTCTTTATCCCTCAGCCCTCAGCAGGGGATATACAAGCAATCAGCAAATGATCCTTCAAGCTGCTATCAGAACTCTTCTGTGTTTCTAAGTCCTGTAGCAAATTCTCTTTGTCCCAGAGTAACTTTGAACTTGCTCTAGTTTTCTGTAGCTGTCTTTTGCTTATCTTCTCTTTCACATATTTCACCTGTCTGTCAGTAACAGGCTAGTTCTGATGAGACAGGAATTTGCTTACGAGGACAGCACAGCTTCAAGAGCTGTTCCGGAGCCTGGAGACAGTGCCAGGTCAAGAGGTCTGAAAGCTCACGCCTTCTGCTTGTCTCTAGGAGTGACAGCACAGGGACATGATGAGTTTCATCTGCTTCTGTCTATGCACTGAAATTCTTGCCTAAAAGTAAGCTCTGTGGATGGAAATGATAGGTAACTCAGTTCTTATGCTAATTTGGCTACAATGTAAAGTATGATGACAGGTTTTATATCAGCTGCTTCACTAGCTTTCAGACCAAGAACACCAGCTTGTTCTTCATGTGACATTTGTTCAGGGTTTTAAAGATGACCTGGATACAAAATGTGCTGTGCTCAGGTTCTAAACTCTTCCACAACTTGTGTGCCACTCAGTGTCTCTGACTGAATGTCCCAGTTAAACAAGACAAGCATCAGTGCAAATGTGAGACAGCTGCAGAGAAAGACCCTTTTTCCTTCAAGCCTAACTGTGAAGGGTAGCATCTCTTTCAGGGGAGGATAACTTCAGCATTGCTTTCCAATCTGGGTTTGTTTCAGTAGTGCAACTGATTTTCAAAGGCAGCTGAGTCATTCTTTAAGAAGTTCAGCCCCTTCTGGAGTACCTCAGGATGAAAAATGTGGGGACCCAGGCAGCAAGGTGAAAAGCCAGACACCAACAAAACATATGAACTAATGAGAAGACTTGAGGCAAGTGAATCCCCTGGGATTGGAGACCCAGGCTGCAGTCCTGCCCTGTTGAGTCCAGGCTACAGGATGAGAGCCTGTGCCTGGGTCAAAGTCCATTTCTGTGCTCTTCTCAGGGTGCTGGATCAGATCTGAATGTAACTGCTGATATACACATACCTAAAAGCCACTTATTATGAAATGGGAGCAACTGGGTGCAGGGGAATTATGCCCTGGGGACAGCAATGTTAACAGCACTGGTTTGGAAGCTGCAGCCATCATGGTTATGGCCTTTTTTGCAGTCATTGTGGAACCTGGATGGGAGATGCTTTCTGCACCAGGGCTAGTTTTCATCAGTGACATTTTTAGAACACATCCTTTGCAAAATGGATCTGTTGCACTGACCTTTATGTAAACTCACAGTCCACATTTGGACGAGGCAGAGAGTTTCTGACTGCTAATCTCGTTATAGATGTCATGGCTGGGGTCGTTTCTGTTTCACAAGATCACTTGTGCAATTCAAAATCAATAGTGTTATTTAATCATGAAGAACTCGGTCCTAATGTGGTTTACATTTGTACGCTTGTAGATGTCAGAGGGGCTGCCAGTAAAGGGTGTGAGCAGGGTTTTCTTAAAGAGGGCATTTACTGTATTTAATTAGGATACTAGAAGAGAAGAAGCAGCAGACATTCAAACAATAGAATATTTTATCTTCTTTAAAAACAAGGCTAAGTCTGCCTTTCTCCTGCACATATCAGATTGAGCCCTATAGTGCCTAGCCTCTTTCTACACTGGTTTCAGGAACTGTCAGCACGCCCTGAACTCCAAGATGTCTCTGAAGCAGTACTGCTTATTCCCAGGCTGAGTTTCATATTCCATAGTGAATTTTTCAAGGAAACCTTTGTGAGGATAAACCCCTGTGTCTTGCATAAGACGTGCAAATGTGCTGCTTTGTTTTCCCCGCAGTCTTGTCCCTGAGTGTTGGCCTTGCCAGAAAAATCTGCGTGAAGCTGAAAACCCAACACGCTATTCACAGGACATGAAAACAACAAATGATTACAGAGAAAGCCTCACCTACTGTGCTTCAAACTTTGAAAATGTCTCTGCTTGCCTGAAATGGAGCCATAGATTCCTTTGTGTAAAAAAAAAATACCCATCATTTTTTTTGCCTTTTTCCTTACAAATACAGGCTCTCAACTCGAGAACATTCACGTAAGGTACAAAAGAGAGGGAGACCTACAGTATAAACCATGGATGTTATGAACCATTATACTGAAAATTCATATTAAAGGCACAGGATAAGTTTTCCTGTTAGCCTTCATCGTAAGAATGGCTCTGAACCCCTGTAAAAACCCTGAAGAATTTCCCCCAGTGAATTAACACAATAAAATGAAGACGATCTGCCATACTATAGTTACAGGAATTTATGAGACCAGTTAATGAGTTTTTCTAGCTAAAGTGAGACTTGACAGGAATTGGTAGCAATGAATAATTTCTCCTCCTTGCTAATCTAAAACAAGCCAGTGCTTTGTATGTAGTACATATATTGTGCTCCCAGGATTCCAAATGCTGTGAGACAGCTAAAATGGCTGCTTAGATCCCACAGAAATCCCCAAGCAAAATGAAAAAAAAAGAAAGGATTCTGCAGAACTTTTTCCAGAAGTCCTATTCAGATGATTTTCTTTTTTTTTTTCCCATGTCCTCCCTTATGTTTAACTCTCTCAGTGGGAGAAATAAACACTGGGGAAATAAAGGATCAAAAATAAGAGAAATACCTGGAGAAAGAAGGAAGGAAAACTGAACTTGGAAATATAAAATAAATCGTTGAAGTAAAAAATTCCTAGTAACAAATAACTTTTCTTTCACAGCACATGTTGTTGTTCCTCAGGAAAGGAAGCATTGTTCTGCTACAAAAAGAAAAAAAAGGGGCAATAAATGGTGCCCTTGAGGAGTTGATCTCTGAGGCAGGCACAGGTCCTGTGGTCTGGTCTGGCTTTGGGTGTCCCTGTGCCCATGGCCCTATGCTGCTACCACATGTTGACCCTGCGCAGGTTGCCAGCTGTCACTGGGGACTGTCACACGAGGCTTAGCTCCTGTATGGGACTACAGGGGCAAGCAGATGAGTTTCTGGAGCACATTCAACCTCAAAATTACTCAAAATGGCCTTGAAGTTTCTTGAACATCCCCTTTTTAAGATAATTAGTGTGAGGATGGAACAGGCTCTCACCACCCTGTGCTCATATGCTGGTTCAGCCTTATTTCTGGCCCCCTGCTTTAACTAGATTTTTATTTCATGTTTGCCCTCAGCATCTCTGTGTTAGAAAGGTCTAAAAAAGAAAAAAAGAAAAAAAGAAGAAAAAAAAAAGAAAAGAAAAAAAGAAGAAAAAAGGGGGATGGACAAATAGGATGGATTCATAATCCCATTTTTACCACCTGCCCTACCACTGACAATGCCTCGCTCCTCATTGCAAACTCCATTGTGAGCCTATTATGATCTAGGGAACTATAGGAAGCTTTTGTGTTCAGATGCTGCTGCCAGACCTGCCCACTTAAAAACTGTGGTCTTGTGAGAAATGAGGCAAGAAACTGCACCCTCACTGTCTGCAGGAGCAGCCACACCGACAGAGTGGATATGGTGTGCCTGCTGACAAGAAAGGACACAGACTGCAACTCTTCCTTTGTGCTGGCAAGCAAATCTCCACGCTCCCATTTCCTCAAGCTTCTGCATTGTTAATCCTAGAGCACAAAAGGTGCCAAACCTCCAGTCTGGCTTTGGTAATGATTTCTTCCCTGTGTGCACAAATATAAACAATAAAAAGAAGAGCTGGGTAAAAAAAAAAAAAAAAAAAATTAGGCACATTATCTCTTTCCAGTAAATTAAGGGCTGCCAAATGTACTAAGCGCACAGGGCAGTTAAAGTACATTCCTGTTACTGTATACTATGCCTTCCTTAAAAAGCTGTGTATATTTAAGGACTGTTAGCGTTAGTGTATTACGCTGCGCCACAAGGCAGCAGCAAAGGTACGAGTTAACCTTACCCACTGCTGGAGTGAAGTATTACAAAAGTTCTGCATGGAAAATATGTAGTCCTGGAGTCCACCCTAATGCTGATTTCTGCTCCACTTTGCTAAAATCAGTGGCTTTTCAGGCACTATAAGGAAAACACCTCCTGGTGATGGGATATACACTGCCAAGGGAAAGGAAGGTGGAACAAAACCAGGCTTCGCAAAATACAGTGATAGAAAGCCAGCTTCCTGTTTTGTGCACGGCTTGGAGGACTCAGCCTGTGGGTGGCCCCCAGCCAGCCGTCCTCACATCCGCATGACCCTATGCTGCAAACCTTACTGTTCTCCATGCAAGTTTTGAGCCAAATTCTTCTCTCGCTTTAGCGAACATTTATAGCAGTGTTATCAGATATACTAAAGAAGTCCAGTAAAAATTCAGTTTGCAAGTGTACTTAACGTCAGATCAAAGGCACACTGCATAATAGTGGCTGTGGCTTCCACCTTGTGAATCTACCCGAATAACCCGAGGTAGAAGGAACTACTGAAAATATGCCAGGTGAATGGACTTTGTGAATCTCCATTGTACGTGGTGTACTATAACTCCCACTTACTGCTTAAATTATATCTTGTAGAGAGGATGTGTAAGCAACATCACAAGCCATTAATGTCTAAAGATATTTTACAACCAGTGAATAAGGGCTAAAGTTAAGATTTACAGTTATTTCAGTGATGTCTTAACTCTGCTCCCGCTGAAGCTAAAGCAATGTGCTATGCTAATATTTAGGTAAGGTAAGGTCTGGAAAGGGAGCTCTAATTAGCTGTGATAGCGTGGAGAAAAGCAGACAATGTGTTAGGCACTCAGGTCTACCTCTACAACTATTTTCCAAGCTGTCCTGAGGTCAGCAGGTAACATGTAAATATCTTTATGAACATCTGTAAGTCTGAAAACTTAGGCCACAATAAACAGGGAGAATGCGTTAGCTGGTTATAGATCATCACCAGGTTAATGGTAAATCTTGAAAACATAACTGAACTGCAGCAAACAGCATCTGTTTGTGTGCATTTTGCACCTTCCCTCTGGTCACATCAGTTTGACTGTTGGATGCTCAAGTCTGGTTAGAATTCAGCCCAGTGGGTCTCCCTGCATTTACCTGGTTCTCTTTCAGAGTTATCTGTCCCTGCTCCTTGCAGCCAATGAACGTCCTGATACATCTGTAAATCTTCTCATCATGTTGCACTCTTTGAACAAAGTTAGCAGGAAAAAATCCAGTTCTGTCGTCAATTTTTCCCTGTGGAGAAAATGTATTGACAGAAGAAACCTGTTAGTAGCTTTAATACAAGTTCAGTATTGAAAATAATGTATTTTTCCCTTTGGAAACGAGACAGATAGATGCAAAATAATTAGCACGTACCTTCCACCAGTCTTCATTGGAGTCTTCCAGAAGAGTGATCATATCCCCTGGCCTGTAATTAGAAGAGGAAAAGTAGATCAGGATGACTCTTAATAGCTATGCTGCATTAGCTCCCAAAGTTACCTTCTAATAGGAAGGCGGTCCTTCCTTGGTCATTTTATCTGAGCATTTACTGCAGGTAGACTCAATGAGGCAGCAAGGTTTTCTTAAATCATAGTAACGTGGGAAGAGAATTGCGGTATATTGAGGCTAGATCTTTATTGTGAGACAGCACCTTCTGTGAACAGGAATTTCTGCTTCCTGTTTAATAAGCAACTGCTTAAAATGCAGTCCCTATTTGTTACAGGCATTATCTTGTTACTTCAAGACATTTTGCATTGTTGGGACACACTACTTTATCATCTGTGTTTTCAAGCTGTGATTGCAGAAGGAAGGCAGCAGGAAAATGGTTCTATTTAACTGACAAAGGCAATTAGTCAGCAGGGATATAATTCTGCCCAGGAATGTCTTTTTTTTCTTTTTTTCTTTTTGTTTTTTTTGAATAGGACATATTTACCTCTATAATGCACAGTGCAGGGTTGTAATTGCTAAGTATCAACATCCAGCTGACTAGTTTCAAAGCAGCGCTAAGAGAATAATTTGGCTGGAAACGCTAATAGTGAAACATGCCAAGCTGGTTTCGTACAGGTAGTTGAACAGTTATTTGACTTCCTTCCCCCCATTGGTGGCACTTCATCAACGTTATTGTGTAATTATAATCGCACTGTGTTGCAGGATGTAAGTGGCAGCCCATTTGCAAAATGGATTAACCTCAGAAATCTGTCTACTTGATAAGAGGCATCTCTTTGATCTTAATAAAATTAATGGTTGACCCCGAAGTATTCATCTTCCTTTGCATGTCATGTTAGTCTCCTTGTATCAGTGAGGTATCAGTACAAGAGTCTGACAACACATTGAGAACATGTGATAAATAGAGAATTTAATGGGCTCTTGCAGACCACACGTAGAAGACATGCACTTGTCCAACTGGAGAGCTTCTTTGGTCTACTTGCCCAACAGTTATCACTGCTGCAGACAAATGGAGATATGGGAATTTTCATCCTGAATTTTTAGGTTTCAAAAGTGCTATCAATAAGGCAAAAGAGTAGCCTTTTCCCTCCTTGGGAAGCTGTTCCATTGTGTTTGGAATAATTAAATGTTCTTGCTGTGAGAAAGGAATTTAGAGAAAAAGGATGACTTGTTACCCTTGTGGTAAAAAGTTTTTTCCATAGGAAAGGACATCCAATTCCAGTTAATATTTAATATAAGGTACTTGGTTTTTGAAGGAGCCCAGAGTGTCACTCCAAAGTGAACAGGCTGTAATGTTACTGGCACCCTGACACTGCAAGGAGGAACATCTTCAACAAGAAAGATTTAAAGAGTTCCATCTTTTAAACAACTTCCAGCCTGGTAGCTACAAAAAAATACTTAGAAGAAAATAAATGTCAGGTTGTCAGAGGAAGAGGGTAACTGAACCTGAAGTCTTCCACATCAATGGTCTGAGTACTGAGATTTTACATGCAAGACCTGCAAATGCAGCTGATACTTTTCAGTACAGGACTAACAATGATGTTTCTAATCTCCCGAAAGGATTCATTAATAGAAGTCCCAAGTGAACCTATATTACTTTTCTTGCTTAGACTTAGGCTGCAATATCCCTGATGAGGGACAACCTGCTTGGTGTTCACTGCTTGTTGAAATGACTCTCTGGTCTTACCCTGTTATTTTTCCTCTGCATCACAGCCCTGGACAAGTGCTCTGCTCTACATCAGTGTTCTAGATTTCAGTAGGTGCAAAGACAGGTGTTTATCAATGCAGTATCTGACACCAAGAGTGCTTTACTGCAGAACTTGCTTTACGCACTGTAAAATATGGCCATCTCTTAAAATAAGCTTGTTATTGGACTATCCATTTTTACTGAAGCCAGAGCTCTGGAGAACAAGACTGAATGCTTCCACTGCTGAGGAAGGAAGAAATCAAGGTTGTGTCAAATACTAATTGCTGCTGAAATAAAGACTGTCATTGCTCAGCTGCAGCAGTCTGCTGCCCATTGCATGCCCTCAGACATGAGCTCAAATCTCCACAAATCTCTCTTAATGTTTCCTTCCAGCTCACCTCCTTCCTCTGCTAGTTCTCTTCCCTCTGCTAAGATGATCACCATCCAGTCGATCCCTGACTTGAGCTGCCAGGACAGTATATATCAAATCTTGATAATACTGCTGTGCTGAACCCATCTCCAGAAACTTAAATTTGCTGAATGAAAATTCATCCAAATGACCTGAATCCTTCCCTGCAGATACCAAACTGCATTACTAGCTATTTGGCATCACTTATGAAACAGTGTTAATCCATGTATTAGTGAATTTCTGGCCATGGGACAGATAACTTTGCTGCAGCCTGGTGATGCTATTCCAAAACCTGGCTCTTGTCTCCATGGAAAGAGACTGTCGGTAATGACTGTTCAGGTTGTAGGCCATTGGTTGTTTTGGCCTTCTCTGGGAGGGACATGGGAATTTTGGGGAATGATGCATTATCTGGTTGTCTGTGTCTGGCTGAGGATGCCATAGGAAAACTGCTCAGGATGAAATACACCCACATAAAGAAGCAGGATGCAAAGTGGGATCCTTCAAGCAGAATGGCTGGCAAGTTGCACTACAGGTCACCATAGCCTGCGGTTATTTCCTGAAGAGCTGTCATATGTACAATAGTGATCAGAAAATGATAGAAGAACAGAATGATAGGGAAACTTGTCATTTCTGCCTTACATCCCACCCATTCTTTCCAGTGCAATGAGAAGATACAGCTGGATATACTAAAAAGGAGATGCTGGCAACTGAGAAATTTCTGTCAATTCCTTAAATTTTGTGGCAAGTGCATGACTATTATCATGTAGGGAATGCCTTGGAGAGAACTGACACATCTGAAGTCAACAGCTCTAACAAGGCCCTCAAAATATCAACAGCATGAGTCTATCTTATTGCACTCAAAGAAAAGATGCTCTTACACTTCGGTGGGTTTGGATTAGACCCTGCAATGCTAGCAACTGATGCAGAACTGAGGCAGGAAGTGTTAAAAACTAATCATTGACAAGAACACTTTGCAAAGCTCAGGATGTATTTTCTAGTGTGAAAAAAAATGCCATCCAGCAGCTGGACATCTTTCTTTTTTTCTTATCCATGATCTAATGGGAGGGAAAAATCAAACAGGACTTACAAAACATTCAGCATTAAATAGACAACTGATGAGGAATTCCTAGTTGAAAATTTATGTTTGAAAATGATGAAGTAACTGAAAACTGAATATTTTCTAGTGAAAAGCCCACTTAGTTTGCATGCATTGAATGAAATAATAAATATTTTGGGCCTTTACCTCATCTCCAAGTCTTCATTTTCTTGTGGTACAAATTTGTACAAGGCAACATAGGTGTTCATTTGTAACGTGCTTTTATAAAATGGTCCCTTTAAGAAAAAAAAAAAAAAAAAAAGATAATGAGAAAATGTTAATGTGTGCATGTAAAATATTTAAGTGTAACGTATAGCCCCGTGTCTGAAGCTTACTGACACTGGAAAACCCAGGAATTTTGTTCACATTGTTACATTGAGGAACCAAGGTCTGTTACTCCAAGAGATTAGCCAAAATCTTATTGCTTTCAGATCTTGGAGGACTGTTGCCTAAATACATTGTGGGGCACCAACGCAATAAACGTCTTCATGGAGAAATGAGTCCTTGAACCCCAAGATCAATTTTATTGCAGAAATATGAACAACTTGGTCTTTTGGGTGATACCATAAAAGCAAGCTTAAGTTTTACTCCTTCTTAACATATGAATGTTGCAAGCCCCACAGTATACTGCTGGCATTATATAATATATCTTTTATAGAGGCCACATTACAGATGAGCTCAACCTGTAAAGTGCACAAGTCCAATGAATGCAGAGGGAAAATGAATTTCTTAAACAGAAAGTTATTTGCTCTGGGCTTCCTGCAGAGAAGACTGGCTACCCTTTTGCCTCTCTTTCTCTACTGGAAATCTGCAGGAAAAAAAGCACCTAAACCAAACCCTGGGTAATTTTCCAAATTATGTCAGTTCTGTGATTTTTATGTTACTGCTGTTCTGCTGTAATGACACGGCTCCCACACTGGATATTTTATGTTCATAACATCAAATTATAATAACCATAGGAACATAAAAAGGTCCATTACTGGTCAACCAAAAGAGCCATCCAGTCCCATATAGTGCTTCCAACCATAGCCAGGGGCCCAGAAATGGAATCATTATGTGACAGGCAGATATTAATGTTTGCCCCAGACAGTGCCCCCAGCAGTCCCACTATAATTTAGCAACTAAAGGTCCTCCCCAGTCTGTATTATACATGTCTGCCCATCCTCACTGAGTTCTCAGAAAATTTTTATCCGTACCGGGGAATTTATACTTTTTGGTTCTTCTCCAAAGTGTTCTGTGCCATTTTCAGAATATGTAAACACTAAAATAAAGCAAACACATGACATATTAGAATAGGTTAAGGCACTTCACTTCAGCAAGGTCAGCTTCGTTCTGTTAAACTCTTCCCCTTACTTTCTTTGATCCCTTGTCTCATTTGAACCTTTTTACACCCCCAACAAAACCAGGTATTCCACTGAACCTACTGCATGGCTCAAAACCATTTATATCCTGAAGATTTTAAAGTCATACTAGATAACCAGTTTTGATTGGATGGCTATAGGTAGATACAGCACAGAACTTAAGTCTCCCAAATGCATTACTATTTAAAGTCCTAATGTCTTTCCTTCACATTGATGCTGTATTTTTGTGTTTAGGACCAGAAGAATTTCCATTTGAAAGCAACTACAAAATCTGATGATTGTATACAAGCATTATTAAGAGAATTTTGCAGCCAAAAAACCTTCTTCCCTTTCTGTATCTTCTGTCTCTACATGTTTGGTGTAATTCTTTTTCCTTCTCTCCAGCAAACTCTGCCTGAATGCACTGGCTATGCCCTCTCCATCTGATCACACACGGACACTAGAAGTGCTTCAAAGTTGAGATGGGTTGTCTGAGACACAGACCTATATGTTTGAAAATGTGCTTCTAAGGCAGTAAATCAGAAACTCATGGAATAAACCAAGAATCACAGCTTATAACTGACCCGACTGGTACCTGATACAAATCAGCTACACTATATTCACAATTGCTTTGTGACATGACAGGTATCTGTCCCCGGTTATCTCCCTGGAAAGACCATACTGGCTTTATTAAATTGATTGAATCCCCCTTTACATTTTAATAATTGCTTGGTGTTTTATGCTTCTGGATAAACTCTGAACATGATTGTAATATCTGGAGTCCTTCAGCAGCTAGAACCAACAGCATCACCGCCATCCATTTACCCCTGCAAGTGTTTCAAGCAGTTCTGAATTCTGTAACAAGAACTTGGAGATCTCCAAAACAGTAAAAAGTAGCAGGATGATTGTTAGAGTGGATTTTCATTCTATTTCTCTGCAATACGGTTTCACATATTCAAAGAAAGAAGAGGCCAGGGAATCACTAAATGGCTGAATTCCCTTCTCTTTCTGCTCTTACACATTCTCACTTTTCTTCCATGAAAAATGCTACTGTGGCTATTCTAGATTGCCAATGACAGCCAGGTAAAGCCTTTGAAGAAGTTTTATGAGTTAAATAGTAAGGCTCCTTGAGAACAGTTGGTTGTACTTAGATCTTGAAGAAAGCATACTGTTCTTGTAAAGGAGGAGACAGATAAAACAGTAGACACAGCATGAGTGAGAAAGATTTTCTACAAAGGGAAACGTAGCAATGAGCACACAAAAACACATGTACTCTGATAAAATGTAAGACAATTTTAAAGTAATAAAGTCTATTGTGCGAATGTGAAGTCTGCGTATGAGTTGATACATTTAGCCTGAAACTGCCCCAAGTTGTCTCCAAGTGGTTCAATCGTGGCTGACCTGGGGGTCTCATTGTGCTCTCCACCAAGTCCTGCGGGGAAAGGACCCTGACTCTGCACACTGCCACCAGCACCAAAAGGGAGTACTTTAAGGAAAAAACACTTTGCAGTATCCTGTAGCATAGGGGTGTGCATATACCTGGCATCTGTGTAGAGAAGTCCTACTTATATTTCTATGTTCCACTTGCTTTTTGTTCAGTGGAGAAGGAGGTAAGAAAATTGGACAAGTTCTGGTGAGTGTCTGGAGAGCAAGCTGAGTAAATAGGAACCGTTTGGACTTGTAGAAAGTCTTTCAGAAGAAGATGTGGAAGCATTTCAGCAGAATAACACATTTGGGGGAATTTCTGCTTGGTAATAGAAAACAAAGCCTGGTTACTCATGTGCTCCTTGTGAGCTGTGGAGGGCTCGTGGACCACATACAGATGACAATTCACAACAGCAAAGGAGTATAAGTGGCTTAGAGGAGGCTGAAGGGCTGGTGATTAGGTATGTCAACTTACTTAGAATTGTAAACCAGGCAGGTTTGCTGGATAGTTTGTGTACCAGGGCCTGAAATAATCCATCACCCCCTGAAGTTGCTGTCATATGCCTATAGAGCTGATTCCATTGCCACACGTGCTGAATTCTTTCTGCTTTTTCTCTTTAAACAAGGAAGCTCAAATGTGCATGTTCCTAAAATCTTGTTTGCAGAATGCAGGTTTTTATTGGAATAAAAATAACTGGAATGAACCTGATTCATCAAGGCATTAATGTGGAACTGCCTGATAAAGAGGCAGTGGACAACAGTAGAAAAAGGAGTGGTGAATCACCCTGCAGCAACATTTTGAATTTACTTTGTTAAATTTTTAATCTCTGTTTAGTTCATGGTCTCTGGATATTTCTAGGAGGCACCAGAGTCTGAAAGCTCTGTTGTTCATGTCTCTACAAAACACAAATCCACCTCCTTTCATATTTGCTTGCCCTCGCAGCAAAAGAGGAAAATAGAAAAAGAAAAAAAACCAAACAACAACCAAAAAACACCCAGAAAAACCCAGAGATTCTGACAGTCTGAAAAGGATTTTACCATTTCCACAGCTTGTGCAAACAGTGCGGGCAGTTTATTAAAAATCTACCAAGGGGAAATTTTTGGAGTGACTGATGCATAATTTATATCCCGAGCCTCTGAAGGATGGATTGTAAAAAGCCAGTGATGATCAAAGGAATCGTTAATGTGCCGCGGAAGTTATTTGGAGGTTTGACACATGCTGGGTTTTTTAAAGTAATCTCTTTGAGTAAGTTCCTTGAATGCCTCTTAGTGCATTCAGTGAAGGCAGATCTCACAGCAAAAGAAAAAGTTTCTTTGGGTTTCAGAAATTAAACTGCTGTTCAACAGTGAAAAAGAAGTTATGAGGAAACTCAGGCAAGGCCAAATTAATCTCAGGTGGGCAGGATTAAAAAATGTGAAGTGGGCTTAATTCTTTAACCAACACACATCGGTGAGATGGAAAAGCTAAAAAAATTGTCATGAGAAAGAAGATGACATGGATGGGATGCTCACAAAACTGAAGGGAGGAAATGACTGAACACAGTGAGAAGAAGTGATAGGAACACTTGGAAAGGAAGGAATATGGAGGAGACGGCATGAAAGTGGAATGAGCAGTTAAAGCTGGCGTCTCACCCACATGAATTGTCAGCTGCATGTAAGGAGCACAAGGGGTCTAACAGACAAAAAAGCTATGTTCTCTGTGATTTATATTTGTAGTGTACATCTCATGTGAAGTTTACCAAAGTAGCCTCATTGTGCTAGAGCACTCACTGATGGCTTGAGCCTGAAGTTTTAGTAAAAGTGCTCCAACCCACTCTGTACTTATTGCTTCCCTTGCCATGACTGAATTCAAAAAGAAGGTCATGTACATTATCCCACAGTAGCTGAGATTTCATCACTCATCTCTGGTCTCAAAAATTCTATCATGCCAATGCTGTAAAAGCATTACTCCCTGAAAAGCAGACAAAGGAATCGGCTATTAATATTATGGAGACAGATTCTGTAGCTGTACTGAAGAAGATGCAATTACAATCAGGATTCATTGTGATGTATATTTTACAGACATATGGATATTATATGAATCATTTCCTATACTGAAGAGATTGCAGTATATAGAGACATGTAGACAAGTCAGACATATGGAAAGAGAAAAAAAGTCTTAGTTTTATTCCACGTTGCCAGTGTGAAACTGAAACTTTTTAAGTGACTGGTCTAGAGTTGTGAAACACAGGAGATAAGGAGTAGACCTGAACATTGTCCAGTGTCAGGTCTGGACAAAACAAATGATGGAAACCAGGGGCTTGGATCTCACCTGACACTCAAAAAATCATTCCCCTAAATTCCTTCACTAGCTTGTTGCCTCACTCACCTCCCCCTTCCAAAATCAGGAACAGGTTCTACACAAGGCCATCACATGCAAAGATGCCATCCTGGCCTAGCAGCACTCACCACTGTTGCTGCGTCTCCTGCTTATGTCAAGGCTGCTATCGGCTTCTTCAGGAACTTCTGCCAGATCAGCTGTCTGCAGGGACAGAAAGAGCAAATGAGATGGGAAAAGCCAGGGAAAGTGAGCGACGAGGTGAAATAAAACCTCACACAAGCCTTTGGGGAATGCAGCAATTGGGTGCTATCAGAGCAGAGTAAGTCAGCTCAGGGACTGCAGAAAACATCAAAGCTGGTGGTGCTACTTTATAGGGAGCAATAAAAGCCCACAAAGAACTCTAGAAAAAATTTCCTGTCTTCAGCACACAACATTTTTGCAGTGTAAAGTAAAGTGAAATTTAAGGAATAATCGACTGTGTTAAACAATATGAGTGTCTGTATAAAACAGAAGTTTGGGGAGATTGGAGATGATGAAGATTTTCTAAATAGATGACTACAGAATAGACTGGCCATTAATTGAAATATTGACTAACAATTTATTAACCTCGAGCACGTTTTCCAGTAAAATTACTGTAAAAGAAGTGTGTGATTTTAATTCCATTAACATTCTGTGAAAAAAAAAACCACAAAAACAACAGTGAGTGTAACGGAGTCGTGAAGTCAGCCTTGAAATATCTGCCTTAGATTTCTTTTTAAATCTGGCTGGTATAGTTAGAGACAAATGAAGCTCAAATATTGTTGTTAGAATTACTATGATTTGTTATGTGTACCATATTAATGTCAATCGTGATTAGGGACCCATTGTTCTAGGACACAGGAAAACATGGGATGACAAAATCCCAAGCCTCACAAATGCATTCTGCGTAAGGCGCTGGATTCCTCAGCTGGGTAGTTGGCTTCTCCATGTATAGCCTGACAGGAACCAGGAGCTGCGCCAAGAAGCTCTGTCCGAATCTAACCTTAAGGAGCTTCTCTTTCTGAACTTCCCACCTACGACTTCTTTTGGATAAAACATCACCATACAAACAAACAAACAAGCAAAACTTTAAACTGAAGATTAGAACGATGCTGCCAATATGAAAAAACTGCTAAAAGTCCTCATATGCTCCTAAGCTTTATTTATTTCTTGTTAACAGGATTTTAAAGCAGATGGAAGGATTTAACTTAATTATTCCACAACACTCTAGACTTTTACAGAATACACATGTCTATCTGGTGTTTTGTAGACATCTGCCTGCATTTCATGATAAAAATAACAACCCAAATGAGGAATATCCACTGCCTTTGTGTAGAGAGTGCAAAATCCGAATTGCTTCATGTTTGTTTTTTTTATATGATTTTTTCCTTTCATTAATATTTACAACAATACTTTCATTTTAGAAAATATATTAGCAATTCATTATATTTCCTAGGAATTTTATTTCTTAGCTACTTCTCAATGCAAGTAACAGTAGATTTATGCTGTAGCGATTATCATGTCTCTCTTATTATTTTCACAGCCTTCTACTTTATTTTCTATGATGCACTGTTTTTAGACTTCACCCTTTAGGAAAAGGTCATGCTTGTCTTCCACCTTGTACAAATGGGTCACCCCTGGGTGAGAAGGGACTGTGATAGAAATGATAACAATGAGTCAGAGTAGAGCATAGCTAGGGGTTGCTAGTTGCTGGGTGGGGGTGGGAAAGACTGGCTTTGGTGAAATAGCAAGTTGCGACTATTTTTCAGCCCACTGCTGTGGCGTGCTCCTCAATCTTTATGAACTAGCATAAGAATTAGCTTCATGCTTTGTTGGGTACTACTGCATATGGGATGTGCACTGACTGTCTCTTCAGCATATAACTAATCCAAAACCTCCTGAAATAACATCACTTACGTTTCAGGACTTTTCAGACAAGAAGTATATGACACAGTCTAATGGAAATGGTAGAGGCACAAAGCTGCTTTTGGGAAGACTAATAAGAACTGGAATCACATTTATATCACCTCAAGTGACTTCCTGTATAAATGTGGGTTGCAGAAGCACATTTTGAAGAAAGCAGTAGGTAGTAAATCTGGAACATATGGCTACTTTCTTTTACAGGAAATGCAGAATCCAGGCTGAAAATCACAGTGGGTGCATCCACACTGCTCAGTTATATTAAAAATACCTTGGCTAGTTCAGAGCGAGATGGTATCTCTACTCTGGGCAGACATGAGCTTCAGCCCTGGCAGTTGTAGAGGCAGGGCACGGCTCCTGGGCTTGTTGCCTATGCTGTTAACTATTCTTGGCAGGTACAACTATACTGCTCTGAGCTTGAGCTAACCCTCTCATGGCTTGGACACATTTGTGAGGTGCAGTAGGAACCCATCCCTGGTGTCCCTGGTTTTGTCCCATGGCAGAACTCTAAAACACTCCTCAGCTGTCAGGGTCCAGGCACAATTGAGCTGCAAAGTCTCAGTGATGCTGTGAGCCTCACAGCTGTATTACTGCTTCTGTTTCTAGAGGAAAAGAGCAGCACAGAAGGGATCAGGAAGGATCACTGGGAAATAATTTTATTCCCTGCGTGTTATTAACTGCATGGTGTCTAAGGGCTCTTTATCACCCCCTCCTCTGTCCACTGGTCAGTGCCTGCTCCTTGGTGACATATCACAGTCCTGAAGCTCTATTCACACATTGTTTTGATCAGGGTGGGGTCCATCCCTGTTTTTTGTTCTTGACTTAATCCACAGGCTTGCACCAGCAGAATTTGAGATTTCACATGCCTGTTTATTCTGTTCTCTAGTATCTTCTATTTTCTGAAAGCTGACACGTTTTACATTCATCCCCAGCCTCACTACTCTGCAGAAATTCCCATAATGAACCTGTTCCTCATTCTACACCCACACCCTACCTCATTATGATCACCTCTCTAGGGAAAACACAGCATTCATGATTTCTATGCTTGAGTAGTCATTCATAATTCAACATAATGCTTTATTGATTTAGAAGGCAATAACTGCATTTGTAGAACTTCTGTTTCAAGTAAATGAAATAATTGAAAGAAAGAAGTGTAATCACAACGTGACAGGTGGTAGAGTCACTTTGGGTTTTAAAAAAGAATGAGAATTACCAAATTCCTTTTAAGGCACAAACGAGAGTGGATGAAGGACATGTCCTTTAACAACTCCCTTGCAGATTTCACTCAGTTCTTGGGTAAATTTGTCTTCTTCCCATCTGAGAAATGAGTATCAGTTTAGAGACCACCTGTGCCATCAGAAGTCACCATTCACTCAAGTGAGTGAGCATATTTTTAAATCCTAGGAAGACGCTCTACCAAACGTGCTCAAGGTTAACTTAAGCATGTAAATATTTGCACAGGGGCCTGGAGATCAAGTCTCACAGTGTTTCTGTGGATTGGTAACTTTTTTTTCAGATGTGACCACAGGAAAGATGGTCAGATAGCTTGGGTCTAATTTTTAGACATGACAATCAGCTCCAGACTGTGGAGCAGTTAGTTGTGACTGCTTGTTGAGATGTGGGAGAATCTCTTGGTAAAACATAAAAGAGATAATCTGACCTCATGGATGCCAATACTGTTAAAATATCGTTTTTCTCTTTGCACTAATTGTCAAGTGGTATTATTAAACTAAGCAGGGATTTACAACAGGCAGGGCTAAGGGAACTCTTTCTTCTCTTGTCCTCAATTCTCCACTCTCTTGCCATGGTCCTGAATAAACTGACTTCCATGATGGATGGTAAGTTTTAATACGGAGGCGAAAATCTTTTTGTCTGGTTATAACAGGCTGAGAATAACTGTCAGCATTCAAGGTTTGGGGAGAGTAGCTTAAATCTGTGATGTTTATCTCATGAGAATAAAAGATTATTCACTTAATTTGTATTTTTCTCTTTTTCTCAGGAGTCATCTAAAAGATACTGAGTTTATAAAAATAGTGTTTTCTTGTCTCATCTTGGGAGCTGGGACCGATCTTGCTGGTGTTTTCTTTTAGTGTGTGTTTGTTTTACAGCTTGAAATACAAGTTTTGTGAACTCCTGTGAATGAGTAAGTACTGCTTCTCCACAAAGAAAATGGAAGGAAGATGTGGGATACTTACAGAGTTCCTATTGGGAGAATCAGACCCACTTCCAGAACTTCCCTTCTTGGTTTTCTGGGCTAAAGAAGTCCCAAAGCGGAGAGTTTCATACACAGGATCAACCTTATTGCCACAGGCTGCAATGGAAGGAGAAAGTATATATCTCGATCCCTAAAAGATATTTCTGCAGTGATTCCTGCTCCACTTGTTGAAACATCCGCTTGTACTGACTTACTGTTGAAAGACTATCTTTATAAAAAGCATCTGAAGGCCTTAATATAATTGGCTTACTTTTTGCTGTATCTTTGCTCACATTAAGATTACATTTCCTTCACACAGGCTCTCTGAGTCCCTGTCATTGCCTCATCTCAGTCCATCTGCCACCCTCCTTCCCTAATTTCCACCAATGCTGACATGAATGATTCAACATACATAGGTTTTAATGCATGTTTCCTGCCTGTTCCCACCACCAACTTCTTAGACTGCTCTCCATGCTACATACTTGATGGTAAAAAACTTGCATCTTCCCTGAGCATCAGGGTGGTGTGTGTAGGCTTTCACCTTTTTGCTATTAACCCTCACAGCACTGGGATAATATGGATAAATAAGATGACCTGGATCATCCCGGGAAGGTGTTGATAGCACCAGTGTGGGACCATGTGGGATGTGGGGCAGTCATAAGAAGTTGCCTGCCATTGGAAATGCATTCCAGGTTGCTCATTATAGTCTAGGAGTAGCCAGAAAGGCCACCACCCCCACTGGCATGTCTGATCATTTTCACTCCTATACTCTCCCTCTCTATCTAGTCCCAAAGTAATATCACATGAAAGAGAAACAAACATCTCCAATTGGCATGAATGGATCCAGATGAAACCCTTTTATACATACAACCTTGTTAGACCTCAGCTTCCCTTGTCATACCATGCAGTAGATGCTTAGAATACAGCATCTTAGTAACACCGTATAGGAGAAAACTAGGCAAAGTACTAAAAAAATGCTTGGGATTTTGATTTTTGATGGGAACAAAGTACATCTCATTTTTAAGTCAGAAATTGCTCAGAATGCTTAAATTACTTGTGACAAAAATGACAATGATGGATGGTTTTTAGAAAGAGAAACTTAGAAGAAATCTATGTAACTGACTTCTTTTTTCTCTAAACAACAAAATAAGTGTTCTCAGGTAAACCATTTAAAACTGACTGTTTACTTTTGGCATTCCTCTTTTTATACTGCCAGATTTGCCTGCTCAGAGTACTTCTGGCTGGGGAGAAGTATTATTGAGGATCAACTCAATTTCTCCATTTCAGAAGTTTTTCTTTTCAGGTATGACAGTGAGAAAAATGTGATTTTTTAGATACTTGGACAAACTGCAGAAACATTCTGTAAGGAAAAAAAAGAGAAAAGTAAAAAGGGTGGGTGAAAAAAGAACAAGAACCTTACAAAGTCCTATAAGGGCCAGACCAGTGGTTTAAATGCATCCACTGTTGTGATCTCTGCCTCTTACATAGCTCTTCCCGGCTCAGAACTTCACTTCAGTGTTCCGCAGTTTCTTCCTAAGTTCCTTACTTTGAGCTCATATAGTTGTTATTATAAATACAGTGATTACTAAGAAGTTACATGTAGGGGGTTTTGAGTGAAACACACAATAAACACACCCTCTCCTCTTCCAGCTTTGTATCTTTGAAGTGGTCCTTTCCTGTGATGGCAGAAGGACATCCAGTCACTGAAAGGAGCTGGAAGGCAGCTGAGGGCAAACACCATGGCTGGAAGTCTGCCGCTGCTGTTGCAGAGCACTGCCAAGGGAAGACTGAATGGAAAAGCAATCAGAACCTACCAATAGGCATCACTTCTTTGATGCAGCCAAACTGTTCATGAATGAGAAGTGGTGAGCTGTAGTACCGTCGAAATCCCTTTGGCTGGAGGGAGAGAAAGCAAAACCATGTGAAGCGCATTGCTGCCATGACCGACATAGTAGAAATAACCTCAGCTCTTTGGCCAGTGGCATAACAGAGCTTTTTTATTTTTTCTGCAAAGTGTGGCGAGACTGGAAATTTGCCTTCTGTTGTTGAGTCACGGTGGGGTGCAGAGATTGGGGTTTTATTTAATTTTTCTCCTGGAAAAAGCTAATTTCCCGTATTTGTGTGGAAAAAGGAGGAGCTCATTTCCAGCCTTTCTTTTCTTTTGTCTTTCACAAAAGCAACACTAATTAATTGCAGCAGAAGTGCTGAATCATTAGATGTTCTGAGACGCTCTGTGTTCCCTTCTCCATTTCTTATGTGATGTGAATTTGCACTGTTTTGCATTTGCTAAACATGCATCTATTCTTCCCCATGTTTTCATGTATCAATTTTTCAGGTTTTTCTAAAATTTGCTGCTGACTGACCACAGTTTCCACTCCTTTTTATTTTTATTTTTGCCTTGCAAAGTCAAAAAACTCCCCAAGTCATCGCCACATGCCCCCTAAATGTCTATTTGTAGAGAAATGCACTATAACAACTCAACCTACAACATAACCAGCACAGCCAATAACAGTACCCTGTATAACTCTATAGACAACTCTTAGAAGACTGAATATTTCTTGTTATATTTCTGTTTGTCATCCCAGGTTGGAAATACTTCAGGCAAATGCTGAGTACCCAAAATGAAGGTGCTAACACCTAAGCCATTGGAAATGCCATTCAAGACATTAAAGAGTCACAAAAATTCTCTCAGATCTCTGATCTCTGCAGTTTGTGAGAACTTCTAGCCATAGTGAGAAGTGGAAAGGCCTCATGAGGATGTGCATATTTTCTGTGTCTCACATTCAGTGTACATTAAAAAATTATACAGAACTAGTTCTTTCACTAATGAGCTGCAGTATGGATTGAGAATGAGCAAAGGGGCTGATAAACTTGGTTCCTTACAGAAACAAATTCCAGATTCCCCAGCTTCAGTTTAGACCCAAACTAAATTCAGACACCACATGAACTCATAAAACTCCCATGACTCTGCTGGAATTCTTCCTGCTATAAATTTGGCCTCTTGTTTTCTGTTTTTGTAAACCGATCACCACAAGAGTTGAGGCTGGAATCAGGCAATGTGTGAAACAATCAATGTGATTTAATATTTGGCTCGTCCCAGGCCTGCAGTGAGATAATTTTGCTCTTCATGGATCAATTTCCTTTATATCAGAAAGCACCAAACCAGGACAATGATTATTCTTTACAAGCATAAAGATTTGCTTCAGGACTATGAACAACAATAGCAATCACTGAATATACTTGAAAAGATCTTTCCAGGTAGAAGTAGGTTTTCTAGTATTTTTGAAGACTATGCATGTTTTTAAAATCACTTAACATAGCAAGGCTGTTTACACTTAGTTCAGATTTGCCTTCATCTGGCACATGTTTTGCAATAGAATTGAAACTATGGCTTAGGTCATTTTGTCATTTTAAGTTGGAATTTTTTCCAATACAGTTTTCTGCCTTTGCTGATAAAACAGGCATTAAGGTGCTGTGTGCATTACAGGGCAGGGCTCCTCCAAGCCTCTCCTATTGAAAGACTTAGGCAAGCTCTGTAGAGTCTCACTGTGAAATATCTTTTAGTTTTCTTTTTAAGATGAATTATGCTTATTCTTCAAGCCCTAACAATGGAAAACAAACAAACAAACAAAAAAAAAAGATCATGAGAAGGATTTTTCATCTGTTAAAATCCACTGAAATATTTTGACTAATTGGTAGCTTTCCCCACAGTGATTTCCACTACAGTAAGTACAGTTCAAAGTATGGGAATTAATTATAATATTCAGCTCACTTTAGATTATGTAACTGTGTTTTCAGCTAAATGCCAGCCAGGGGGTCTGGCCCACAAAGCAACATGCCCCCCCACTTCACTTGCAGCCTTGGGCTGCTTACTTACCAGCTTGCCCATGCAACGCTGTTGTCCAATACTGTCTGCACACTTGTGGTGGATGCTCATCTTACAAGCCTTACAGCGCAGTCCATGCTTAGCGTTTGTCCCTGTGAAATGGACAGAAATGATTTGATTAGACAAAATCAATAGTTTCCATGCACTTAACGAATTTCCATGCATTTAATGAACGACCTGAAAGAGCTAATGGGGAGGTCAGTGGTGGTAGTATAAATACTGATGGCAAACTTTGCCTTGCCTACTTTTTAATGCAAGTTTATACACATTCTTTTATTGAATGAAAAGACAAGAGTCTTTTCATTTCAGGCAACTTCTACTCCAGGCTACTTCCGAGGCTGGTGCTGCCTTTGGATATATATTAGATTAGGCTCTGTTGTGTGATAGAGTGAGGATGCTTCCTTAGCATTGCCTATCAGTGTACCCAAGGGGCTGCCACTCTTGCTTCCTCAGATCAATGTTCAGGGGCATGCTGGAATTGCTCCTTGCACCTTGCACATCCCTGAGCTGGGCAGCAAGGATGACATAAACCTGATCTTATTCTCCTTCACTGCCAATAGAAAAATCTGGTGACACGTATTAGGGAGCTCCAGCAGAAATGTTGCCATACAGAAGCAGACTTCTCCCAGTACTGCAGAACAGTAGCTGTGAATGACATTCAGTGTGGACCTACTCTGAAATGACAGAGTATAGTCAGTCTTCCAGGAAGGAATAGACACTCTTATTCATATGCCCGTAAGACTTCCTGAATGACGTAGTAGCAGTTAAGCCGCAGGACTGTATAAATGGGATGAGTAAACAGCATGTCAGTTCATTACCATTGACTGAATAAGAAACAAAGTAGTAAAAATAAAAACAAAAAAAAACTCTTGACATTTTAAACTGTCCCTCATTAGTCAGACATGATAGGAATATTAGTCAGAGGAGTCAGAAGATCCCACATCTGAAAGTACTCATGCAGATCTTGATTATTTGAGTAGTTAATATCACATACACATTTCTGACTGAATTCAGTGAAATGCTGCTTCTGAAAGAAGAACTTCAGGGTAAGATAAATCAAGTTGGTGGCAGAAAATGAGTGTTGTTGAGACCACTTTCAGGGGAAGAGGTCCCTGAAGTGTCCACTTCCAAGTCAGGTGGAGGCTTGCTGCAAGAGCTGGGGATGGCTGTTCTGAGACAGGCTTGGACGTCTCACTTGCGTGTTGTTTGTAGGTCAGGTAATCAGCAAAGTCACTGCCTTCTTCCTGAGACTTTTTAAGAGATGAGGAGTTAATAAGGCCTGGCATTTTGGGGTGCACTCCAAGGGCCCCTGGGTAGAGACTGTATGACCCCTCTTGGTTGAGTCAATGCATGATGCCTCACTGCTTGGGTATGTGCAGTTAGCTTCACCTTGGGCTCTTTTTCTAGATTTACTGCAATATATTCCTGTTGGTTTTTACTTTATTTTTTCCCACTGAGTGGCTGCACTTGGATTAGTGTGCTGTGATGATTTTTTCTCCTGTTACGCTTTCTTTTCATTAACAGATGCTCAAACCAATATTGACTTCTGTGGCTTCGTGCCTGTGTTACTGAGAATGAAATGCTGTATCACCCTTTCTGATGGTCTATGACAAACACAGAGAGCTGTGAGAAAACAGGACTTCCTCATTATTTTATTAGATCTACAGGTAGGAATGAAAAAAGCAAAATGTCATCATATTTTTGCCTACGCAAAAGGTACTTAAAATCAATGTTTATCCTGCGTGTGATTCTCTTACACTGATCTGTGACACTTAGCTCTTACCTTGCTTTACCATGTTACTCCTGAGATTCAGCTGAAGGGGCAATCAGTGCCACAGTCCTTTCTGCTGGCTCTATTATGTTATTCTACCCACAAGTTATAGGCTGGATATTGGTCTTTACATGGTATAACTGTGTGATCACAGGAGAGACACATTCAATGATGTAGCAGCACATCCAACTGATGTGCAAAATGCACATAGAGTGCACTATTTTCCAAAAATCAACTTTTTAGAAGAGAAATCTGTGGTTATGTAAGAATGAGCCACCATCAGTCTTATATAATAAACTACAAAAGAGTGATACTATATTTCTACTGCTGAATGCCGTTCGTTACCTGCAGGTAGGTAAACAGTGGCTTCAAAGAGAGAATGCAGTCACACATTTGAGACTACAAGAAAGATTTTAAAATCAAAATGAAACTGCCTTTAACTATCAAAAATTTCAGTCATCTATTAATTGTCACTTATAACTACTTGGTTAACTGTGGGGATAAGCAGCTTGGAAGTAATTTGCATGTATCTCCCTTCCTCCCTCTGAGGAATAACCAAAGAGCTTAAAGAAGAAGAGTTAATTCTACATTTACTTACACATCATACCTCAATCTCTGAAAAGGACATTTATTTGGGAAATATTTTAATTTTCCCTCAGGATAATTCTTCATTATCCAGTTTCTGATCTCCATCACACTAGCTCAAACATCCTAGGAGGATTACAGCTAAGCTGTTCCAAAAGCATGCCAGAGGTTGGAGAACTTCATATTGACAATATATCTGTCCCCCAGCTGCCGAGATTCAAATCTGAGGTGGAGCTGCAGCTCACAGTGCGGAGAAGGACTCATCCACATGTGGTACAGGTGTGAGCAAGACCAGGATTTACACTGTGGTTTGGTTTTGGGGTCATGTGCATGCAAAACTGTTGGCTTTGTAGTTGCTTGAATGGAGCTGGTTTTTGTATGCATCCCTGTAGCTTGAAATAAGGAAAAAGCAGGTAGAACATGGGTGTTGTAAGCATGTTATTATAGTGCTGGGTAAGTATGTTGACAGTCATACCAAAATAAGAGAGATGTTTCATTAGTGTAAATAAGTGGCAAAGGAGATAGCAATGTCTTAAAACACTGCTGGCAAATACATTTCTCCCGAGAGCATGTGAAAGTGAGAGATTTGTTCTAGGTATACTTTAAGTAGAAAAGAATAAGTGGTATTAATGACTAAAAGTAAAAATGATAAATAATCGTGTTAATAATAATAATGACTCACCGTGGCAGAATATCTGAGGGGAACTTGGGCAGTTCCATTTGTCTCTCAGAGGGCAACAGGGTGTGTATGAAGTTAAAAACCACTCTGTGGTCTGCTTATTCCCACTGGGTTAATCTCTTTACAGACTGAAACGTGGGGATCAGAGAGAATTAAATTTCAGATGGTCATAGCAGTGTCTGGAAGTGACACTATTCCTGTGAAGCCTGAGATGCTAAAACACTCTCCTCTGGGACTTCTGTTGGCCATATTGCTCTCTGCTTCCTGTCCCCTAAATAGCTGGCAGCCTGACTGCAGCCCACCATTTATTCCCACTAGCAGATACTACTCTATGCTAATTTTACAGCACAGCAGGAAGCTGCTAGTATAAAGTACTCAGTGAAATGCCTTTATCCACCTGGAATGTGCCAGTCATTTCCATTTGTGGTGGATCAGAAATACAGGAGCTAAAGGCTTAGCAATTAAGCTAAACTTTGAGCACTGTAACTACAATTTGCTCCAGTTATTCTTTCAAAGGAGGAGGAGATGAATAACTTTGAAGGACTCTTTATCATTACCTTAAAAATATAATTACCTATCTCCGTTCCCTTCTCCAAAGACCCTTATTATGGTTACTTAATCAAATTGTTACAAGTTGAGCACACTGGAACAAAGGTTCTGCTCGCTCTCTTTTTTTTTTTTTTGCAGTCTTGGAATGTGATTTTTTTTATTCAAGGCACAGTATTACCTTCAATGAACAGGGTAGTCAGCATTCAGTGAGTGGCCATCTCTATTAAACACTTCTTCTTTGGTCTGTATGCATTCATTTTCATCACCTCTGGAGTATCATATTAGCACCATTTCCAAATAGAAGATGATTAATAACATCACAGGCTTATCTGTGGGCTCACTATCTTTCTCTCTTTATGCCTTGTGATATGAAAACATTTGCCAAAACTTGGATAGCGTGGATCCCATTTGATGAATCAATGGTAAAACCATCAGAGGTGTCACTGATGTGCACTACTTGGCCTGGATAATTGCAAATCTTTAGAACTGGGCTTTAGAGTGGAAAATACTGGGTCATGTTTAGCAAAATGATACTGCATATAAACTTAGTAGACAACAAAGTCAGGAAATTCTTATAGGAAGAAAGCACACATGCATGTGCATATGTTTTGTGTCCTGTTTATTAATGTATCTATTCATTTTCTCACAGTCAGTCAAACCTGGTATTGTTTTGCAAATGAAAAAGGCAAAATTGCCAAAAGAAACCACGTTTTGCTGGAAGAAAATGAGGAAATTTCACATCAGGACACTTGAGTAGCTCTCAAACAGACTTACAAATGAAGTTCTGTCACAGTCATTTTCTTCAGATACAAGCTAATACATCCAGACTCCCAGTACTAGAAGGACACATTGTTTTGAGAAACAGGTCATATTTAATAACACCTTGCTAGAAATATTCTACGACTGGGTCAGCTCCCATTTGAATATCTGAACCAGTGGCTAGGCTTTTCAGAACAGCCATGGAAAATTCAGTCTTGAACTGTTCTGATAATCTGACCCTGAATACTACCCAAAGGACATACAACATCACTTTCATAAATCTAAGCTTTTTTTTTGGAGGAAGCCTTAATGGGATCAGAACACTTCAACACAGGTGAATGGAAAAATTTGAAGGCAGAGAGAAACAGATGAGACAGAAAGGGCAGAATTTGATTTCAAGGCTTTATGCCTGTCTCTCCAATAAAAGTTTAAAAACTACACTGCACTTCAGGAGAGTGGCATTTATCTCAAGGGATGCAAATGAGAAATGCAACAGAAATTATGTTGGTCACATGCTTGCAAAGGGAACCTTTATCATCATCTTGGCCAGCACAGCTATGGCCACAACACTGCTGGCTGGTGCTTTTTGCCAGCTGTTTAAAGACTCAACATAAGATTAATAGCTAGTGAGAATGATCTCTGCAACCTGAGGAAATCTGAAAGGAAACCGCAAATGCTGGTAACAGCATGACATTATGCTGAGTGTATAAAGATATCTATATTAGGCACTTAGGCTAAAATGAAAAAATAGAAAAGAAAGAAAGGGTAAAAATATTCAGGTCTCTATCAGAAAGAAGGGCAAAGACATGGACTGTCATCTCCAGCTAATCCAACTGCGACCCAATGAATATTTGTTGTTGTTCCAGCTGAGACGAACATGCCAGTCAGAAATGGTTTTGATTTAAAGCTCGCATAAATAAACACATTTAAAATTACATATTTTCCACAGAACTTCAACTTCTGCTGTGGGAGGCTGATAAAAATAATGAGCGCGTTGCCCCTTTCTCCCAAAGCACATTTGGAATTGTCAATGGAAAGCTGTCTCTGTGCCAGAATTTCTGGGAAATGGAGGATTTTAGGCAAGCAGGGCCAGTACTGTAACAGTGAGAGGTTTGGGATGTCACCTTAGAAGGAGAAAGAGAAGTCTCTATAATGTCACTGGTGCCTTTGTATCTATCTCAGCCTTCGTCCAACCTCCTCTCCTGCTCTCTAATTCATTTTTTGAATTAACTGTTTTTGCATAAAAGCTCTGTAGCTGAAAGGATGGAGATTATCTTTAAAAATTCATCTTTGGCTACTTCCTGTCCCCTGAGCTGACTGCTGCTCACCTTCCTAATTTGCAAGGCCTCAGAGTATGAGAGCTGTGGACAGAATAGAGAATGGCATTTTCTGAGTAGGATACCCATCCCTTTAAAGTTAAGAATCTTGATTCTTCCAGCTGACAGTGCAGAGAGAGTAGATGTGCGAATATCCAACTGGCTTACAGACTGGAGCTCAAACCTATGCTTCCCAGACATCCCAGATGCTCAACACTTATAGTCATTACTGCCATATATTGTTGACCAGGAGTGTTGACTGATACACAAATATTCACATTGCAGAAAACTACCAGTACCATTAGCAATTGCCCCACTGTGCTTTCTACTGCTAAGAGCTCGACCAAATGGATTACTGAAAAAGAGATAGGGAAAGGAAAAGAAACAATCAGTTTGCATTCTGCTGTGTATTTTTCTTAGATTGCCTACAGATAAATGGATTACAGCAGCTCTTGGCATTTCCATTTCAACAATTCAATAGAATGTGTTTTCCTTTTCAAGGTGAAGAAATCACACTTTACAAGTAGGCTTCTCTTTCAACCTGACTAGGTGACCTACACTCATTTCAACACTGTGGCAAAAGCTCTCCATGCTTGAATATAAGACAAGTAAGATGAAAGAGTTCAAAGTACATACACAAAAGTAGGCAAAAATCTTATCTAGGCATTTTTTCATGAATAATGACAGCATGGGATTGACTCCAAAGATTTTACCTCCTATTTTACAGTCAAATTTGCTAGTTCAAAATGTAAAGAGCTGCAGGTAGGTTAAACCTGTAGTTCCTCAGGAAAGGATATACTGTACAGGCAGATCTAAAAACATATAGGATCTGGAAGGGGATTCCCTTCATTTGCATCCAAGCTGCCAGGTCTGGACCTGACACCTCAGCTGGTTGGTATGAGCATCTCTTTTTCCCAAGTCCAACTTGTGACAGTCTAAACTGAATTGGGTAGGAGGAGAAGAAACTTGTTTGTGCTTTGTAGAGTAAAACTCGATATCCAACCACTGTACCTGTTCTGTCCAATTAATAAATTTTAGATTATGAGCCACTGAGCGGTATGGGCCTGTTTGAATGCCCACCCCACCCAATTTCCCTATAACAATATTCAGTGTTTAAATAGCACAAAATGTTGTCTCATATGTAGGCAGGCTACAAAGTGGGGCATAAAATTAGAACTGACTTCCTAGTGACATAGTTTTCTTTAGAAACAATGTACTGAGGAAAAAATGGAGGCAGTAATAGGCACGTTTTTCTTCAGGGGCTGTTCCAGAAAAGAAAAATATCCCTGCTAAAGTAAAGTTCTTCATGGTTTTAAAACATACATGGCTGGAAGAGAAAATGCCTTTATTCCTCTTGCAAGTCAACTGGGTAATTCCTTGACAAAGAATTTCCAATGCTACTAGCCCTCTTATTCTTCGGTAAAGGAACAATGAGATTTACTTACATGGGATATAGGCTTTTCCTGTCTTTTGGTCCCAAAGAGATTCTCATTCTTAGTGTTTAGTGATAAGGACAAAATCCACTGCCCTGTACTGAAAAATTTGGCTGCAAGTGTTTCTATTTGCAATGCACTTTTCACATATTCTGCAGCGTAGCTATAAATGTCTGACCCTGAAAGGAAATATCCACCTCCATATTTCTTAAAATATTTTCTCACGTTTTGGATCATGTAAATGTTAGTTAAGATGCAGCAGCACCATGATAAATAAACTAACAGCTAACTGCATTATCAGAAGAAAAAATCCCAGTCTTCTGAAAACCAAACATAGGTTGTCTTTAGCATTCTTTACTCTAAACAAACTGACAGTGATATCTCAATAACAACTACATTTATAGACTACTGCCAGCAATCTTGAACCTGTGTTTCTGGATTTTTTTGCACTGGGTTGCTTTGCTGAGAAAGAAAATAGCTCAGAGGTGATAGGCATGGACTTGTCAATGGGGGTTGGTACTAAACTGTACCAGAGATGGTGATTGTACCAGAGCTGAGCAGGACAAGGCAACATGGAGAAATTAAGCCTGGCATAGTGCCTCAAAGAAAGACTATCTGAGATCTGTGGCTGATCTTGGTCTCAGTAATATTAGCAAGTATATTGTGGTCAGTAACTCTTCTTGACGTGAGGACGAAGAAAGTTAGCTTCAAACAAGGCTTTAACAGTGGCAGGATTAAGTTATCTGTACCTGTGTTCTTACGTATGTTGAAATGCAAAGCCATCCAGTTACAACTTTTTCTTTCTGTTTTAAAATGCTTTGAAAAAGAACCTACATATTTTAGGGCCACTTAGAGATGCTGAAATTTTGATGTTTTAAGGGCTTTGTTCCCTTAAAAGAGAGAAGTTGGAAAGCAGAAAGCTGATATCTGAACAAAGACTGTGCTGCAAAATGAAGAGAGTAGCTCTGGACTTGCTGGAAATGTGGGAGAAGAGTTATAGAATAAAAGAACAGCCTGCCCTCAGCAAAGGAATTTAATATTCTCTCTGCTCTTCTAATGGATTTTTAACGTTGCCTGTTGCTTACAGAGCTCCATCATCAATAGGCTTGAAATGAGAGGCTGCTATGTGCCAGAAGATTAGGGCAATCTGACTATAAAAGGTTTAGTTAAAAAAACCCTGATATGTAAACAGCCAACTGCTCTCTGGCCTTCTGCTCTTTCAATCTTACTGAGGGCTTTGGTTCTTTCGTCCTGCAGCACAAATGCTCTCTCATCAGCGCAACCCCTTCTTGTTGTTCCTGTTCTTCATTAGTGCAAATGAACTGGCAACATCTGCAGCAAAGGGCCTCACACACAAAACACTGACATGCAGCTTGCTATAGATATAATTCCTCTCCCTTCCCTCCTCTTTTCCCCATATCAATTGGCAATGGAGCTGGAAAGCATAGAGACAGGGTAACTATGCTTGCCTCTGCCCAATACCCACTGCACAGGCAGGATGTGGCTACAAACAGGCTCCTGCTCCAGAGCCATTTATGCCCTTGGATGCATGTGTAGCTGGGGAAGACCTTGTCAGAGGCTGCAGGTGGAGGTAACAGAAGGCTATGGCAAAGTTAGTGATGGCTCAGGGCACCACCACGGGTAACTAGGCAGGTGTACCTGTTTGGTATGGAAATTATTTTTGCCAGTTAGTCACAATGTGTTGCTTCTTCACAGAATTTTACAATCACATTTCATTATGAGTTGTTTCAATTCCTTTCCCACAGCAATTTCATAAGCAAAGTGATGAAATGCTAAATGTGGAGAAACATTTAAATGAAACCTTCCAACTCACGTGCAAGTGCTTAGAAAAATCTTCTTCAAAACAAAGTTTTGCTTAAATTGACAATTTTCAAGGAAAAATTCTACTCATTTCAGTGACATGACGTCAGTTGGATAGAGTCAGTCAGTTGGATAGAAAAACACTTTTGACTACTTCTGTCATCTGCTCAGAGAGACACCCGCAGCCTTCACTGTTATGACCTGAGACCAAATTTAGTCCCTGACTCACAGCAGTTCTGGCTCAAAGCACACTCACAAATGCACCTCTGTGTGGTATCAGTTATTGTTTAAAAGAGCAAGGAAAACTTCTGCCTTCTGATTGTGAATAAGCTCTTGTAGCTCAGTAATGCAAAGAGTGTTATCTTTGCTGGGATCCATCTAGTAATCACAAAGAAACACGAATATTTTGGTGGAACTTTATTTACTTTACATTATTGCTACCTATTTAAAATTTAAAACCAGAAATGCCGAATTGTTAACATTTTACCCATCAATAGGAATAGCTCAAAGGCATCATTTAAACTCTCTGTGGTTAACAATGATTCACATTATCTGAATTCAGCCTAGATGCAAACAGGAATAAGCCAAACCCATCCAGGTCATGTCTTCTCTCATTTACACATGCAGTTTGCACCAGCATGACTATGTGATTTGTTTGAAAGTCCAAATTAAAATACTGACTGTAATTGCTCTGATACCACTATCAGAGGTAATGAAAACAGTAGGGATAACAATATGATGCAGCTACAACCATCTGGCCTGTAGAACAACATAACCTGTAAAAAAAAAATAAATTGCAGTAAGTTCCAGCAGGCAACTTTGCTTTTAACAGAATGATTTCCAGTGTTGTTTGGTTGGAAGTCTCAGAAGACACAAACTTTTCTGGGGGATAAGAGCAGAAGATCTTTATGTCAGAAGGCACTGGCACGTATCTGGATCTCACTAATGGGCAGCTGAGTCAACACATACATTCCGATTTAGAAACTGTCATAAGCAAAACATAGCTGAAATCGTGAACACCATCAGGGAGCAGATAAAACTGTATGAGCACGGATAACTGTCCAAAACTGAACTTGTAAACTCTAAAGCTTGTTACTTTCAAGCTTCAACCAGTATGGGCTGCTTGGAAATTATGGTAACAGACTAAATGGAAGTGACACAACCAAACTTTTCCAATTAATAAAAAAACGTGCGAAAGGCATTTCAGTTAAAAGTATAATTGTGGATTGTGCTTTTGTCTCCATATATACTACTTGGACTGGAGAAGCTGCCACTAAGCAGCTCAGCCTGCTACAGTGTTTATTCAGCTTATTATGGAAAAACAACAGCTGCTTATCAGATGTTGTTCACCTGCTGGTCTTCAAAAGAAACCATCCTGTGTTCCCACTGCTGGTGACATCTGAGATTTGTAGAACTCAGTGGTTGTCCTATTCAGAGATTAATAATGCAAAATGGATTTATATGCTCAGCTGCATTGAGGGACTACATTTATCAAAATAGATTTTTGGTGTAATTTTTCTGTATTTGTTAGATATAACAGACACTGTGAGGCAGATGAAAACTCAGTAAGCAGCTGTAAACAGATGTGCAGATGAGCCCTTCATGATGCTGAAGTTGTGCTTACAGAGGAAGGCCAGGCATCACTTTGTCCCCCTACTTTGTCCCCACTTCTCAGAAAAAGGGAACTACAGAGTATGTCTGGAAACTTCCACATACCTCAGATCCTCATGGGATATGAGAGCTTGCTACACTTTTGAGAGGTATTTTAGTTCACAATAACTTAGTGGTTATACCAAGGTTATTTCCTGTCTTAGCTGAGAAAGTAGAATTGATTTGGTGGGAGGGTGATGGACACTTTTTCTTTTGTTCATCCATCCCTTTTGTTAAGCAGGAGGTAATCTCACCATCAAAACAAAGTACTTCAGGATTCTCAAGATCACTCATTGTGTGTTACAAAGGAAATTACAATTACATCACAATATGCAGAGCTCATCTTCTGAATTAGAAGACTAGGAGGTAATCCATGTGTATGCAACCTGCTTCAGCATGTCCTGTCTATTGTACCTACATCAAAGAGGAAAAAAACTACAGGCAGTAAATAAATTGGAAAATTAAACTTAGTGCAGTTTGAAGTAGATAACTCTTCCAACTTCTGTTCCTTGCATTTGTGTCACAAAAACAGAAGGAAGCTGGCGAAAGTGGTAAGTCTCAGCAATCAGTGCTCTATATGAGCCATGAGAATCTTTGCTCTCTGAGATATCCTTTGAAGCCAAAGAAAATAACAGGCAAAGGTGGGCAGACATTTTACTCTACATAATAGCAATATTCTATTTCTTACAAAGGCATTTCCACCACTTGCCTCATTTTGTGGTTTCTGCAACACTCTGCATGGTGAAGCTTCTAATGAGTTTCCTTCTAGATAATGCTTTTGTCAGCTATGTGCCAATTTATTTTCCACACAACTGTAATACTCTGGTAGAAAAAAACTATTAAAAAAAAACAACAATTAAAAAAACAATATATATATATATATAGTAATTCTAGTAGTATATATATATATATATACTAGAAGGCTGGTTTCAAAGAAGATGCATTTAATTTGCTTATCTGAATATATCTGATAACTCATATGAGCTCAAAAAAGTACATAGCAGGACATAAAGGTGTTTTGTATTCTTCCTCATCCACATAAAAACTTAAGTTTACCATCATGTTCTTCTCTAGGTCTGATCTCAGGAGCAACAGACATTACTGAGCAGTCACAAGGACAGTAAAAGAACCTAAGAAAAGCATTACTTCAGCTATGTTGGCTTTTTTCAATACAGTCTTTTGTCAAAATCTTGTAGGCTAAGATCACTATGAAATATAGATTGAGTCTGTACTGGAAATGTTTACTGTTTTCCATCTAGTTAGGAGGTAAACGCGGGTCAACATGTTTATACAGGTTGCTTCAAAAGTAATGCCTCCTATTTCTTTCCACAGAAACTACAACAGATACAAAGAACACAATAATACTATTTGATAGAACAAATTCTCAGCTGTTTTCAGAATTGTCAGCACCATTAGCTATACATTCTCCTCAGTGATCAACAAGAGCCTGCATGCTGCACTCATCCTCATGAGTAGAGCTGACCCACTGCTTCACAGTTGCTATGAAGACATAAATGTTGCCCATGAAGTCCATCTTTCATCATTCTGAACAGATGGAAGTCAAAAGGTGCCAAATCCAGACTATATGGTGGGTTTAGTGGCACAGTACATCCAGGATTTTCACTGTGCACTTTAATCTTCAAACTAGTATGTGGCCTGGTGTTATCACATTGCAAGTGAGAGGTTGCCTTCTTCCTTGGCCTGACTCTAGAAGTTGGAGTCTTCAGGTTGGCCAGTGTCACAGTGTAACAGTCTAAGCTAATGGTTTATTTGGATAACAGGAAATCCAGAAGGATCATCCCTTTCCTTTCCCAACAGACAGTGCACATCACTACCTGTGTGGGCTGCATCCTGTACATTTTCTTAGATGTGGGAATTCACATGCCACCACTCCGCTGACTGTTGTTTTGGCTCTGGACTGTAATGGTCACACCATGTCTCATCACCAGAAACAGCGCCAATTTAGGAAACTGTCACCTTCAGCCTTCAGTATTTGTCCAGTAGGCCCTGATAAACTTGCACATAGTGTTCTTTCTGCTCCTGTGTGAGCTCTCATGGGACCTACCTGGTGCAGTCTTTGCAATATTCAAACACTGCCACCGTCATTTCCTACATATTGAAGCTGATATTCAGCTCTGTACACAGTTCTCTGTGTAAGCAGCCAATTCATACAGATGAGCTGATTCAGACACTCTTCATGTGTGACAGCTGTGCATGGCCATCCAGAACATGGTCTGTCTTTCTGTCACCACTTTCACCACTGCTGAAATGCAGCACCCACTGCCTCACTGTGCTCACATTCACTGTTTGGTCTCCACAAACATTCAGCAAGTGTCAATTAATGTCAATGTGTGCAATTATTTCCACATGGAGGAATTCAGTGACACGCCTTTGCTTCATATAAACTTCCATGTCAGATGCCATTTGATCAGACTGACCCTCTGCTGCCATCTGTCACATGGCAACAACATGTAATGGAATACGGGTGTGAAGGTTCAACCTCTACTGCCATGCCACCAGCATTTGCCTCAGATATTGTGGAGTAATGTAACAAAATAGGAAGCATTACTTTCAGAGAAGCCCTCATTTCTTTTCACTAAGCATTAACTGCAATTTCATATTAATAGCAATTTTCCAAAAATTACAGTAAGCTTGAAAATTATTTAGTAACAAATGTGAAACATGCTTGATGCTGTTCAAGGACAAATTAGAATTTAAAATATACTTCTATCCTCTTTTCTCAACTAAGCAGTTCCTGATTATCCAATTTAGTGTTAACATTCTCGCCTCATCTCAGAGGAGGAAGCCCTCCCAGAGGATAAACAGACTAAATATTTGCCTTTCAATATTTGCTTTAAAGTATGATTAACTATTTATTACCAAAGAAAAATATTAATTTAACAGATGGATAATGTGTAGCCCTCTGTAGCTACTTCACAAATATGAGCCTGCATGAATAGGATAATTTTTGTCATGCTTAGAAAAAATGGGAGAGGTATCTACAGAGCACGTCTATAGCACATATACCTTACGTGCATCTACTTCTCTTTCCCTCTTTTCATCCACCTCTTAAGTATTTTTGATGTACCAACTGTCTACTTTCTGGAAACATTACAGAGTCTAGATGACACTGTCTGTGTCTGAGTAATGTACAGGTAGCAGTTGACTGTGTGCTGCATAAATTGATTAATGTGCAGCACTTAATCTCTAATCTCAGCGGAGTTTTACTTGGCATTTGTCATAAGGTTCACCGTGGGAAGAGTTATCGACTTAAGAAAATTATCACTGGAGAAGCCAGGCTCAGTAACAAGCTAATAAATATGTTAAAATCATTATTTTGCACCATCTTTATTCCTACATTGAAATAAATAAATAAATAAATAAATAGATTGCGGGGGGGGGGGGGGGGGGAGGAAGAGGCAAATGTTTTTCCTAAACTCTTTCACAGAAGGCCAGAGGGGACTGAAGTAATTTTCACTTACCCACTGATTCTCAGAAGAAGGTTTTGGTGGCCAGAACACTTCTGAATCAATTAGAGTGATAATCTAAGTCTCACGAATCCACGACTATCTTTACAGAAGGGAATGTAAATAGACAAGGACTTCAGACCACTAAAGCAATAGATAGGTTGGCACCCAGTACCAGTCACTGACAAGGCTACACAATTGCCCCTTTCCCTCACAGTCAAAATTAAAAGTCGTTGTATTCTAGGGAACCAGATCTGGGAGGGAGGTTGGACTACACGTATCTCCAGATGTCCTTTCTAACCCTTTGATTTGCTGATTCTGTGATTCAGTTGCTTTGGTAACTTCTTTCCATAAGGAAACCTGTTGCCTGCTTGTATCAATAATAAACAATAATAATACATTCAGTGTTACACTCTATTATAATGATCTGGAAAACAGATCAGGTAAGGCTCAGCAAAGACCGTATAAGCCCACTTGGGGAGGTGTACACAAGCTGATCCAGGGGCATCTCCTCATTCTTCTCCATGAAAACATCTGTATGGTGGCGGTAATAAAGAAATAAAGGATTTATTTTAAAGACATGGCCAAAAGGAATTATTTGTGGCACCTGGATGGTTGGTTAGAACTCCAAATACACTGGCTAGCCAGAACAGACAGTAGTAGAAGTGAATCAGCTCTGAAGAGACAGCACAATTTCACTGTTGAAGTGCACTAAGCACTATTAGCAGACTGGAAGTAAACTGTGGCAGGGGGTTATTATTAGTTTTTATCTTTTTGTTTTCTCTGTCTGGAACTCAGCTCCCTGAGAGAGAAGGTTGAGTAATTTAGTTGTAAAGGGACTGCAGTAGCCTGGAGAATTTGCATCCAAGTGAGAAGTCACAGGTTCGATTTGCTCTGTTGAAGCTTCAGACTAAATTTAATCTCGATATTATCTCTGTATGTGGACAATCATGGCAGCACACAGTCTGTGAATGATGAATACCCATACAAAAAATACTGCCTATATGTAAAGCTTTCATTAAAACATATATTTTTCCCTGCATTTATCTGTAGTCTTGTAACTGCTGCTAGTATAAACAATAGAAAACATCTAAGGGCAGAGTGACAATGGCACAACCAAAGAAGACACATTTTTAACCACTGCTGGACACTGCAGACCACAGTTTAATTTGGTCATTCTGAATCTTTGTGGTCAGCTACCATATCTTTCCAGACAAAGATATTCCCAATAAAACAAGTGGTTGATCAGAAATGTGTGTCCGTGATAAGATCAAACATAGAATGAAAACTGCTAAATACACTTCCGAAACACACCGAGACACGCAAGGATGCTTATAAATGAGCAGCTATTCCCTTAAAACACAGTTTTAAAGGATCAGTTTTCTAGTCAGCTATTTTTGATAGCAAAGTGGCTTACTTTTTTTTGCTACACTACTTATATTTGACTTAGATGGAAGCATATTAATTGTGTGTAATATGCTTGGAATGTGTGGAAAATAAAATTTTTTCCATATGAGTCAGCACAGGAAATGAACTGCAAATGAGTAGAATGTTGAGAAGTCTACAGATGGAGATATTTTTTGTAATACACCAGAGTATAGTACTGACATCATGACTTCTTATAGAGCAAAGTAACACAGAAATGACTGATGACACACCAGAGACTGGAGAAGAGCAAGTAAGAACTTCCTTCTGATCTGCACAGTTAAAGCTTCTCATTTGATGCAACATTAACTGTTTTCATTTAGATTTCTCTCTTTGATGATGTCAGACAGATTTGCCTCCCTTTACTGAACACTGCCAAATCTTACCACATTCTTACTGAACACAGACAATTGTAGTTAACACCAAGGCAAAATATCTCTGAATTTCCTTCATTTTCTTCTCAGTGATAGGAAATAAACAAACCTGCACCTTCTAAATAATGACCTACTGATACATTACATGAGATATTTTGGTTTTCAAAACTTTCCTTTGCTGGAGTTATACATTAAAATCATAATAAAAACAGTAATAGTAGCAAAATTAGGAGCAAGAGCAGTTTATCAACCACTTCCTAAAAGTCATGCTGTGAGAAGATGTTCATAAGCAGACACACTTAGGAAAAGATGTAACTTATCATGGAGCTGAATCCTCGGCCCTAACCCGACCAGTGCCTGGAGCTCACAGTGGCAGAAGTGGAGGAATGCAAAGTGGCATAAGATTGAGTAATAGAAGAGCATACTTATTCCAACATATTATTGACTTGCTCTGAAATTGTGTGAACTATTACTATTGACTTCAATATTAGAACTAGAGATTGTATCATGGTATCTCACAGTGCTGGAAGACCCCAACAACAAATAGATGCTCTGTGCACTTCATAGTATTGCTTTGGATCTGAAATTATCTCACTTATTGTATTAGGCAGCAAATTACTGCTTCTATGTCAAAATTTTCTTCTCTTTAGAGAGCTGGAACTTGAGCTGCAGTCTAGTATAGTTAGTAGGAACACAGTTATTCCTGTCTTTAATGTAAGGTAAAAGGCACAGTATTACTATTAATTAATATTTGTTCTTCTTTTCTTGAGAATGAACCAATACACCATAGTTTATGAGCAAATCTGCGTTATACTCATCCTAGTAAAAGTCTTCCTTTGAGTGCTTAAACCTATTACATGCATTTGGCCTTTATCTTATGACTGTGCTGCTGTCAAATGAACAAACAGGAACACGTGCTGCGTTCCAATGGCAAAAATTGGCTCCTGATGCCTAACAACCAAGAAGAGATGATGCACGTATTTTTTGTAGCAAGATAATATTTCATGCTTCTTTATTTTAATTTTGCTGTTGCTGAAAAGCGCAGCACAGGGATCCTGCTGCTTCTGTTCCAAGTGTCCTGTTCATGTTGAAGCTACAGTCAGGCTCTGCCATGGCAGCGAGTCCAAAGTGTGTGCTGCACGCTCGTGCCATGCACAGTTCATCATGCTGCCCGGCACCAAGCAGAGCTGCTCGGTTTGTGAATTAGAGAACCATTTAAGGTGAACCTGGAATCATTCTTGGTGGCAAAACTGAAACCATCTAAAGTCAAGCTGGGATTTTCCTGGACTCTTTCCCCCAGCCTTCAAAACATGTATCTAGCCTTTGCCTTTACTCTCATCAATAAGGAATTTAAAGCCAGAGACACATTACTCTCAAATGTCACTGCCCTTGAAAAATGCAAATAGAAGGAACAAACAGACTCTGTGTTGCAAGCATAAATGCAGGGTTCCTGCACAGAAATGAGTCTTTTTTTTCTGTCTGCCTGTGGGAGCAGGCTTGACATGATTTCCTGAGAAGTTGCCTGGTTTGCTTCACCAACCCCATGACCAACAGTTGTGCAACTTATGTGGATTAATTGAGCTACAAACAGCAGCACCCAAATTTCCCATGCTGCTTAAAATACAGTACAGAGAAAGCAGGCATGACTGTAGTAAGGATCAAAGATAGAACATTATGGAAATAGAGTAGACCTCTGTCTATGAGAATAAGGGCATTTGACTCAAATGCATTATAAGGTAAAATTCTTAACATCTTTTCTTCTCTGCTGTACCTTCAAGCAAAGATACACTACAGGAGGTCAGAGAAATTCACCTGACTCAGCCTGACACCAGCCAAAGTGGGTTGCATTAGCTTCTTCAGCAATTACGAAAGGCTTAATTCCCTAATTAAGAGGCTAAGTCAGGGAACAGCAAAGAGAAGCCCTTAAAGGATACAAAAGAAAAGGAAAAATTCAGTTAGGCAGGTGGGATTAAAGCTGATGTTCTGAATCTTAATAGATATGCTTCAGGACTTTTCTACCCCAGGCAGGACATAGAGAACCTAGCAAGGAAGAATGGCACAGATGTTTATGAACTGGAGTTGCTCTCTGCAGAGTTTGCTGCCAGTAATAATCTGTCTTGAGCAGCAGTGTTTTGGAACAGTTTTGCTGAGTTGTGCAGATTTGTGATCATATTAATCTCCATACAATTTTCATGAGAAGTTGCCAGCAATGAGAAGCACTTGTATTTGCAGTATATGTTTGTGAAACTGAGCTATGATAGAACATCCATCCACATTATAGAAGGAGACAAGTTCTGGGACTACTTCCATACAAGAAGCTATTTTGTCCACCTATCATCCCGACATCCTTCCAATCCCTGGACTATACAGTTCCCTGGTATTGATGCTTTTGTCCTTCCCCCTTTGACGTGTCCTACCCCTTATAATGGAAGAAACAAATATCTGGAATCAAAACTCCTATTTCCCCAGCTTTGGTAAAGCTGTGGGCTGGATGAAACCAAGACTCATGTGTTTAATTATTTAATTTACTGAAGCAGGATTGCATTGCATTGGATATAACATTCTGCTGACTGGTAGTTGCCTTATCTAAAGAACAAAATTCCTCAAACAAGCAGGGAGACACCAGGTACCCTCATGTGGAAAATAAGGTACCATTCTTTGAGAAAGGTCAAACAACCCTATTAGCATCTTTCAAGAATTTACCAAGCTTTCATATGAAAAGCAGTTCCACATCAAGAAACATTGCTTCTTACAGTAAGCTAAACAAACTGCAGACAATAGTTTGCACTCAGAGACCTGCTCTACTTCTACATGAAGCTAAACCAGCATCTCACTCCATTTACTGCACCAAAACATGGAAATCCTGTTGCTCACTTTTACACTGGTACACAGACACTGAATTTATTCCTTCCTTACTGTGCTGGGGCTAGATGATAAACAACGAGGCCAAATCATGTGCATACCAAACTAGCAGCAGAGATGTGCATTTGTAGGACTGCATTACTGAATAGCAGCTCCCACAGCTTCCCATAGTGGTGACCATGCATGTGGTACACCCCTAGTCACCTGCCAGCATTTCTTTCCTGACCTTGACCCATATAGCCTCACAGATAATCTGCTGCATGAAGGAGGCCTTTTTTAGATCTTCTGCTCTGTACTGAAAATTACTTCATGAGCAGACTTCACCTTGGAGTTGCGTTTTGGATGCTCAAGAGAATAATAAATGATTAGTTCTGCACTCTATTTCTGTCAGCCTACGGCAGTAACTTATATAGCCATGGACAGTTTCAGAGATGAGGAAGGGAGATCCTTCGAAGGCATGAGGTTTTTGGAGTGCCAGAGACAGCTAGAAAAGAGACACCTAAATCAACAATTCCAAGAAAGCCTGCAGTGTGAATTCAGTTCTTATTTGTTCAGTTTACCTACTCTGCCAAAGCACATGTTCCGAACAGCCAACATGCGTGCACAAGTGGCTCAGAGCCTACTACCCAGCAGATGCTACTTCTTGTTCAGTTGTCAGCTGAGGTAGATGGACATCGTCACCGTATTTAATGGGAAACGGGCACTGCAGGGTTGGGGCAGTCATAAAGAACAAGAGTTAGAATTACTGCTGTATAAAAGAGAAAGAATAGCAGACACAAATTCTCAAGATGGATTTCTGCTCTTTCTATTATAATATATAACAAGGTTTCGCACTTGGTGCTCAATATAACCTAAATGAGCACAGAACTTAACCCTGGCAGAAACCCTCACCTGTTATTTATAACCATTACATACGTCACCAAGGAAAGAGAACCATGAGTGAATATAGATTTTGTATTTGTTTATAGCAATGTGACTTAAATGCAGACCATTATTGTATGAGAACTCTCAATTGGACATCTAGGCTCACGCGAGTTACGGAAAGTCATCTTGCATATTCTAATGTGGATGCCTATAAAGAGTTTGAAAACTATTTCTTACCAACAATCATGTGGTTGCAGACATCACAGAAGGTGGGCTTTTTGAAGATGTGCTCCTGGAAGATGTGAGCCTTGTTGTTTTCTGACAGCTGCTGCGTTCTGGTGGGGGAGGATGCCTGGCTCTCTGAGCTGGGGAGCTGCCCTGTGCTCGTGCTCACCTCTGGCATCAAGTCCACTTGCAGCTTCACATCACTGTTAGTCCTCTGGAAGAAATTGTCTGCGCTTTTGCTCCGTAAGCTTTTGGTCTTGAAGGAGAGTGATCGTTTCAGTTTCTGCAGCTGCAACCAAGAAGACAATCACAATTATTGCCTCTTTCTTTTCAACAGCAAGGTAAGGCTCTTGGTTTTGGCATCTGCTGCTGCTAAGTGAGTAGCAGACAGCCGCTTGTCCCCGGGGTACCTAGGAGCCATTAGCAAACCTGGAGCCATCTGAGTAATAAAACTCACTCTAGAATTTAACTAGCAATTTCAAAATAAAAGAAAAACAAAACAACACCAGATCCCTACTTGAAAATAAACCACTCTTCATCTATTTTCTGATGTGGTAATAAACTTTATATCCCTAAGGAATGCTATTTGTCTTTTCTTTCATGTATGACAACCAAGAGATATTGCAGAGAGTTGCACACACACTCCCTTGGAGAATATATTCTTTGCATTCAAGCATGAGAAAAGTTAGAGCCATTGCATGGCCTTCAGCAGCCTGTAAAGCCATTTCAGGAACAGATGTTAAATAGCATTACAAGAAGAGTGAATTCAGTAAATAAATTTGATATAATTAAATGTCTTGAATTTGGCAGAAACAGGAACCACATGCAGTTTTGACTGAGAAATACTTGATTTTTGGTTTTTTTTTAGAAAGGTAAAAAGTAACTACACAGTTAACCAGTCAACTGATAGTTAATGTATTAATTAATTCCTACTAATTAACAAGCATCCATATAATTTCTTATAAACTAATTTATGTATTCATTGTCAGAATATTAAGCATCACAGTGAGGCATAATTAGCACAGATTTAAACTATGTTTCTTTACCCACAAAGTGTCTTGTACCTTATTAGGGCTCATCTCATCCTTCCCCCAGAGAGTTTTATGTAAGGCTGAGAAGGGCACAAGGTGATCCACAGAAGGCATCAGCTTATCAACCACATCAATTTACAGTTTTGCCAACTCTGATCACACGTGAATAGGGTCAAAGGAAAGCATCCTGGGAAAGCCAGCTTTGTATCCACTTTATCTTTGTAGTCTATGAAGTGTAATAACTCCATCCTATCTTTTCCCTCAACATTAAATCAACCATCACAGAATCACTTCAATCACTATTGCAATTATCTGGGCAAATGTGATATAACATCTGATATTTTCCATGCCTCATTGGCTGGCTGTGGCAAACCAGCAGGAATGGTTTATATTAGAAGCTGTTTATGTTAGAAACAGTGACGACTGGGAAACATAAATCACTCTGATATAAAGGGAAGAGTTCACGTGCACTCCCAAAAAAGCATGGGACTGTCACACTGACATAGTGGCCCCAGGGTACTTGTTCTTCCCAGTTTCTCTTTATGATCCATCCATTTTCTTTGCAATGCAGCCAAAAGTGCACTGTGGGATAAAGGCCTGCAGGCATCCTGAGGGGAAGCCTCTCTACCACCTCCACACATAGGCAGCTTGCCCTTGAAGAAGGGAGATACTTCACCTTGCACAACACCAAACTCCCCAGTAAATGGGTATAAACCATTGCCTCTGGTTAATGGTATTTGTGTTTGCTGCATGGAAGGTTTCACAGCATCCTGCTAGAGAAACCTTCTGCTCCCTGAGCTGTTTCTCCATAGAGGATTTGGGAGCCAGGGGGGATCAGAGCTAGGGCCCTGTCCCACATGTCTCTCTGTGCACAACACAGGGAGTCCTGGGTCCAAAGGAAAGAAATTCCCACTAGTTTGTCAGAAAGTCTCAGAGGGGAAATGCCTAAAGAGTAGTTAAGTAAGTCAACGAACACCAATTTTGAGGCAAGTTTTCTGAAACTCATTCAGCTGAAGGATAAGTAGAGGACTTGCTGAGCCTGAGAACCACCTTACAACAGCACCAACATAATGTGAGATTCTTCCTCTCCTGCTTAGTCACTGGCACCCAAAATCACTGCAGTTACTAAGTGCTGAAACTACTTAATCTTCCCAGTGACAGCCAGAAACTCAGTAATAACTTGCCCCCTTGCTACCAAAGTGCTTCCCACTGAAGTCAGACCTAATCAGCACAGAAAAACACAGAATTACAGCAGCACAAGGTGACTGAAATGGCATTCATTATTGATTTGCCATACCTTTCTACAGTGTCACATGAAGTTAATTAAATTTCAAAATACCGCTTCTGCCACAGAAAGAAAACTAAGCTGTGCAATACAGTATTTGTTTTATCGTGAACTGTCTTTTAAGCTCAGCAATGCAGTGTGTTTCAATGAGTTCTGTTTTTACTACCCTAATTGCATTCTCCTGTGCAAAGTTGCTTGCCAGTCTAGAGATATTCCAGCACCCTTTTTTCCCCTGGGCAGAAAAGTCGGTAGTTTTCCACAGAGGGGTAATATAACATTTAGGCCATGCACATCCAAACCTATGTGTACACACTCAGGTGAGTGAGCAGTTGTGTATACACCATACATCTACAGCCTCAGCATTCAGAACAGAACACAGATATTCAGGAATGAGTTGACCAAACTGCATCTGTAAGCTTGGTAGGCACCTCTGCATGAGGGAATAATCCTGAGCACTAACTGTTAAAATCCTTTTTCAAGGTAAGGTGGGCGTTCTTGCTGTTACTCAAATGCAGAATTCTCATTGTGAAGTGTGTTATGGCCAGGTCCACTCTTTAACTAGAAGATTTTAAATATAAACACTAGCTTATAACAGGCCTGGTTTTGATGTGCCATTAACTCATTTAATGCACTTGTAATGCTACTCCTAAGGGAGAAGCTGTGGAATTCAACTGGAATCAGCTCTGTCAATAGAGAGAGAAGTATGCAGATTTTAGTATGATTAATTTCCTCCTGCAGAATTAATTTAGTCCAAAGTTAAGTCATAGACAAAAACACTACCGAACTTCGGAAAAGGTGAGACCGTGACTGCTCTGTGTTTGACCCCACTTCAGCACTTCAGTGAAATATCACGAACAAAATCATGGACTGAACAAAGACCTAAACCAATAACTAAAAGGCTTTAAGAAACACACTGGAGATAATTCTCCTAGGCCTTTATTGCCCTGTGTGGAAGGTTACAAATAAGCTTTTGCTGGAATAAATAAATGAATAAGACCAAATTAAAATTCCCACAAGCACAAAAGCTTGTCTAGAATTACGATAGGACCACAAGACTACACAATACCAATCCTTCAGAAACAGAACCTTTGCTATCAAATTCAAGATGTTCTGATGGGGAAAAGAGTTTGTCTCTGGTCAAAAGCTTTTTATCGGTCACAAAACTCAATATATTAAACCGGTGGACAAGAAAGAGATAAGTGAAATAGCTAAACCCTGGATCTTTATTAACCTTTTTTTCAGCATTATCCAACACAATCTCTATCTTCTCCAGAGATACTGAATGTTTGTCCTTCAAGGAATCAGGAAGCCCTGATGAACTACAGCTTATCAACACCTCCTCTGCTTCTGATTTCCCTTTATGACAGCTCTTCAGCTGCTATAACCAGAAAGCAGCAGGCAGCAAAAGGACAGCTACTGAAATTCATTCCTAGAGTTAACAGCTGCCACTGATATTGATTTGAATGGGAGTTGCACTTGCCCTTCCTGAGACTTTATTCTACGTGGAAAGTGCACAACTCTTGTCTACGATTTTGGTTGAAGAACTTTAAGCTGAAGCTGGGAAGATATCAGTGATCTGAACTGCTTTATAAACACTAACTTTGCAATTAGAAAAGATAAATATGTAATTTCCAATTGTCCACTTTGCAAAGAATAATTTGTTTGGGCTCCTAACCACTCCCCTGATATCAAGAAGCTTTTTTCTCAAGCCTCTCTGGCTCTGTTTGCAGACAACGTGGCTCAGTAGGAGCTGATCTGCAGAATGAAATGGAGGGTGTTGAAGAAGATACAGCATGCAAACATTTCAGGGCTCAGAATACTCTGAAAGGGAGCAGCCCATTAGCCTTTATGTGCCCATTAAGTGCCCACCTGCAGCACAAGCATATCCCCAAGAGATGCAGTCTGTGCTCAGTGAGGCTATGGAGTGTTCCACAACTGAGAGGTTTGCTTTGAAACCACACTCCTAAACCAAATTAAAATGCTAAGGTAAGTTTCCTCTCCACCATCACCAATTCTCTAGAAAAACTTCATCTCACCTTCTTACCATCCAAAGCTTAGAGTAAGACCCACTCCCTACACATGCGTGCTTCAGTCCTGTGTCATAAGCTCTCTCCTTAGTGATCTCAAGGTGAATGGCAGTTAACTGGAAGGACAAGTAGTTTGTTTGTATTGTGACTGCTTGGACCATTAGCTTTGGCATTCAGAGGAACCCTGTTGGGAGTTCTTCTTAACATCCTTAGTATTGCTCCCTGCTCAGTCACTGCAAGCCATCCTTGGCAGTAATAGAGGCTCCTGGATGGCAAGGGGACAACAAGAAGGTTGTTTTTATGAATTTCCACACCTAACTTCATCTTCCACAAGAAAGAACAAATGAAATAAATAAGCTTATCAACTGTCCTTTACTGACACACCACATGACAAAACCCCGATTTTCAGATGTCAGCTGCACTATTGTCATAGTAAAAACAACAAAAAAGTGATTGCTTGCTCTTCTCAATCCCTTTCTTCACACTAGCATTAGCAACATCATTAGATGAATTACAAGTAACACAAGGCATTAATGGTGTTGGGATGAACCTTTAGGACAATTTGATTGCTGCAATTCTTATAAAATGTACCTAATTTGTTCAGCTATGGAGACTGTAAGTGCTGTCAGTGGTTTTCCCTCACTGCTGTTAGACAGACATCCACCTTCTATAAGGAACTCTTTCTTACTCCTTTCTGTTTCTAACAACAACTTTCCAAATTACATGACTCTTCTGTTACTATTAATGAAGGACTTCAACATGCAGAATGGCTGTGTAAATTAACTAGAGATCATGTCAGGTACATCACCAAAAGGGACTCGAACCAAAAGCCTTTCAAAAAAGGGAAAGAACAACAGTGTTGACAAATGAAATCTATTCTACCAAACACAGTCCATTTTCTGGGCCAAAGAGCATTCATTTTGTACCAGCAAGCCCCTGAATATACTTCAGATGTTAAATGGATTTGTTGAAGGACTAGATGTTACCAGGGTGTCAGTAGCCTGGAGGCATTGCTGGGCTTCAGCATGCTGCATTGATTAGAGCAAACAAGGAACCTCCTCCAACAGAAATGCTGCTTTTGTGAGCATGGAGGCTAGCAATTTTCTTCTTAAAATTGAGGGACACAAAAGCAAGTGATTTTTGAGCACAGATGAGTGTAGGACGGTTGTGTTCTTCTCTAGTTTTGATTTTAAACTGCACTGCTTTGGCATTTCAATGAGCAAAATAAGATTGTGACACGTCCAAAGCCAGTATGCAGTTTTATAAATAGCGTGTTTGCCTGTTGATGAGAGAAATGCCATGTCTTACAGAATTAACAAGATAAAAGGACATTTCAAACACTTAAGAGGTTGGTATGTTTTTTGGCAAAGTATCCACAATAAAATCTGTAAGCAAAGATGATTTCTATCTTCTCCTTTCTAAATAATAAATAGTACAAAGACATTTCCAGTACAAATTGAATTAGCTGAACTGACTTCAATCGTTGCCAATTTATACCGTCTGAGAATCTAGCTCTATCATATATTTGTGGCTGCCCTAGACAGCTTTCTTAGAAGCTTTTAATCCTTTTAATCAACTATAGACAAAGAGAGAATACTCATCTCTGTACAATCTGCTACGTAACATATTTGTGTTTGGTTTTTTTCCCAAAGAGATGGCAAAGCCTCCATTAGAACAAATATATTTCTTATTGCTGTAAAAAAAAAAAAAATCATCTGTCTACTCAAATATTGTATCAGACTACTCAAAGGGGAAATCTTTTCTGAAATCCCTAACAATAATAATATTGATTTATCGGGTACCTCCAGCTACTCTGGTTGGCTGTTGTTTCTCTGACCATCATCCTTACATTACCCCCCCTGAACTCCATTGTTTTTGATACTCACCCACTGATCCTCAAACCAATTTAGGATATAAACCTTTCCAGGCAGGGCTCTTACTGTGATTTTGTTTGACATGCAGAGTCCTAAGTACAAGGAAATGCTCTGATTGGCACATCAGAGTGTAACAGCAAAAATCCCTGAAAGAGCCTCAGGGATTTTTTTCAGAGCACGCAATCTGAAGAGATGCTCAGTTGTCACCATTCCTACAAATGTCACTGTGAATCACACGTTCTCAGCCCTCTACTGATGTACTACATCCTTGGCAGCTGTGTGTTTGCATATCTAATTGGCAAACCTCTACATTAGCAAGAGGTACAGTCTGCACGTGTAGCCAAATAGTGTGTTTGCTTAGCAGTTCCATCCCTTCTATACAACCTTCTGGTTTGGTTTAAATCATCCTGAATACTTCACATAGATCTCAACAATTCCTTCTGCTATTGGCCCAAAAGCCCAATAGTTCGAGGTACATTTTCTAACATTGCAACAAACCAGAAGTAGCAAATAAGTAAAACAAATGTGAAATAAAATGCCTGACAATATGAAATGGTTTGTCTTTTGCTCTGAATTCCTTTACGTAGCCTTGAAATTCAGCATAAGGTGCAAGAGGACTGAATACTGCCTACCAGGGAGTGGCACACTTGAGGAAACACAAAGAGTTTATTAACTACAGTAATTTCCCTCAAATTTCAAGGAAATTCTTTCTTGTCTTCATTATATTCTGAGTAGTCTACTTAGTCAGAAGGCATTAAAAGAGTAAACTCTGTATGAGATATTCTGCAACTATGACTTACCCTGAGCTTGTATTAACTTCCCTGCCAAATATATTTTCATACTAGCTTCTAAAGACTCACTGTCATTTAAACATTTTAAAACAGCTTGTGAGAAGCAGGCAACATATGCAAAATAAATATAACAATATTTGTATGCATGTGAAAACCGGAAAATTATTTTTTTAACCAAACACTAAGCAATTTTTTCTCTCCCTGAGAACAGCAACATTAAATACATTTTATTTATCTAACTAAATCTCTCAAAGGTTCTATGTAAAACATTTTCTTTTTCTGTTGAGTTTTCAAGCAGCTCTATTTTGATGAACTCATTATGTTTTTTTTTTCTTTTAATCTAGATACGTTGAGTGCATTGTGTTTAGCTCAATGATCATCAGTTCTTCATCCTTTGTGAACTCATGCACAGATCAAAACATGTTACAGATCAAACTAAGCAATGCTTCATCCATTCCCAAAACACGTTGATTGCTTTTTGTTGGGATTGGAAAATGCATTGTCCCTTCTCTTGCCTCACCTAGCAAAGAGGAGACGCTTCTTTCCAGAGAAAAAGGCAAGACTATAAATTCTGTATTTAATCACAGAAATATATTCTCTTTTCCACCAAACAGCTGTTCCAACATGGGTCGTATCAGCTGTGGGAGATCTCCTGTAATTCAGGTTATGAGAAGTGGCTGGTGGAATGACTTTTCTGTGGCTCCTTTCTTCATCACCAGGCAATTTAATCTCCTGTCTTTCCTCCTGGAGCTAGCAGACAAGGTCACAGCACAAGCAAAAGAGTCCTTCAATTTCATTAAAATCCCCTTCTAACTTTTGGTTTCAAAATGGATGTGTTTACTACATCTTGGTTGGTACCCTGGGCTTTACCTCAGGCATCTGATTGCTAAGCAGCTGGTCATCTCCATACTTTGTCCCTATTAGGATGATGTGCAGATGCGGTTATCTCCTAACTTTTGACATAAGAGGAATTTAGACTGCTGTCTCTGAGGTCTCATCCACAAATCCTGCATTTTGCTGCTCTGTTTGATATCTCTTTTCCATTTCACCTTCTAAATGGAACAGTGATTTCCCTTTGGTAACTCCTGACATACTCTCGTAATCATCTTTGTAGCAGTGGAAGTGGTGCAGTGAATTTTGGAGATTAAAAGGCTGGATTTCAGAGTAATGTAAATCCAGGCAGCCCTGCTGAGGTGAATGAAGCTACACTGCATGCACCTGCTGAGAGTCTGCAACAATAATAATAAGGCTTGAGTTTTGCTTCTTTTTCTTCTCACAAATAATCTGTGATGAATATGATTGTGAATGCAGGATTAATCATCCATGACCGTGCCTTGTATCTGTCCACTTATGAAGCATGCATCATTATTTTCCACTACTGTTCTTGCAAGAAATTAAAGCTCACTGAGATCTTCTTAAAACAGACAACTTCTGCTAAGAAGTGATGGTCTACCTATGCTAATAATTTTCACCAAGTCATTTTGCTCATTTGTTCATCTCCTTTTGTTCCTTCTTTTCTTTTTTAACAGAGCTGTTTAGCTGTCCAGCAAAAACAGACACTACTTTAAATGGTAGTATGTCTCTTGAAACAAACATGGAGATACATTCTGGCAGGGAGGCTGACAGTAACTGAGGGGGCAAATTAAGATCAGCACCAGATCCCACATACCATCTGATCACATATGCATTGTCCACAAAAAGGAGGAATGAGATCTACTGGGAGTTGTGATAGTTAATATTTTAGTGTTTCCACTCCTCCTTCTGGGGTTCCAAAATTAGGCTGTTAAAATTGCTTCATGATGAAAGCATATAAGTGCTCAGCTCTACAACAGAGTTGTTGTCACTGGGCCAAATCCTAAGGTCTTTGCTCACTCCTAACTCTCGCTGACTTCAGTGAGCACAGTTCCCAAGTAAAGGTTGAGGATTTGGCAAGACTATTGTTTTGCTTACTTTGAAATTGAACTTTTTTTATTTTTACTGTTTTACTTTGTGCATTAAGAGCAAAGGGTTTCTGCCTGCAGCATGAACGGCCACCTGAACATGTGGCATCCTGTTATCGGATGGACTTTATTCATCCTTCCTATTTCTGAAACAGTATCAGTCAATCTCTTCTCCTCCACAACCAAATACTGACAGACCCATGGAACACCTATGCCTCTTGCTTTTGTTTTTCCCATACACTTGTTTCAAATTTGTACCTAGTGTGACATTATCCTGACTAGATTTCTTGCTTAACTACTATGCCTTCAGTCTGACACAATGCTAGCTCATATTCTGATCATAGAAAGAACAGAACCATAATGCCAGGATTTGATTGCTGTATGGCCTATTAGCTTAAAAAAAACAACACCCAATACATATATTCTGGCTTATTTGATCCCATAGGTTTCTGCACCTCCCTCTGTCAATCCACAAACAGATTCACATCTGAATTATACAACTTGTTCCCATCTTTCCACTTCAAACTCTTCTTAGTGGGAAGATTATGCCTTGCAGACTATTAGCAGTGTTTGTTGGCTCATTTTCAGTTTTTCTTTTTTCACAACCTCCTTCCACTCCAAGTACTTATTTTTACAACCTGGTAGCAAATTTTCTGCCTCCTGTCTTCTTTTTATCCCTCCAAAAGCCTGACACTGTCCTATCCTTTAAATGCTGCTTGTTCCAGCTCTTCTGGAGACCAGGTTACTGGCATGGTTACATTGGCAGTGTCTGTTCTGAAGCCCAGCAGGACCCTGATGTGTCCTGATGTGCAGACACAGCACAGCCTGGCATCACTTGACTGCAGCCCAGGATCTGGGGGGAGCATCAACAATGCAGGTTGAACAAATCCCTCTGGGCTTCTCATTGCTCCATCTGGGGCCTCAGTGAGTTTCTTTCATCTTGTTTTTCCAGCTTTAGGATCCTACAGCAGCTATCAGATACATGGCAAATACTGTCATTTATAGATTAAAATCTTTTTTCACCTTGTTTAACATCTTCTTTGCTTGCTGTGTATCTAATTATCTTACTATCGACCATGGCAGATCTGTTTATTTCCAGACCCAGTCCTGATCTGGCACAGTTTTCTAGCTATAGGTCTTCTCATAATGCATCCTAGGGCATGCACTTCTACCTTTCAACATACCTCCTCCAATCATTTTCTGATTTTCAAACAGTACTTCCAAATCATTTGAAGGAAAATTACTCCTGCACTATTCAGCTTTCAAGGAACCTTTTAGTAGTACAGAAAGTTTCCATCTAAGTAAGTCTGTCCTCTGTCTTCCCATCATTCCAGGTAAGTGATGCTCAGCAAAAACTGCATTCAGTGTCATACATAAAGAATAAACCAAATGAACAGTTTAACTTGATGATGATGATGTACATATGGAATTACAATTACTTGGCACTATATGGAAATACTTTAAGGCTTGAATTACGCATCAAGTTTATAATGTAAATATGTACATTTGGAGATGTTAATTGGCAAGTTATGGATGAGATTTATTGAACATTTTTTGCTCCTTTTACCTCAGGCTAATCTGTTTCGTTTGTATTTTTCCTAAACCTCCAAGCTGCTGAACATCTTCAGCCAGCTATTGTTTCAAGATCAACCCTGCAAAACAAAAACATTTTATTTTTATCCTCACCAGCTGCACAACTTTCCTTCTCAAATTACCTCTATCAAAGTATCAGGACAAAAAATGACTGACTGCACTGTGTTTTTATACTGAGACATCTAGCTTCTTCTAAATAAAAAACGGTTATGCACAGAACATCACAAACAGAAAGAGAGAATTTAAGACTGTAACTTTGAGGTACTACAGTTTTTCTCAGTACCAAAAGGGATCGTTAAGCCCCAAAGATGTGCAGAATGAGCTAAGAATTGAAAAATGAATGAATAAAAGACTTACAAGTCTATGATACACTTGGGCTCTCAAAAAAAAATGAAGTATATTTTAACTTAGGATTGTTGGTGCTGAGAGAGAAAAGAGCTTGGTATTACCATCAGATACCAACAGATTTTACAGTAATTGTTTTTATGATAGGTAAGTGAAGGATTTCAAATGAGTAAAACACCGTGTTGTCTGACAGAAATAATGGCAGTGATTTCAGTGGGGTTGCATGAGGGATTCAGGCAGGCAAGAGAGCAGTGGGGGGGAAGAGGAAAGGAAAGTCAAGTGAGGACAGAATGTGTTTGGAAAAACATGAACATGAATCCTGCGTAATAGTGGGTATTTCCATGAAATGTATCACTTCGGCTAGTCTACTGTCAGAGTAGCTACCATTCTTGGTATCAGCAGAGTGGCACTGATTCATGAGGAGTGTGGCATATTATAGCAGATATCAGAGCCTGAAGAGCAACCAGCTGCTGTTGAATTGAAGAACAAGTGCACTGATAACTTCTAAGATTTATACCTGCTTTTTCTCATCAACTGATTTTTTTTTTTATACACAGCAGTGACTCTGAGTATGACTGTGCTGGAGGAATGATAACTCATGAAAAGGAGATCTTTTTCTGGAACGGAGCAGCTGGTAGTAAAGGCCAAATGATGTTACGTCATTTTCTACTTCAGGAATACTGTATTTATTGCAATGTGTTCTCTGCAGAGTCAGAAAAAACAGGCTGGTTTTCTCATCTTGTTTAAAAAGGATCTGACTATTTTTCTCTGACCTGAGGGGCTACTTCTTGTGGCCATTGAATTCACAGCTGAATTCTCCTCAGAAATTTTAGGTTTAGTTACCATTTAAATATATATATATATATATCTTTGTGAAATGCTTTTACTTCATCTACATTCTAGCAGGCCTCAAGTAGGTTTGGTATAGCTGTTGGAATTAATTTTAGCTTTGATCATGTACAGAGACTCATCTGTCCATAACATTTTTCTTAGATGCCAGGTAGGAACTGCTGAAAGAAAAAGTGCTACCAAGGGCAGAATAGGAGCCCAAGGTTGTATGTAGGAACCTACACTGCTATGGAAGCAAGAGCTCAAAAGCCCTCCACTGGCAACAGAGCTGAAAAGGGATCTCCTGAGTTACACTACTACCTACCTAAATAATAGACTAAGACAAGGGTAGCGTAAGAGGGTTCAGTTTCTTCTGCATAAGAAATGTTTTTTGTTACCTCTTTGTCTGAGTACTAAATTTACGTACACTTTCCTGTATATGCATTATAAAGAGAGCATGATGTTACATTAAGAGAGAAATAGGCGCCCACATGCAGAGCACAGACAGTATATTGCCAGTCAACACAGGGAAACTAAAATGCAACTTGAAGAATTTATTTGTGAATAAAACAAGCACGTCCTGGATACAGATGAAAAGGAAAGTGCAAACAGTAGGGTTCACTTTTTTCCAAGAGTACTTAAAGCATGAGTGCCAGCATTCACATGGTATTTCTAAAAGGTCCCTTCCCTAACAGAAGAACCACCATCCATTTTCTTAACAGGCATGTTTAAACTTGGCTAACCTTGGAAACCTGGAAATTTTGACTCTTTTGCCTCAAGACAAACTTTGCGCTGTGTCAGAGAGCCTCGTCCTGGATTAAAGCAGTTGGATGAGAAAAGGAGCAGAGGGAGAAGTACTGAAAGGCAGAGAGTGAACAAGCCTGCAAAAAAAAGTTAAGTGTTCATCTGGATCTTTTGGATGGCCATGAGAATGAAGTTCATTTGTCATTATGACTAAGTACGGGAGGTAGATCTAACTGCTGTGCACCTGCCAAAGACTGCTCTGTGCCCATACTTCATGAAACGGGTACATGATTGATCATGTAGCTAGAGTTTAATAGCGGTGCTTCATATCTTGAAGCCTGGATAGGCTCAGGTTTTTTTTCTCTTTTTGTCATAGGTGCATAACTTTCCATTATAGGACTGGCTGCAAAACAGCAATTCCACACAGCAAAAAAAGTTCTAATATTGAATTTTTTTTTTTTTTGTTCTTTTTTTCCACATTGACATTAAAAAAAAAAACAACTGCAGCCTTCCAAACTGTCTTTGAGAGGACTGCGGGCAGAAGAGTAAACTTCCAGGGAAGGGAACAATTGGCCAGTTTTTGTCTGTAAGGTTCAAGACTGTGCTCTGACAGATTCAAAGAGGTGTTCACCCTACTTAAATTCAAGCTCTTAACTCAGCAGTAGCTGTGTACTGTTGTAAAAGGAAAGTGATTTCCTCTCAAAGAGGCTAATTCAGAAGGCATTAGACAGGCTTTTGCTTTAAATTACACCTTTGATAAAGCTGCTTCTGTCTGTGTCTGTTTGTAACATAGGGAGACTACTAACTGCCAAAAGCTGGGCTCTGCTTACAGGTGGGTCTGTATAAATTAACGTATGATTTTTTTTTTCTCTTTTGACTAGAAATTTCATCAGCAACGAGGGAAAGGTTCCTCAATAAAGTTTATGCACTCAATAAGTACTTCTCCAAAGCCAAAGGTTTTGACCAAAAAGAAAAGAGCACCTGACAAACACACTTGATCAAAATGTTCGTTATCAGATATCTTTGGCATATCATCACAAGTCATGTTATCATAGAATCACAGAATGATTTGGGTTGGAAGGGACATTTAAGATTATCTAATTCCAACCCTTTTGCTATAGGCAGGGTTTTCAGTCTCTCTGCTCAATCCTGAGATATCTTGGCTCTCAGAATCATTATCAGAGCTTTTAAAGTGGCAGGAGAAAAACTGGCAAATCAAAGAGAAATATCACATCTATACATGTGATGTTCGAGGAGGTGATTTATATGCCTCATGCCAGGAATCTGACTTGGACTATAAAAGCTGGTCATTCCTCTCCACTGTGCATAAATAATTTTTGTAAAACTCAAATGAAATTAAAAGTTGGGTGTAGTGGAGATGTGAGTGCAGCTCGAAGCCCATATTTAACTATATTTGCTATAACAAGCTGTCAGGATGACTTTGCTCTCTCACCTGAGCCATGCCTCTAATTCTTTGACTTACTCTGAGAAATAAGCTGTATATATATATATCCTAAATAATGATTTTAGTTGCTTTGTGAACACCAGCTTGTAGTATTTTGCTCCTTTCTGAATCAACCCTAATCATCAGTTACTGTAGGTCAGATGCATTTTACTCTTCTATTCAGAACACTAGACTACTAAAATTATCTTAATAAAGGAGTGCATGCATGGCATTTCAATAAAGCTTTTAAATGGCACTCAGAAATGAAGCATATTGTGTCTCAAGAAAAGAAAAGCATTCAAGCAATCGCTGTTACTCACCTAAAGGCCTCTTGTCTGCAAATCCATATTGAACTCAGAGAGTTCTGCAGCTGGGAAACACCCTTTTCTTACAATTATTAATTGATTGCTCATTTGCCTATGCAACTGCAAATTGCGCAGGACTGAATACAGAGTCAAGGATATTCAACTTGTGCATTCACTACTGAAAATTAAGTCCTCTACCTGACAAATATGGGGAAAAATCTCAAATATGAGATTAATGCAATCTTCTATCCATCATAAGCATGCAGTAATGGCTCAGGTAAGCAACAAGAAATAATACTTGTCATAGGACTATCAGAAACAATAGTTTGGGATCAAGTGGTTATGTGGTACTTCCACTTAAGTTGAATTAACTGTGAGGGAAAAAATGAACCTCTAAGCAAATTCTGGGACTTCAAGAGGACAGCCTTTGATGTGCTTCATTCTCTTAATGAAATTCAAAATCTTCAGCACTCCCAGCTCCCTAGGGATTTATTTTACACCACATGGCACCCTGGAGTTTGAAGGACCCAAGCTAGTGTCTGTCTGAATATGTCCATCAGAAGCAGCATGAAGGTCTTAGCAGCGGTCTAGAAAGCAGCTTAGCTATGTAAGTAGGTTGCTATATTGCTGCTAATGAATGAAGGCTGTCAGCAAGTACTGAGAGGTGATGAACCCCTATGGCCATGGGTTGTGGAATGGCCTTGGCCTTTGTAGACATGAGGTATCAGGTTAGAGACATGCTTTGCAGAGAAAGGAGACTGAATAGAAACCATCAGACACTTGAATGTGCTTGGGTGTGCAAGAGGTGTAGAATTTCTTCAAAGTAAATATGTTAATGCTACCTGTAATATGAAACAAATAAACATAAAGAAATAAAAAGATCACATAGGTGTATGGTCCTGTCAAACTGCTTGAAAATAGTTACCTCAGAAGGGAAACTGGGAAAGAGTGGAGTCCACAAAAACATGGTGAGGAGTGGAGTAAGAGAAAGAAAAAGTAAAAAAGAAAACTGGCATGCAAATCAAATCTGAGCTTTCAGTTTGAGCTGCTAAGGTTTAAGCATGTTATTTGCCAAGGAAAACTGAGTGAGCCCTTGCTAAAGGTATTTAATGAAATGTCAGAGGATTGATGCAGACTGGGAAATGGAAAAGAAGAAAGAGACTGTGGTATAGCAAAGATGGGATAAAAGGCGGACTCAGAATTTATCAAATGCTTCATCTCACATTCTTCTCAGAACAATGATCCTGAGGTAAAATAACAGGAATAATAGGAAAGTACTTGCAGAAATGGATGGTATGACATCAAAAAGACAGCTCAGTATACCTGCTGAGGTGAAAAGGAGAAAAAATCTCTACTACAAAATTTTACTTTGCAAGTCTAGGACCAAGTTTTCTTAATAAATTTTATCAAGCAGGAAAATGGTAAAGAAAAACAGAAATCTATTTCAAGAGGGGGAAAAAGGGATCCCCGAAAATGGATATTTGTAGGTCTGATCTCAACAGTGCAGCCAAAAACAGCAACAAAAAAAAGCAACCAACCAGATCCTCCTAGACTAGTTATCTTGGAGAAGGTGAAAAATTTTCTAGTCAAAGAAAATTTGGTTGGCCAGTGGCAGGTTTGGTCTATTTCAATGTTCTATCAACTAGGAATCTATTAGCCAAGACATAAAAGAATGGAAGTAGTGGAGAAATTGTAAGATATGAAGGAAAGAGAGTCCAATGGATGAGAGTTTCTGCTGAAAGAAGTAGTGGCTTGAAGGAAGACCATTAGTGGAGTTCTTCAAAGAACAACACCAGCCATTTTAAGGCCAATCTTGCTTTCTGTATTTTCATTACTGAAAGCGATGCAAAGACAAAGTGCATCATAAGGCCATTTCCTTCTTACATGAGGCTGCAGGCACTGTCAAAACTGAAGAGGCTTGGAGCTCGAGGGAGTTACAGTGCAAATGCAAACTTGGGCACTTGGGACCTGATCTAAACCGCTCCAGATGAAGATGGACAAATCTATCCTAATAATTGGAAATAATGGAAGAGAAATAGAATCGTGACCTCACATTTACTGAAGGGTGTCTAGAACACACAAAGAGGATGTATTGAGGACCTTAAAGGCATCAGAAGCAGTGTTTCTGGGCAAGTTAATGACATATTAGTGATACTGTACAAAAGCTCACGTGGAATACTTTGCACAAAGTCAGTCAATGTTTTTCAAGAACTGAAACAGGTGCACAGATCTGCTATTAGAATGAGATGAAGAACAGAGAGTTTATCTTGTATCAGCCTGACTTGTTTAGTCTAGAAAATAAAAGGCTTGGAAAGAATATAAAAGAATATAAAAGTCTACTCCTAAATGATGGAAACACGTACTAAGAATGGTAAAGACCTGTTTCAACTAAAGTAGTACCATCAAAAGTACAATGCTCAACAAGCTGGCCAAAGATAAAGTTAGACTAGAATTAGAAGGAAGGAGAGAGCAGAGGGCATCCCTTAGCCATTAGAGCATCCAGGTGCTGGAAATGTCTTTCAAAAGGAGTAGCAATAAGTTCTGAGGATTACTTTAAGACAAAAAGTACAGGATAATAGGCTGTGATGGTAGATTTGGACTGTCTTACAGCTTTGAAAACAACTTTATTTGTTTCACTGAAAATCTGCACTTCTAATAAATCCATTTTTTACCATGCCAGACTTGATTCAAGTCATCTTTACTTGTTGAAAGATAATAGACATTTTCTTCACTTTGGCAAGGTAGAAAGCATGGATAGAAGAGAATGAACTGATCACTTTTCTGTTTTGCCTGAGATATCTCAATGCACCTAAGAAATGATCTGACATACATCTCAAAGCAAAAACAACAGCAGAGTGTTTTAATCAGGAGAAAAGACAGAGAGAAATGTCAAAACAGATGTAAATACAACAACTCTGCTCAAGAAAATACTGATGGAGTACTACCTCCTTACTGTTAAGAAAATCCTCTAGTTACTTAATTTGTTATTGAAAGTAACATCTTAAAAAAAAAAACAAAAAAAAAACTTAAGCACATTTATTTCCCTTAGTCTTACTTTATAGTATGTACTCACCATTTTATACAGAGGCATGTGGGTAAGATTAAGGAGAACCCTTCCACAGGATTTTTTTTTAAGCTCTTTGGTATTCCTTTGAAGATGACAGCAACATACTGAGTATTTAGCAGTAGTGTGGAGGGTGAAACACTAACTGTTCACCATACTCTCTGCCTCTTTAAATATTCATTGACGAGTAACCATCTATGGAGCCTCATAAAGAATTAACTCTTTAAATGGGGAAGATATCTGCTTAAGTGCATAGCACAAATCCTACATGATTTAAATCCCACACAATCCTATTAAAGTCCAAAGAGTTTCAAGCTGTTTTGTGTTGTTCGCTATCTAATATTAACACCTGGTTTTGAAATCTTATGCAGGCACCACTGTTCTATTACACTAGCAAAACAGAAGAAAGTAAATTCAACCTTTTCAGCTGATTTGGGGATATAAGTGAATTACAACTACATCTTGAACCTCAATGCTGAATCACTTTCTTGGTTTACTACTTTTCAGCAACTTCCATCTTATGTATTACATATCAGGTTAGCTACAGCTTGAACAACTGTGCTACACCTCCTGAAATGACATCTCAGAATTTGAAGAGAATAACATGCATTTCCCTGAATACTGGCTAATGAGCAGTATGTGTGCAGAAGTGCCAGACTGAAAAACTCACCTATTTTGTGAAATACATATTCCAAATGTCATGTTCATTTGGAGGATTCGTTTCTGCTTTTGTGGGCTTTTTTCCCCTATTTTCAGCTGTTCAACTTACCTAACTGACCTGACTGTAAGCAATTTGTTAGGCCAATGAAATTGTTGGTGTGAAGCTATTGCACCAAAGATACATGACCACAGTACATCATAATTAAAGCAGAAAAAAAGTAGACAGAAATGGGTAAAGCTGTGAAAGAATTTTTGTCCTTCATAGATATTCACTACTGTCAATAAATAAATAACTTTTACATGAGAGATTGCTTCTGATGACAATGGTCAAGGCTTATTACTACTGCTTAGATTGAAGGCAAGAATCTGACAGGTGTTTTACATACTTTAAACAAGACACTAATAATTTGAAGACCTGCACTGACAATCCTGTAGGTACCAGCTTAAACATCACAGATACTCAAGCTCTCTTAAAACTTAAAAACAGGAAAGGCGTTTTCAAAGATGTAGTCCACTGTCTATGAATATCCCCAGCCATTATTCACAATACAGCAATAACGACTTGAGTCAAATCTATTCAGAAATCAGAAGACAGTTTCTTTCTTCTTCATATACATGTGCAAGTTAAATGTAAAAATGATAAAGCTAAAGACATAAAGTTATGTGCCACTTATGCCAGAACATACAGAAATATTGTCAATTGTGATATTTTTCTTTAGACTCACCTTCCCCCACATTTTAGCTTTCTTTACTAAATTCAAGGTACCTTTATACACAAGAGACATCAGAAATATTATTTGCTTGCTGCCACCACATTTCTGCCTCTGTTGTTAAGTTAGTAGTTTTGCAAGTGTGTAGTGTGTATTTAATTGCTACCAGCAGGAAGAAATCCTCCCTTAGGATTCATTAGCCAATGAATTCCTCCCTTGTTGAGTTGAAAATATAGAAAATTCTTTGGCAAGTTGGCTATTTGCCTTTTTGGAAGGCAGATGTGAAGGACCTACGCAGGTAGAAGGCATGATTACATGCCACGTAACAGATGCATGTAATAGAATTAACAACAGTATATATTTATTTGGTACCCTCATTAAGTTATTCTTCTAAGTTTCTTCAAGTATTCTTCAAGTTTCCACTCAAGATGTACTTAGATGTGTAGTAAATGTTTTCAAGGTTCAACAGATTAATTTAATAAGTTAATTAATAGCTTTGCAGCATTCTTAACCATTCAAGCTGTAGGGTATTTAGCACAATAGCAACACAGTAGTGCTACAGGATGGCCCAGTTACAGTGTTTACTACCCTTTGGATATCTATTTGAAGTTGCAGTATTGAGGCATCACAATGGAAGTGCTACATGTAAAGTATGTGAGGACACACAGTCCAAAAGATGCATTTGCAGTACTATGTCTACTACATTATAAAGTAGTGGAACATTTACATCTACTACTTAGAACATGTAAAATGGGCTTGCTTATAGAGACCAGGCAACATGGTGTAATTAAAAGAGCATTTGAATTTCTCCATACTGAGCAGCTTTGTGAGCAGGCGTGAAGGTGCTCATTATGGGGCAGACATGCACAAGAGGATGGCCTTCCAGCTTTCAGTGTCTGTTTACTCACCAGTAAATATGCTCCTAATCCATAGGAAAACGTGGTGGAAAAATTTAGCATTTAATGTTATTTTAGCAAGCTGGTTTCCTGTGGCAAGGGTGTGTGCATGCAAGTCATTCCTCCAAGTTTTAGGTACTTGGTAACATCCTAAAGTGCTGCCTCTCAAACTCATGCTTGTCAGGAATTGCAATATCTCCTCTGTGTCATCTTCTGAGTACAGCCTGGAGTGTGCTAGATAAAACCCTTTTCTGGACTTTGTTACTATAAGGGACTATGTGTCACAGACTGTGATTACAAAAGGCTGGAAGCAATGTTCTTACATTAGCTCTACTTAAGTTTTTCAGAATTATCATTCCACTGAAATGTTTCCAAACGCATTTTGAAGGTTGCTATTATCCATGTTGTTTCTGTTTCTATATTCAGAGTCTTAATAGTGTTTTACCTCAGAAAGAAGCTATTGTGGGGTAATTAGACCCTGCACAAACTGATCTGCAGTAACTGTAGAAGACATGGACCTGTTAACTTACACAACAGAGGGTATGTCAAGAAAGCAAAACCCCCCGTGGTTGACAAGATAGCACCCTAGGCAGAAGATGCAGTGGAATGAAAGCTAATGCACATGCCACTGGCACACACTGACATATATCTTTGTTAGGGCTTTTGAAGTACATAAACTCTCTTGAAAAAGGTATCATGAAATCACTGATAATTTTTCCATCCTTCTGCTTACTGGGACAAAAAATTTTATTAACCTAATGATCAGAGGGATCTTTGGATTCCATATTTTGAAATGACATTACAGAACAGTTTCTGATGTTATTTGCAGTTCTAAGATGTGAATACACAGATTACATGTTTACTTAAAATATCTGTATGCAAGTGATGGCATCAACTGCACAGTCATGGCTTTTGCCTATTGCAGTGTATCACTCCTAATGCTCTCAAGACTGGAAAAATTGATGATGGTAATGTCTGATTAGAAACTGCTTAGTAGTCTTTTTGCTCTCTGGCTAGATGTGCCTAACTCCTGCTGACATCCTTCTGAGAGCATACATAAGGAGCAAGAAGGATCCCTACATGCAGCACTTTGCTTTGTCTTTTTTTAGGATTCCTGCCTGTCTGTTCATTTTGGGAGATTTGAGTGCTCTGTGGGTAAATCCCTCACATGAGCAGCACTTCAGCTCTGTAATAACTTGCTTGGCTGTGCCTGGGAGCAGAGGGAGCACTCATCCCACCTGGCCCAGACACAGTACAGCACATGTGAGGACCTGATGCTGGCAATGCAGCAAAGGCACCAGTTCCTACTGGGACCTCACTAGGAGGCTGAGCTCCCCACTGGACAAATACCAACAATTCTGGGGAAATGCACTATGTGGGAGGATTTAGGTACCTGTCAACCGAATCCTTTTAGGGCTGAACCAATATCACATTTACTCTTTCCCTTCTCACCAGGGAGACTGCAGCAGCGTCCCAGTAGTGCTGAATGCATATAGTGAACAACATGAACAAGGAATGATTTTGTTGCTGGGAGAACTCTTTTACAGAGGTTGTTTTACATAGGGGATACCTTAGTTCTTCTCCTTGGAGTACAGCATTTAAAAAAAAATCCCAAAGCCTACGTCAGAATTCTTCCCACACAGTCTCTTGCAACTTACTCTCTGGAAACCTAGTTTTAGCTGCAAAATAACATAGCAGCTTTCATACATTATACCAGGCAGCCAGCGCCTTTTAAACTCAGGCCAACACAGACCTTCCCTGTGAGGCAGCTGTTCTGCTCACATGGGACTTTCTAAGCCTCTACCCAGCTGTCAGCTCCAAGTGATGAGGACCTCCCTGTTTTGATACGCTTACCCAGCACACAGCATCACTGTGGAAGTCTACAAGAAGATCTGGCAGCTGCTATCATGATATCAATCATAGGTAAGTAGCAGAGGATCAGTAAAATCACATTAACCAGGAAAGCTGCAGAGAACATTCATTATCTCAGGATACTACTTTCCTTCCCGTGCTACTCAGTCTTCCAGGTCACATACTGGCAGGCAGGAAAACTTTTCATGTACTAGTCAATTAAAAATGTAGGGGCCATGCCATTTGAGCTGGATGTTGGTTTCCACTAAGGTAAATTGAACCACATTTAGTAATCAATAAATAAAAGGCTGGGATAAAAACATCCTTTTCTGGGTAGTGTACATAAGGATTCTTGTGCCAAAGATGTCACTTACATCCCATTTCAACTACTGGCTCATTAAACAGTGAAAGTTCACTGATGGCTCTACTAGCATGGATGAGGGAAGTGGAACATCCAAAGTCACCCACCAAAACAGTCCTCTCTGGATGCATGAGAAAATAAATCATTCCAGCCACTGACAGAAACCCTGTAAGTGATGTGATGATCAGTGTGAAAACAGCTAAAATCACCTGTTGGCAGTGATCCTATCCCTGACCCCCTTTCCTCCTCCATGTCCCTAGAGTAATAAAGAGGTGAAAATTCCCGAAATTCCCCTAACCCAACCATCTCAAAAAGCAAATGTTCCCCAGTTCAGACCCCTGAGCCTCCCGGGTGACAGGGAGAATTCAGTAGTAGGAATGTCAGAGCAGACTGCAGTCGGAGGTGGCTCACAGTGCTCCACTGCTGATCCTGCCACTGAGCTTCAAACACAGATCAGAGCAATGCATATTTGTTAAAAAAAAAAGGGGGGGAAAAAAAAAAAGAAAAAGGAAAGACAGACAGACAGAAATAAGAGAGATATAAGTACCTTAGATTCCTGGCTGGTGGTTGATGCTGGAGATGGGGGCTGCTCTGTGCTCTCCACTTCATTCTCTTTCTCCACGCTGTCCACGCTGACTTCAGTCATGCTGCTCGGAGGAATCATTTTCCCTCTAAAAGACTGCTAGTATCAGGAAAAAAAGCTACAGACCTTTCTTGCTTTTTCTCATTTAATGTCCTCTTCCTTCTCTGCTCTTCTTGAGCAAATGAACTCTGAACCAGTCACATTTGCAGGACTAGAATTCTCTGGATTTTCTTTTTTTCCTTCTCCTCCTCCTCCTCCCCTTCTTTCCTCCCTCCTCCCTCCCCTCCCCTGTAAGGTTCTGCTGCGCGGGGAGCAAGTTATCGTCGGCTCCGTAGGGCAGTTGTGTGCCGGCTTCTCCGTCTTCCCTGATCCTTCTCTCCTCAGCGTGAAGCCGGGAGGTGAGGAGCAGAGTCGTGACCATCAGCCCGCAATCAGCTGGGAGTGAGGCAAAGCAGAAAGCCCCAGCCACACACATACAGGGCACTGGAGGGAGGAGTTGTATTTCTAATGCTTTGAATAGCTTTGGGGAGCATGTGCTGTCATAGTAGTGTAAGAAAGTACTGTATGCATGCATGCACACACACAGGCATGCAGCATGCATGCAGCATGCATTTTACCTTTTAATCAGGCTGAGGAAGGCAGAGTTTGAAGGGCAGCTTTATATTCTGGTGATTTTCTGAAGAAGGACTCTAGGAGAAAAGCAACACTCTTCTTACTTTGTCCCAGAGAAGATGATTAAAAATCCTACCTGCTGATGTCTCTTAAACACCCACACTGCCTTACACCCCAAAGCGACAGGACAGAGCCAGGGAGGGGCACCTGTGGCTCTGAGTGCTTTTTACCTCTCTCCTAGGCAGGAGACCCCGGTCTGAGCCATGCACATGCAGTCAGGGATTGCCGGAGCTCCCGGCGCTGCGCAGATCCGTACCTGTAGGTTGTCATAGTAATAACACTCAGGCTGCAGTGGGAAAGCTGTCGGCATCCCCAGGCACCGTCTTTCCCATGGACGCAGTGCCCGGAGTCACTCTCAGAGCTGCGGTAGTCCTGGAGGAAGGACAGCATGACTTTGCTGTCAGCCTCAAATCATGCCTATGGGTTAAATCAGCTGCAAAGGCACCTGTATGCTCTCCTCCCTGCTGACTTCAGGTCTGTGTGGCGAAAGGTTGAATGGATGTCCTCCCCAATGCATGTACGCTTTGTGGAGTGAGATCCGCTCCATGCAGCTGGCGGAGATGTCTCTTTATATTTCAGGGGAAGAAAAAAGAATAAAAGCAACCCTAATGTGTTTTTCCTGGAGGTACAGGCAAAGGTGTTTGGAGGTGATGCACTGACATCTGAGCCAGAAAGGAGCTCAAGAGAGGGTACCAGATTCACTTTGGTCCTACCCCTTAGAAACACACTTGCTACCTGGGGCTGCCCTGTAGGACTGCTCTATCAGTGGGTGAAAGCAAGGCAGGATTTCAAGACACTAGGGGTTGTACAGATGAAAGCCAGAGCAGAAAGTGCCCTGCAGCCTCAATATTCTTTATAACTATGCTGAAGTCTGGAAAAAACTATACTTTTCTTTGAATCTCTGGTGAATTTCCAGTATCAGCATTTGGGGAAAAAAAAAAAAAGCATTTTCCTTTGAAATAGAGCATATAAGATACTGAAATCTTTAGCAGACAATAAACATGAAATGCTGCACTGCTATTTGTATCACCACTTTAAAGCAAAAGTGTGTTTTCGGAGTCTGCCAGCAGAATCCATTATTTGGCCTGTAGCTGCTAACACTACTACAGGGATCAAAACAAGAGCACTGGTTGGTGTTGAGGCAGTTTCAATGACATCTGAGACTGAAGCAAGAAAACAGAGCTCAGATGAACAGATTTGGCAGATAAGTGAAAGAATTGATTTCCAGGGGTTTGATATCTAAAACATAGCAAAATCTTTGGCTGCTCTTTTCAGAGCCAGAGCAACTCTCCAGGCACAACGCTCACTTCTTCCATCCAGTAAGTGAGATTTAGATCCTAGCAATGGCCAAGGTCTGGGCTGAGTCTCAATTTGGGAGAATTAGGGCAGCTGTAGATAACAGAGATCATGCCAGCAATAGAATGCTCCAGCTCTGACGGTAGTAACCTTCCTGATGGCCAAGGGCACAAGGTCTGCCCACTGCAAGAGCAGCTTGGACCAATAATGCAATAGGTGAGAATCATGAAGCTATTTTTCGTCCCTTTCCTCAGCGGTGCTATGAACCAGTCTTTCCTGTTAAGAGACTCAAAAGCATCTTCTTACGGTGAACTGCAGGCCACCTCTGAAGTGCGTCTGGAGTGGCTGGTTAATAGTTAACACTCTAAGTGTGGTAAAATCATGTACACATTTTGCATGAAGTGCTTGTAGCGTCATGACTGTGAAAGTGACTATCATACCACTCGCTACTCCTCTGTTTTTTTCCCCCGTTTGTTTTACCAAATTAGTACTGACACCTGCTGCACTCCCTCTCTTCTCCCAATTACTCACTTGTCAACCATGAGTGATCTGTCAGTTTCTTGACAATTAGCCTGGGAAAGATGAGTCAAACCTAAAATCTTACCAAAAAAGCAAAAAGGGAAGGAAGCTGGATTTCTTACATTTTTATTTCCTTCCATGGGAGCTGGCTATTGAAAATCAAATATTTAGTGTAACAAAACAGACTGATCAAATTAGATGAGCCTACATCTCCCTCTCTCTCCCACGCTTCACTCTTGAGAAGTTGGACTTGTGATTAGCACCGATCAGTCTCTGAGTGAAGGTACTCAGCGGAAATGTGAGTGCTGCAGTATGGCGCTAAATGAAAGGAAATTGAACAGATTCTCTAGTGAAGAGATGAGTGTAGATTTCTGGAGTAGGGAGAGGAAATTTGGATGAATAAATTATGAGGATGGATTCTCCGCCCCCGGCTGAAGTTGTTGCACTGTGTAAAGGTGCTTGGATGATGCCTGCAGTCACCGCCAGCATTCTCCTGCTGGGCAGAACAAAGCTGAGGACCTGAGTGCTATGCCTCACCCACTCTGCTGTGTGTCCAGCCACACACATGACAGTGATGGGCTGTGACACAGAGCACACAATGCGGTGCTGGAGATCCAGCTGTTCTTCAGTGGGAGCATCCCAGAAGCTCCCAGCACAGGAAAATGTACTCTGATTATTAATAACCATTTTTGTACTGCCAAGTCCTACCTGCTCTCAAGCTCCACAGTGGCAAGGTTAACTTAATGTGGATGTTTTGGCCCACACCACATTCCTTCACCTTCTTCCTGTAACATATTTAGGCACCTTTCTGCAAAAAGAGTACACAAACACAGCTATATTTCACTGAGAGGGAAGTTATGAAATCAGCACTTATTTTACATATATATAAATAACAAAGATGTTATACCCACTTGGACATCCCATGTAATTACTAGAGAAAAATAAGAAGTAAAGAAAAAAGAGAAGTAAGAATTCATTATTCAGCAAATAATGAATATATGTATCATCATTCACTGCCTGGTGCATAAACCATCTCACAGTCCTGAACAAAAAGAGTATAAAGGTTCTTACAGAGATGATACTACTGATTAACACACCTCTAAGCCATGATGTACCTCTCCCTAGCAATGTACAAAGCAGCACAGGAATCAGGAGGAATCAGAATGTCTGCCACCGAAGCAGAGCCCTCAGAGGAAAGAGGACTGAAGTTTACTGAAAGTCCAACATTCATCTGGCTGCAGACTGAGTGCTACAGAAAACCATTAGCCACAGAATAAGGCTGAATTTCTGGCATTAGAAGTGCAACTTAATCAGCCTCTCTCTCAGTCCCTCAGTTCAATTTGTGAGTGTTCCAGGTGAGAAATAGTAGCTTCAATTCTTGTTCAATCCAATTTTGTCTTTGTGGAAAACAAACACTGTACCCACAGAGAAAACAGTGCTAAAATAGCAGAAAAAGGCATTTTTGCTGTTTTGTTTATAGTGACATACCTCTTGCTTGCTATTAATACAACCTTGGCAGTTCCTCAGGTGACTAACATGGTAACAACTGCAACCACCTCCCTCAGGACCTTGCTTATGAAAATGCCATGCAAGGGCTACAGTCACCAGCTCATCAAATTGGAAGCAGAAACCAGTCAGTGCTCTGAAAGCATTCCAAGAGCTAATGGGATAGTGATGACTTGCATTTTGACTACAATGATCTCAAAACACATTTTTGAGTTAAAGTACTAAGCCTCCTATTGCTCCCTGGAGTGATTATATTGTAGCAAGGGAGTAATGGAGGAGGAAGCCAAACCAACAGATTTGTGCTTGTACTTAAGCACGGAGAAAAATGAAACCTCTTCCTGAACATAAATTTAAAAACCTGCCTTCTCTCCATATACTGCAGTGCTACAGGGAGTGATGCAGAAACCATGCTGCATCTCAGACAACTTGAATTTATCTTTCAGAGCGATCATGATGAGATTAAAATACTGCTATCCAGACATCTAGTTCAGGAAAACGAAGAAAGCAGCATCCTCTTGTGACAACAAAAGTTGTTTGAGAAGAGGAGAAGAGGATGTAATTACAAAACATGGAGTTTAGCCAAGATACAGCATGTAATATGTTCAGGCTTACAAAAAGCTTTGCAATACCTTTAAATAACTAGCGACAGTCCCGACCTGATTTTACATCTCTGCTAGCAATGCGATTCCTTCTCTCTTTTTATAGGAATGTGATAAAAAAAGAGACCCATGGAATCAGTAGCACCACTTCCTGCAATTCACAGATGCTCCTAGAAATTCATGGCATTTAATAGCCATTTACAGACACAGTCCAATATGACTGTAGTGAGAATGCCCTGACCCAGTTCGGTGAGTGGCTGTGATGGTGATTCATCTATGTAAGCATAATGTACTAAATCTTTTCAGAGTATCTGTGCTCCAAATATTTAGAAATATAACTAAGTGATGATAACTAATGATCTATCCCACTCTTTCTGCTTTAACCTCACTTCTATTCCCCAGAATGAAAGGCTTTATGGAAAGTAGGATTCTTCTTTATAGCTTTCAGTACAACTCTGAAAAGTCCCCTATCACCCCAATCAACTCTATCTACTTCTTTTCTCATCCTTTTCCAGGGTGGAGTGGGAGGAAATCCTCACTGGGTCACCGCCCTTGGGGTTATTATTTTTTTCTGAATGACTTTCAATGGAAGGAAACTTTCAGTCACTTTTCTTTCCTCAACCTTCCCCAACTTAAATTCACCTTGAAATTCCCTTGTCCATTTGTTATCCTTTGCAGTCATGAGTATTACAACTGGCAGGGCTTCACTGGATTTGTCTTAGGTACCTGCTTTCTTCATCACTCTGGTATTCAGTACTGCATCATAATGAGCTACTTCTTAAGTAATGCCAGTGAAAATGCATTTAGAGCAATGTTTTGCTTAGCCTGTAAATAGAATCTAAAACAAGCACTGGCAAACATTCCCAGCATAGTTAGTGGTGAATACAAGGATATGTATATGCTTTGCTTTTTTTTTTTTTTTTTTTTTTTTTTTTTTGGATGCACAGTATTTCCTGTCATAGGTACTTAGAGTGTGCCTGTCACTGTAATATTTGGGCACAAACATGCATGCTGAATGCAAAGTGAATTTAACTGTCTACATAGTTGTGTTGGCATAATTTGCATAGAAAGAAAAAAAGGATTTCTTAGTGCACAGTTGACCTTTGTTAGAAAAACAGGGCTCTTCTACAGAGTGTGGCACCACTCAGTTGTTCACAGCAAACCTCTAAGAGCCTTTGGATCTGGCAGGATGAAAGACTTCATGGAAATATCAGAATTTATCATTATCAAGTTTAACATTTTGCTCTATCAGATTAGTGCTTGTGTCAAATGGAATAGAAGCATGTATGATGAGGGCTGCCTACTATTACGTAAGTTGTTGTGATGGTCTGTTACAGCTCTTAAACAAGAATAAAGAAAACATTCAGCCTGCTATGAATTGAATGGAAAGGTGAATATCTTACAGCCCACATCTGTTGCTTTTGTTTCTTGAATGTTGATAATATGCAAAGCTTGAAAGATACTGATGGATATGTGATGAAAATGGACTGTGCTCTGTCTACATAGCTACCAGTTCTAAATAAAAACATGAAGTAAAAGTTAAAAACAGCAAAAAAAAAGGTAAACCTTACAATACTGAAAGAGATTATCTGTAATGTTTTGTATTATTTGATTTTAAAGTAACTAAAAGTTTTATAATCTAATACAAAATGCTTGTAGGGGGGTAGGTTTGTTTTCCTGACTATTACTGTTCTGATTCTATCACACATGTTCAGTACCTTTTAAAAGGGCTGAGAAAGGTCAGTTTACCTGGGTAAAAATTAGGTCTCACTATCTTGTCTAGAAGCAGTAATAAAACTACTGAGTCTTTTAGTTGAGAATCTTTCCAACTAGATCTCCCCATAGAAATATCATCCATTTTTTTAAGTATTCCAGTACAAATAATCATTGTATTTTGTTGCTTGAAGCAATAGGAAAGTATATGATCACTTGCTGCCATTTGAAATCTCCACACAGAGCACTTTTGAGTCACTGCTCCTTTTATAAGCACATATCACTGCCTCATTATCCAAAAGGGCCAAGCCCAGCTGCAAGAGAAAACAATTTCACTAGGGAAGACAGTCAAGACTTTTAGAACAACAAACTGAAGAAAAGAAATAAAAGAAGGAAAAAAAAAAAAAAAAGAAGGAAAATTGTGTGAATGACTTCACTTTCCACATTCTCAATTATTTCTATTTCTTCAGTAGATTTAAGAGAAAAGAAATAACACAACAGTAATGGTTTTCTTTCTTCAGTCGTACTGCAGGAAGTAACACCATGCTATGCATGTAATTCTGATGTTTCAGTGTGGCTGTTCAGGCAGAAAGGGCCTGCACATCAGATCCAGAGAAGTTGGATCTTTTCTTCTGCTCTTTCCATGGAATATATTATCCCAAATCCAAATGCTTAATGACTGAGATTAGTGGTTTCAGACTTTAAGTAAGCAAGATACGAAATTATGTTGTAGATTTATTCATTTGATTGGTCAAATTTTAGCAAGAGTATTCAGAACCTTAAAGTTACATGGCTGACAATTTTGATAATATAGCTCTGTATAATTGTAAAATTCTATTTTAATTTTGTAGTCCATCTTACTTCTATGTCTTCTTACTCTTTTTTGCTGGATCACGAGGATAGAAAAGACTTTTGAGCATCACAATAGCTGAAATCTGGAGGAAAAGTAAGTCATTCCAAATTCCCAGAAAAGGGCTAATATTTGGGATGTTTAATTTAGCTAAAGGAAGAATTAACAACTCAGAACAAGTGGCTAAATTTTTATAAATGCAAGAGAGCAACAATTAAAGAAAGCAGCAGTTTATAACAGAAGGGATAGCATTCATCAGATAACTTAAGGGATTGTTCCAAACTAGGGCACTTTTCTGGTATCCCAAGGAGAAGAAAATCCAGAGGATGTGGTAGTCCACATGATCAGAACAGCCAAAGAGTTGCAGATATTATGAAGATATAACTTCAGACAGAAAAGAGTTTTGATTCACAAGAAATGTGAAAAGGAAAGCGCTAGAAATTAAGGAGCAAAATAATAAAAGAGGGTTGTTTTTTTGTTTTTTTTTTTCCAAGTCACATGTTACCAGTAATCAGATATGAACTTCTGCAAACACACAAAGTTTATGCCTAAATTGTCAGCTCTTCAGGTTCAATGTTGACCTTCCATTTTGAATTTGTACAACACCTAGGAGCCAGCTTTACCTTCTTTCTGGTCTTAATATTACAGAGTCGATGTATGCGTGGTCAGTCCCAAGGGTGCTGTGAATCTAACCTGTGCAACATTTGGCTGTGTTGAAAGATTTTATCATCAAAATTTTCCTTTAGTTTTTCCCTCTCACTTGCACTCCTATTTTGCTATGATAAACACAATTCTGCTTTTCTGCACTGGCTGCTAGAATCTGAAGTATAAAGGCATTTTAAAAAATAAAAAATAAATCGAGAGTTATATTTTCAAGACTGAAATCTCAAACGAAGACATCAAAGTAAGGAAGTAGTAGCTAAACAGTAGATTTCCTAGTATATGTGTTCATATGCGGCATACTTAGCCCAGTGCACTGAGTGATAGACAATATTAGGCAGTAGTGCTCAGAAAAGATGAGGAAAGATCAGTGCAGCAAGGACTTCATACATCAAAAGAAAAATGTAGAGAATGATCCAATTTAGGGAAAAATAGCTGCTGTGTATTTGTGTGACCCCCTAATGAGAGCTTTGTGTAGCAAATCTATTTTTATCTTCCACATAGAAAAGCAAAGAATGTCCAGAACTGTGAATGATGTATTTTAACTGCAAATAGTTGGTAGGGGTTTTGACTTTCTGAGAGGTATTTTTTATTCCTATTACTGCCAGTGGATTTATAAGGGTACTTGTTAATACATCTAAAAAGCCATTTCTCCATGATCTCAGCTGAAATACTACTCATATCCTCATAAGTGTGATCTTCAAAAATATTTCATGGGGCTTTATCTTCTTCCAGAGATGTAAAAGCTGCCTTCTGTTGACAAAGACAGACCAGCTGGACCAAAAGCAAGCAGTTAGCTCCAATTCATGCTACCATTTTTGTCCAAAAAGATTTAGATATGTTTTACTTGTTACTATTCCTTTCAGTATTAAACACCTAGAAATTACACCTGGACCGTATGCTCAGGGAAAAAAATACATATAATCTGGTGCATGCTTCACCCACCTATATTCATATTCTTACTCCTTGAAAAGTCATGATTGAAAGCTTTATTCCAGTGCACCTAAATCTCATCTGATCTAAATGTAAGAAGGAAGTTGTAAGTAGCATAAAATACATTATAATAAAACAACCATAAGTGTTTTTCCCAACCCTTCACTGTTAGGTGTTGTTTGCTTAGCAGATGGTAAATAGGCTATAAAAAAAGACTTGGGGGCAATTTTCCAAAAGATATGAGTGACACCAGGGTGCTGAACTTTGCTTAACCAAAGATAGATAAAGCTCATTTTATTTTAAAGAGAACACGTCTTCCTCCCACCTAGGGAGGTACATTTTGAGAATTGCAGTAAAAGCTTCTGTGCCAATTCTAAAAACCATCTTCCCTGAGAAATGTATTTTTTAAATGAAATTTCAGCTCTATTACACTACTGAAAAGAGGAAGACATTCACATTCAACTACCAAAAGACTAAAAATTTTCAAAGAGAACAATCTTAAGGGGGTAATTCTGAGGATGCATGCAGAATTCTTGGTCCAGTGAAATTAATAAATGGTTCCAAGGTTTCATCCTTGAAATCAAATACAGATGGTTCCAGATAGGGATGTCTGATGATATCTGTGGGAATAAAATGATACTGGGTAGCTAGGCCATAGCAGTTATCTGGCAAAGAGATCAGTCAGTGCTATTATAGTCAGCATGCAAACCATCTTCCCTGTTAATTTCATGCATCTACTGTCAGAGATCTAATTATCCAAGAAAAAAATTAAAATTCCTAAAAGAGTAGGGAGCTGAAAAAATGGAATACAGCCAAACTTCTCTGAAGTTTTCACTTACGACAACCTAAACCTGCGAGATCAGCATCTATTTTAAATACACTTTAACCTCTTTATTCTTTACTCTAGCCACCCAACTGGCATGACAGAAGAGGAGAGGTCTTCGGATATATTTCTTTCAAATCCTTAACTCATTCTAGCACTTCTTGTACCACCTGACTGTACTGAATTATTGGTTAAAAAAACAAAACAAACAAAAACAAAAAGGGATCCCTGGAAACAAAACCTTACTTTGGGAGGTATGGTTTTATACTGACATTGATTTCACCTCTGAGAAGACTGGTCACAAATTCCTAGAGCCATTAAGTTTACTGATAGCTTATGCATTAAATGTTAAACCTCATGCATTGTGGTGGATGAATTAGACAGAAATCAGTAGTGGGGTGAAATTCCTTCCTGGACATTTAATGGTTTTCTCTGTATACAAATACAGCTTACAGTCTTTTTCATCTTACTTAAAAAGTAGATGAATTAGGAGATCATCTGATGACTTATATATCACCAGACTCCTTTCCATTTACATCCACTGAAATATTCTGTCATTGCATATTTTTTTCCCCTTTAAGAAATTAGCACTCAAAAGAAACAACAAAACAAAACAAAACAAAAAACCCAAAACAACAAGTGGACACATAAAGGTGAATGAAACTGGGAAAACTGTGAAAATTCAGGTACTGGAGTCAGTTCTGGCTTGATATTGGTTGGTGTTCAGATACGTTTAAACAAACCCTGCTTGACTGGCTTTACAGATCTGTATTATTTACACAAACAGGTGACACAGGAAATGAAGTAGCATTAGATATGAAATGAAAGATCACAGAAAGCAGGTAAACTCAAGTTGCGTCTGAAGACACATTTGGAAGCTCTGTTTTAACAGTTCTTGAACTTCATTTTTAGATCAAGCCCAAAGCCTCCATCCTCAACCTTCAACTTCTCTACTGCCAGAGGGTATAATATGAGCTGAGGGCAAATTTACAAAAGAGCACAGCAAAAGGAAGAATAAGTATTAACTTGGCATTACAGAAACTATATTAACTGTGCCATCTGGGACCACAGAAGAGACACGAGTTAATGGAATCGTTGCTCTCATTTTGTAAGAGTTTACCCATGAGGGAGCAACTTGACAAAATATCAGTTACTATTTTAAACGACAAAACCGGACCAAATTTGTCTTAGCTGTCAGACATTCCTACCCAAAAAGGACAATTCCTGTTTTTAGCACACTCTTTACTATTTTCTGTATTTTTTTCTGTATAATCTTTCTCACAAAGACATGTAACTATTCCAGTACATTTCCAACACAGTTTAAAAGCCATGTCCCTGTTTCTGCCTCAGGGGTTCTAATTTCCTTCAAATGTTAAATGTTAGTTCAATATAAAAGGATTTTCTACTTAAAGTAGAAACCTTAGTTATCATCTCATATTCCACTATCACTCCTGGACATGTAAATGATTTATATATTCCCTACAGGGCTAGCTTTGATACCAAGGGACTGATCTAACAAACATTTTGTCAGAGATCTCCAACCAATTTAATCAATTATTTTTTAGTCTGAGAATACCACTACACACTAATCTCTATCAGAATTTTCTGGAAGAAAGAGAAATGCAATGCTTGTCAGATGAGGTAGTGCTGTAACCAGTTAGCTAGGTTTTACCAATGTGGTGGAGGTGAGCTGCTGCTCAGTGAGAGCAATTCTAATATCTTGGCCTTAATTAAATGCAGGTCTGGTGGGGAGCCATCAAAGAGAAGGCTTTTAGGAAACAGGTATGAATACATCTGAGCATGCCATTTGAGCTGTAGCCAGAGAATCTTCCCTTCTTTCCCAAACTGAGTTATATTGCAATTTGTTCACCCAAAACATGTGCCTGAGTTCACACAATGAGGACTTAGGAATGGGCTGCAGACAAGTTTCACAGTATGTTGGAGAGAAAGATAGGGTTTGGGCACTGATTTGCTGCCTTCTTGCATGTATTTCCCTACTGAGTTAAGAGAAATAACTGCTCACTGCTTCTCAAAAATTAATACCTATGTGCTACAGACTCACTAGCCACTTAGACTCAATGCTAGCATGAAAGTCTGTCATTCAAATAGAAGAGGAATATTTTTCTTGTTTACTTCTTGAAATTCTAAATCAACAATGATAAATATCCTACCACTGACCGCTGAGCCATTCCTATGCTCAGCTTTTTGGATCTAGTGCTTCGATCATGCTGGCATAAAGACTTTAGGCAATATATTCTAAAGACTAATACCTATATCTACTTATAGAACTGCAAAATCAATTTCCTAATTCCCCCACTCTTAGACTGGCGTAAAACTACGCTCTCCCACCAACGATCTACTTCTATCTTTCATTAGAATAGTTGTGTGCAATTTCTTGTCTCTTCAGACAAACTCCTCCAGTGTTTATCATAAATGATGTGGCCAAAGCCTATGTAAGCTGTGAGTCATTAGGCCTTGATCAAGCCATGTGAGCTCACATAAGAAGAATATGAAGCAGTATGCTTGTGGAAATGCGTTGCTTTCTTATCTGTTGTACCTCAAGGAAGTTTTTTCTAGGCAATTACTCATGAATAGAGGTCTTTCTATAAAAAGAGGGAATCCTCTGGATATACTGTATTCAAATGTGCTTTTCATTCTGAATGCAAAATTGTTTTGCCTGTCAGCTGTATATATCAGTGATTGTATGAAATGGAAAAATGGATCAAACGTTGAAGTGCTGCAGCTGTATGAACTCCTTGACTTCCAAATATTGGTAGGAATGTATTTAAATCCCTTAGTATTCTGCTCTTTTCCTTTTATTTATCCTTAAGAATTCCTTGATTGGTACATGGGGTTTGGATTTAGTTTTGATGGGTCAGATAAACAGATGGTGGAATTCACTGCTCTGCATTCAAAGCTAATGGCAGAACTCAACATTTTCACAGGAAAATAAGCAATTATGAAACAATCTCACATGCAATCAAATGAAACTTGGGAATGTGTCTGTGATTTTGATGTAAATCTGTCAGATGGTTCATCTATGTTAGAGGAAAGTGACTTCTGCAAACTTTGATGCACTTGACATTAACTGTACCTTAGCTTACAAAACCTGAATGCAGTAGAGCACCTGACAGTTTTAGGTTTTCAGACACTTACAACCATTTCCCTCACAAAGGTCAACAAAAAAGAACATTTGCCCACACTAAATTCAATGCTATTGCAGAAATGCTGTATGACTGCTTGTCAAAGTCAGCAGATAATTTAAAGGGTGCCATGTAAGAGCTATATTTTCTTTGTGAGCAGCGCACTTCCACATTTAGAAGAGTATTCAAAATCCAGATATATGCATATGAATGCTACAAATACTTTCCTGGGCATGGCATGCTCTGCTAATTAATTTGGTAACAGGAATTACAGCCAGCAGAGAATTAGCTCCTGGACTACCACTGCAGAGTGAATAAGCTTTACTGATTTAAACACCTCAAAATTTGGGATTTAAAAGACAAACCTACATCTTAATTGTGCTTCACATGGTGAAACGCTTCCCCATCCTCAGCTTCCCCCTCGATTTTGCACCCTGTTAGTCAGACAGTTCATCTCAATCACAACCCCATTCCATTTATCATTCTGCTCCAGTGTAACTTAGCAAGTGTAGCCTCTTCACAAGCTTTCATGCTGATGCTACTACAAAGACGGGAAGCTGCATTTCTGGGATCAGTAGTCCTAAGCAAATGTTTCAGTTCTTAGAAGGGAATTGAGTGGGATTATGAAAGGTCTGCAAGAACTAGGGTGCAGAATTACATGTTATTCCCTCAGTCAGTCTCTGAAACAAGCACAGTTCTCATAGGCATACCTTCTACTGTACAGATTTAAAGCATTTTGGGATAGCCAAACAACCTTTAAATGACAAGCCTTTAAATAAAAATTAGGCCCTTATTTCTGCATTCTATTCACTGTTTTGTGAGTCTTTCTAAGTCCTTAATCTGCAATATATCCAGCCTTTTTTTATATATATTTTTAAAATCTCAATGCAGCTATAACCTAGAACAATGACCTCAGTATATTTGTGATGTAGCTCATCCACAGCACATCAGCAAGACAGCTTTTACTTCTTCAGCATTACATTGGCTATGCAGCCTCAATTCTAGCTGGAAGAGCATCTTGCAGGGGGGCTCAGCAAAGTTTCATTTAATGCAAAGCAAAACCAGTAAGAAATCAGGACACTGAGCCAAGCACGTCTCTCAATCAGGTTGGCTTGGTGCTGTGAACCAATCAGCCTAATTAGGCAGACGTGATGAGGAGCAACTGTCCTCTCTAGAAATACTCAACTGTGCATGAGAGCTGGCAACAGTAATCAGCCTTTTATCAGGAACTCTGAAAGAAGCAACCAAATGATGCCCAGGTGCGGAGCCTCATGTAGCTGTGTAACTGGCACTTGGGAGTTTTAGGCTGTAATGAAACTGTGCTTTGGTAGCCAGGCTTTCCAAGAAGGGAAATACAGAAGACTAAAGGATGGATCATAATTTCTAGCGGAATTAATTATAAAATGTCAAAACTATGAAATATTAAAAAAAAAGAAAACCTTCCAAAAAAGCAACTATATTCCTGCAGCTTTATGAATTTATTTCTGCTTTAACACAGAAAGAACCAAACAAAACTTTATTGTAAAATGTTGAAATAAGAGATAGAATTTCACTCTGCACATCTCTTTGAGAAATTATAATTTCTAGTCCTTATGATTGTAACTATGATTTAGAAAACTTTAATTGGAACACTATACAGAGTAGAAGTGTCTGCAGTCATTGCCTGAAATAATATCTTGGATGGATATGAATTACTTCATCCACCTTAGCATATATTAAATTTGAAGATTGATAATAACAATACTGTTGCCATTTAACTACTATTCATTTCATTTGAAATATCCAGCTGAAGTGCATATCTCAAAAACTTACATTTCTCTGTCAAGCAGTAGACCTATTTTTAAGGTAATTCAGTATGATCAGATATTCTCCATCCAATCTATTGGTTTGATGGACTTTAACCAAAATGTTTTCTTCAGGTAGATGGTTTCTTTGCTCTTTTCAAAAAATGGATCTGTTTCCAGGGAAATATGAACTAAAGTAAAACAAAAACACTTCTCGAAGGCTAAGTTAGGCAAAATCTCAGCTGGGAGAAGCGGTTCCTTTTATATTTGGGGCTGCAAAGTTGTGTACCTCATTTCCCTTCTGCCACAACATTACACCTCTCTCCACACCTGGCCTGAGACTCTAAGGACCCAGAAAACTGAGGGTCATATTTGCAAAAAAAATTGTAACCTCAACTAACATTTAAGCTTAGCCTCAAATGGCCTTTAAAATCCTGGTTAATCTAGTTATAAAGCTGCACCATATTGACAAAAGTCAGAAATCTGAATTCCCAGTGAACGAAGGAGCCAAACTGAGAGAGTTTGCTGGGATGTAAGAGGAATTAGACAGGGAGAAAGCAACACTGTTGGGTTTTGGCTTTCCCCCTTGCTCATTTTCTCAGAAACATATCTGGAAAGTAGTTCCCCATTTCTGAATCTGCATTGTAGGCACAATGAGCCAGTGGGAAATGAAGGTGGTGGAATCCCATAGCCCCCCTGACTCTAATTAAAATGAGGGCCAGAAAGCAATTACGCGGCGAAAATATATATATCTGCAACTACCCAGGAGGGGTGGCATTAATAAAGAGTTTTAATGCTGTTGCCTAATTAGAAGGAGGAAAGTTAAGGTTAGCAGTTTTGCTTGTCGCGGTGATTCAAAGCTTTGCAAAAAGGAGTGAGAAACAGTACTTTTAAGGCAAGGGAAGCTTCACTTTCAAGCTTGCGGCAACTATGCTTTCATCTGATGGCTGCATAAGAGACAGAAGGAAAAAGAAACAGCTCAAAGAAGCTACAGACTGAAAGAGCATCATAGATTTTGGAAAGCTGTATCTTCAAGAAAATGAAACTCATCTGCATCAGTCATTAGAAAAGGAGCCCTCTTATTTTACACGTCTTTTTTTCAACCCTGCTGCCATCCCAATACACCCCACTCACTGTGTCTCACATTTGGGCAAATGCCAGTTCAGAATGAATCTCTCTGGGCTCTGGATGCTTTCCAAATTCACTGGCATTTGTGTTATTTTCCCCATTAAACAGCAAACAGTTCAGGGGCTGAAACACCTCTTAAGTATGTTGGGATAATTGTGAATTCATTTTTAAAAGGTCTGCCATTGTACTCTTGATAATCAGGCATTCCTTCTTGCATCACACACTGAGGTTGCCTGCTGCCCTGACAGGCAGGTGGGCTCTGCTGTCTGCCTCATCATCTTTACATCAACATCTGTATGAAGAGCCATATCTTTGCCTTGCTTGGAGAAGCAAAGGACACTGACTGCTTGTCCAAATCCACCTATACTATAGGATTTGCTAGGAAATTTTTTCTAAGGGTGCTGTACCACATCTTGAACTGAACTCGGCTGCCCTTTACCATGTGATATGAGTAGGTCTGCCCAATTTCAACAGGCATTTATATTGCATCAAATTCAGTTTGGCTGGAAGAAGAACATGAATCTGACTGTGTGTCCAGAGGCAGAGGATCCCTTACATCTACTCTGGACTGTTGGATCAGTGGTGACTTAAAGGAAGAAGAACAAGTATTGAATCTTCCTTTTCTTTGCCTATCCAGGCTTTTGGAGGTACAGTAACCAGCCTTGCCCTGGGTAGATTATTAGAATTTATGAGGCCATGGACCTGTGGAGCATACGTGCTGCCTAAACAGAAGGATACAATAGGTTTATATTCAACTAAGTGGCACTGTATGCCATTTATTAACAAAATAACCTCCTCCAATGTGCTAATTATTTACTTCACTACTGGAAAATATGTCATAGTAAAATCAACACAGAACAGCCAGGAGAAAACATTTACATTGAACTTTGAGTCATTTCAAGTACTGTTTTAACATTTAGGAATGGCAATTGTAGAAACAGCCACTACTCTCATCTGTTTAGAGTATGATCAGAAGAAAATCAATTGCTCTGAAATGTTAACATCTCCTTAAATACAGTTGTTATTACTGATGGTAAAAGTAAGCATTTATACATATCCAAGCTATACTTCTTCCTTCTTTGCTGCATAATTAAAGAAAACAATTTTTTCTACATCTGTCAAGCAGAAAGAATGTATGCATGCACTGCAGTAAGATGGTACAAGTCTCCAGGGCTAACTGGTAGTGACATTTTAGAGATGGCTCAAAAATGCATGTTTAATCATTGTTTTTCTATATATTGCCAAGTAAAAAGACAAAACTAACCTCAGCTACCTTCCCAACATCTCTGAGTTGCAGGCTTTTCTACCCTGCAAGCAGACAGTTCAGGGGGTGAGCCAATAAGAGCAGTCCCTGTGTTGTTTGTCATTCAAAGACAGTTCCTTCACTTTTACTGTAATCCTGGGGAAGCAGGATGCTTAATGAGGTCTGGAGAGGTGAGAGAGCTTTCTTCCCTTTCCACTGCCCACACAATAGGTCCAAGATACAGAATGAGGAGAGTGCTTCTAATAGACTGGCAGGCACTCCCACTGCCTGCCAGAAGCCAGGCACCAACACTCTAGGTTAAAAGCCACCATCAAGCTCAATGTGTCAGAGGCTCCTAAGAGGAGCCATACAGGCATGTCAGGATTCCTGCTGCTATTGAAAGCCCTTTTATTAGTTTCAGATGAAGCTTGACATGTTTCACTCATGCTGGCCTGCTAAGGCCAGCTGACATCCTGGCTAAAATACCTATGGCAGTGACATCCTGACATCCTGCTGACATCCTGGCTAAAATACCTATGGCAGTGCCTATTAGCAAGAAAAAATAAGGGATAGGAAAAAGAGAGCAGAATTTAAAAAATAAAAATAATAATAAAAAAATATTCTTCTGAAATAATAATAATAAAAAAAAAGATATGTAAATAAACTGAAAGTGAGCATGTTAAATAAAGATACTGAGAAACTGTTTTTTCATAGGAAAAAAATATCTTGTGTCTGAATGTTCCTGAAATGATCCCTCAGACGTTTTATTTAGGAACAGACAAAGCACTTAGATATATCTCCGAGATCTCAAGATATGCAGACTGCTCCTTCCAGCAGTGAGTCTGAGTTGACTATTCAACATCTGGAGGTCTGGACATCTGTTCTAGAAGCATCAGGCATGAATGTGGATCCTGGATGGTCTGAACGTGACAGACTTGACTCTGGACAGCCATATGAACTATAACTTCATCTAACAGACTAAGAAGTAGACTGAAGTACTGTTCAAGATAGCAAAACAGATCCCAGAATCACAGAACTGCAGGGACTAGAAGGGATATCAAGAGATCAAACAACTTCCCTGCTAAAGCAGGTACCCTACAATAGGTTGCACAGGTAGACATCCAGACGGGTCTTGAATGTCTCCACAGAAGGAGACTTCACATCTCTGGGCATTCACTGCAGAATCTACCTCCATATGAACAGATATATCCAGTGTTCACTGGGTTTACTGAGTGACTTTACACGTGACTTTGACTGGTGTAGTTGCCAAGCCTCCGCTGATATTTGAAAAGTCAGGTGAAGTCCCTGGTAAGTGAAAAAAAAAGCAACATCACACCCATTTTTTGAGAAGGGTACAAAGGATGACACAGGGAACTATTAACATGTAGCCTCACCTCTGTGCCAGGGGAGATCATGAAGCAGATCCTCTTGGAAAGTATGCTAAGACATATGGAAGAGAAAAAAGTGATATGGGATAACCAACATGGCTTCACCAAGAGCAAGTCCTGCCTGACCAACCTAGGGGCCCTTTATGATGGTGTAACTGCATCAACAGACAAGAGAAGATACACTGATGTCATCTATTTTTACTTCAGTAAAGCTTTTCACAGTTCCGATATAACATCCTCCTCAAGAGGAGCTATAAGGAAGATGGGGTCAAGTTCTTTAGTAGGGTCTGTTGTGATAGGACAAGGAGAAATGGTTTCAAACTAAGATGGAGATTTAGATGAGATATAAGGGTGGTGAGGGACTGGATCAGGCTGCCCAGAGATGTCTTGGATGCCCTGCCCCTGGAGACATTCAAGGTGAGGCTGGATGGGGCTCTGGGCAACCTGACTTAGCTGTCTATGTTTCTTTTCATTGCAGAGGAGTTGAACTGGATGACTTTTAAGGGTTCTTTCCAACTCAAGCAATTCTATGCTTCCATGTGTGTTTATATAGATGATACATGGGGAGCCCTGGGCCATTACATAGTATATACTGTGAGAGACTAGAGAATAATAATGTAGCTGATGCCTTTTTGTACAATGAAATGTGGAAGATTTTATGATAAAATAATAACACTACAGCTACTCAGCATGTGTTCGCACCACATGATTGCTTCAGTTCTAATCTACCTGGCTGATTTTAGCTTGAGGCAGATGTTTTACTACAGCTTTGACTCCATTTTGAAATGCTTGCCTGCTGTGCTGTTCTCACTGCTTGGTAATTCTCTCCTGAGTACCAGACTTCTTTGAATATTTCTGTGAGGATGCCACTACAGAAAATTTACTGAAATAGCAGCTGCTTATAGTAGTTATGAGAGTAGAAGACAAGGATCCTGAATGTGCAAGAGCCTACAAAGAAGCATAACAAAGTCCATAATGAGGCACTTAGGAATTATTGATTTTTATTGTTAAGGAGAAATACAGTAAGTGGGGGGTGGAAATGTGAGTGATTTCAATTTTCTTAACTTGTCAGTGAGAGACTAGAATGGTACTCAGTTCTGGTCTTGAAGTCTTCTGATTCCATTTTCCACATATCTGTTCTATTTCCTCTTGCCCCAGTCCTCATTTCCACTCAGTTGCCTGCAGGACATTTTAGTGTCTTGATGGAGGAACAATGCATTTCCTCAGTAAAAATATGAAACCATTCCCTCCTGCAAGTGGAACTGAAGTGCCACTGTGTTCATTTGTACTTTAGGAATGGCATCATACTCATGCAGTGAGTTAGTAAGCTGAGCCTATCAGTCAAGGGGACTCTCAGGAAATCTTCATAATAGTTCAGGATATGGACGCATCATGCTTAGTTAGAAGTGATTCATAATTTCCAACCAACATCAACATTTACTCAGTTCATTCCTCATCCTGCAGCCTGCTGTCAGCACCCCACTGGCCTCTGATGCCAAGTGCAACTCTGCTCCTGTTCCAATGATATGGTTATGCCAAGGCCTTGCCCTCTCCGTGACAAATTAGAGATTAATCCTACTTTGTATACCAGCCTCACTATTTTTTATTTTCACTGAGCGTCAGCAACTGCTAAACACAAGCAGAATATCTGTACAGAAGAGGAGACTTTGATGACAAATTAAAACTCAGGCGGAAAGCATTGACCACTCCAGGTGTTGCTTGTTGTTTATTATCAATAGGCACCAGCTCCCTTATGAACATGAGTGGTAGCCTTGTACTAGGATAACTGAATCACTGCATATATGTTGATTGCACCTTTAAGCACTTAGTGCTTAAGTGGGAGACGCCATCACAAAACCACTCTAACCTCAGGAAATTGAAAACCTCATCAAACAAACAAAACCAGCCAGCCAGCTACACTCCTTTCAATAAAACTACAAGTGAAAATGAAAATGCACTGACTTAAACTTTTTTTTTTTTTTTAATTGCAAAGAAGGTTTAATTTAAATTCTGAAAAACAAAATATAGAAACCTCTAAGAAAAAGGCACATGAACTTTTTCTGCTGCCAGAATACGGAAGACTCTTACAATTCTCTAGTACAGATATGAACAGCTGGGTTTCTAAAAAGTATATTAGGCAATCAGTCTAAGAGTATTTGCTGTCCCATTTCCAAGTACCTGCAAATTTCCAGTTATCTTCAAATATATGAGGATTTTTCAAATGATTTGATCTGTTAACAAGACAAAGAAATGCTATTACCTTGAGTGCTTTGAAAACTAGATAATTTTTAGTCTGTCTGAAATTAGTAAGGCTGTCTGGACTGTGGCCTGATGATGAGGTTAAGAAGCAAGGGAGGCAAGAATCAGACAGCAGCAGTCATGGAAAGAAGCTGAATAGGCCCAAGATAATGTAAAGTGCATGAGTACATCAGCAGAAAAGCACATGGGGATGTCCATTGCCGACTGTGGGATGATACACTGAGATTTTAAGCCCTGAGCCACTGTGGCCTCAGTAGGAAAAAAACCAAACCTTCAGCGGCATGGCAGTTACCACTACAAGTCCTCAGTAAGATAGCTCTTACCTCATGGACAGCAGCTGTGAAGCACGTTTGGGTGACATGTGAATAGGACGTTTCACCTTCAAAGAGGGCAGTGGTAAAAGTACATAAAAAGGGAATGGTTGTAGCAGAAAGCCTGTGGGCTTCCCAGTAAGGGAGAGGGTAATGTGCCCATCTAACGTGACATTTCTCAGAAGGCATGGTCAGCACAATGCTCTAGGAGCATGTGGCCCCCTGAGAGGAAATGGTGGTATGTCTGAGATGCGTCAGCCATACTGGTCATGCCAGATCCTACTGACAGCACAGCAGGAGCAATGTGCACCTGAAATATCCTCTGTGGACTCCCAGCATGTCAGGTGAAGTGCTTACATGACAGTTCCCAGAATTTCAACAGCAAGTAGACACTTGAAGCTTTTAGCCTCAAACTTGCTGCTAGAAATGTCTTTGTGGGACAATGTAGACACAGACACTACAATGACATATCAAAATGCTCTTCACTTCTACAGATTCTCTGCCAAAAAGATAAACAGCAAAGTCTCAGATAAGCTTTGTAGTGTTTCTGTACTTTTTGGGGTTAAGTCTGATTTTACAGTTTGTTTTGTTTAGATAAGATATATATGTCTTTTTTTAGCTGACAGATGATTTATGACTAGACTGGCAGTAAGATGAATTCCTTTTATTGATTTTTTTTTTCTCTCTTTTCATTCAGGTAGCCAAAACAGTGCATTTACAAGGATAAAGATGTAAAAAGATGATTAAAGAAATGGACTTGATATTATAGCAAATTTTGTACCACTTCAGAATAAAAATGCGCCCAATGCATTTGTAAAATGGCATTTCTTTTTAGAAGAAATGGGATGAAACACATGGAAGAAATAATTTGAACTTCTCACCAAACAAACAAATGCTAACATTTCGTTTTCTTCCCTACAGTTGACTCCTTTTTCTACAGGTTGGAAGAAGGAGATGGGTTTTTGCTTAAATGAAGGTAGATCATCAAAGGTTGGCAGAACTGCAAAGGGTTGGAAGCTCAGGAATCAATTATAGCAAGATAAGGCTGTTGGAACACTTCTCCAAATGTCTTGCAGGTTTTTTAGGGGTGTTGGGACACCTCTGACAAGTTCTCTGTGTCTAGTAAAATAGGTCAGCTCATGAATTTCTAACTTATCCTTCTAGTCCCAGACATAAAAGAAGACAGACAGCTTTTCTTCTGGTATCTTACAAGTTCTGTGTGAAGGCAAAAGTCCATAGCTGTAGGAATAATTAAGGAAAGTCTCAAAACTTTAGAACTGCTTTTCAGCATAGCACTTGGAAAGATGGAACTGCAGAGATAATTGATTTTTGGGGGTTAGTGACTGAAATCACAAACCAGCCTGCCATGAACAAAGCCTGATTTAGATGAGGTGCTCTGAACTGTACTAATTCCTCCCTCAAATTCTCAGTACATTTTTTTTTTAATTTTTTATTTTTTAGGATTTAAAGCTGTCTTTTTCTGTTGGCACTCCATATCTTTCCGAAATTTGGATTTTGTTTATCAGAAACTACAGTGTGAATTTGAAAAGGGAAAATGATTTCACTTTGAAAATGTTACATGAAATAACTGAAAGAATGTTACGATACAGCATTCAATTTTCCCCAAGGAAATTTGCTTCTGAACTTTCCATTGGTAGATTGTTTAGGTCATGCAGAAATTGATTTATCAGTTAGTAAACAATGAAGCCAAAAACTTCCTGAATCTAACTTTACATCTGATTTTGTCAAGAACAGTTTACTTATCCTTAACCTCATTTTACAGCATACTTACCAAATTTCTTGTTATTTACTTTAAAAGTACCATCAGGTATGCCATTCAATCAAGTAGCAATTGCACATTCAGCTAAATCTCATGTATTTTGGAAAATGCACATTTACATGATGTGTATCAGAAGCTTTGGTCATTTCTGATTGCACATTCTCATGAGTCAACCACAGACTAACAGGCATTAACATACTGGGCCCCCGGTCCTCTAAATGGAATATCATATCATTCGTGAAAAGTGTGCAATGGCTAAAAGAAGAAAACAACAATATTTTGCATACACGGTATTTATAATGTATGCTTACAGACAAACGCCCACACTTAACATTTGTGCACTTTAAAAATAGTGTAGGTGCTGTTGAGAGGCACACGTGAGATGCATTTTGAGAAGGTGTGCAGAGTATCAGAGTAGAAAAAGCCCACCTCTACAGAATTACAATGCTAAGGAAAAAAAAGAAGAAGGAAAAGTACAAGGGAATCTGTATATAATAACATACAAAAAACCAACCTGGTTAATAAAAGAGATAGTCCCATAGGGCTGGGAGGAGATAAAAAAGCATTAGGAAGATAAAATGGACAACTAATGTGAAACAGCTTCTCTGTTCTAAAAAGAGGGGATGAAAAGGATTTTAAACCAGAAGACAGAATCATTAAGGTTGGAAAAGACCTCTAAGTTCACTTAACCCAACCATCCACCTACCACCAATGCTGCCCACTACTAACCCATGTCCCTCAGTGCCACATCTACATATTTCTTGAACATCTCTAGGGACACTGACTTCACCACCTTTTTCGGCAGCCTGTTCCAGTGCTTTACTGCTCTTTCTAAGACAACAGTTTTTTCTAACATCCAACCTGATTTTCCTAACATCCAATATAAATGATTATATATTCTGTCTCTGTACTCTATGGCAGGTACACCATAATGCATTTCTCATGAGAAAAACACATACAGACAATCTAGAAACCAATAAAGGTGAAATTTCACTATCTTCATCTGCAGCTCACAGATGAAGCTGAAGAATATCAGCATGTAGCAAAAAATTTTAAAGGTCTGGTATGGCTTTGAGTTCGGTTGAGCTTCTTTGGGATAAATCATGGCAATTTCTGTATCCAAGAGAGCTCTTTCACTTTACTTGTCCATTTGAAGGTGTGAACAACCTCAATAAAATTGACAATACTAGGTTGAGGTTCATGTTACCAACTCTTGATGCTAGAGAAAAAGAATCTTCTTGTGGAGATGCAATTTATCATTAGTGTGAGTTAGGATAAATTACATGCTTCAGACATGCCAAGCCCTGCTAGCAAATTACACCACGTTAGGTCATACATGAAACAGTCACCCAACTCACAACCATGAGCGTGGTTACCAATTGCATCTGTTGAGTATAAGCAAGGTCTGGAAGATCCAAATGCATCCCAGGAGATGTGTGTGACCCATCTTTGATCTGCTATACAGTGGATGGGAGAGGGGGATGAAGAGTTGTGCCTCCTAACAGCAGCACAGGACATCTTTGCAATTCAGCATCCTGTACCACAGACAGGAGTTTATATGGCTTGACAAGAAACTGCTGAGAGCCAGCTGTTGTCCTCACTCTTCTTCTTGGGATTTGGAGTATTTGAATGAATCAGAATCCTGCTTATACAAGCCTTGGGTTAATAGCTTTTTAGCCATAAATTTAACTATGACTGATTGGGGCTATTGTTTTTCCATGGTAGCACGTCTCAGTGATTCAGAGGTCTGAAATGATGCATTTAAGAACTCAGGGACATTCACAAGGGATTATTTTTGGAAACAGCCAAAACATACAACCATTGCGTTAGCATCCTGAGGAGTCGCTTACACAAAGGCAGAGGAGATGACCAGCTGAAGGATTATAAGCAGCTGAACATACAGCTCAGCCGTAAGCCAGTGAGAGGAAATGCTTCTCTGTGTATGTCCATTTGCCTGCTAATAAGAAACTGGAAGAGACAGTAAGCAGAGCAGTGCTGTGACTCATTAGGACAATCAAATTATTTTTCACCATCTTAACATTTCCCCTTTAGCTTCTCATCATTATTTTTCTACATCATGGAAGAAAAAAAATAAAAAAAATTAAAAAAAAATTGGAAAAAGATAGTTAGAGAACAGTCCCAGGTTTTTGTTTATAAGTATTTTTAAATGAGTTTCCCTCTAGGTAAATAATTCTGCTACTGTTCCCTTACTGGCATCTAACACCAAAAGCACTAGCAATTCAGTGCTGTCAGCTTCCAAAAAAAAAATCCCTAGTACTAGAGGGGAAAAAGCTTTTATTTTGAAGTCATATGATTCAACAGCCCTCCCTAAGTGCAATGGATCAGTGCAGCAGGCTACATTCAATGCACCATCACCCCACTCAGCCCCAGGCAGAAAAACACTGAATTTAATGGGAAGAACAAGAGCTTCTTGCCTTCTTCCCCCTGGTATGAACAAATGAATGGGGACAGCAGTAAGCATCGTCCTGGTTTCTCTCTTGTCAATAGAAGAGAAATAGCTGTTGTCAGCATGAAAGGGGAGAGCGTGAAGAAACCGCCCTTTCCCTAGGCTGAAAGGGAGTTTCTCACACTCATCACTTTTGATTTTATGATGATCTGTAGAGTTGTAGTACATTTACCTTTGTTACTGGCAGCTGTGCAATCTTAGCCATCACCAGGTTGATGACTCCCCACAAAACTGAAAGGACCAAACTACCTGAGATTTACTATAGTGAAAAAAAAACAACAAAAACTATCTAAGAGTAAAGGAAGCAAAATGAAAAAAACCAAACACTTCATGCAGATTCATTCTTGCTCTGAGAATGATGAGGATGAGAATAAAATAAATTTGCTCTATGCTTTCTTGTATGAGCAAATGTGGATATAGGTGAAAAGTTGGAGAAAAAGTCTAAGAGGCTTTGGGATACAATCTGTACAGTTTTGGAGTCGAGCAGTGTTTCTTTGCATTCAATTTCTGCAGCTAATCGTCTGAAACTGAAGCCCTCCAAAAAAGGTAGTATATTATCACCTCATTTTCTATAGGTATCTACCTTCTATTCAGGAAACACAGTCTTACAAGATAGGACATCCTTCTGTCTACGTTAAGAGCTCCAACCAAAGAATAATACGAGTTTCTGAAAATGCTGGTTCTTTTCTTTCTTTCTGGCAAAGACTGGGACTCTTATGGCATTACATAAACAGTGATTTTACACTCACGGTAATTATAATTTTCTCACACTTAGTTTAGGGGTTTGTTACTGCTATGCAGTCTGTCCACCTTCTATATTTAGATTCATAGAACTAACATTCTTTGCTCAGAAAATATCACACGCTTTCTGCTCAGATCTGCCCCTTCATCCTCCAAGGATTTCACAACTCTACAATAGCACAAATGAGATAGAACATCTTTATTTTCCCCATATTTAGCTTCATGGGACAATGTTGTAATCTGAGCTCTGTTTTTTCCTAAGAATTACAGCTTGTAGTGAGAATCTCAGTTGCTTTGCCCCTGATCCTACAGGAGATTCTGCTACTGATTTCAGTACAGGAAAAGAGAGGTTTAACTTGTTATCTCTGTATACAGTATGGACAATATTTAAGACACAACAATGATATTCCTTCTACTCCGTTAACTTGCTTGCACAACTGGTAAGCAGGCTGACCTAAAGAAAGAAAGCATAGATCTTATGAACTAGCAATCCTCTGTATAATTTCTACTAGATTATTAGACTTCAGACGCTCCATGACATATCAAATTTTGTCTAATGAAACCGAATGTGCTTTTTTTCCAACCTAGATGGAATAGCAATAGAAAGCCATTTTCAATGCTGTTTTGCAGTGATGAAGAGAATGCAGCATTACTCTCTATTAATTGTTTTGTAGGTTGCATACACACTTCAAGCCTAGATCAAAATCTAATAGAATATCAGCTAGGGTTAAATGAGAGTACAGATAATTAGTTGCCGCATTGATTTTCCTGTTTTTAAGTACCAGATTGTTTGTTGATTGTATATTTTTCATCAGGCTGGCTGCTTAGCATATGGCAAAGCTCAGAATACATTATCTATAAACAGGAAACAAAGGTAATCACAAGAAGTGGAAAACAGAGACTCTGAGCTGCAGCCTACCTAGAGATACCTACATATTGTGTCTGGGAAATAATCCTTATTTTACAAAAAATGTAAAGCAGGGAGAAAGATAATGAATTAGAAAAAGTTGTTTAAGTTGAAGGATATCCACTAAAATTAAGCACAGAATATCCAAGACATGGATTAAAAAGGATGCATGTAAAAGACAGGGAGGTGCCTATGCATGAGAGATCTTTCCCAACGAAGTGAAGTTATTTATGGATGACTTCTATGCATAATTGAAGCACATAACCTATTTTTACACATGAACACGGCTGGAATAATACCTGCAGAGAAAAGAGCATAAACTTCCCACTCATTTTGTCCTTTACATGATATATTATTACATATTACTGTTAGCCACTCAAAATTGAACTCAGTCTTCTATGACTTGGGAGAAATTTGATAGAGCTCGATGAATGCTCATACACTGCTGTCCAAATTTAGTTGTCCATAAAGAATAATGCACTAATTTCCTGTTTATTGTTTCATAGGCTAATTTTTACTATTTTAGATATATAAGAATTTATGGCAGAAAAGGCAAAGCAGAACAGTGAAGGTGAGACACAGAAGAGGAAGATGTTCCTAGGAAAACTAAAAGTGGCACACACAAAATTACACATTAACAACTTCTCTCTACCAAAAGCAACTTCACCACAATTTTCAGTCCATTCTTAATGGGTCATGCATCTAGTTGAGACTTCTAGATACACCTTGAAAGGTTAAGAATCACTTTGTGCATGTGAATGATGATAATATTCAGAGGGATGTATCCACATGGCTTTATCCTTGAAGGTGGATATAGCTGCATTTTCATTTGGTGCATTTGCCAAGAAAATTTTGATTTACTATTAAACTTATATGCATACACATATATACACACACTCAGTACTGTAGTACTGTAGTAATTGAGAAATCACAGAGCATGTGATTTAGCAATTGCTAAACATGCCTTAGAATTGGCAGTGAAGAAAAATCACAAAGAAGAGAAATAAATTTAAGTCAATAATCCTGTCCCGCTGAACACAGCAGTAGGGGAACAAGAACTGCCACAGAGGACCACTTTGAAAACAGCAAGCTGCATCCATTTGATATTTTTCACTGTGCCTGATCTGAAATATGGACAAACAAAAGAAGAGTTCTAAGAAAAGTAGTAAAAAAATGGACTGGTAATTTCTTTGTCAGTATCTCATGTGACAAGGTCTAATTTCCAGCAAATCTGCACCCGAAGAGCAAAAACTTGCATAGACGTGGCTAACATGGAGCAAAATTACCATCTCTCCCAGAGGGTCACAATTTTGCTTCTGTCAAGGTTTGGTAAATTTTGTTAACTGTATCAGTGTTAGTAGGGAAAGGCAAAGGGGAGAAAATAAGCATCTGGATTTTGTTATCACCCATGCTTGGTAGCCCTAGGAATGTAAGAAAAAAGCTCTGGAAAATTAGTCTTCACCACTACTCCATGGGCACAGCATTAACATTAGCATTACTGAGAGTGTTTTTTTTCCTCTGGACCAAACTGACAGGGTTGAGGAGTATGTTAGAGCTCCAAATAAGGATGAAATAGTAATATCAAAGGCCATTTGAGATCTTGGTTCAACTCCTGCTTGCTTAGCCAAGATGGCAATTGTCACACTATCATAAATTATTCAAAAAGAGGTTTTAGGAGTAGCTTGCTCTACTACCTCATTTTTAATTCTCTATTCAGTAAGTGACAATATCTGCCAAGTGATTAATTGTTGGGAAATAAGTCAGAACCTGTAGGATGAGACAAGCACAAAACAAGAACAATATGGTTCTGTCTTCAGAGAAGAGTTAGAGAGTGGGCATCTCAGAGAGTAACAGCAGCACAGAGTATATTTTTTGAGCACATGTACACCTAACTATCAACCTTAAGTTCTTTTTCAAAACACTGCATAACATACTTTGACTGACCAGAAGCAGTCAGACATAAGAGATGTTCCTCTACTGTACCATAAACACGAGAGAGAGAGAGAAAAAAAAATCCTAACATTCCAAAATAATGTTCCTGACTTGATGCCCTGATAGGTGTTAGTATAACAAAATAGATTTCAAACCCCAAGCATCTAACCATCCAGCAGCATTACTGGAGCATTCTTGAATTTTTGCAAAATTATTTGGTAAAATCTCAATTAAAATGCAGATCATTAAGCTGTAATTATATAAATTTATTTCCATATTTTTCCTGTACTTTCATGCAGCAAGCTGTAAACAAATATTTATAAAACATACTGTGTCTGTAATTAAACAGATCACAGCGTTAGTAGAGAGGGCTAAATTAATTTATATCAAAGTCTTCCTCTCAGAGCCTCCACTAATTTAAGAGAGCAAGCCTATCATCATAATTCCTTATTTCTGTGAAGATCTGAAAATGCTAGGAAATAAGAGAAAGGCTCTTTCTTTCCCTTAGCACTAAAAAGGTATAAATGCCTTGATTTTACTTAGTTCTGTTAAACATCCAAATTTCCAGTACTGGCTTCACATGGAACTAATCCGCTTCCTATTGGGTGCTTTATCATTGCTATGGACTTTAGCTGTGGTGATTTGAGCACTGTTTGTCCAAAGCTTGGGAACTTACTTGCTCCATAGGGGACTGAAAGGTTGCCTAAGGAAACTTCCCCACTACTGTGCTCAGGTAGAGGGTTTCTAAACTGAAGTTTGATCTTGCTGAAACAAAGCAGATTCTTGCAGTGCAAAATGGTCACAGGACAAAAGGCAAAAGGGATCAAATGGACCCCATGTTGCAATGGAGACTTCACAGACTAATTGTGTAATCCCAAACTTTGCTGCCTTTGTAATCTGCCAGAGAAAATGCCACTGAGAAGATAATTAATGAGTGAAAAACGCATGGATAAACATCCTCTATGATAAAAATGCCCACTTAAAATATCCTTATGCATAGAGTTTGCTGCTTTGTGTAACTGCATTGCATGCCTTAAAACCCTCAGCAGGCATCCACAGACAATGTAATTAGAATGCCAAGGGATGTGCTTGCTCAGTTTTTGTGCAGGAGACAAGCTGAGGGTAAAAAATTGCAGATAAACTGCAGGAGTCACTTCCCAAAGCTGTGTGCACAACCGGGAGCCATTTTGAATTTAGAACTACAGCTTTCAGGGGTGTGACCTGGAGAAACAATGAGACACTAAGCATCTTTTCCTCAAGTCTGTGCAGACATGAAACAACTCAGTATAATGTTTATCAACCTCATACACTGTTAATGCTTTTAGATGAAGTTTTAAACTGTTAAACTGTTTCCTGCCCTCTGTCTCCTAGGTGTGCTTTCTATGGAAAGGGGAGCTGGGCACACGTGTCACAGCCAGCTGGATTGCATCTGACTGCAAAGCACAACAGGGAATGAGCCAGCCCCTCATGAGCCAAATGCCCGCATCACTGGCTGGCCACTAACTCTCCTTTTCTGCATCCAAATCACCACAAAGCACTGCCTCAATATAGCTGAGCTACAGCTGCAGAAATGTGCTACACAAATTAAACGAGAAATTGCTTTAAATATTCCTTTTTCATGCTCTCTTTTAAATGCTAAAGTCTCATTTTCTCTGTTTCAAGAAGTCTGCTGCTGCTCTTTCTGCTTCTGAGGCACAATATTAGACTGTGTCCGCAAGTGAGAGCTAAGAAGAGAACGTGATGACTGCTCTCTCCTTTGTTCTCATTTTGCATAACATGACATGAAAAAATCAACGAAACAAAACACTTTGACTGACATACTTGCGGTTTGTTCCTTCCTGCCTGCTATAAACAATGTTGTAATGGGTTCATTTTAGTTCATTCCCATTTTAGGGGTATTGCAAATTGTGGCACTTATCTCTACACTTAAAATGGAGAACTCTTTCTGGATCTGAGAAAGGCTTCACAGACAGGAAAAACTTTTTAAATGTGTATGTTACGTTTTATATTTAGACTACTTAATTAGAACCGGGGGATAATTATGTATTGAAACACCTTATTGGTGGAAGGTGTAATTCTAAAAAAATATTACAAGTTTTTTGGTAGAAAGCAATTAATTTTATGGAGAAAATGAAATATTGTGCTGTGTCTGTTCAACCCAGAATATTTTCATCTTGTTAACTTCATCTAACAGCATCAACTATGTACCAATTTGATATACTGAGACATCTCATTACTGCACAGACTTGAGGAAAAGGAGTTTAGTGTCTCATTGTTTCCCCAGGTTATGCGCACTAGAAGTGCTGTTCTGTCAGATGAAGGTTATACAATAATCTACCTTCTATACCAAAAACATGAAAAGTTCCAGCCTCTGTCTATTGCTGTCCTCCTCCTGTGCCTGATCCAGCCTGTGATGACAACTGTACTGGAAACCTATTTTTAATTGTGATCCTTGAAATCCATATCATCACAGGGCAAGTGGAAAGAGCATCTATCGACCCATGGCATTATAGTCTGGCTTTGGCCCCAGGTCCAGCATAGCCTCAGGCTGTTTAGTATTTTAAACAAATCCTCCAGAATACTTTCACACAGGATGACTTCTGAAAGTTTTTATGGCACCGATATCCCAAGTTTCCAACTTTCATCAACTGATAAAATATAGCATTTCATAAAGTAGAAATACTTTTATTTTCCTATTATTAAAAATACCGTATAGAAATATCTTGTTACTGTTTGCATTGTTGGGTTAATAAATACTCAAGGAGTACAATCAAGTACGCAGCACCTGATATAAGTTAATGTATTTAAGGGATGGACAGAGCACTTTAACTTCACCTTGGGCAATTAGAATTTTTCAGACATATGTGGGAGTATAGGAAGCTCTGTAGTATGTAAAACAATTATAAAAAACCCAAACATACAAGTCTTAAGTTCCATCAAAGAAAGAGTATTTTCTCAATACGTTATTAATGGTAGAAAATTTTTAGATACCTGATACTATCTGCTTGGAAAATATCAGTGAAAGAAGCATCAAACAAAACATTGCGACCCCCTTCGCTCTTTTAGGCAGTTCAGTAAAACTGGCAAATTTGAAATAAAAAGTTGTCAAGTCAAAGATATAATTCTGAGTTGAAAAAAAGATCTTTAGAAAAAAATGCTTGCCCTTCTCTATTCCAGCTATTATTTGGGAATCAGTGTACGTGGCTGATATATTCATTGCTGAGCACAGGTGTTGATGATCCACCAAAATAAATATGAGGCAGAAATGGAAAAGCACTTGCCATCCTTAGTGGCAGGGCTTAAATTCCAAAGGTTCATGTTACTGCAAGATATTAACATTATAATGGAAGAAGAATAAGTTGAAGTTGAAGTTCCTGCTGGGGCATTCAGAAAGATGACTGTTCTTGTTGTCCCTTTTTTCGCTATCCTAGTATAGAGGAGTGAGCTTGATTATAAGTCATCTTTTGCATACATAAGCTCACAGCACTCATCAGGTTTTGACATAATGCGTCCCTAGGCATCAAAAGAAAATTTCATAGAGGACTGACTATATTGCACTAGAAAAACTAATTACCAAAAGTACAATCTAATTAAGATAGGGCATTTAGGACACTGGATACCAAAGCTCAAAGTGCTAAGGGACTGTAAAACACTGAGCAAAGTTTCTATGTATGGCATCATAACTCCTCCGTACTTCATATTAAACCAATGCTGATATCCAACAATACACTTGAGAAATCATTTCCTGCATGCGGTCTTACAAACTATGCCATTTCAGTATAGAACATAATGCCTTAAAAATATGTGTATTAAGCATAATACAGGGTTTTCATTTTTACACCCCAAGGGCCTGTGTTCTTCTGTTAAAGGTAATATAAGTCAGACATGAGCATGGATATAGTACCAATAGTCTGCACAAAGCCAGCTTGAGGTTATAAATACTCTGTAATTTCTTTTTAATACCCTCCGCAGAACTACCTCAGTGTATCTTAGAAAATATTACAGAAATGAGTCATTTTTCATGCTCAATCTGTAATGCTTCAGGAAGATCCTGATTGCTCAAGCTTCTCCAAAACCAGCTCCCCTCAACAGTTCTCAGCTGGGGACCCAAGTAATCAAAAATCTCATTCGTTATAAAGCATCATAAATTGTATTTCAGAAGAATGAAACAAACATACAATTTAGATACTATTTCCTTTTTTTTTTTTTTCTCCTCCTAGGGGTGTGAAGAAGGCAAGACAACACCAGCTGACTTGGCTAAAACCTCAAAGAAAGTTTTTGAAAAGTGGAGCTTGTATCTAATTCCTATAATATGACTTCAGCTATGAGATATGGTTTAGTGGTTTGCTGTAGCTACAGTAATGGGAGGACAGTTGGACTAGGTGATCTTGTAGGTCCTTTCCAGTCTTGTGATTCTATGATTTAGTTATGGGACTGTCTTTTTGGATGGAGTCAGTACAGGAAAAAAATAGCAGGAAACCTAATTGTGATCTATCAGTAAGTATGTAACGTGAAGCAAGCAGAAATGATATATTTAATGGAAAATGGCTGAAGAGCATGGATTCTAGCACTTGCAAGAAGATAGACTTTACTTATTTATGAAGAAATATAATTTCTCTTAACAGCTCAGCCAAGATGCAATCCCAGTATAGCAGTTGGGATTAGTTATTTAAAAGGTACCTCATAGGTTAGTCTGAAAAAAGAAATATAGGCAGAAATGATACAAAATAAATAAAAAGTAATAATAATCTAAACTATCCATATATTAAGGCCTAGCTGAACAAGGCTTCATCTGAGGAGGCATACTTGTACTCCCAAGGTTCGTCAGTTTCATAGCACTGGTCCTTTGGGATCTATTTACTGTATGTCAGGAATTGGAACATGTTGACCACAAACAGATGTGGAGGGGAGACTGGTCTTGACCCCATCAAATGTTTCTAATGCAAATTTTAGGCAAACAGCTTTAAAAATGTCTTGAAGTTGGTCTACTCTGTGGCAAGGTCAGTCTCCAGCCAAGCGGGGAATCACAAAGCTGTCAACAGTTCCTCTGCTGCTTTCAGATTTGTTGACAGAAGAGATCTGGGTCCTGACAGAGAAACTAGCTTGGAAAAAAAAGAAAAGAAAAAAAAAGAAAAGAAAAAAAGAAAAAAAGGGGAATGTAGGGGAGAAAGGAATATATAAATCACAGGAAAATGGAAAAAACTGTCTCTGGAGACTGGTTTCAATAGTTAAACATGGCTATAGTAAGATTAAAACAACTGTTATGCATCAGGTACTAAGCTGTCACACTGAAATGCAAGTCAGACTTCTGAGGTTACTCATAATGTACAATAATAGAAAAGCAGAAATATATCAGGCTCATTCCATCAACCTAGAATGAGCCATGGCAGTCAATAAGAACATTCGAAATAGACATTTTTAAGGTAATTGCATTAATGCAGCTGTTATATTCCCTAAGCCTGGTCCTGATATGCTCATGTTCCCTAGGGTTGTATGTAGCGCTTCATGTAACTACTTAATTGTCTTTCAAACTTCTACTGTTTGCAGTAAGTGCCTCTTTCAAAACTGCAGTTCATTCTTGCATGTAAACACATTATATGCTCTGGAGAAATTACTGCGAATGAGCTCTGACTGTGTTATCTGTATACTGAAAGTCACTATGCTTTCTGTGGATATATGGAATACAAATGACATTTTAAATGATATTGAAAATTTGCTGGTGTTCCAAGTCCATTGAGAAATGAGACTTATTATCTAGATGACCTAGCAGCTACCTAGTTTGCATTCCACTTTTATAAGCAAGTTGAACAGAAGATGTTCTGTGTAAGCAACACAGTCTGTTTTGGGAAGCTTACAAGTTAAACTGAAAACAAGGGTTTATTACACAAGTACACCTGTATTATACTCAAAATTTATCATACCAAGAGTAACATATTGGTAGGAAACTCCTGCTGCCAGAACAACACCCTGATTAGTTACATCTGCTATTCAGACATATCCCTTTCCCCAAGAAGCACAGATTAAATGTGTCCCTGTAAAACACAGTACAGGAAGACTTTTTTCTTCTAAACTATTTATTTTAGCATGCTAACTTCCCATACCTTGTAATAGCACAAACCTTATAATTTCATATATGGAACTGCCTGCCTACAATTGACTGGGACCTCCCCAGATTCCCAAGATCATTAATTTAAAGAGGTCTCATAATGACATCAGCCAGCTCTTTCAGTACCCAGGGATGAATCCCATCAGGCCTCAGAAACTTATGCACTTCCAGCTGGAACAGCAAATCCCACAGGTTTACAGTCAGATGGGAGCTTATAATTCCAACAGTTGTGATCCTGTACTTCAAGGCAATGGGGTCCCCAGTGCCCATCACTGGTCTTGAAGACAGTCTAAACTCGAACTGATAATTATATAAAACCAAATTGATGACCATTTCTTTTCTGCCTCCCACACATTCACATTTAAGTATGAACGTTAGGCCACAGAAATGCTAAATCTACTCATTATTATCCAAGAATTTCCAACTCCGGGGAAAATGTATATCTACTTATACTAGGGCTGTTCTGTAGTAATACCAGGTGGTGAGTGGTTTCAGCAGTGATGACAGCGACGTGAAATACAAGCTATGTTCTGTCACATCACAAAACAAAGAGTGTCTTGATCAGATCATCTGCAATAATCAGTGGATTACTACTAAGGAACTGTGTATGGAGATGAATATTGTCTTCAATGCACTGGAAACAATGGTGGCAGTGTTGCAATATTGCAAAGTTTGCACCAGGTAGGCCCCATGAATGCTCACACAGGAACAGAAAGACCACCACATACAAATTTGTCAGGACCTATTGGACCAATAGGAGACTTAACGTGACTGCTTCCTGGATCACATCACTTCCAGTGACAACATGTGGTGTCACCACTACAGTATAAAATCAAAACAGCAGTCCATGGAGTGATGACATATGAATTTCCCCATAGAAGAAAATGTTTGAGACAGTCCTCAAAAGGTAAAGTGATATACACTGTCATTTGGGATAGGAAAGGGGAGATCCTTCTGGATTTCCTGAAAGCCAGACAAACCATCAACTCTGACTGTTAAACTGCAATGCTCTGACTAAGTCGATGGCCTGAAATTTTAGAGTCATACCAGAGAAGAAGGCTAACTTTATCTTGCAACACAATAGCACCAGGTCCCATACCAGTTTGAAGACCATGGAGCACACTGCCAATCTTGGCTGCACTGTCCTACCACACCCACTGTATAATCCAGATCTAGCATTTTCTGACTTCCATTTTCTTGGGCCAGTAAAAATGGATTATATGAGCAACAACTTCCTAGCAGTGATGTCATCATAGCAGCTGTGAAACTGTAGGTTACTTTTGCTGATGCAGATTTTTATGAGAGCAGCATGCAGGCTCTTTTTTGTTGCTGGTGAAAATGCATAGCTTAATGATGAGTGTATTGTAATAGTGTCTTGCAGCCGAGAATTTATTCAATTAAATAGTCTTATTGTGCTCTTTGTAATGGCTACAGTTTCCATGGAAATAAATAGGAGGCATTATTTTCAGAGCAATCTACTTATATGCATACAGTATAAGATGCACTTATTTCATACCTAGTGATTTGGCCACCTGAATTATAAATAATATCCTTTAATCCTGAGATCTCTTCCTACAATTAAAATACCAACAACAACTACAGCAACAGCCCGGCATTTCCTCTGTTAGACATTTCCTGTCTTCGCTTCAGTGCTGTAGCAAAATGCATACAGATTTGAATAACTATCTATCATGCTTAGAAAAACTGACCATCAAAGCCTAAAAGACTTCATCAAACCTAATTGGTGATGGATCTCTTCAACAATCTAGTATTCTTTGAATTCCAATAAATATGCTTAGCAATAAGAGAAAAATAGTACAGAAAAAAAAAGAGAGAGAGAGAGATGCAAAATAAATCTAAAATAATAAAGCACTATTTCTTATTTTAACGAGCTGAGAAGTCTCCTTAAAAGTGCTATAAGAATAGACAGCAATGATGATCTCATGATTAGGAACTTTTAAAAACTTCTGCTTCTTTGGACAGACACTTTGAAAGAAATACTACTCAAGCAATGTACTTACTAGTTCTATTACTTCTGTAAGTTAAGGACAATTAAAGGGTCAGATATTTGATGACATTCACCTTTAAAGACAAATATAACAACAGCAACAGTTTTCCTACAAAAGCTTTTTGGAACAGCTGTGCCCTAAGGGTTAGATCCAAACATACAGAAGGTCCAGAGAAGAGGAGATGTAAGAGAAAGACCTTTATTTAATGGTTCTTACGTAAGTTACTTAAGTTCTAACACAAATTAAATATTGAATAAGCTCCCATGAAGTGCCCCACTTCCAGTTTAAAAATAACAATGTTTTTTACACTTAAGGATAGCACCGTGGTGGCCATCAAAACATACCAGCAATTAACTCAGCATGTAACCAAAAGACCTAAAAGGCATTGCACAGTGCTAATTGTTTGTATACATCGGGTGCCAGCAGGAAATGAAATGATCTTTAGATGCAATCTGAACTGGCAGGCAGTCAATGAATGGTAGAAGACATAAGCACTTGGTGTGTCAATTATCTGCCATGTCATTCATTATCCTAATTAATGTCATCCAAAATGCCCGTGTCTACCTCAAGGCATATTTCAGCCTCTTTATAGGAAATTCCTTGCTGCCCAGTGCTAGTTATCAATCATGCTATCAACCTTGGACTTAGAAAAAGAAATAGAGAAGAGTTAAGAATCACAGAAATTTCTCATTTACGGATTTTGTTTTTCTCATTGTGATCACTGTAACAAAAGCCTGTTAAAAATCTGCAATTTCCTTGGGGAAGTTAGACGATCTCCCCACCCCTTGTGAGTTCAGACTCTCACAAGGTTTCATAAAAACATTTCACATCTCATTTCTAGAAAGAAACCATATACCTACAAGCACATTTAAAGACAGTATTGCCCTGGTTGCATTGCCTATTTGCACTGTGAAAACCTCAAGATATTGTCTCTAAGTTCTAATTCATATTTTAACAAAGAGCAAAACATTGAATGGAAGGAGGAGGAATACAGTTGAAATCATCTCAGAATTAATACATTTTATCCACTTATATGCTCTTCTTAATCCTTTCTCTCAGCAAAGGAAGACGGACAAGTTTTCATACACTTGTCTCACCACTGTTTCATGTGTAGGTTTAAGGAACCAAATATTCCTCCTCTACAAGAACCTCAGTACTAAACTACATGTTGTCCCGTGTATTTACCTTTTACCAGAATTTTAAGACTATCTAAATGATAAGAAACCCACAGAAATCCAGTAGCATAAGGAAAAGGGACACTCTAGTGTTTATTTAAGGCTACATTTTAAATTCAATTGGTTCAAAATCCTCACAGTAGGTAGATGAAATTTCATCTAGATCTCATAGGAATCACTGTAAAGATGGCCACTACTGTCAATCCATTCTAGATCATGACAGCATACTTGCATTTTAATTCCTGGACTGTATTTTCCTCCTTCCCTCCCAGCGATTACTCCTCCTCACATACTGCACCACAGCATTATGTTATAAGCACAGGCAGCACATTCCTGCAACTGGCACAAATAAGTTAATGCTTTGTAATCGGTGTTACCAAATTCACAGCAATAGTTCCTCATCATGCTGAGCTATATTTGGCTTGATCTACTACTTCTCACAAGCAGTCAAGCCAAGATTTAGTGCCTTGTTTCAAACGTCTATGCTGTCAATAAGATCAAGTCTAGTCTTTTGCTACAACTTCATGCATTATAAACCTATAGTGAAATCAGTATGAGTGCAGACCTCCTCTGGATTATAATGGCAAAAGGAAGATGTGAGAAAGTGTCAACAGTTTCTGACTTGAGGAATACAGTATCAAAGTCCATGCTCACCTCTTCACAATACCAGATAATTTTAAGAACAGTCTACATTTTCAAATGCTTTCCATCACAAAGTAAGTCAAAATGTGAAAAGAGGATGGAGAGTATTCTCTAGATTAAACTGTCACAAAACATATTTCTGAATTAAAACTATTTGTAGGGGGAAAAAAAAAAAAAAAGCCCCTTTTTATTATAGTTACTGTCATTTCAGTCCTGTCACAGAGGTTTAAAACACTCTGGTGGGAGCCAGTTACATTATGTCCTGCAACCAGGGTAGGTGACAGTAACTCACTGCTATCGGCATCCATCCTGATGGAGGTGAGCCTTTGTCTGGCAACACGGCTGCCACTATCTTCTATCTGCAACAGAGGTGAATCTTTTGTGTTTTATTAATTGTAAAGTGGCAAGAATCCTTAATGAGATAAAAGCAGTGTTTCCCAGAGGGCAGAGCAGTTTAATCTTCACAAGATGACTCTAATTGCAAAGCATTCCTTTATTAGGGCTGAGTTTTGTCACTGTGAATGAGGAAGCTTATCGCTGCAATGTCTAGCTCAAGAATTTGGATGCTGTGGCTTTCTCATTTGGATAAAAAATAGGTTTATTGTGTTTTCACTTTCATTTCTTTCTCCCTGATTTAATCAACTGACTACAGAATAGCCAAGGCACTGAAAAGAGTATTACCGTGATACGCACTGCAAATATTGCAGCCTCTGTAAATAAACCCAAAAGAAAATTGAGCCACTTGGACCATAAGTCTCTATTTCTAATCTTTCAAACCACACAATATTTTCCAGTTTTCACACTGAATTCTTACAAAAATCAACCCATGGAGAATTATAATAAGATGTCCATCCTGCACCAAAAGGTAACAAAATGCAGTTAAAATATATACCAATTAGATTTTTAAGATTTAAACCAAGAAACAGAGGTAGAACACAAATTTGGAAGAGGTTTGCATCATTACAGAAACAGCTGGAGGAAAAACCACTAGAAGAACAGGGAAGCCAATGCTGTCATGGTTTAATAATTTTGTAATTTTACTATCAGTATTCCACATCATAACATCATATAAAGCATGAATAATTTTACTGAAATCTGCAACTTACAGAAGAAGACTACATCTCCCAGAGAACAACACAGTCAGAGATGGGTCACGGGACCTGGGCACTATATTATCTCTCTTGCAGGCTAGACTGACGTCTTTCAAGTTCTGGCGTTCAGGAGAGCAGTGTGTGGGAGCCGTCAGCCATTTCGCCTAGAGTTAACAGTAGGCCTCTCGGTTTCAGGACTCATTCTTTCTCCTATTTTGCTTGATTTGTTAGCTTAAATTCAATTATATTATATTGTATTATCCTGGCTTTCGATATAGTATTTAGTAAATAAATGTGCCTCCTTAGATCGTTGCCGCTGTTTTCTTTTCCTAATTAACTTTTCCTTTCGGCCTAGGGCCCCTGCGGGGCCCACAGCCCCCTGTCACGGACACAGGTAGATTTTGTTTAAACCATGACAAATGCTCAGCCTCCTGCTCATTCATTGGGGCCTGCATCAGGCTCAGGGGTGCAGAAGAATTCCTCACATCTATGGCAACATCAAGATCAACTGGGATTATGCATGCCTCTACAGCATGAAATAATACAGCCTGAAAGGAGATCTAACTCGTCATGGATCCAGGGTTGGTCTTGAGACTGAAGATTTGGAACAGCTCTCCAAAACTTCTCTCTTTTATTTCTCTCTTGTAAGCCTGGGATGGAAAGGTGGTAGCATCCATGCTGTATCCATTCCTGTGGCTGCTGCTTGTAATTCAGCAGTAGAAAAGTTAATACTGAAAAGAGATTTAAATTATTCTGAGATACAAGTCAGCACAGCAAAATTAAATCTACAAATGGCACAATCCAGAACTCAGAGTTTTCTACATCTAATAAGGAGAGGAAAATGAAGGAAGAGAATGAAGTTTAAAGTTAACCAGGCTGCTACCATGACCTGCAATACAAACCCCTTTCCTTTCCTTTCCTTTCCTTTCCTTTCCTTTCCTTTCCTTTCCTTTCCTTTCCTTTCCTTTCCTTTCCTTTCCTTTCCTTTCCTTTCCTTTCCTTTCCTTTCCTTTCCTTTCCTTCCCTTCCCTTCCCTTCCCTTCCCTTCCCTTCCCTTCCCTTCCCTTCCCTTCCCTTCCCTTCCCTTCCCTTCCCTTCCCTTCCCTTCCCTTCCCTTCCCTTCCCTTCCCTTCCCTTCCCTTCCCTTCCCTTCCCTTCCCTTCCCTTCCCTTCCCTTCCCTTCCCTTCCCTTCCCTTCCCTTCCCTTCCCTTCCCTTCCCTTCCCTTCCCTTCCCTTCCCTTCCCTTCCCTTCCCTTCCCTTCCCTTCCCTTCCCTTCCCTTCCCTTCCCTTCCCCTTCCCCTTCCCCTTCCCCTTCCCCTTCCCCTTCCCCTTCCCCTTCCCCTTCCCCTTCCCCTTCCCCTTCCCCTTCCCCTTCCCCTTCCCCTTTCCTTTCCTTTCCTTTCCTTTCCTTTCCTTTCCTTTCCTTTCCTTTCCTTTCCTTTCCTTTCCTTTCCTTTCCTTTCCTTTCCTTTCCTTTCCTTTCCTTTCCTTTCCTTTCCTTTCCTTTCCTTTCCATTTTCTTATATATATCTAAATATATATCTAAATATATATATATTTGTCCAACATGTAAAACTATTAAGAAATCAGCAGAAAAAATTATCAATAAATTACTTCTGAGTTTCAGTCTTCAGTGTATCTTTTCTTAATAAATACCACAGGTGATGGAAAAGAGTAATAAGAGGAGATTTTAACAATTAATGGTAATGTTAGCAGGCTCACACTATTTTCTGATCTCTGCTGGTATCACTCTGGGTACTTGCACAAAAATAAGATGTTTTGTCAAATAAGGTGTTCTGTACCGCAGATACAAGTTATCAAATAAAAATAGCAAGAACAATTTCTGCTCCATTCACAGCACTGGGAATGGGGAATTGGGGAGGGGAGGAAAGTGGAGGTAGATAGAAATATTTATGGAGTGGAAAAGTTAAGAATTATTCAGGGGTAGGAAAAAATGAGGAAATGTTTACATAACAGCTCTGTAGAAACTGCTGAAAAGACCAGAAAACAGTGAATTCAGGCCTAGTGTGAATATGGTTTTTGTGAGAGTTTGCCAGTCTATCCAGATAATGCTGAGTTTGCTGTATACTACATACCATCAGTGCAGGTTCTGTAGTGAATTTCTACTAAGAGCATGCTTATAGGCCTTGGGCATGTGAATCTTGTACATATACTCTCTTCAGGCAGCCTCATTAGAATAAACAATGCAATTAATAAGTCTGTGATGAACTGATTTTAGAGACTGGAAAGCAATCACATGGACTACTCAGCAGCAGAATGATGAGGTACATAACAAGCAGCCACAGATTCAGCCAGCAAAAATGATGAAAACAAATGACATGGCTGTCTCGATGGGAAAAAAACTTGGAGTGGTCTACATTCAGTTTTTCTTAAAAGGGCTGTAAAATGAAACAAGCTGAACTTCAGCCATTAGTTTAACCAATAAATAAATAAATAAACATGAAGCATAATACACAATACATACTCACAATATAGTTACAGCTTATCTGATTTCTCAGTAATAGGAATAAGCAATTCATAATACTAATCTTGGCAAAAAAAAAAAAAAAAAAAGAAAAAAAAAAAAGAAACCTCATACAAGAAGACAGATGCTTTCCTCAAACAGATATCCTTATATATATGGGCCCTCCATCTGAACAGTTTAAGAGCAATTTCCTCTTTCAAATGAAAGTCTATGACAAAATAACATATGCTGAATTATTACAAATTCTGAGCAAAGCAGATTTTCCTACGCTTGATATTCATAAATTCGATGAGGCAGTACTTTGTATCGCACAATCTGTGTTTTCAGCAGAACCATCCTCAGTGCAGCCAAATATGTCTATTTGCGGGGTTTAAAAAGTATCGATTATAAATAACACACACACACTGAAGAAGATTTTAGTCATTAGCCAAAAAATATATATATTTCAGATGTCTTGAATCAGTAGTGCACTGTCTGGGGTGTTACCCAAAAACTCCATTGTGTAATGTAGCAGAGAGTTGAGACTTCATGTTCACAGTCATCCCAGTGACCTGTCAATTCAGTGTGTAGTTTCAACTGTGGCATAGAGATTGTGGCCAACTGAGGCATTACGAATGCCACAGTCACTCCAACAAGACAGTGAAGACACCTCATCTGGCAGCAAACAAACACGGCAAAGTCAGAAACTGAGAAACTTTGGTCTTGTCTGTCCCTCATAATAACACATGCTATCTACCTCCTCATTTCCATACTAAAAAGCAGTAAAAACATCATGTTCTTTTCAGTTGAAGTCAATCCTTCACTCTCACCTTCCCCACTGCTGTGCATCTGGGATATACTCAGGATCCCATTTATAGACGTACATGTGGTCTCCTTCAGTTAACATCAGTCTTATGGCTTCCCCAAGGGCCTCAGGAGCAAATCTGAGTTTCTGTGGGGCTGAAGCTAATGCTGGTGTCATCTTTATTTCCTGCAGGAAACTGAACCCAGACAACTGTCAAACTCAAGCACCACCTGCCTGTGGGCAACAGTGACACCTCACATGCAAAGTAACAGAAAGTAGTCCCCTGCTTTCTCTCATCTTCTTCCCGGGTCTCTTTGTAACATACTTTCAGAGCACCAGCCACATTCAGAAGCGATGATTGAAAGGAAACACAAGTAGGAAAAAGATCCTGCAACAAAAACAGTTTCAAGTAAAGGTGGGTTTAAAGAGAGCATCACCCTCACAACTTTTCTGTAATTCTTTTTGAGACTCCAATCTCTGTGCACTCAATAAGATCACCTTGCTATAGTAGAAAAGATGAACAACCCCGTCCTTTAGCTAATACTTCTCTTTTGCTTCCCAAACAAAGCCCTTCCAGACGGCTGCCCAGTCACGCTAGAGGCTTGCTGTAATGCATCCCACAACGTGCTTTGTTCAGAGACTGTGTAACATTACTCTGCTTTCACTAAGGCTGCATGAACACAGCTGTCACTGGTTGAATTAAATGAAACAGTGACTCATACTACATCTTTGATATTGAAAAAGGTGTGGGTAGTATTTCATGGCTTGCAAAAAGCTATGATTTCACATTATGTTTAAATAAAGAACAGCAATGACTTTAAAACTTATAAATTCTAGGTGATAGATGATGTACCACGTATTAAAAATTTTTGGCAATATTTTACATGGTTCTGTCATCATCCATCAGCAGGAGAAGCACAAGGAGAAGAAAAGTTCAAATGAAATTTTTAATGCATGTTTAATATATGCTACAGGAAGAGAAAATAAGGGCTTAGAAACAAAGTACAGCACTACTCACTCCCCAGGTCATATTTTCTGTGGAAGGGGAGGAAAAACACTCTGCAAATGCAAAGACTTAAGCTATATTTGCCTTTGTATCATGCAATCACACATGTACAAAGTAGATATTAAATACTGCTGTTCTTGCATGGTAGCATTCTCACAGTTGCTCTTTAAAATAAGAACACTACATACTAGCGATGGAGAATTGTGGATAATTTATGGGGTAAGAGACATCTAAGTTCTGCTTTTCCACTCCTTTTTTCTTATGTTACTTGCCACAGAATGTGTACTTTTGAAAGTAGTCTAGGCATATTTTCTCTCTGTATACCTACAAATAAGACTGAGCTAAAGAAAAATCAGCTGGCAACAGAACTACACTGTGCAGCCCAACACGGGAAGCATCTTGCTCTCAGTGAGCCAATATGCTTTTTGAAGTTACATCCTTCAAGGTACCTGATTCCATCCTACAAACTCTAGGAGTGGGATGATGTGAGGTAGAGGTTTGGAAATAAGGAGATTTGCAAGAGAAAATAAATAAATAAATAAAATACTATGGAGAATATTGGTGCCAGAAACACTTCCTCAACTTCTGAAGGAAGAAAAAGGAAGGGAGACAAATCACCCTTCAAGGAACACTACTAGGTGTACACACTGTGGTACAAAGTGACCACATCTCCTTTTTGGAAGCAAGACAGAATACTGAGAAGCCTATTTGGTAGTAAAGCCAATTATTAATTATTTGATGAACACTTTCTTTTCAGATACTTCAGACCACAATCTGACTGAGAATCATCTTTATTTTTGACACTGTTCCCTTGTTATTGCTAATGATTCCAAATCAGAATTACTCATTTCAAATAAGATGCCAATGTAGAGTCAGACTGAAGTAATCTGGGAAGTATTAGCCAAATGATTACCCTGGGGTAGTTTGGTGGACTGCATTCCAATACTTCTCAGCATGATCAGGAAGACCTATGAAGTCCCACTTCTTCCTTGAAGTGAATTAAAGAGTGAGTCAACCAGAAAAGTTTTATTTAACTACACATTCTTTGAACACACCTTTCTAAGCAACTTGCATAAAATTCTCTCAATTATTTGTTGTCTTTCTGCTTCAGTCTTCAGCCCTCTGCTTTGTTGTTTCTACAAGTACCAACATAAGCTTCAAATTCTCTAAGGGCCTATAAAGTACTGAATAAATAATAAGATGTTTCAAATATTCTCTCAGTTTTCCCTTTTTCCTCATAACATCCCAATAAATCTAATTATATCCACTGGAACATCCCTTCAGCAGCTCTCCATCTGTCAGAACAACTGACAGTACCTTCTAGAGAAATGTGCTCCAAAGCCTGCCCATAATTCAACTCCTACAAAATCAAAGATGCATTTACAGATTTACTTCTTCCTCTGAAGCTTATATGATAAAACTAAATATATAAAAAGATATAAAAAGCCAGCAGGTTTACAATCCTAATTGCTTGTTTGCTAGTCTAACTCTGCACTATACGGAAATTACAGGAGGAGCTATAACCAACACCTACCATATACTTCAAACAACAGTGTTCTTTCCCTCATACCTCATTCTTGATGTCAGCTACCCTTAGATACAACACAACCATGCCAAACAAACTTCGAAAGGCTTTACTTGGACTGAATTCTGGATTCACATCTAGAGGAGCTTGTACCCCATGTTCCTCGAAATGAACATGTAGGTATTCAAAATTCTGGCCTAAGCATTAATATTTTGCAGTTACAAAACAAAGAGAAAAGGAAATATCTACCTTTTACTATGAGATAGGATTAAGGCTTTTGTATGTTTATTTGTAATAATAGAATAATTTAAGTTGGAAGGGACCACTGGAGGTCAACTGGTCCGAACATACTTCATGGTCTGGGACAATATCAAAGTTATATCAGGTTATTCAGAGCATCATTAATTCAAAATGGAAAATATATCAAACAAAACAAATGATTTGTTTCCACAATCCATGTCGAAGTGAGTTTGGAGAAGAAAAGCGGCATTGCAAAGAAACTGCAGCAATAAGCATGAAAGTGGTTTACAATGAAGCTGCTTCACAGTCACAAAGCTTTTTCTATTTTTCTTTCCCTCCTCCAAAACTCTCAAGTTTCTAACACAATTCTAGGAAGATCATCTTCTTGACACAAACCCTGTTAGCACTGTATCAGCTTTTTGTTCCTTGCATCATATTTGCCCTTCTTGGAGACATCTGTATCTTAAGGGCATGCTGTAATGTAAATGAAATTGATATGAGGATCAAAGAAGATTCAGTCACGCCCATCACTTCTTAGTGCATGATTCTAGACATACTTCTAGCACTCGTTGCTGAGGATTCACAGCATTTGTATGCCTTAAGCTAACTATAGTGTAAGCACAGTGACTTAAAGGAGATATAACGTACTGTACCACCCTAACCTCAGGAGGATGTTAATAAGCCCTTTGGCCTGAGGGGTAGGGCACATGTCATATATTAAATTGTTTTTCTTCTCTCTTAGGGCTTTCCCTCAGAATACTAGGCAGATGGAAGTAACTGTTGGATGAGGAGATAGATGTAGGCAACTTGATTAGGAGTTGCACTTCTGTGCTTAAAAATACGGACATGTTAGAGGCTCCTACTTCTCTTTCTAGCTACAAATAGGAAGGTAAGATACAAATAGAAAGGTAAGATACAAATAGAAAGCCTCTAGGAAAATTTCATGCCCTGATATATATATTTTTTTGAATAAAAAAAAAATAAATAGGGTTGTTAGAAAGAAGAAAATGAAGTCTTACAAATACATTAATTGCTATGAGATCAGTATGGTGGCTGTAGAGAATTGTCAAGCAGAAATTTATAATCATAACCAAGTTGCCAGCAGTGACCAATTCATACAGTGCCAGCAAAATTCAGAGCATAATTTTATCTTGTCCAAACTGACTAATGCATGGTCGCAAAATTATAGTGGCTAAAATCTCATCTGTTAGTACTTCACTAATGCCACTTCTCTAATGAAGCCATAACTCTACTGATTCAGTTTTGAGCAGTACGCTGGACTAGATGACTTCTCAAGATTCCTTCCACTTAAATGATTCTAGGATTACTGAAATGTGTTTTGAAGATGATTTACTTAAATTCACAACAACAGCTAGAAAGGTGTTTGCTTACTATGTCCAAATATAATGCATTCTTAGCTTATGAGAACAAGAATTTGACAGGAAAATGGGGTGGAAAAGGAGGATGTGGACAGAGGGAGAGCACAAAGAGACTACTACAAAGCTCTTCTAACTAAATGAGATGGATATGAAGAGATTGAAAGAATGAATATTAAGTGTCCGCAGGAGCAGAAGCAGTGACCAATGCCCGTTCTTAACTAAGAATTTGCTTCTGACCATTGTCAAGCTACAGGACTAGATAAACTTTAGGTCCTGCGACTGTAGCTATATTCTAGGAAAGTGTGCTGCCATAAGAAAGAAGAAGAAACTGATAATCAGCATAAGCTACTGGAGAGGCAAATTTGGCAATTGTTTTCAAACAAAGATTCTTTATCTTGCTGTTTTAGATTGATGGAGAAGCCTGAATGGAGCTTACTAAAGGCATTTTTGAGTACTGGAACTTTATAGGCAAACTACCATCCTATTGCAAACTACTGTATTTGCGTCACAAAATATATTTGCGTACATTTGTGTACCTGAGCCTTCCTGAAGTTTTCAGCTTTGTTCTCATCCAAATCTGTGGAGAATGTGCAATGCTGTCTCCATTTTCTGAGAATTATCACTGCAAAGAAGTGAAAACTTATCATCAAGTTTAATTCACAAAACATCTAAATTAACATCTTACCGCACACACCATGGGTGCTCCGGGAAAAAAGGCCAGATTGCCATCAGTCAGATCAATAATTCGGTAAGAGTACTGGAAAAAGAGAGGAAAAGAAACTCATTCTGATGTTTCAAGTCTCTAGTTTAAAAATAAATGAATAATGTTAAGTTTAAAGAACTAGCTGTGGTTTGGTAGTTTTGAGGTTAGATTTTATATCATTATTATTATTGCATTTGGGTTTCTTTTTGTTTTGTTTTGTTAAAAATAGCTGCACACTTCTACCCGAATGCCCTTCAGGACTGTTTAGCAATAGACAACAGTACCCTAAACATGTAGAAGTTTGTGTGGCGCAAACCTCTGAGGGGACAGTTACCTAGCTAATAAATGCATCTTGTTGAATTGCAAGGGAGAAAGGCTGTAGTGGCAGACTAAAGATAGACTAACACAGTGCAATGCCCTGGGGGGTTTGGGCTTTGGTCATTACAGCACACAAAGAAAACTGTTGCTATGAAACTAACTTCTTTACTTCAGCACTGATGAAAGACTGTTGGAGAGTAGAAACACCAAAGTAACTTAAGCAGTGAAAAGATTCATAACTTTTTGAAAAGTATGAAGGTTCTTAAAGGTGCAGTAATTACATTTGAAAATGCCCAGTGGGTGTCCCACCAAATCTTCAGCTGTCCAAGTATGTTCAGTATGCCTTCAGACACATAACTTTACAGCAGAATGAAAAGAATCTCATCATTTCTTACTTTTGCTCTGTAACACAAGCAACTGAGAGAATCCTACATTTTCACATCCATGCAATAGCACTTTCACAATTCTGCTCTCAAAAACCGACTTTCCTCAGTGCTTCATCTAACACGTACATAATCTGTGTAGAAAAAAACAACCCCCTGGTTTATAACAAAAGGGATTTCTAGATAGAATGTGGGGATAACTTGAATTGCATGTCCCATCTCTCTCAAAGACAAAAGAGCAGCACCCTGTCTTTAGCTATTTACTTATTTTAATTAAAATCTTGAGATACATGGCTTACATTCAGTGTGCATTCAGGAGAGTGATGAATGACAGAAAACTGATGTGTTCATTTTCCTTTGGAAGCCCTAGGATTAGAACAGATTTGTTTTCATCTTCAGTGTTTAACTTGCTCTACCTTTGAAGAAAGGAAAAGAGCATTTCCAGGTCTACTTTAAATCTAGTATAGAAAGACACACTTGTTTGTTAGAGGTTTTGAGCCATTAAAAAAAAAGAAGTATAACTTTATAAACTATATTAAGTCTTATTGTCACAATACTAGAATGCTGCTTTGTTCTTCAAAGTCCTCTGGGATGAGTTCACTGGGTGAGAAGCTCCATAAATATATGCATGGGGCAGCAGTGTCTCTCACTTTTCGAAATTAAATGTTTGTGCCATTCAGACCTTAAAACAATTCTGTTTATCCAGAGTTGGAAATTATGATATGTAGCCCAATTATATTCATTATGCAGTGAGAACTACTACTCAGAAAAACAAATTTCCTAACACTGGTCTCAAAAGCTATCAGAAGAACAAAATCTGTTTTGAATTAAAGCCATTAGATTCTGAGATAACTTTGTTAAGAGTTTTAAAGTGAGTTTTCAAAGAGATGAAATCCTGCCTTCTCCAGAGCCTGTGTTTTTAGTCCCAGAAGAGCATCAGAAATAGTAACATGTTCCTGTTACCATTCTCTTGGGTACCTCCATTAATTTACTTGTGTCTGATACCTTACAATAAGAGTGTAAACACGAAGAACCATTATTTGTAAAAGGAAAGAAGGGGAAAACACAGCTACTGACATATTTGGCTGTAATAAGAAACAGTGAAGGGAATGACCTTAAGATATTTGAATTGATAGTGTAAAGAAAACTCAGAAAAATAATGAAGATTATTAGAAGCAGCATACTATGGTGCTCAAAAATGAGTGAGAAGCTTCATCCTATAGTTACAGATAAGCCACTTCGTAATTCCATTAGATTCTGGAGCTCTTCTTTGATAGTTCAGTATTACTGTAGTGTGTCAGTAGTTAAAATGAACAAAATCCATATGGACATCTGATATTTAACAAAGTAGGTAGCTTCATATTGGTCTGTATATGAAAATATTCGCACCACTGGTGAATTTTACAGCCTGCAAAGTTTCAAAGTACTCCAATTACCCATATGGAGCTAAATGAATGCTAAAGAGGAGAGCATGTGCTGTACAAATTTACCAGGTATACCTTCAGTATAAATCATCATCAGTAGTAGCAGCTAAGGAAGGTTGCTGTTTGCATCTTTCCATCTTAGTCTGTGAGCAAAATAAGTGGCTTCAGTGTGTCCTTTGCCTGACAAGGTACAAAAAAGATGACTTCCTGCTACTGATGGCTGTAGTCATGTGGCATGCAATGATGAATGTTATCATTCCCACATTTGTATCTCACATGCTCAGGCCTAACGCGCCTAATAAAGAGTGGAAATGTAATTTAGTGCCAGGAACAGACAGCTATTGAGTTGTACATTCCTTTAGGCATCAGAGTTCAACACAACATCTACTGATAATTAGCCCATCTAGATCCAAAGAAAGGTTTACGTGTGCTGAGTTGCCACCCTCCCTACACTCCAACACATACAGCTTTTGCATTACCACCAGGATCATACACCCTTTCAGGGGATCTGATTGCAAAAGTCTGTTTGCTCACTGTTCTGTCCTCTTTCACTCTGAGCCCAATGTAGTGAATCAGCAGAAACCTTATACTGCTAGGATTTAGCCTTCAAAAGGTAAAAACTGTCTGTTTCAATTTTGCTCTGGGCTCAGAAAGAGAGTTAAGAAGAACAGCCAGCTAGAGGTATATACAACTAACTCCTCAGTATGTGTACTTTCTCAACCAGGAATACGGAGTTCTGCTTGCACCCGCAATATTTGAACCCAATGCGGGCTTCTTAATTTTTTAAAAAGGATGAATTATGTTCTAGATAAATGGGATTTCTTTTCTTACCAACATAGAATTAAACACACTGAATAGATCTCAATGAAGAGAAAAAGAAGATCTCAACCCAAAGCATGACCAATAACTGCTGAGAAGGAAAGATTAAAATTCTTCTGTACAATATAAACCATTCTACCCCTCTTGCTAACTTCTGTGACGTAACCTTTTCCTGTTCAAACCTCTAAGTGATTATCTCACCTTTTTTACACTTCCAAAATCTTACCACTTTCAGAGAGGTTAAGAGTCTTAGAATTTCATTGCCTTTAAATTCATCTTGAATGTATTCATTCATGGGAGCGGGAAGAAGGAAAGAACAAGACAAACAGCAGACTGTGGAAGATATTTGCATAATCTTAGATGGAAGCGTCTCATTTTTATTTCTACAAAATAACCAGTTAAAAATACATTTTAAATGTCATTATGAAACAGACACATTTTCCTTGCTCACTTCTATACTGGGACAGCTCTCAGAACTCTCATACATAAAATGCTGGATTTTCTAATTTGAACAAATGTGAAGTTATTTTAGCTATTGCTCATCCATAGTTCTCAAAGTATGCAACATGTTCATTAATTGTGGATTCATATAATCTAATCTGAGAACCCACCCTGAACAAAACAAGAAGAGCTTGGATAAATTTCAACTGCAAATGAATAACCTACTGTTTTATTTCAAAGCCATTATCATAGCTTTCAGACAGTCTTTTTACGATGTTGCTAATTTTAGCAACAGTTCTACAGAAAAGCTTTAAACTGTTAATCAATTGAAATACATGATTTAGACAGCAGCATTCAAAGAACGTGACTCAGAATGCTTTCTGAAAAACACTACATAAATGCACAAATGCTTGAATACAAAACCAACAAAACAAACAAACAAACAAAAAATCCACCAAAGATAAAAATGCAGTAAAACAAACAAAAAAAACAAAAAAACCCAACAACCACACTGCCACCACCACAAACTAACCCAAGGATAACTAAGCATAGAAGATGGGAATTAAAAACATTATTCCATATTTAACCTGGCCCAGCTGTTGGGACAGTTCCAATCCCTACAGAAGTCCTATTCTGATGGATCTCTCTGCATTACCAAGTTTCAAGCTTCACCAAAGCTCCCTAGGGCACCCAAGCCCATCTGGAATGTACAATAGAAAGCACATAAGGAAATGCAAAGTAGAATGTTACACTTTCTGGTTCAGCGACAAGCAAAATAAGCCATTCAACTATTCCTTCATCACACTGCATTAAGAACAGGGTTTTCTGGTGTAGTCGGTTGAGTAAGGTAATACGTGCAGTGTAATATGGTTTTGAAGAATAATTTTAAAATATACATCTCTTTGGAAATCAAGGAAATACAAGCCTTGTTGACATATGGTATATGACATATATTGATATATGGCTATAGCTACATTTGTGCTATGACTTTCCCACCATTAGAAGACAATTAAGATGGAAGGTTAGGAATTTCACCGTGTATACATCTGCAAGATCACTTGGGACTGAACTATTAATCAGTTACAGAAAAAAAAATAAAAGAAACACTAAAACAACCTACAGCTTTAATAAACATAGGCACGCTGGTAGAATGAACACATTTGGATTATACATTATAGTGTATACCTGTGCTGTTTAAGAATTTTCTGAATGTCTGCTGAAAATGAACAACCAACAGCACGCTATGCCCAGGCCACTGAAATGCAGGGGAAGCTCTGATTGCTTATTCAGCTCCTGAGAGCAGCCTTTTGCAACTGAGAAACAGGGTTTGTCTGATCATACCCTAAGGGTCTTTAACTGCTGGAAGTTTCCTGGGAAAACCTAGTGTGGGATCCACAGTGCAATCTGAAACAGAGCCCAAAGAAGAATTTCACTGTGAAAAGTCAAATGAAAAATGATTTCAGCTTTCTAAGTGTCTCACAGCCAATTATAAATTGCAAGTTTATATTCCTTCTCGCTCTATAAGAATACAAATTAATTCCTAAGTTGTTCTTACTGCCATATCCCCAGGTACCTCAGGTTTATAAGCAAAAAAAAAAAAAAGGGAAGAACGGAAGGAAAGGAAAAACCTCATAAACCTGGTATGTATTCAGAAGTGTACAATGTGTAGGAAGGCAAAGGCCTTTCCATGATGTTGAGAACTGATGCTGAACTCCCAAGTTATTAGTGTACTAAATATATACATTTATATATAGTTACACAATGTGGTTAATTCTTTCAGGTTTTACAGGGACTTACTGGGATGCAAGTCAAATATTTTTAAGCACACTGCTTCAGAGAGTTCAGTGCAGCAAGAAATGAGAAGTTACGAAACAATGTTTAAGTTCAGAGTAGCTTTCTTCACTTGGTTCTGTCAGACTTACAATATCATTTAACAGGAACTCTAAGTGGCACCTTTGCATTGAGAAATCCTTTGCGTATATTAAGACATGATACAAGGTTCAAGATGATGGCTAAGGGACAACATAACATACTGCTTTACTACTAAGTCAGTATTGCAGATAAAGAAAGGAAGGGATATATTAAAACGTGTGGTTTGCCCAGGTTATGCATTCTTCTGCTAGGAAGGAGTCAAATTTTCATTTCAGTAAATCAGGTGGGAAACCAAAGCTACCACAGCACAGAACTCACCAGCAAAGTCCAGTAGATCTCAAGAGTGGTGACAAATTGTGTATATAAACTTAAAACATTGCAGATACAGCACCTCAAATACCTATCCATTCTGCTCCTAGAGTAACAATTAACCAGCAACAATCACTGGTTTCTCTTGACAAACGAGGTCCATTCCAACATGGGCCCAGCCCATTTCAGACAACTCCATGCATCTTATTCATCAGCTAAAACAGACCTACAAGACCTCACAGAGTAGCTTTGCCACAACCAGACATCTTGATACCCCTCCAGACATCTGAGCTTGATCACTGGTACAAAGCCTAACTCCTTCAATAATCTGTCTTGATGTCACAATACACGAACAGCATCTTGTCTGTGCTGCTGCTTGAATTACATTGCTTTTTCAAACTAGAAATCCCAGACACATTATTCCGGTTCATTAGAAAGATCTTTGGTAAATTCAGAAACATCAAACCGACTTCCTGCTTATCTTCCATTCAATTTTCTTTCATCACTGAGTGTACGCAATACTGTGCATCACATTTCATCTTTTGGCAAAAGTTTTTGTAGGCATGGGAAAAAGTATGCCTGCAGTGATATTCAACTCCTAGACGCAACAATATTTTAAGCTATGCTTTGGTAACGTCTGTTCAAAGAAGAGTTGTGTAACACTGCACTTCAGAGATGGCTTCTTAGCTGCATCATTTGTACTGCCAGTGAAATGCTTCCACCTGTTAAAGTAACTGTGATTTTTTTTCCTGAAGGACAAGGATACAGAAGACACAGAACACAACAAGCACACACAGAGAAAAATGAAACTCTTCTTTTACAGATTCATGGGTCTTAAGATGTAAAATCATTTTTATGGACAACAAAACTTAGAAATTGTTGGTATGGGACAAACTTTTCTCTTCAAGGTCTCTTTACAGTGACTGAATTATGCTTCAAAGTGCTTCCATGAATCAGAGGCGTAATAATAATCATGAATGATTATTTTCCTAGCAGTATTAAGAAACCCCTGAATGTCTACAAGGTAACATGCCCATCCAGGTGGTCTATAACATCCCTGATGAATGCATTTATGCCTTCACTCAATATTTAAAATTATGGGGAAAATGCTGAAATCTGTCTTCTGAAGTTCTTTTCAGCTCAATGAAGGTCTTAGCACATGGTCTATGTAGCTAACCTTTGCTGTTGTACTCCGTTGCTCTATAAATGCCGGTGTCTGTGTCTTTATAATTGATTTTAACTGTTCACAGTTACTGAGATTCAGGTTTCTATTCACGCCAACAAAACACAACTGTTTAGCTGGACATGTGAACATTTATCTGCAGATATTTATCATCAACAACTCCTATAACTAGCTCAAACTACTTATGTTGGCTGCAGCAGCAGAAGCGTATCTTGCTACAAGTCTATGTTATTTACAACTGGAAGTTAGGCAAAAATATCAGCCCCATCTGACTCTCCAGTTAGATGTCCTGACTGCACATGGCCATATTACAGTAGGTGAAATGCATCCATGGGACATAGAGAAAGGAATGAAAGGAACCACAGAAGAAATAACAGCTTCATTCAATGTGTTTTAGAACATAAGGGAAGCTTTCCATTTACTTACACAGCCAACAGATCAGGATCAGCACAGGTAAAGAAAACAAAGCATTAAATAAAGCCCCAAACAAGCACAAAGTTACTACCCACTACACTGTGTCACACATGGACCAGTTCTTATTCAAGACACAGATAGCAATGTTTAGGATGGCGAAATACCTGTCTTTCTACTAGAATGCTATGAGGTCTACTTGTTCAGCTTGCCATGTCGCTTCAGATGTAGACTGGCAGCTGGAGTCCAAGGCAAGATTTTCTAGGAGAATTTATAAGCAGAAAAATACGACCAAGAGATATACGAGAGTTTTATTCAATAGAGCGTAGTAAAGAGCCATGAAAGACCCCCCATCCTACCCTAATCACCATTTTTTTTAACCAAATACATTTTAATTTAATAATTTGTCTAATAGTACATTTAATTACTTCCTGATCAATCCAGAAACTCATTCACCTACAGTATCCCATAACAGTTAAGCCAGCTGTCCACCAACCTTCATAAACAGCCCTCCTACTGTCATCAAGATAGTTTGTGTTTATCACCTTCATGTGTTGTCTGAAAGAAAACTTTCCCTACAACCTTTTTTCAAACTGACATTTCTTTGAGTAGCAGAATCTGGTGTTTTCAGGACATGGCTAGAAATTGATGCTCTTCAGATTGCCCTAGTCAGACTACTGTGGATAACACTCTTTGTCTTAATGGGGTTTTGTATTGTAACAGAAAATACTTATTGAAAGTGGGCCTTTCCCAGTCTTTGGTGGGATGAATGGCAGGTGCCAGCTCCTCCTGGAAGTGAGAACTTCTCTCCTACTTCTCTTCAATCTCATGCACGCTCTTCAAGTCCTTTCAACTTTTTGCCCTGCCATGATTTTCTTTTAATAAAGAAAGGAAATTAAAACCCAAACAATCCTTCAAATCCTTATTTGATCTTTCTTTTCCTCAGAAGTAACTCTGTTCCTATCCTAATATCCAATAAAGATGTAGCCCAGCCTCATACCCCGAAAGCAGACAATAAATTCTTGGTAGCTCTTCACACAGCATTGCTTAGCTGGCCAGCTTATCTGTAACTGCATCACTGTTGAAGGCAGTTATATAAACAAGCGCTCCTTAAAGAAATATCAGGAGCACTTTCAGCAGCAACATTACAATAACTATTTTATGATGATGGACTTTGAAGGTCACATTCAGATCAGTATGGTCACCTAAAACTGATGAATGATAAGGAAAAATAGATTTGGAAGTGGAGGATATTCAGCATGGAATCTCAAAAACAAACAACAATTACTTGTCTCCCGTTGATTCTCTAATTACCTTTTAACCTTGTGTTCAGAAAAAAAAAAAAAAAATCCACAGTAGGGCTGGGCTGTTTTGATACAAAAGCGTCTACAGCTAAAAGAAATCTAAGAATCTCATTAATAACATGTAGAGTTTCTAAGGCATGGAGATGTCAAATATTCATTAAGTTAATACTTAAAAAATGATGGACTAACAAAGTGATCTCAGTCACACATGGATTGCAAAAAGGAAAGTCTTGCCTGTCCTGTCCCTCAGGAGTCAGTACTGGGACCAATGTTCTTCAATATCTTCATCAACTACATAGACAGTGGGATAAAGGGTACCCTCAGCAAGTCTGCAATTGACACCATGCTCTGTAGTGTGATCAATATGCCTGAGGGATGGAATTCCATTCAAAGAGACCTGGAAAGGCTCAGGCATTGGGCCCAGATGAACCTCATGAGGTTCAACAAATCCAATTGCAAGTTCTTGCACCTGGATCACAACAACCCCCAGTATCAGTGCATGCTGGGGGATGAAAGGGTAGAACAAAGCTGTGCCAAAAGATGTGGCAGATGTCTCTTTGGATACATTCAAGGTCAGGCTGCACCAGACTCTGAGCAGCCTGATCAAGCTGCAGATTTCTCTTTTCATTGCAGGGGAATTGGACTAGACAATCTTTCAATTCTAACTATTCTGTGATTCTAGAACCTGAGCATAGTGTACCAGGAAAAAAAGTTCCCTGTTTTCAACAAGAAACCCCTAAAAAAGTCATACTATGCATCTATTGAAATATCCAGTATGGATAAAACCTGGGACAACCTATTAGCACTGCCTTTATTTATTAAAAGAATATAAGTGTTCATATCTATGTATAAAAACGTTTGTGTGTGTGTGTGTGTGTGTGTGTGTGTGTTTAAAATAGCACTTACTTAACTATTTCAGCATTTAGGTAGCACCCTTAGAAAGATTGTTTATAAATGTTTAACATAATAAGATAGAAAGTTAAAGCTGGACACCAGGATTTGACAGGCTAGTGTTACAAGGCTGTGTATTATGATAAATGGTTCAGGATGGGTAGCATGGAGAGAAATCACTGGGGGAGAGTGGTGTCTTGTGCTTATGATCTCAGCATGATGAGGCTGGCTACCTATCCACCCACCTTGAATCCGTGACTAGTCCTTAGCTTTTCCATCTTCTTGACACTACCTGCGAACATGCCTCTTGTAAGATCATGAAATACATGGTGGTCAGGGTATATTTTCCAAATAAGATAAGTGTTAAAGGAGAAAGACTTGATAAGAATATTAAAGACTGAGACAGAAAATAAATAGTCACATCCAAATGTTTGTAAAAAAGTGCATGTGGAATTTTGACGTGAGCTAGTGCAATGTGTCACTCAATCTGAATTATGGAATAGTCCATGGTACTGCAATGACTCAGTTGAAACACTGCAGTAAGGGTCATTCATATCTTCCTACATCATCACGCAGTTTAATTTGTTAGCTGGAGAAAAGTAACTATTTGCACAGGTAGATCAAATTTCAGAACTCAGATTAAGCTTCAGTCCAAATGTATTGAAGATAAAGTAGGCAATAAATTAGGCTGCAGAAAGCAAATATTAAAATAGCAATGCTTAGCAACAGAGAGGAGATAGCAATGCAAGAACTTATTGGAAAGCAGGCATTTGGCTGAAGGGTGATTAATGTCTACAAGCCTATGTGCCACTTGGCAATTTCCACAACTACAGGTGTGAGGTTTTGAGTTAGAATGATAGTTCTTGGCTAATGAGGTTTCCTGGTTAGGAATCAGATTAACCTTTCTGACAGAAGTTTCTTAGTGTTGTTACCATCTGTCTCAATTGCATTTGCATCAAAAAAGATCATGAAGGTTATTCTCATTATTACACCCGAGGAAATAATTTACAGCAAATAGGGTATTCAATGCTGTGAACTTCCAAGTAGTCAAAGAAGCCACTGCAGTCTTGATTATTTTCAGTTTTGAAAGCTTAGTTCTAAACACTGAAGTTTTACTTTTCAGAGGCATTTCAGAGAAAAATAAAAACCCAAATCCACAGAAAAAAAACAAAAAACCCAGAGTGACCCAGGCTGTAGTGGTTACAAGCTGACATCACCCCAAAGTCCATTGAATACTGGGGGAAAAAATAGTGAAAAGAAAATCTGGCCTTTGTTTCTCACTGGTCAAGTAGCAGCTGTGACCAAATACAAATCTAATGTTACCACATATAATTATGTGTCATTAGAAAAAATAATGATCAGTATTATGTCTTGATGGGACGTACCTTGCTTGTTTCATTCCCCCACACCACCAAGCTTATATTAAACACATTTTCAGTCCTCTTGCTCTATTTCCCAGCTTTAACAAATGTAACTCTTGTGCTAGAGAGAGCTCAGTTCTTACATTTGTTGGTTTAATTTATATATTTTACCATGACAGAACAATAAGTAGTTATTGTGCATGTTTCTTATTTTGTAATAGATTGAAGGGCCTTAATTGAAAATATGCTAATTTTGAAATTAAATGTTATTTTTGGAGTCGCAAACGCATTTACACCAGCCACTTTATTACAACAAATTACATGAGTTCTCAGAGATAAGGTCTGATGGCAAGTAAGGTAGGCTGACATCATCTCTATTGGCTTAATATGGAACACAGGCTTTTCAAAGCCACCCAGAGGTCAGCTTCCTTTCATCTGGTGCAGATGGCAAAGCAGTAAATGTTATTACAGAATTACAAAGTACAGGCAGGAGTGAAGTTCTTCCTTTCTGGATGATTAGCAAGTTACGGGGGGCAGATCTGTGCTTTTGCTTTCCTTCTCTTTGATTCAATAACTTATTGACCTACAGTAGGGAAACGAAGCTAAGTGCTGAAAGACCCTGCTATCACAAAAGGCAACTCTTCAACAGTGAAACACTCACCTTTTCTATTTAGAAACGAAAGAGCAACTAATCTACCTTTTTCACACCAACAGTAGGTTGGTGTAATATTAATAATGGTAATACCTACCAACAGTAGGTATTACAATTTCCTGCTAGGGAAAGCACAGGGATTCATCTGGTGCCACAGCCCTACTTTGCTCTCTCCCGGACTGCATGATCCCCCTCAGCTAAATCCCTCTGGATATCTGTCTCCTGTCAAACAAGTGCAGATGGCTGTTAGCTAGGAAAGGGATAAAACTTAAACAAGGCATCTAAGGCTCTTTCTCCTGCTTTCTCCTGCTTTTTTGAAATTCTGCTGAGTTTGCACATGAACTGAAATGCCTTTTGTTGTTATTTTTAAACTAAAAACACTCCTTTCCTTTGCTTTGTTAAACAGAAAGAAGCCTAAGGGTCTTTAGAGTGCTTGGAGGGAAGTCTCTCATTAAATCTGTCATAAAACATAAAGATCTAACCCTAAATTAAAATACATAGTCATTGAGATTGTGAGCATATGTTCACTTAGTTAGCTGCTCAGCTCATCTTGCTGATGATGGTTTTTTCCCCATAAAGAGCCTCTGGCTGTGCTTTCTCTGAACTTTTAAATATTTGGCATTAGCCTTATTTTCAGTCATTTTGCTCTTGAGCTGTATAGATCCAACCTACCGGTTACAAGAGCAGAAACCTGATAGATCAGTTGGCCTGCCTACACTGTACCCCTGCGAGCTCCAGTGAGGATCCAACACTACATCATGCTTCAAATAGGAAACTGCTTTATGCCCATTCAGACACAACAGACTCTAAGTGTGTCACATAGTACTGTAACAAACTCCTCTTTTGCAGCATGCAACATTTTCCTTTCCATGATAACCAATTCTAAGGTGAAAGGTTAAAGTAATTAGTCTGCTAGTTCTACCCACGGAGTTATCACTTAATTCAGTCTAATGAATGTCAAAAGAAAAAGCAGAAATGCCAAGGCATTTTCAGTAATTCTTTACTGCTTTGATTAAAAGAATTAGTAATGTCACTTTAAGGTTGTACACTGAAAACAACAGGGATCAAAGCATGCTCTTCTGTTTACTTCTTTGTCCTCAAATTCTAAGTGCTGACATCAGCAACTTACACAAAGTAGTTCTAGTTCAAAGTGGAGAATACAGAAACATTAACTTTAATATATAAAACAAATTTAAATACTTGCATAGAAATAAAATCTAAAGGAAAAGAAAAATGAGTATAGGTAATGTAAATTTCAGAGCAATCTTCCCAATAAAATCTTGCTTTTATAGCTCAACTACATTTTAGCTTTCAGAAAGTACAGAGCTAAATAAACATGCTGTCGTTGCTCAGCAGTTTCTATACTATGAAAGTAAAACAATCATGGAATTTCTTGCTACAGTTTTTTAGTGACAGAGCACCCTTGCAGTGATTTCACACAATACAACCCCATACAGAAGAAATCTGAATTCCAGCTTTTAGTTTTGTTTCCATGAAGCCAATACTGGCTTAATTTCCCTTTGGCTTACAATCAAACAAAGCCCTCAGCAAAGCAGATTTTTTGCTTACACTGGTAAGTAATGGTGGTTGGTAGAGTTCCACCATGGCACACAACTATCACCAATATTTCTTTATAATTGAGATCCTTAATTTTCACCAGCTATTCAAGTCAGAGGATTAGCGCTGTTTACTCACCTCTCCTCTGTGCTCATTATCACCACTGAAGGCTGAGAGAACCAGCAAGATGCCCAGCCTGGGGCTGCCTGGTTTTCATGTTGGCTTAAACAGAGAACATACAAACTGTGACATGTAAAGAAGAGTTTCAGTCATTACATGGAAAATGTTAATTTGGCTATATGCAGCTTGCAGGTGAAGGACAATGGAGCAAAACTATGTTCCTTACTTAAACTGAACTGGCTTTTTACTTGCCACTTTGTTCTTCCTTCTTTGCAGTTTGTGCAGGCACCCATTCAGAAGGGTTGATGTGAGGTATGATCGTTTCAACAACGGATGAGCTTTTCAATAAAAGATGGTTGATGTGGAAATTCATCTCATTAAACCTTTACTTTAACTAATAGGGAACAGAGCAGGAGGAAGGAAAGAAATGAAGCATTCCTGGAACTAATAGAAGATTACCATTAGGACTTTGAAACTCAAGAGGCAACAAGTTTATTAGACAGACCATTACTACCAAATGGATATGTTTTCCTGATTCCCACTCTAATTTATCATGAGCAAAAAGCAGCTGCACCATTAAGTAGAGAGAAAAAGCCAATGAGATGCAAATATGCAAGAGACTAATTACCAGGCAGGCAAAAGAGCTTCTATTTTGGGTCTGTTGAACAGGGGATTAATTTCTTGTAATGGAAGTGAAATCTGGCAGATCAGGCTCCTGTAAAACCAACTGCCTGCAGATTCCCTCTGAACCACTCACTATTTCTGTGCTTAGCACTGTGCATCAGCAGCTTTCATCCATACCCTGTGCAGACACCAGCACACTCCTTTGGATTTGTTTTAAAAAGGGCCAGTTTCTCAATGGCTGTCACTATATAGGCACTCAACACTGCTTGAGCAGTGTCTGAAGAGAAGGAAAAGAAAGAAAGCACCTCTGAAGTGTGTGTTTTCCTTGGATAAAAGGGCAATCAGTGCTAATTTAACTCATGTTTTTGATCAATTCAGTACTACTCACTTGCTGTTAAAATGATGCGTATCAAAATATGTGAAAGGAGAAACAAAAAATATGTTCATTTTCTGCTTTTTCATCATCCTTTATCAAGTAAATAACTGCATTTCAGGGAAGTTTCACTGTAACTTCACTGTCACACCAAAACAGTGATGGAGTAATGCTCCCTAAGACACTAGGTTTGTGAGGTTCTCTTAAATTCTAGGTGCGTGAACTGTTCTAGCTTTAATAATCTCTAAAGTCAGTCATTTAAGGGTATGCACTATCTTTACTGTTTTATTTTCTATGAAGACAATTAATTTGTAGGATTTAGCTTACTTAAAGAAAGAAGCAACATTGCAAGCACCTTATTCGATAAGAATTCCAGAGTTCTAGTAAGTGCAAAATACCGCTGTTGCAAATCTAAGCTGTTTCAACTGGAACTGCTACAATTAAGACTTAGTCTCATTTGTGTGAAACTTTTAGGGTTTGTGCATTTTTCTGTGGTTTCTTTTTTCTCCCCACTCCATCTGAGATAGTGGCTTACACCTCGACAACAGCCCGGCTCTGGGAGCTGCATTTTACCACATCCATGTGGCATCTCCCTACCTTCCTGACTGAATGCATCCTTGTAGTATCTCTTCAGTTTGTGCTAGTTCTCAATATAAACATAAGTTACAACCACAGTGACCAAGTCTCACCCCTCAAATACTATCCTGTAGTCCTAACTGCATTGACCAACTCTGTTTGGGTCTGTTACTTTGCAACGTACAATTCTCTGCACGGAGATTCCTCTTACTCAAGTGTTGCAGAGAGTACAGAATATGAAGTCTCATTTCTGCCAGGAAGGGTGAATTTCAGTTCTACTCTACTGCAGTCTTTGCATATGCAAATAAAAAGTGGTTCGAGTGAGTAAAAAGACGACAGATAATGACACAGGATAGCATCAAGTAACATTCAAAACAATAGCAAATCAGACATGCAGATGAAGTTTTGTGACTTTAATTCAACCACGTGCTTGTCTCAGACAAGTTAAGGAAGATTAGATGACTCCTTTTAGCACTATGACAAATTAACATCTCTGCGCAGAGTACTACATCTCCAGATTTTAATGAGGCACAATTACAAACAAGTTCTTAGAAGACCAATCTTCAAAATAAAAACCCAAAGCAAGTGATAAGAGGAACCAGTTAAGGTGGACTCACTGTTTATAAAACTATTTGGATGTCACAATAATTTGGAAAGAGTAATTTTCCCAAACATTCTGAAGTACCTCTATTTACAGTACAGTCATATCTAGAGGACAAGGCACAGAGTATTTAAAAGTAATATTTTGCTTAGAACCATTAGAAATCGCATCAGATTCTTGATAAAAAGTAAGTTAAATCCCCCTACCTCCCTTTACGTGAGCATATGCATTCCCTTGTGAAGCAGGACTGGTTTGAAATCCCAGTAATTTACCATCATCATGTGTAGCTTTTTGCCTGACATACATCTGGCTTTCTCTGATATTTAATAATGTTCTGTGTTGCCTTCTCTTCTTTCTCAGAAATCTGATCGGCAGATAAATTACTATCTTCATGATCTCAATATCTAAAGATTTTTTTTTTCCTTTCACTCCTCAAATTTGTTACATCTCTTCATTGACTTGGTATGCATCTTGAGTGCACTTATATAATATGTTTTATCAGTACATCTTTGCTTATCTGCACTGTGGTCCACATTTGTGGAGGCACTATTTATCTGTCAGTGTTGCAGATATACTGGACAACCTTGTCTATGAAAGGACTGACTTAGCCTGTTCACCAGAAAATAGGTTTGGAAACCTGAACCAAAACTTGGAAAGCATTGAAGTAGGGTCAGCCCAGATGTTTGCTTGGCTATTTATTTTGTTCCTGGTATTGGATCAGTTCTTTGCCAATGCACCAGTGGTACAAGAAAGTATAAAACAATACTTCTTAGGGCTCCAGTACAAAATAACTGCTTGGACTGTACTAGGGCTTTAAACTTTCTGGAGAAATAAAAGGTGATAAAGCCTGAGGCCTGCACAGATTTCACAACTCTTCTTCAGAACAACACGAAGATAGAGATAAGATTGAAGGCAAATCTCTCAGTCTCTCCTTGAAGAACACACTGAAAATGTTGGGAAAAAATTGGTTTGTATTGCTACATCTGATTCAGCTGTCATCTATAACCACATAAGGTGACCTGGGTAGTATAAGACAGCCATCTCCTCAACACAAAGTGGCAGCATGAACAAAACAAGATGTTAGCCTATAAAAAAAATGGAATTCAAACTAATACAAAGTTAATATCGGTCTTCTTTGCTTTTACAAAGACAGCACTCCGCCCCTGCACCAAATACTGCATACAATTTGCCAAGCCTATTTCAAAACGGAGATCAGCACAATATATAAAGGGAAGAAAGCTGGGAAGATTTCCAGTAAAGGGAAAGTAAGATTAATAGGCATACCCAAGCTGGGGGCAGAGGGCAAGAAGGGGAGGCTCTCAGGCCCATTGGTGTTTTAAATATCAAGTCAACTAGATATCTTTGCTTTTTGCTCGTGGAATAAGGGGAACACTACATAAAATTATAGATAAATAATAACTCACATATAGCCAAACTGTTTCATAAAAAAGACATTCTTAACAGAAGAAAGTAGGCAGGTTTATAAATATCAAAATTAAAACACTCTGAATTACAAATTCTAAGTTGTATTCTTCCCAGTCCTGGCAGAATGCAAATGAACTCCTCACTTGTACCTACTGCCATACCCCTAGGTACCTCAGGTTTCTATGAAAAAAAAGAAAGGAAATCAAAACTCATACACCAGATATACGTACTTATAAGTGTATGAAGTGGGAAAAGACATAGGTCTTTCCATGAGGCTGAACACTGATGCTGAACTCCTGCCATGTTATTAGTGATATTGCGTATATACATAGTTACACAATAACTAAAAAACAGAAAAAAGCGCTATTTCTTAACACAAGTCACTTTTGAAAGAAAAAGTAGCCAGATTTATAAATATCAAGATTAAAAGATTCTGAACCATGTCAAACTCCCTAGTCTCCTGACAAGAAAATTACTTCAGTATTTCACACAATAGAATTTAAACTTCTGAACAGCTTACTCTTAACTTATATTTTCTTGAGATGCCACATGAGATCAGATTTTTCCACTAGTTTCCCTGCACATTCCCACAGCCATCTTCTGTGCAACACCTTTGGAACTGAGCACTCACATCCCATGAGCACTGATGGCAGCACAGTCAACATGAAAAGTGCATCTCAAACTCATAAAATTGGAACTTCTAGGAATATGCATCTTGAGAGCAAAGTAGCTGTGAGGAATCCCTACTATTAATCTTTTCCTAATGAGCTGTGACTCAGGTTTTCCTTCCATTTGGTGACCTTATTCTCACATCATGTCACCTATGACAGGCCCCAGATAATATATTTCTTTAAACCTCTCTGTTAACATTTTCACCCAGCAAAAGAAATTAGAGCCCCAATGACATCAAACACTCATTCAAATTAATTCTGCAAACATCACAAATAACAAAAATAACAACAATAATGATAAGTTGTATTTAAACATCTTTGGGGGGAAAAAAATCATTTTTTCCCCTCATTAAAAGAAGAAACATTATGTTATTCTGCAATGCTTATAACTATGGATGCACAAAAAGAGCGAATAGCTTATTAGAGATGCAGATGCCTCACAAATGAGACTGAACAAATGCATTCTTATTAAACGATATATAATTAGGCAGCAATGCCACACTATGAAGGAGGGAACCGTCTGCAGATAACTAACAGGTCTTTCCTATGAGAGATCCTGTAACAGCAACCCAGAGCTATTCATTTGTTTATATTTTACCATGACCCATCCTCAAAGTATCCAAGGACTTCCTTGTAAAATAGTAAATGTCAGAGTCTCTAGTTTGCAGGATGTTCTGTTTAGAAATAGTTGGGGGCTGGGGATAGCGTTTATTTGACGTAAAACACTACTTGCTTTGGATATCAATGCTAGAAAGGACAGATGGGTCATGGAATGCAGTCCTTGGCCATCGCAGCCAGCCCACAGAAGCAATATTTACTCTAAATATGTCGAGTTCCTCCCTCATACCACTGTCCCCAAAGCACCCCCTTCCATTATATACTTCAGGATGGTTCAAAAAGGGTTTTGTTTGTTTGTTTGTTGTTTTTTAAAAAGGCAATTAATAAAATGCCACATTTGGTTTTGGTGGAAAACCAAAGAGATCAAAGTAAACATCACAAGATCTGGCCTTAGCAAGAAATCTGTTAGTCAACATCTACACTGCTTCCCACAAAGTGAACCATGTTGCTCCATCTCCTGCCCTATATTACAAGGAAAATAACAATAATAATACCACTAAAAGAGTCTCAGACAGATTTGTTTCCCCACACTAAATCTTAAGTCTGTGATTGGGAGTGGGCTTTGTGATAGTGGAGATCACAACAACAGCACAAGCCTCATGCTGTCTTCTGTCTTCACAGCAAAATCTGGACTGGGAAACTCACAGATCCTCACCATTTTAATGCATTTCACTTTACTATATTGAGGGCATGGAAATGAACATTCTACACTCTATTGTTCAGCAATTACTTCTTATCACTGTTGTATATCTTCAGAAACAAAAATCTTTTGCATTTTCTATCATAATCAAGGCCCTTTTCTTGTTGCTGTAGCAAATAATGCAATATTTTCAGGCCTTGATTTTTATTTATTTTTTTCTTCCAGATTTTAATTTTGTGGATATGAGTTGACATGAGTGACTTATGTAAAAGTTAAATAAGTAAAGGACAAGCACTGAGATACATGCTCAGATCTTCCAGACTTTTACAAAGCCACAGCAAGTTACTATGTCTGCATTATAGAGAAAGCAGAGATTGCTGGCAATTTTAGCATGTGGGAAACTAAAGTAACGCTTAAAATACAGGCATTTAAGAATGCCCTTTGAATACACCAAGAAGAAAAAACTGAAAAAGAAAAATTGAATTCAAGGGCTCTTATTTTCCTAAGATCTGGTCTGATGTCTCTATTGATATTTAAGGTTTATTTTGCCTGAACCGAGGAATACAAATAGATCTCCTATCAGCAAAGCTGACTGACCTCATTTCCACAAAGGCACAGAGAATCCTCTGTGTTTTGATAGCAGAAATATTAAGCTAAAATGTATTATCTTTAGACAAGAAGTAATGTATATGGGCAACTGAAAACCTCCAGGATGAAGACTGTTTGTAATTGGACACCCTGCTATGCAGGAGTATGTGCCATGCCGTACCGGGCAGTCATGCACCCCAGGAAGCCATGCTCTCCCAGGCAGCTTGGCTCCAAGTGATTATTGAAGAATGCTAGAGACCAGGAGTCAAACAACTGGAATATCTTTAGAGGAAGGACAGGGCAGTTCAGTACCCCACCCAGACACACAAAAGCACTCTGATACAAAGGCACAGCAAATCTCCCACCTCTTGAGAATAAAGGGATTGTTTTTCAGTTCCAAACATGTAACAGGAAAACCCAAAACAAGGGATTTAAAGTGACTACACGCAAGCTCTCTGGAGCATTTCATTCATGTGATTAGTACATCTTCTGCTGTACTGAAAGAAATCAACGAACAAATGTCTAGTCTCAAAGGGTATGTGAGTTATGACTGCCAGACCCTCTACTGAGGAGCAAAGCCTGAGGAATTTGATTCCTTCTGTAAGCATAGGGTGGTCAGAGAAGCAAATGCCTCAGCAAAGCAAATTACAGTACTATCAATGTCAAAAGACATTCTAGGGACTAGATAGGATTTCGTTTAATGCCAGAGGAATTTTGACTCCTTAGATGTTACAGAAGAAGACATTATAAATGACAGAGAGGTTATTTATAGGCTTGGGAAAAGGGCCAAGTATATTTTTTATGAGTCCTCAGATGAACAGTAAATTGAGGAAACTGTTAGGGTTGTCACGTATGCCAAAAATGCAGGCCAAGTCAAGCAAAAAGTCCATGTCAGTATCACAGGCAAAACTGGCTCTGGAAGAGAAATATATTTATACACATCCACAGGCAGAACACAAGCAAATCTATTCATTGTGTTCAGCCGCCTTTAGCGATAGACATTACAGACTGAAAAGTCACTGGGTTTATTACTAATTCTCACTAGAAATCAAATACCTAGCATGCCTCAGCTTGTCCAGTATCATTTAAATTGCTATCATACATGTACATCATAATTTACATGAATTAAGCACCTCTGCATTTCAAAACAGCACCCGAGAAGCACAGAGTAACACCTGTCAAAAATCTATTTAACAGAAAACAGGACAAAATCCTAGGACCTCACAGTTCTATGATATGAAAAGCAAAATACTTACCTGTTGCTTTAGGGCCCAGGGTTGGCTAATTGTTTCCTAAGGTTACACTTCAGTGACTAGAAGCAAGCAGACATAGTGGGAGAGAATGCTAATCAAAAGATGGGAGAGAATACCAATCAGGATACTTTTTTAGGGGAAAAGCCAACAACTTCGGAAATTCCTAAAGAGAAGGGAAGGGACCTGGCTGCTGGGCACTGGGACCCCATCGAACCATCAGTGCGAAGTATGTTCAGAACAGAGAGGCTTTTATTTAACAGCCAAGCTGCAGACACCTATGTAGAATAATTATGCAGAAAACTGCTCAGTAGCAGCTTGTTCATCTACTTTTATTTATGTATCATAATCATGTATTATTATTACTACTACTTACAGGTGATAGAAGGGGAACAGCACCTTCTGGGCATTCTCACCACAGCCATTTGGGAATTACTGTTGCACAGCACAGACTGTAGATGACCAAAACTGAGGAGCTCAATGTAGATATCAGAAGTCACCCTCCCCCTGCCAGAGGGTTTGGCTCAGAATGGATACCAAACACCACAAACAACATGTTTTAAGATGTTTAACTCTGGAATTGTTGGTGGTTTTTTTCTTTTTCTATAATTTCCTAGATATACGCACGGAATGGAAGGAACGTTAACTTTTAGAATACTTGTGATGCTGGTGGTTTAAACACACACGTAGAATATCATGGGAACAGCTGCCTGCATGACTTGAATTTTCCTGCTGGATCTGAACTTTATAGTCTGAGTTTTCAGGAATAAAAGTGCTTACATGAGAAAAGTTAAAAATATACACCAGAAAAAAAAAATAAAAAGAAGAAAAAAAAAGAACAGGAGATGTAGTAAAGACCATGCAGTTAAAATATAGCTGCTTTTAACCATCAGCTTTCTTTCTTATCTAAATTTAAAGAGCAAGCCATGAGAAGGCTAAGTGAGAAAGAAGACTTGCAAAAAAGAAAACTAGAAGAGAAAAACCCATTCCCCCACTGATCCCCCCTAAATGTGGGAACATCAGTAGTTGATTATCAAAGCAAACACAACAGAATCCTCTCCGGCGGCTGCTTCTGTGACCTGTATAGGAGAGCTTTCCATCAGCACGCTTATGGTTAAGTAGCTGGAGCCCAACCAAAGGCGAGGATAAACTTCAGACTGACTTTCCAAATAAATAAAGGGGTCAAGTCTGTTGTTCCAGCTACTGCCACTGGCTGCACATGGATCACAGCCCCCAGAGACAAGAGACGAAGCAGGCACAGCGTTGTGACACAGCCTCATGAATTGGCATGAAGAGGCAATATTTCCAAAATAAAGATGCGGGCAAGGAGGTCTATTACCAGAACTATGAGGGAACAGTTTCAAAAGTGACTTCAGTGTCACTTGGACTCCAGAGTCACTCGGAAAATGTTACTTCACAACTGTGTGCTCCTGCAGGGCAGTCTGACAGCACTTCTTCCCAGTGTCAGCACCACTGTCAGCATTCAGAGGCAAAAATAAAACAGCTATGGTGCCAGTTTTCTGGAGACTTCTTCCCCACATAAAGGAGCACAAGGCTTATTCAGGTGCAAGCTTCATGCAAGATCCCTTTATAAGTGTGGGCTGGTTTAAGCCTGCTGTTCTTCCTTCCTAGCTGACAGACCAAGCTGCCCACATCATGAAAGCAACACCTTGCAAGGGACAGAGGACAGTGTGTATCCATGCCTCAGTCCACAGTGGACAGAGGTGAAGTCAAGCATGTGAACTAAGGACTTGGAAAGTCCTCCTATGTTTCCATGTGTAAACACCATGCAGCCAGACATGGTGTGGCCATGTCAGCTGTAAAGAATGGGGCCCCCTGCCCTCCTGCCAGGCCTGCTTGGTGCTTGGCCTGCTGCAGGTAGGGCTGTGTTCTTGCTCTGATCCCTCTCACAACCCCTTAGGTTTCCTGATGGAATTAGGTAGAGAGGAGACAGAAGATAGGGAACAGACTCCAGCTGGTGGTCATTGCCCTGGTCTGGATGTTTCACCAGGGGCTCTTTTGAGTCACCTTGAAAAAGCAACACCTCTATAAGGCATACTTGCAAGTTGTTACATGCTGCAGGTACCTGCAGCATTGTGTATTCTTTACCATGACTGTGCTGCTCCACAGAATAAAAGCAGTAACTCCAAAATACATGAGCTTTACTTGCATGAAGATCACCATCCCTTCGCTAGTACAGCCAGGAAAGGACCCAAGTGCAAAACACAAATTGCCACTGCTTTTCCTAAGGAATTCATCCTCATTTCTGTGCTAGCTTGGGGAGAAAACAATCTGGGACATACTGTCACAGCACAAATAGTCATCTTGGAACTAACTACTGTTACAGACCTCTGGAGGCCCATTTGGTTTAGGATTTCAAGGGGCTTATTGCCCAAGCACAAACAACCAGAGAGAGCTTCACTCCCTTCTCTCCAAATTCACAGCAGCCCTACAGCCCTGTTCTTTCCAGATATTAAAAAGGAAAAATGCAGGCTTAAGCTCTCATCTAAAAATTAAGATGGAAGGAACAGAGCATTTAAACATGAGAGCATTGAAAACTGTTTTCACTGTGCAGAGAAACTTGCATTGTAGTCCTTATCCTTACACAAAGCACTTTCTGACATGTATTTCTGCAAAGGGGACCACTGTACTGACTTATCTTACTTTTGAGATCAGGATTGTTCACTTGTTAAGGCATCTTACTTACATACGTATCGATACAGGGAATTTATCAGAAGTAAAAAGAAGCAGGGCAAGAATACGAACTTTCCTCTCATTCTGTGGCATTTCCAACACGACTGTAATGCTGTCAGTTATTTTAGTTGCTGAAGTCTCTAAATTATTCTAGTTTCTCAGAATTGAAGCAGCCAAGAACGTGAAAGAACAGAAAGTGGTGACGTTATTCTTCAGCATGAGATTCTGACAAGATTGGCAAGTAATAAACAACAGAAGGAATGGAAAGAAACAATTGTTTCAATAGTCCGTTTGCATATGTAATATACCCACTGCATATGCTATAACTCCACAGATTCAATATTCACTGCAGCGTCATATTGCAAATAGTTAAATTGGTTATCTTTCTCACCCTTCTGTTTTACAGATGTACCCGTAAAGAAAGTTTTTTATTACATCACTGTACTTTCCAACAACTCCCAGTTATTCATTCTCGATTATATTATACCACAATACTGTAGCTGTAGAAAAAGCTGTTACATCATCCTGAAGAAACACAACATATTATTTCTGTGTTGTACATAGCAGTCAGGAAAAGCTACTGGCCAAAGCAGAGCAGATGGTGTAGGCTATAGCACAAGACCAGAGGTGATCTGTAGTTTGCATGCCAGAAGGAAATAGCGAGAAAAGCTAGGACATTCATCTCCCTTCAGCTTTAGGACTCACTGAAATCAAAGGAATGCAACAGAAGCTGTTGGGTTATTTGGTTGATGAGTACTGTAGTACAGTGCTACAATCAATCAGTATAGTAGTATTGATACTACTGCTGACTCCAGAAATCTCTCAGTATCAGCAGCAGGGTTAATTGGTCTTCAGCACGTGAAAAAAACAAAACCACTGAGTATCACAAGCTTCTCTCAGACAATTCCAAAGACATTTCAAACAACACTTACTGTCAGGTAATACATAGGATATCAAACACAAACTATTAAGACTATTAAGGGTGTCTCCTCAGAAGAAAAAAGAAACAGACCTTTAAGACTTCTTAATTATACGTGAAAATCAGGGGAAAAGGTTTTCATCTAGAGAGTAAAAATACAGCTCCAAAATGAGCTGCCCAGGGAAGCAGCACAATCCCCACCTCTGAAGATGTTTAGGAGACTCTTAGACGTGACATTAAGGGATCTGGTGATACAGAAGGTCTTTTCCAACCTAGATGATTCTGTGATTCATTAAAAGAAGCTAGCTTTACATCATAGGTATAGAGCTAATCTAATCTATGCTCTCCTGTGACTTCTTGCATTCAGGCTACAAACAAACAAACAGCACATAGATTAACTTCAAATAGCAGCTAAAGGGAAGAGATTAGTCTGTGCTGAACAAGTATGGCATTTCTTTTGCTATTCGTTTACAGCAGCACCAGTGTCCTGACACATACTGTCTAGACCTTCAGGGTTTAAGTTGACTTTGAGACAAAAGCACAAAGATACGCCTTTCTCCATTAAAATACGTGGTAGAAAACTCAAAAAAGAACGTATGAATTTTATATGACACAGTTCCAAATCACCTACCATTTTGACAGATACCAATTTTCATCTCCCTCTCCTGTATAGATGGGTAAGTAGTAAGTGTGCCGTTTTTATGCACAAAAGAAATAGGGTTATCAGAGACTTCCTGTCATACTGAGATGACATTTCTTAAATGTTTTCACCTTTCTTGTTTCCTCCTGCAATTTGAACAGATCTTTCAAGGAACGGGTCAAACTGTAAAACCAAACTGTAACGACAGAGTTATTTTTAGGATGTTATCCTTGCTCAGAAAGCCAGCAGCTAGCTTGTACAGTCACAATGAAGTTACAGCTATAGTAAAAATGATGCAGTTCAAGGACAGAGGAACTGAAACTACAGTTCTTTTTATTTATTCTGTGAAAAAATAAATCAACCTTTCATTTCTTGCTGCTTGTTTTATTGAGTTAAGCATCCTAATAGACCAGATGTTTTATTTTTAATGTGCTCCCAAAACATTTTTACATTTTCAAACACATTAACAATATTTATCACAGCTCTTCAGCCCTGCTCAGCACATCTGCACTTGTATACATTTTGGCTCTGTCTGGCGTGCATCATAAAGTTGAACATAAAAGATGCATTAGAACTCTGTGTAAGAGCTGCTTGCTGCTCGACTTTACACTTCACAAGCATAGACTACAAAAATCTCTTAACAGCCTTACTAGCATTTCCTTGTACCTTACTTTTCCTCAATTTGTCACAGTTTCCAAAACAAGAGTGAACCCAAAAACAAACATTGCTACATAAAGCTCCATCTTTCCTCCAAGCCCTAGTTCTTCCTCTGCTATTTATTAGCGTTCATGTCTCTGGACCTTGCTTCTTCTGAAAGGCAATGTTCTACAATTCCTGATCTTCACAGATCTTCTGTTTGATACATTCCTCCCTCATCCATCCTAGCTCCTATGTGAAGAAATGACAATGGGTAAAATCTCTAATGAATAGAGGAGAAAAAAATAATCTTGAGCTCTCCTAATCAAATCTTAACAAGCCTCCAGTTCATTATTAGTGGGTACAAATTGCCCCATTGCTGAACGAGACAAACTTTTGCTTTCTTTTGGACTATTATCATATTTAGGTCTTAGCTCACCTGAAACTAATGACAGATTTTAGTGCACTAAGTTGTGTTTAGCCTCCACAGGCACCATCTGTAGAGTCATGAATGCTTTCAGAAATGGTTGGGTCCTGGTAAGGGTAAGTTGTGCTGCAGAATCACAGAATGTCTTGCGTTGGAAGAGATCCCAGGAATCACCAAGTTCCAAGCCCCCTGCTACAGGCAGGGCCAACAACCTCCAGATCTGGTACTAGACCAGGATGCCCAGGGACATCCAACCTGGCCTTGAACACCCCCAGGGACGGGGCATCCACAGCCTCTGAGCAGAGCAGTCTAGCTGTTTTCCCCAGATGTGACCATTCCTGGCCCCCAGATCAGACAGATATGCTGATGCACATCCCCTCTTACATGGACAAACAGGCTCCCAAAAACAAACATCCAGGCAGATGAAAATTGCAACATCACCTAACACTCTGCTTTGTACAGGACATGTCTGTGGGTGCACTCGGGAGATGCCCGGTCCATGTAACCATGCAGGACATGTAGGAGGAGAGCCCAGACTGCAGCTTATATGCCAGAGATGTACCCTCCTAGTGGCACAGTTTTTAGTACCATTCTTTAGAAAAGCATGAGCTTCCATCCTCCAGATGGAGCTTGAAACTAAGAGGGGATCTTGAGGATTTACAGTGAAAATTTAGATAGGACTTGTGGAAGGACACATGGAAGCACACAATGGAGGCTGAAAGAGTTGCAGTCTTTCTGCAGTACTGGAGCCAGATCTGGAACTGGTCTTTCAGGGAGCTTAATGCTTGTATGCCATTCGCCTTTAGAAAAGTTGATAAAAGGACTTGAAACTTTTTGAGCATTCTTCCTGCTTTTGGCAGAAGCAAAAAGAAAGAGCAAACAGGACATTTCCAACTCTCCAAACTTCCAAAACTGGAAATTCCATTTCCAACTTCCAAAATAAAAAGTACCAGGAAAGATTTAAGAGTGTCAAGTACCTTCTCTCCTGTTCCTCTTTGGCTGAATGGAGGTGCAGAGCTTCAGATGAGTTTGATCTCACAGTGTCTTTGCGAATTTGCCAAGGAAGCAAGGCTTCTTTAATTGCCATTACTGAGAAACATCACAATTCATGTCAGTCTCAGTTTTAATCACTGATTAGGAAATCATATTTATCCAAAAGATATATATATATATATTTTCCATTTGCACGTATCTTAAAATATACTTAACAAAAACTAATATCATTTTGCAGTATTGCTTTGCCTATTTGTTTGCTAGAATAATTGTAGTAACACAACAATTAGTGTCTGAAAGAACTGTAGAGTGCATTTATTTACTGGATAATAGAGTTAAGGCCATTTATTAGTCCTTTGCTGTAATGGAAATTTCAAGTATTTCTTCCCTCCCCCCCCCGCCCCCCCCTATTTTTTTTTTAAATTAGAAAACAAAGCAAAGGTCTATGGAGCTGTGCACTTGCCATAAAGATCTCTAAGCACAAATCTCTGTAAACTTTACTGGAAGTGTCATGTACAGACTAACTTTAGAACTGAATTTCTAATGAATGATTTGTAAGACAATCTCTTACATCCCTGCGTGCCTTTGAGGAGGGTTACAACAGCATCTTCTGTAAAACAGAATGTCCAAACAGGCTCTTGATATTTTCTACTCCACTTCAGATTTTTTTTTACCTTTTTTCTTCCTTCACTCCTTCTAGCACATGGTCCAGTGTAAGTTCTGCATCCGTAAATCACAGCCAGAGATGATTTTCACTAACCCCACCCCTTCATAGTTACATAGCAGGTCCACCTACAGAACTTCTCCTGCAGAAGTCATCTCAACCCTCCATGTCGGCAGACAGATAATTTGGTTTCTATGCTGTTTATACAGGACATGACAGAGTTTTCAGAACAGAGCTATCCACACATCATTGAGCTACAGCCCTACTGATGGGAGGGACTGGGTGGAAAGGATGGTGATTTGGGTTTTATCCCTCCAAGAGAACTCATCTGTGCATATCTTAAAGAGAAGCAAATGGAGGAAAGTGAAAGAGAGCAGGCAAATATGAAAGAGAAAACCAACAAAACAACAACAAGCAAAACTTGATCAATCTTTTCAGTACTAGATAGAACTGGACAATGTTTACATACAACCTAAACAAAAATCCTATATTTCTTCCAAAAAATTTTAATAGGAATACTTTTTCTTCAGAACAAATCTCACAGACAGACTGAAAATGCAACTCATAATTGAAACGAGTTTATCAGTTTGGTCCATTCCACCACCCCACCACGAAAAAAATTACTTCTCAGCAAAAAACTTTTGTTTAGTATCAATTCTGCAAAATCAGAAAGTCAGAGGTATACTCCGAAGCCTTCAGGATACTGCATTTCAGAACTTATTAGTGAAATAATTTAGGGCTCAGTTCAGGTTTCAGTCTGAGAATGGGTTCTAATACCAAATTGGCCCCAAATTTTCTGTCTGCTTTCTGCAGCTTTTTGGCCCATGCACCAGACCCTCATGGGTTAGTTGAGGTGTCCCTAGTCCTGGTGGGTCACAGCATCAGTGCGAGACAAGGGCAAGCTCCTGGATCCAGAAACTCAGTACTAAACAAACTAGTTCAAGACCAATTGCTTGGTCTTATTTTTAGATTAAAAGTATAATTGTTTCAAAGTGGCAACTGGATATGTGTATACAACTACATGTATTAGTGCATTTCTTTTATTACAAGTCTTTTGTGTTGAGATAGTGGTATCTTTTGCTATTTATAAACTACCTACATCCTACAACAGAACAGGGACTTCCATTTACAAGATTTGTCTCTGCATTACTCATTCTAATCCCTGTGAAGATGTCACAAGTGGTGGAAACCTCAGCTGTCCACAGCAGACAGTAATGAATGGCTTTGGCTGGATTCAAATGCTGCAGAGATCCTATCTGAATGGAACTGCTTCCATAACTGCTGCCAGGATGGCAAAGTCTACCAGTCCACAGGGCAGCCAGCCCCCTGTGCCTTAGTCAGTACATACACCTTTCATCACCTGGAAATTACTAGTAAGCCTTCAGAAGGCCTGAAGTTTGCTATGAGCTGCACAGCTGAAACCAAAACCAGAGGTGTGCAAGCACAGGGAGAGCCTTTGAAGGGCTAAGGAGCTCCCAGTGAGAGCTTTAACTCTGGCCACCTGCTCCACAGTTCTCTTACAGTAGCTAACCAGGTGAAAGCACAACACTGATTATTCATTCCTAAAGTACTATCTTCACAACAAAGATTCTCAAGATTAAGAACTGTCCCGAAGGCAGCAAGACCCTCAAGCTTTGAGGAACATAAGTTGAGTGTTAATTACCCACATACAGTTTAACACAGGGTACAGTGTTTCCCTCTGGTGATCAGATAATTTACTGTTCCCCCTTTTAACCTATAAGGCATATAAAATGTTCCTCTTTGGAAGGGATATGAAAAAGCACATTAGCAATTTCAAAATGACAGTTCAATTCATCTTATATATATAATGAATTTTGGAGAACTGTTTATGCCATTCAGATAGCCTTAATGAGTTCTTAATGAGAAAAGTTTTGAGGGGAAAAAAAAAGTAAAACTTTTTCTTGCCATCGTTTCTCAGGTGGAACAGTCAGAATCTAAATGAAAAGAACCAAAAATTTAGGGGATACTCTCAGGATTTCTCAATGCCATTTCACGAGAGCTAGGGCTCTTACAACCTACTGGCTTGTGAGGGCATCAGCTAAGATATGCCAGTTTTATACAGACAGCTCTGGAGTCTCCTGCTGTTGAATAATTTATGTGAGATTGGTTGTTGTCAAGGCACATAATGAGGAAGACGTACCTTGGGAAAAGAAAGATAATAGTCATGCTTTTTGTTTAAAAAATAGCATCACTTTATATATTCAGTGAAGTATGTTTAATATCTGGTCTTAGTAGATTAAAGAACGATTAGAAGATCTCAAAAGATGTTTTGAATCAACTAAGGAATATTGTTTGCTAAAGAATTCTGAAATTACATGCATTTTCAGACCTATCTCCAAGCACACCATTTTACCGGAGAAACAATGATTTTAAATGGAAAAAGAAAGATTTTCACACTAAAATTTTGAGATTTTATTACCGACAGCATTAAAGGGGAAAGAAGGACAAGTTCTCAAAACATAATAAACTTTAGCAAACATGATCATTGCTCACTGTCAGGCACCCCCACAGCAATGGCTCTATGATTCCTTTGACAAGCTCTCAATACTTGTCCCAGGTAGGTCCTCAGCTGGGAAGCAAAATCCTGTGTAGCCTTAGATTTGTGCCCTTCCTGTACCACAGAAGGCATCCTGGTATTCCCGAGGGAAGCACATCAAATTGCAGACAGCCTGAGCAGAAATTGTGTATTCATCACGTGTGTATTCATCAATATATGTGATAGTTTCCAGCTTATGAATGTAATTCATCATTTGCTCTCTTGTGACCTGATCTGGTTTTGGATAGAGCCAGCAGAAAAACTCCTGTAAACTTCACTAAACTTCACAGCTAAACCAGGTCATAGTTGGAAAAACACCTAACGTTTAGCGAATCTCAAAACATGTAGGTAAAGACAAAATTATTTCTCACTGTCAGTTAATAAGAAATACCCTTAAAAGTTATCAATTTAATCAGAACATGTTTAGTCAAAAGTAAACTTTAAGCATGTGGAGCATGTCTACGTATGCAGGATCAGCAGCCCCAGTGCTCCCCAGATAAGCCACCCAACCCTCCCACTCCCACCCCACACTTCTGAGAGGCTGCTCCAAACCAACAGCTCAACAGGGCCATTTTTAGCTGGGAAGAATCTGAACACACACTGGTCTTTAGGCTGAGCATCAGCCTTTGGAACATACACAATACCTAGAGTGCAGACAATGTGTAGCTGTTAGAAAAGCCATAACAGAACAGCCAATTTAGTTACTAATCTATTCATAGAAATACAGATGTACCATCATAGCTTATACTTTCCAGATGACTGCACTAATCAGACCCTGTAAGTCGGAAAGAGCTTGGTTTTTCCCTGTGATTTTTATATTCCTCATTAAGCTGACAATCATCATGAATTAATCAACCCTTAATCCATTTATTCTTGGAGGAAAAAGAAAAACTATACAAACGATCTTCTGTCTAGTCTCTAATTCATCCATATTAGGTCTTAAGAGATGGGGGAACTGCACAGAAAGCTCTCTTCTCCCACCCACACAAATCCTTCCCTCACCCGACAGTCACTTGCTGTCCCACTTTCAGTCAGGTTCAGAGAGGTTCTCGGTGTGTGCTTTGCTTTAAGCCTATGAACTGCCTTATTACAGACAGCGATTCACTGCAATCTGAGATACTGACAGAATTCCCCCTTGGCTTTTTCTCATCACCCAGAAATCACAATGTCCCAGTTTATAGATGGAAGCCCCTCACCACGGCCAGGTGGGATGATGCTCAGGGAGGAGCAAAAGTAACAGGGCCAGCACTGAGCACTGCCCTTCCTCATGTGATCTTCTGCAATCACATATATAAAACATGCTAACTCAGAAATCTGACTCTAATGCTTATTACATATTATTATGTTTTTGAGCTGAGCTTGCTCTCTTTAAACAGCGCTAGCAAAATCAGCAAACATTTGAAAGTAGCAACCATTTAGATCTGGAAGCATCTACCAGTCATCCCTAGAATCTGAAACTGAGCCTCTGACAGCCACAAAAAGTGCAGCCGTTCATTCAACTCACTTGCCCAAAACACCACCAATGATGTCACAACACTTACAAACAGAGAACCCTTAAAAACACTGTGTAGCCTACAGAGAGGGCCCAAAGGAGCTGCAAAATTCTGGGCATTTTCTCTGGAGGGAATGCGCTATGGAATAAGCAGGCAGCCCATCTGCAGCAGGGCACCATGAATACCACCACACACGTCAAATTCCTCCCTTCCTACTGCTCAACATCTTTTGTGTTCAGTCAGCAGCGTTAGCGCTGTCTCGCCTCTAAAATCAGCTCAAGGAATTTAGGAAGTGAGGATTGGATTCAGAGTTGTTTCCAACTACAGTTCCTGTTTTGCCAATAGAGACAGCTTTTCTTCTCAGGCAAAAAAAAAATCTAAGGCGTAGTTGAGGAGCAGGTGGATTGTGTGTGTTTCCCTCAGACATATAGCCTACTATACATATGCTGCATTCTGCTGAATATTCCATAGTGCTCAGCTTGCACAGGCTGCTTTCCATTAACCCAGTGTTCCACTTTATCTTCTGCCTAAGAATAGCAATGTAATGTAATTGCCAGGTTTTTCTAAAGAAAAGCACAGACCAATACTCTTAATTTAGGCAGCTGTCTTGTGCTCACCTTTGAGAGGTATTGGCTGCCACCGAGTTCAACTTTCATAAATTTTTTTATGAATCAATTTGATATGGAAACAACCTGGGCATTGGAGCTGCTTCCTCTTCAGGTTTTAAGGGAGATAACATTTCAGTCGCATGCAGCCACGTGCACAACACCCTTGAATCCCTGACGGTGCAGCTACATCATTCTGCGAGCTTTCCTCTAATAGGAAGTCTGACTTCGATTTACAGCAGAGCAGCTGAAATGGTTTAAAACTTACATAGTTATCAAGAGCCACCCAATAATAAAGCAAATAAAACACAAAGTCCAACTTCCAGCACCTTCCTGATCTACAGCCTTAATTGCACCTGAAAATTACTCATCAGGCAAATTATAAGGGAAGGTGCCTTCCCAAGAACTTCTGAATGTATCTATGAAAAATAAAAGTCATTTGCAGCAGGAAACAGATTGTAACAGGCTTGTAGGCAAGCAAACAGGCATGTGTATGGGTGGGTGGTATGCAGGGGAGGAGGAGGTAGGGAGCACATACAGAAACCCCAGCACTCATCCTTTGCCTTTTAGGGCCTGTGTAAGGACCTTTTGTAATTCTACTTCCAGCACATGTGTGGGTAGTAAAGAGGAAGAAGAAAGAAAGGAAACATATATCCATGTTGTCACTCTTAATATTATGATATTTAGGAGTTTTCACATAAAGGAAGAAGTACCATCTGTACCTCACTTCTATACAGAGCAACACAGATAAGTTTCAGCAGAACCAAAGCACTTAAGGACAGCCACTGATTATTATTTAGACAAGATGCTTTGTGAACAAGTAGATAACACACTTACAGAGATACCCTAGAGCTGGCAGGTTCCACCATGGAAAGAGACTGACAAGCTACTACAGAAAGGAGAAAAAGAAAGGCTTCCTCCCATTTAATTCTTTCCTTCAAAAACAACATAAAGTGTGCTGGATTGCTCCTTTTGTCAGACTTTCCTTTGTTTTTAGAGTGTTTTTATTTACAGCAGGTACCTTCCCCCACACACAGAGTGATGCAACTTCAGCTTTTCTTAGGGCTAAAGTGAGACAGCTTCACTGGAACAGAGGCCAATAAGCACACATGGCATTTATCTTTTTATTTTTCTTCCAGTTTTAATAGCCAATGGAGGTTTGTAGGAATATGAAATATCAGCAACTTTGTACATATGCACACAAATAGACTCTTAACCCTCCTTTTGTTAACTTTGCCCAAACTGAAGTTTCAGTACCAGCTCTTTACTTTTGGCTCAGAAAACATTTTCCCTTTTAGTCTGTCACCCTCATTCAGAGTTCCTACCATCTTCCTTCATCAGACTCCATTTCCCTGATTAATGTCACTGGGATTCTGTCAGTACAACTCCCTCTTTCTAAAGAGAAAATATCACTACTTTCTTCCTTTTTTTTATTTTTCCTGTTTTGTTTTTGTTTTTGAGAGTTTTGATTTTGAGAGAATGATTAACTATAGACATTTTCCAATAAGAGGATGATAATGAAAGAGTTTCTCCAGACTGGGGAGAAATGCACATTTGATGTATTAGCTGTTACAGATGAAGTATTAGCTGTCACAGCTGAAGTCTAAGCCCACAACACAGAAGTCACATTTCCCTGTGCAGGGGTGACCAGGTGACAGTTGGTACCACTGAGGTTAACCAGTACTTCTGTTGTAACAGTGCATCATGAAACCAGGCTTTCCTCAAAGTAAAATCTTCACCAAGACAACCTACTGTTAGCTGCAACTACCAGCTCTGTTCTTATCATCTATTTGTTTGGGAAGAAAACAATTGCATGTTTTCTACTAAGAAGCTGCTACCTTGAATGGCCTGTGCTTGAGGGACTTCTGATAGATTTTATTTCTTATGATTATATTACACCCATTTCTTATGGAGAAATAGACAGAACTTCAGTAAGATCTATCAGGCTTATTCTGCATTGCATTACACCAGCCCCATGCTTACACAGCACATTCATTTCACACTCGAAACAGCAATTAGATCCTGCCTGTTAAGCTCAGCAGAAGTTTCTGATGTTTGCCCTTGTTCAAGCTTGTAATTCTAGTGATCCTATTTATGTGAAAAGTTCTTCACCTGGAGTACTTTGTCCAGATGTGGAGTCCTCAATACAGGAGAGACATGGACCTGTTGGAGTGCATCCAGAGGAAGGCCACAAAAATGATCCAAGGGACGGAACACCTCTCCTACAAGGACAGGCCAAGAGAGCTGGGGCTGTTCAGCGAAGAGAAGACTCCAGAGACACCTGGTAGTGGCCTTTCAGTATATAAAGGGGGGTTGTAAGGGAGAAGGGGACAGACTCTTTAGGAGACTCTGTTTGGACAGAACACGGGGAAACAAACTAAAAGAAGAGAGATTTAGATTGAATATAAGGAAGAAGTCTTTTACAGTGTGGGTGGCAAGACACTGGAACAGGTTGCCTAGAGATGTGGTGGATGCCCCATCCTTATCTGACTTAAGGTCAGGCTGTACCAGGCTCTAAGCAACCTGATCTAGCTGTAGGTGCCCCTGTTCACTGTAGGTGAGTTGGAATAGAGAGCTTTAAGGGTACTTGCCAACTCAAATGATTCTATGACTCTACTTCCCTTGATCAAATGGTGCATTTTTGTTCTCATAGTTTTACATTTATCTTAAAGTCATTTACACTGCTAGAAATCTGAGGAAAATGCTTAAAATAAGATATTCCCTGAACCCCTTTTATAGATTTTGTAAAATATTAAAATCAGATGTTAAAGAATGATGAGTGTGTGCCTAAAATCTACCTATACTTCATTGCAGTTTAGTACTGTAGCCCCAGAATGTATTTTTCATTTTTCTTTCACTACAGGAAATGCAGTTGTGTTGCAAAAGTAGTACTTTAAAGCTCAAAAGTATTAAAAAAATAAATAAAAGCGAAAATCAAGTTTTGAACAAGAAAAGTGCTTATGGTTCACAAAAGCCGCTTCAGAAAAATGGAAGAGAAAACACTCAGAAAGCCAATTGTTTGGGTTTTTTAAAATCAATGTTAACATTCTCATAGGGTTTGTGGGATTACTGTATTATATTTGATGAGACTTAGCTTTATTTCTCACATAGCATTTTATTCTTGCAATTTTCTGTTCCAATGTAATGAAAAAGATAGAGGAACATCTGAATGATAATTGGATAGCACTAACTTCCCTCTCCCACATAGTTATTGAAGCAAAGCTCTTAGCATCATGGGAATATTACACAGAGCATACAGTAGCCCAATAAAAGTTATGACCAGCATGAGAAAAAGAGGAATAAAGGACAGTAATCTCAATTTGTATAAAGGAACTAAATGTTTTAGGATTGACTATTATTTGTCTCCTCTTAGTATTGGAGGTTGCACTAAGCCATGACAAGTATGAAGAGCAGCTGTGACATCTGCCAAAACATGAGATTGTTTGCAACCAGCAAACCCAGGAGAGATGGGTTTTACATGGGTGATGAAAACTTCAAACAAAGAATTATTTCAGTTTCCAGGAAACTCAAATAAAGAAATTTGCTTCCAGGGGAAAAAAAAAAAGACAATGTCACAGCTCTTTGTTTTAAGACATGAGCATTTCTCTCTCCAGCCTTCAAAGACTACTGCATGAGTTTAATCGGTCTCTCAACTACCCACAACCCACACATCATAAGGAAATAGAATGCCAAGTTAATTATGCAGCCTAAAGACATCTTTTGCCCAGATCCTTGGCTTTTCAATAATCTATCAATTTTTTACTCCAGATGGCGTTGCCTCCCTCCAGTTGCTCCATTGTTCTTTACTTATGCAAGTGGTTTCCCTATTAAAAATTGACAACTGCCCTTCCTCTAAGCTTTCTACAGATTCAAATATTTGTAGTTCTTAAAGGCATAAAAATGAATTATTTAAAAAAAGAAAAAAAAAAAAATTAACAACAAAAAGCATCCCCATGTAACTCCCTAAGAATGTTAAATGGATAATGACAAAATGCAGTATTTTTTCTATATCTGTCTTCTAGGAGAATACGGAAAGGAACTTACCAACAAAATGCCAAAGGCCAAATACTCAAGTAAAATGACATGGTTCCACCAGAACACATGGCTCACTGCCCCCTTTAATCCGTGTGACTATATTGCCTGTTCTCTATCATTTTATACTTTCATTGTGAACATAGTAGATAGTGGAACTATGTTTTCCAATTTCATAGTACATATAAATTTTTAATCTCTAAGCACACCTGAAACAAGTCATTGTCAAAGAAAGCATTACAATTTGTGATGTAATTGGTAATAGGAATATTATCATTGCATCGTTTGGGGCAGCTCTTCTGAAAGTGCATTGGTGCTCCAGTAAAACAAGTAACTTTGGAAGATTCATAGTTTTTTATATTAAAAACTATCAAAATGCAAAGGGTTCTCCACTCTGTTTTTCAGTTCTCTTCATCTAAAACACTGGCATTAAATCTTCTCCATAGCAAGTTTCTTAAGAAACCTTCAAGAACACTGCAGTTCTTGAGAAGGAAGTCTCAGGAGTATGGCACTTACAATATTACTGTCTGTAATCTTGGCCAAAACACATAAAAAAACCCACCATAGCCACATAGAGACCAACAGCAGAAGAAAAAAACCACATTTCAAACAATATATTACAACTCAAAAAGATACAGGTTGGATGGTGAAAAATAGCAGATATATGCTTTTATCCTGTTAAAACTCACCAAATCCCCTCTATTTACCTATTTTCACATTCCATTCTTAAGTGAAAAGCCACCTTGCTACAGCTTGCCTCTAAAACTCAAAGCTCTAGAAAAATTAAAGAAAAAATGATGCAAATATTTTCTTCAAGGTACACTTTAGAAACATTTTTGTGACATCTGCATTTATAAATGTAGAACAATGAATATTTTTTTGCTGGAATTCTACTTAAAGTTAAAGGAGTGGTAATAATTTCTTTTAACGTTCATCACTGGACATAAAATAGTAATAAGAAACTCTCAAGGTTTTATTATTACACTACATATCAAGGAATTATAGCTTTTTAAATAGACTTGCTAAATTTACTTATCTTTTCCTGTCTGTATGATATATATATATATATATATATATATATATGTAAAATGCTGCAACAGACTCAGAAATAGAGCTTGGCAGGAAGGTAAAGTATTTTACTTTTCAAATAACAGGCATATGTTATTTTTTTCCCCCCAAAAATGTAGCTTCCATAATTTAAGGACCATTTTAGAGTGAAGTTTTGAATGCTTAAAGTCAGTGTTAAAAGCATGACTGATTCCTTTCAGTCAGAAGGCCTCTTTTTTTCTCTCTGAAACCTCTTTTTAAAATATTTACTGCCAATGTCTTATAAATGGCTCCATATTCACCAGTTCAAAACCACTTGTCAAAACATGATATAGTTTTCTCACATCCCAGCATTCCTCTGTGCAATGGAGCCAGTATTTTGGTTTTCAGAGATGACTGTGGTACAGTTTGTGTTGGGAATCTTCTGGTGGATAGTGTACATACATGATCCCAGATCAGCCCTCCCTTTAGAACTACACAAATCTGAGCCAACTGTCCCTTACTAAAGCGATCCTTTCTGGGATTCCTGATTTTTCAGGGTGCCATTATCACGTTAATCCTTTTTCAGAAAGCAGTGGAACTACTTCAGAATGCAATTTGACAGCCAGTGAATAACCACAGCACATGCTGGCTCTAGTACATTTTCTTCAGAAAGTCTTGTAAAGGTCTAATTTGCTTCGTGCTAGCAGCCTGAGTACCAGTAACAATCTGACAAAGGAAGCACAGAACTCTTTCCAAAATGTAAGTCAGATTGCACTGAGCTCCAACCACGACATTGGTGCTGCAAACTGAGCTACTTCAAAGCAAGTTCGGAGGTGTCTGCGCTATTGCTACCTATCACCATAGTCAGCTTATACTTTTAGCTCTGCTCTATTTTGAGGCTAGAAAAATTTCAGTTTCTCAATCCAAACATGAGGCTCTCACAACTCTTGCTTTGTGTTAGAGCAAGTGAAGAAATTTGGGTTTTTGCATCCTTCCTATGCATCCCAAGCCATTTATTTAACTAAATGGCTTTGCTAGATATTACTAGTGAATATCACTAGATATTATTATTATTAGTGAATATTCACTAGTGATATTCACTAGAATATCACTGATGGAGCCAAAGACTTGCGATACTAGTGCCATCAGTATTGAATATTTGAAAACAGCAGCTTATACAACTGTTAGCCATTTTACAGACAAGTTTGCAAGCTTGCAAAGCCCAGTTGCAGTCCACGTGCCTTTGATGAGAACATAACAGGGAAATGAATCCTGAGAGGTCCTGACATGTTTGTTTCCAGGCAAATTTTCAAAAGCTCCTCTGGGGGGTGTAGGATGGAAGACACGGTCTGAAATTTGTAAGATTACAAGTTGCAATATGCAATCACAGGAACTAGAACAGCATGCTGTAGATGTCCAACCAGCATGGAAAGGATTAGCCATTTAAATGAAGCAAGCACAACCAGAAGCATATTATTCCAAGCTAAAAGTTCTGGCAGGATATACACTTGACAAAAATCTATCTGCTGAACCTTTATTTGCATTTTCAAAGGAAGAACATCATCCAATCCCAACAAATGGATTTCTTATTTTAATGTTTCTATGACAACTGTTTGCCTTTCAGAGCTAGCAAATGAAATGAATGGTGAAAAACCACTTTATATGGTAAATTGATTCCCAGTCCTTTATCCCCATCATACAGCGCTGCTGTACTCAAAGGTGCTTAGTGGTTTAAGCTGTATCGTGTTTCCAAATAGATTTTTGTTATGTTTTCATCGAGAATATAAATCCTAGAACATGAGCATCTGAGGTCTTAGTCAGAAAATGTTTTCATGTTTTACATTTGTCTGTAACTGTCTCAGTATTTATCACATTATATGACAGAAGTACTCTCTATTGTTTGTAGGCCATCAGAAACAGATGAAATGTTGTGTTTATTTTAAAGGCACATAAAAGTGAAAACACGTTCCTTCCTACAAGAGGTTTGAGCTTTGAGAAGCCAATATTTTCCAAAGAGAAAATGTCACAATTAGTCTTAGAAAACCAGAGTGTGGGTATCCTATAGGCTGTCTTCTCTTACAACAAATAACAGGGAACTTAGAAAACAAAGTGTAGTTGCAGCAATGGATTAACATATGGGAGGTCTTTCTGTTACTGGTATTGCCATAGACCATGGACTCTGCGCTGTTTCTCAAATCACTGTCAGGATGTAGCCCTTGGGACACTGCCCTGAGAAACAGTGCCTCAAACCCTCACACATCAGCAGTGACCGCCGGATGAAGCCAGGCAATAGGCAGTAATACCATTAACCACAAAAAGCTGATTCCTAACGATAAATTAGCTTCCGAGCTCTGCAGGGGAAAACACGCTGTTGAGCAACGAGGCGTTGTGGGCTGGAAGGAATTGTAACCGCTCCATCTGCTGGTGCTGGTTAGCACTGCACGCAGCTACCATAGAAATTTCTAGCTAATACACTAGCAGGTAAATGTTTTGTCACATCACAGCCGGCTTCATGCCTGTTTCACCAACAGCCCAGGTCAACCTTGGGTCACAGGGCAAGAGCACACAGACAAAAAGTGTTGATGGCTGCCTGGTCTGTTTCCCAAACCCTGGCAATACTATTTACTGCTTATTAGTAAGCAATTTCATTTGTATGTGTAAACAACTGTGGCATCTCCACCTTCTTAGAGATAAGATATTTGGCAAGCACAATACATGTAAATACCAGCAGTTGATCAGCTCCAGCCTACTGATACACCAGCCAAGTCATTCATGGTCTGTTAGAGACATGTCGTGACTACAGCTAATACTGCTAATAGTAATATAACTGCTGTACTGTTAACATTACCTCAACGTTTGTTAATAGCAATTAGTACATATGTTTATATGACATATTATCATACAATAATTTTTGTGAGAAACCACAGAGAGATGAAAGGGGAGTAACTAAATGTATCCCCCTACTCCCTCAGGGGCTAAGGATTGTTTGTGATTTTGTCTGGCTTTTGCAGGTAAAGTAAGAGGCAAAGACCTGTATAAGATCAGGTTCACTTTTATACTTTATTCTCACCAAAATCCCCTGACACAAAGCCAGTTTTCATTTAGAATCTTCCCCAGGATGACAAGACCCACAGAGGCAGCTCTTGTGCTGCTTACAAGCTCAAGAGAGTGATAAACTAGTGCTTCAAGTGTAGGATATGAATGTCTTACAAATACTTTGTAAAGACAGCAGCATGGCATAACTAGCATCAATGCATGGTACCACAGTCCTGAGAACTTCTGCTGTTACAGTATTTCATTTTCTCCAAAGAAAGAGAAAATAAATACAAGAGTTTGGTTGGTTTCCACGCTGTTTTATTTTTCCTGCTCTGAATCTTCCATTAAATTCAGTTCTCCAAAACATGAGGATGGAATGTTCTCACTTGGGAATGTTAAGTCCACATCATCACTTCATTGTGCTCTGCCTATACAATGTGAGCTTATTTTGCTATACAGCAATAGATAAGCAGAATATTCTGAGTTAAACATTGAAGCTTTGCTGCTCAAATAAGAAATATTTAAGTTTCTAAGTAGTAACTGACATTCATACTACAAAAATACAGTACAAATTATTGAAAAAGACTGAACAAGATGGTCTATATCATACCAAAATAGAATTTTTGGTTAAGACTGCCTTTTCTGACAACAAAACTCTTGTTGAAAATTTCCAAATACCCCTTGAGACCTTAAGGTGAAGGCAGAAATATCTAATACCTTTTTACTTTTTCACTGATTTTCCTTATTCTGTGCTGCAACACCTTTCCATTCATCAAACAAACAAACAAACAACACAACACAACCTCATCTTTCCAGCAACGTAGACTAACATTCAAATTTACCAGCAGTCAGTGTCATCTGGGGTACTTATGTTAAACAAGAGTTAGTTATTTACCCTCTTAAATTTAAAAACAATTCCTACCACTGAGATTCACTGGCAAGCATTAAAGTACTTTTGCACTTCAGATTAGTGAAAGTGCATCTCCTGGACCACCTGCACTAATTATTATGGCCATATTCACAGGACCACCACATGAACAAAATGGCTGTGATAAACTAAGTCTAATATTTCATGGCTTCCATCTTAAACAGAGATAAAGACTTTGGGTTTGTTCCTTTTCTCTGAATTGCAGTTAACAGAGATCAACTAAGCTATCTTGGATCCAAGCTTCCCAAGCATTGTCTCATCCACCACCTAAAAGCTCCACCCTACGCCATCCACACCTCACCCATTTTAGCATCACTGTCCCCACTCTTTGCAGCCTGTAATCAAGCTATTGATCACCTAATTGCCCACCTTCTTCCAGTTCACTCTTATTCTGTGAGAAGAGCATGTAATGAGATTTTCACATGATACTCAGCAACCCTCAAAGATCCGAGATTTGCAAATATGATTGGATTGATGTTTTCTGGAGACCCTCAAGATTTCTAAGGTATGTTTGGAAATCAGCTATCCAGGACACATACAAACAGCCAGGTGCTGGCAGAATATACCACGCTTGATGCTGAACAATTATTTGTACTCTAGGAGCCCAGTTTTTTAAAGCGTTGGCTGGATTTACCTAGTATTAATGCAGAAACCAATGAACTTAATGTGAGTCGGGTATGATAAGTTTGTTTTACATAGTTCTCATGGCTTCTTTACTAAAGAAGTAAAAGGAGGAAGATGCAAAGGTTAGAGTAATTTTTAATCCATTCTTTTAGCACTTGATAAAGTAGCAAAATGCTCAGATCAGATCAGTCATTTGTGCTTCCTTTGTGACTGCTGGAAGCTGAGGGCTGTTCACAGGCATTGCCAACTGCCCCCAATATAGACTTCATTGCAATGACCACTTCCAGTGGAGAAGGTAACCTTCACCCATCTATTACAAATGGCTTATGGTACTCACGACCCTTTAAGAAAGAAAAATCTCTCCACCACCAGGTGTCCTGCTGTCCTTGGTAGTTATAGGCTTATCAGGTCTTAGACATGAATTGTAGGTGATAAGGGGGTACAGCTGATTTCAATGGCATTTACAGCAGGACCGTTGGAAGACACAGAAGAGCCCATATCAAACATTAAGAAGGCATTAAGTGCATGCCATCAGAGGCCCTTTTAACTCCATTTGCTCTTCCCAACGAAGAAAGAAGGGACAGGATGTGTTAAAACTGTCACTTAAAAATCTCCTTTCATAGAATCACAGAATCCTTGGAGTTGGAAGGGACCTTTAAACCATCTAGTCCAACTGCCCTGCAATGAACAGGGACATGCACATATAAATGAGATTGCCCAGGGCTTGATCAAGCTTCACCTTGAAAGTCTCCAGGAACAGGGCATCAACCACATCTCTGGGCAACCTATTCCAGTGCCTCATTACTCTTATTGAGAAAGACTTCTCCTTATATCCAATTATATCCTTCCATTATTTTTTTCTGCCTTCTCGTGTTTATTTATATATATACATACACACACACACCCCTTATATATTTACTTGATCCTCCAAGGGGAAAAAAAAAAACAAACAACCAACTAAGAAACAATATGCAGAACGCTAAGAAAAGCTAAAGGGAAAAAAAATAATCTCACATGGTGTGCACTAATACCTTAACAGAATCCATACTTACAAATGTGCTTGGTGAGTGAATAGAAATCCTGCAGCATTATGAGAAGATATATTTAAAGATATCTTTCTCATTCTCCAGATTTGTATTCTCTAGCTACATGTGCAGAAGTGTAGAAGAAATGTCTGCATTTGACTACAGCTGGTTAAAACTTCCAGAGAGGAACATCTTACAAATGAGACCTATTTGCATATGAAAAAGCTATACTGACGACCAGTTACTGCCATGCATCAAATGCAAACTCTGAGTTCAGCACAACTGAAAACCATTAAAAAATTCTGATTTGAGCAATATGCCAAGGAACTCAGAGCTTGGTCCAAAGCATCTACTAACTGATAACAAGGCTTGTGTTTACTGCAATGGGCTTTCAATCATGTCCCATTGGAATCTGATCACCTTCCACAGAGAATGGACTTTTCTCTCCAGTCCACTGCAGCTGTCTGCAGCTACAGCTGTGCCGCATCACAGACTTTTTTTATTGCAGAACTCCATGTTAATTTCTGATCCAAATTTGCCCTGTCCCTTGTTCCCACTCTCTACCCTACATCATATTAAATACACAAGCACTGAAGTATATTCGAGTATTTTCCAGGAGTTGTGAGCTTAGCAAGCTGGATTCAAAGTAGTGAAAAATGGAGTGTGGTTTCCAGAAAACTATTATTTAAATTAGACAATTAATTCTATGCTCCTGTTACAAGGAGTATCAATTTTTTAATACCAAATGCTTGGCACGGCACCCAGTACTTGCACAAACTATGTCCTCCAGGCAAATTCCAAACTTCACAAGTTTATTTGGAATCTTCATACCCTTTAGCAGTGACTAGCTTTTCCTCAATTCGAGCTGTTCAGCTCACACTATTTCCAACATTGCCTTTTCTCACAAAACCTACTTTCAACTATGCTTCTGCAACAAATCCTCTCACCAAGCCTTGCTTCTCAAGCTTCCACTGCAATTTGCTTAATACACAGAGTAGTTGAATCAGTTTATTTTTGCCCTAGCAGCCTTCCTATCAGTTTGCATACATCCACAAAGAACCCAAAGGAGCAGATTGGCACAAACCCAGCTGAGCTCCTCTTCACCACTTCCAGCAACTGCATTTTTGTACAAGCAAACACTGCTTGCAAGTCATGCTAGCTACAAGAGCAAATAGGAAATCTTAAAGCAAACATGCTTTGGAGGTCAGCCTGAGGGGAGAGGCTACAGTTTTACTTTAGAAGAGGAGTAAGGTTTTAGGATTTAACGTACACGTGTACAAAATGTGGGTCTCCCTGGTTCTAACTGAACCAGATCTACTCACTCAAAATCAGGCTCCTTGTAGATATGGAACTCCTCTGCATATCAGAGATGAAGCTCCAAAGCCAAGTCTTGCCCAAAGCAAGAAAGGCTAAGTGTAATCCTCCATCATGACCAAGAAATCACAATATGCCTCTCTCAATGAAGTGGTAGAGACTGCTTGATTATAGGAGGCATTACCTTTGGAGCAGCCCTCATATTTCATTATGTTGGCATGCAATCTCAGAGGCAGATGTTGGCAGTATGGCAGCAGAACCTTCCTGCCAATGTTCCATTGAATTTTGTTGCTATGTGACAAAAGGCAACAGAGTGGGCAATCTTACCAAATAGCATCTGACGTGGAAGTATGTATGAAGCAAAGGTGCATCACTGAATTCCTGCATGCAGGAAAAAAAATTGCGCCTATTGACATTTACTGATGTTTGCTGAAAGATTCCGGAGACTAAAGAGTGGATGTGAGCACAATGAGGTGGTGGATGGTGCATTTCAACAGTGGTGACAGCAGCCTAAAAGACAAGCCACATTCCAGACAGTCACACACAGATGTCACACCCCAAAATGACGAGCATCTCAGTCAGCTAATCTTCATGGATCAGTGGATTATAACCAAGGAATTGCATATGGAGCTGAATATTGGGTTCAGTGCCTTGAAAACAATGTTGAAATATCACAAAGTTTGCACCAAGTGAATCCTACATACGCTCACACAGGAACAGAAAGAGCACTGTATACAAGTTTATCAATATGAGGTTGAAGGTGACAGTTTATTGGATCACATCATTACCAGTGATAAGATCTGGCATTACCACCATGAACCAGAGTCAAAACATCAGTCTACAGTGTGGAGTGAATTTCCCCAAAAAGTTCAAGATGCATCCCACAGTGGGTAAAGCCTTCTGGGATATGAAAGGGGTTATCAACTCTGCCCACTACACTATGACACTGACAAAGCTGAAGGCTCAGACTTCCAGAGTCAACACAAAAGAAAGCACAGTCTCATGGCAGAGCAGCAAGATCTCCCAGGCTGGAGCAAGGGAGAATTTGCTCAAACACAACAGCTAAGGGCACAGAAACAAAGGAAAGAAGCTGTTTACCTCCAGAAAGCCTCATGTAAGCAGAGATCCCCAATAAGATACCCTTGTCCCCACTGCCAACCCTTAAATGAGGTGTTGGAAGGGGTGGATTCTGGCTCCACTCCTTCTGGTCACTCAGGTGCACTGCATGAGCCTGAGCTCCCCTGGGTTGGCCCTGCCTTCCCACCACGTGCTCCATCACTGCTTCAAGCCTTGACTTAGCATTTCCACTACAACACTTAACTAGCAATTTTGGATTTAGGAGATTCACTTGTACTGTAGTGAAATACAAAGAAAAACAAATATTTGTGCAAAATGTCATTAAATCTCAAAATAGATATAAAAATAAAAAAATAAAATAAATTGTTTATTCAAGCTGCTGCTAAGTACAAGTAACAAAGTGAAAGAATAAGTGCACACCAGTCAAGTATCCATTATGAGGTTGTGTGGTTATTGTCTTGGGATACAAGTGATGGGCTAGGTACCCCATTCTGTGTAGCATCTCTGCTTTAGTTGTGATGTTATGCTCTAAAACCCAGCAGTAATCTGTAACAAAGGCAATTAAGCTCGCCCAAGAGGAAATGTATTTTCCTGGTTCTGCAACATGCTTCACTTGCTATAGACCATTTTAACAAGCCCACACAGCTGCATTTAGTCTTTCGAGATGTCAAATGGACTTTTATTCTGCCTACTAGACATTGCTCAAGATCATACACTATGGACAGTACCTCAGTGCCATCTAAGCCACTGCTGTAGTAGTGACTATTTTGTAATGTAAAAACCCAGCTGTCTGCTGCTATGTGATAAGTGCTAAATGGTACACTGCAATCCAAGCTCCTTTAGCATTATAGCCAAGACAGGATTACAAATGGAATGGCTGTTGTAAGGGAAGGCTTTATACAGTCATACATATGCACTCCAGTGATTCTTAGCATGGAAAGGGAGAACAGCATTTTCACTTTCAAGAAAAATTTCTCTCTAGGGTGTACTACTGGTATTTTGCTGCCAATTACTGCTTCCTGGCAACGAAGAAAGACTGTATGCTCATAGGCCATGACATTTGATTAACAGCTGTAATATGGAGTCACCTGAGGAAGGAGCTGTGTCCTTAATATGAGCTCAAATTAATAGCTACAGTGTTGTCTCCCCATAATATTTTGTAGGAAAGCAAGGGAAGGAAGTGGGTTAAAAGAGAAAGGAATTACAACAAGAGAAAAATGATCAGAAATGTTCTTAGTTCCTCAGAGAGGAGGCAATTGACATCTTCTGCTTTTCGGGGCTCTTCCCTACCTCCCTGCAACAGCATCCATCAGGCTACAATTAGTAAAGTAGACCAAATCCATGCAAAGAGGAAGATGACATCCACAGGTCAGCATACGAATATCTGAACTGAAACATCTGTAAGCCTTGCAAACTGAATCTCAGACAAGAATGTAAACTCAATTTTACTCATGGGAGACATCAAGAACATCATCCCAACTATCTTGGAGGGGCTAGGGTTGATGTACAACCCTGCTGTTAGCTTGTGATCTATCTTTCTTGTAGTTTATCAACCCAACATGCTGAAGTGGTAACTAGGAGAAAGAATTATCAGCATCTTTACATAGCAGACTCTTCATGAAATAAGTGCACATATACAGAAGTCTGACTTAGTAAATTTGAAGAATACAGACCAGTTGGTACAATTTTACGCATGTTCATCCAGCTCCAAATGAACTACGTAGGCAGGTAAAATGAAGTATCTAAGGTCAAAACTGGTCCCTAATACTACATGAAAGCTACATTTTACTGCCAGCATTCTCACATTTACTACATTGTACACAGATATTTGGACCAAGGTAGTACACCTGAGCCACTGCAATGTATTATTTTCTGCAAGAAGGAAGAAGACTGGTTGAAGTTTACAGACCAAGACACAACAGATTCCTGGGGCACAAGCTTTTCTCACTAAGATTTGTTTATTTATCTGTTGCTATAGATATTACAAGTCTTTGATTAAGCTTCCACCTGAACACACTGTGCTTTTTGCTCGTAAAAGCATAGTTTATCATTCATTTAAGAAAGCAAATCACCATGGAAGAAGAAAGAAAGTCAGAAAATCTTTTTCTTCTCTATTTTTTGCTCTCACAGTTCCATTTTATACACACATACGGATAACAAATGCAGCATCAGATTTCTGGTATTACATTTCACACTTCCCAAATGGAAAAAAATGCCATATTCAGTAATTAAAGGGCACATGAAAGACTGATAAGCCTCACAAAGCCTGACTATTAGGAACTGAAATAACCAAAGTCAGTGAGGACTGAGGAAGAAAATATATTCAAAAGAACAGAGCCGAGCTACCACTAAAAAAAAGAGCCCAGAAGAAAACTCAGAAATTCTTGCATTTCTGGCTTGGATGAGAGGGTTGAAATAGGTAGCTCAAAGCATCCAGTATTTAGGACAAAACCTCAAAAGGGCAACAATCATTGCCTCCTCCCTGAGCACTGTTTCAAGACAATCCCCTTCCTCTGCATTCTTGTTCCAATCTTACCCAACTCTAGAGGCTGGAAAACAAAGCAAAAAAAAAAGGGATGGCATGATTCTAATAAGATGATCTTCTTAGAAGTACAGTCAATAGAATCAAAGCACAAAAATAAATGTCAGCAGGTTAGTGTGACACAAGGGCATTTGAGGAATATCTCCAACTGACAAAGCCCCGCTGCAGCTTCGAAATAAAAAGTAATCGACCTCCTTCTCTCCCTTCCACCCGCCCCTCCCTCCCCCCCCAAAAAAGCATCCTCTAAGAGTACGTTGGATAAGATTCTTGGAGCAGGTTACTCCAGCTGTGCAACTCCCATTATAACAGTAGATAAAAAGAACAGTGCCCCCCCTCGAAGAAAATGAAAAGGATGTGATCCGCAACACCTTCCACAATGCGCACCTCACTTCACTTTACCACTGCCTTTCCCACAGATATACAACAATTAAGGGATCCCAGCGATAGACCATCAGCCAGAACACCATAATGATAAAAATTCTGTAAAATGTCACTGACTCTCCAGGAGAGCTGGGAAGGAATAAAAAAGAAGCCTTGTTTTGTTCTGCCTAGTGACATGTTTATTTCCAAGAGCTGTAGCGGCACTGTTGACCATGTGTGCTAACAGGAAGGCAATCCTCTCAGGCATTCAAGACAGTGCACAGAGATTATAACTGTCAAGGAAAAATACTCCTTGTGCTACATAATGCATCAAACATTCGGTGCACTCTTGTTTGTTTCCCTCTAGCATAGCATAATGGGATATTTTTTTCAAGGCAGGCACAAGCACTGAGGTTAATGGTTGTTCTGTAAATATTCACAATATTTAGCCCTCTAAATTGAGAGCCAGCTAACGGATATGTTCAGAGATATTAAGTTAATTGTTTTCACTAGCAAGTAATGCAGGAACTGCCATTGTTTCCTACATATAGTTGTTACACTTCACACATCAAACTCAGTGTCAAACAGACTATTGTTTATGTCAGCCAGACTACATTCTCCTAAAAATTAGCATCCTGCAAAATAAAGCCACCTGGGCAGGAGGAGGAGCCAGAAAGGATGGGTACAGTTGCCTTCCTTGAGCTGTGCAAATAACCACCCTCACCACAAAGGGACTGTATTTAAGTGTTAGCAGAACAAAAAAGAAACAGCTAAAATTAATTTCTCCACTTCTCAAAGTACACTGTCTCCTTCACAAGCTTCAAAACCACAGGTTCTCATTGACCCTTTTTTGCTTACACATGGAAGAAAATTCATGACATTCATGTGACTTTAATAACTTAATTAAGATGAAAAATGAGACTGAGGAGCATTGCAGACTCTGTTCAGACTGTCCTTCTATCTTCATTTTACCTAACCATCTTTGTTCAAGGAGACAGACTAAATTTTCCTAGGACTAGGTGCTTCATAGGGCCAAAGACAAAGTAATTGCCGTTTCATTGTTTTGTTTCCTCTATTCACTTAAGACTTCATGCAGACTTATGACTGAAATGAAAACAAAAATTAATTCAGTGGTTTTTTGAACCCAAAAAATTGCAGCTGATTGAAGTTCCCTGTAACTACCAAGCTGATCCATGTTAAAGTGGGATAAAACTACAGCCCTCAAATCTGGAGTAAAATACCAAATGCACTGAAATTTGAGTGGATATGGAAACGTGCATAACAGGCTTGGCTTCCACACAAGCCACTTAAACAAGATGGGTATAAGGCCTTCAAATCTAAAGCTTGTTAAAGAGTGAGGTGACCGAGTTCTGATGGAAGTTAAAATGAATATCAGCGTCCAAAAACACATGTACAAGATCAGAAAGTACTGCTGTGTAAAATACCCTTAATTAGTTAGTGGTGTGACTGAAAAACTGCTTTCAACTTCAAACTGGTCATCATGAACTGCGTCTTTTTGGATTAAAAAACCCAGGAAAGTGGAGCATGAGGTTTTTTTACCCTAAAGAAACTCTACACATTCTTGATTAAAAAGTGATGAGTAGCATTCCTAAGAGATTGCCAGTATTTAAAAATATGTGAGACTGAATGATCTGTGAAACTCAGCTATCAGATTTCTTCCTCCCGTGCTTTATGTTGACACCTTTCTCCTGGCCCTCTCCCCTTCCAAGGAAAACCTACAAAATATACTTAAAGTCAGTGTGGTTTCTGCTCATTTAGGCATCCAAGTTTAACCTAGCTGGGCAGCTGGCCTCAGAATACATTTAAAGTAATCTAATAACTAATTCACGGTAAGTCATTTGGAAGTTGCAACATGCCAACAGTAATTACACTGAAGGGCTTGATATCATACAGCTTTCTCATTTTAAGAAACACAGGAAGTAACTGGCAGCCTAGAGTAGGCGGAGATATACTGGACACGCAGTCCTGAGAACTTTACATGTGTTTCAGAGTCCATTAAATTAAATCCATAAGGTACTTATCACCTAACTATTCTTTCCTGTGAAGAGCCGAATCCAACTTTATGTTGATGTAGCTTTGCTGCAAGTAATGTAACTCCGATGTCGCTTGATCACTTCTTTACATTTCCTGTCATTTTTACCAGTGTGCAGGAAATGCTAGCCCATAGGCGTATGAGAAAAGCTTGTTATCAGTTGTGTTTTAATCCCTCTGCCCACAGACTAGCATAGTCTATTGTGACAAGTTGACAAACCCAACCCAATCCTCCAGCTGTGGTAGGGCAGACACGGCAGAACTGGATTATCCAGGTCAAGTTTAAATACAACTTTATCACACTCAGTGCTTTTTAATTATCTTTCCCCTTGCTAAATACACCCATCCCTACACAGAAGAGACAGAATGAATACCATTCACAAATCTTAATGCCAGTCTTGGCAGAAACTACCACTGAAGGCTGAGCTTCATTAAAGATGCAAACAAAACAAACAAACACCCATCCTTTCCCAGACAAATGACTCCAGATCACCCTATCCACATTCACCGTGTATTTGTTTTGAAAATACTCCAAAGGGGGCACAGTTACTTATGCCAACATCGCCAAATGCTTGATTACACAAACACTACCATCTGGAGAAAAAAAGATTTAGAGGCTATTTAGCCATTATGAACAATATTTTAACTCTGAGATATGCATGTATGTGCCTGGGAGGTCTCAGCTGGAGAGTCCACACAGCTCTAAGACGTGGGAGCTCCCACAGCTTCTGAAACTGATTGATGAGGTGACCCCCAGAGCAATTTCCAGAAATAGTGGCCCGAATCTTCACCAAGTCATTTCCTTGAAACAGAGCTGGATTCCTGGCATAAGAGCATTTATTCTCTCATGTAGAGACGCAATACTCTCTGAGGGATTCTGGGCACACTAATAGGAAACATTTCTACCCTCACCATTGGCCACTGACATGTAGTGTTTCATATTTGAAGGAGCTCCTTACTCATTCCAGATAACATCATGCTCCTGCAAAACCAAACATGATTTTCGGGAACATTCCAGCATTTACTATGTAGACAGAATGCTCCTCAGCTTAGGTATTTCAAGCACCAAGGCAAAATCCTAAGCATTTCTTCTGAAATATTTCAAATCGAGTAGAAAAGTTCACAGAACTAAAACAAAAACACCCAAACAACAAACCACTGTAGAATGTTATAATATTTAGGCATCAGGCATATTGCTGCTAACTGTATGTATATTTGATGTAAAGCAGACTTGTACAAGAAAAGACTGCCAACACATTGCCAAGTGATTCTTAGCTGCCGTAAATAAGTATCTTTGAAAGGAACAGCATCAATATGTCAAGCACGTCCTGCATTTGGATTATACTGGGTTGGGGTGCACTACTGATGACATCAAAGTTCATACCTCCAGATATTTCTGGACCCATGAATTTAAGCAGAAAAGAAAGTAAAGTAGTAAAGAAACAGAACCAAAGGAGAGGGAAAGAGTCAGCACAGAAGCTGTTGTGATTTGGACTGCTAGGAAGAGCACATTTTAGCGCATTCGGTATGAACACAACATCACTTTTGCATTAGCCTGGGTCGCTGCAAAGAAGGAGCCACACGACCTCTGGCATCAAATATTGTGCCTCTGTCACTCACTTTTATTTTGTTTACACCTTGATCTTTTTTTATTCTGCGGCTCATTCCAGCTTTTGAAGTCTTTGTTACTATGGAAACAGATACAATATTGGTCTCCACACAGTCTGGTGACAACTTAGAGCAAAAAAGAATTAACAAAAGAATCAAGGGAAAAAAGGACAAAGGTTCATAATCATAAAGGACTACAGGACAGTCCATCATCTTCCCTTTTGTTCCCTAATTCCCTGCTGATAAAGCCAAAAAGGCTAGCTTATGCAGTTTAAATAAGTGGTTTTGGCTAGTAACATAGGGGAAATCCTCATACGTGCTTAACCATGGTAGAAAATTTTGTGCCATCTCAGCAGTTGGAGTCAACCTGCAGCTGGGCATGGCACAGACACTTCTGGTGGAAAAGGACCTTTGTGCAATTTAATACCATACTAGCCAATGGAAATTGCCCCAGATTGATCTTTGAGATTCAAACCAATAAGCAAGACATGGCTCAGGTCAACACCATAAAGTTTTCACATGATTCTGCAGTCAGGATTTTATCTGTGGCCCTCTTTCCTTTAGAGGAAGAGATACAGCTGCATCACAGGAACAACCACATACACTGTACACGCAGCCAGCTGCCTCAATCCTGAAGAACTGTAGCCACTGAAAAGCCTAACAACAGACAGAAAACCATCTCCATTTCCTAAACAAGCCTGAGGTGCACGCTGTGGAGCTTAAAGAGAAAAATCAGAAAGTTAATTGGAAGAGAAGCTGGTGTGATGAGATCCTGCTGTAGCTATGGAAGAGGAAGTGTTAAGCTTAATCGATAAAACCCTGTGCAAATACTTCAGTACACTTACTACACAACTCTATTACTTGAATTAGAAGATACTACTAGATGACTGTAAAATTTGATACTTTTGAGAAGAAAAGAAAAATGACATTTATTCCCTGTAAACAGATTATTGCAAAGTTTAATAGAGACAAAGCCTATCCTTTTTTTTAATTTTAAGAGATGCAGTGATGCTTAGGAAGATTAATGTACTGTATTCTGCTTTCCTCCCATCCTTTTATTTCCCCACCCTAGTATAATTTCTCATTGTCCAGCACTAAAACAAGTGCAACGTCACATCCCTTTCTACAATGAAACACTTTATTACCGCATTTCAGAGCTGTCTGTTCAAGGCTAATGGATTTTAAGGTATATTTATTAACTTTCACTCTATGTGCGACTTTTCTTAAAGTTCTTTTTCACTGTTACTAATTTCTACTCTGGAAAAAAATCCCATGAGCTTTCCTGCAATACCAATATACTGAATCTTATTCACTAGTGATACTTTTTTTCCCAGGAAAACAACTGATTTATTAAATCCCCTTTGACTTTGCTGTAAACTTGGACTGAAAAAGAAATACAGATATGAATGTGAGATGCTGGTAAAAACTGGAAACACTATAGAAGTCATTCACCTGACTTAAATATTTAAGTGAAAATTTCTCAGCATGTAGGAATTCTTGGTTTAGTTGGTTATATTTGGTGCTTGTCTACCCAAAGATGGAAATCATTCCTGAACAGTGGGCAGGAGAAATTCAATCCTGCCTCTCAAAAACACAAGCATGTACTGAGGGAGATGAGTGCTCTCCAAATAACTCTTCTTTTGCAATAAGAGAGGAACAACTCTGGAAAAAGTTTAAGGAATCGCAGCCTGAGATATGAGCTGAACTCCATCTTTCTTGTAAGAATCCAATCATACTGCTCTACAGAGGTTATGTTTTACAGTCCTCCATCACATACCTAGTGGATTTATTGTCACATACTTATCAACTGGAGAGTTGTATATGCTTTCTTCATCAAACAGCACGAGCAACAAATACTTTTCGGTATTGTCATCAGCTACATTACCTCTTCTGAGGAGTTCCCAGAAGATCCTACAAGACAGTTTAAAGGTTTCCCTTTGCAGTATCCTGCCATAACAGCAACCCCAAAACTTTCTCTGTCCTGCATTCTTGACTCTCTTCCCCCATTGGATCTAGTATAAAATCCCAGACTGCTTGCTCTGTCCTAGCAAGCCTCATTACATCCCGTTCCCCATTCCAACCTAGTATAAAGCCCTCTCAATGAGCCCCACTAGCTCTTGGGCTGGGATCCATTTCCCTCATAGAGACATGTGACACCCATCTGCTGCCATTAGACTGAGTGCTGAGTAAATCGTCCCATGGTTAAAATAAACAAACAACCAAATTTCCTGCAGCATTCAGGCAGGCTACGGAGATGAAATAAATTAAAACTTTTGAGATAAATGATGAGGGGTTTTGTTGTTGTTTTGTTTTTCTTTATAACTCTTAGACTTTCCTGGCATGAAGAAATTAAAGATTCTGTTTGAGTCTTTGGTATTACTTTTGCTATACCTCCGGTACCACTTTTCTTTCAGTTATTTCCACTTTTTCTTTGTTTCATTTATATCCACTTCAATCATCAGAGAAACTGCTTTAGTAGCAAGTGCTGGTATTTCTTTTTAGCATAGCTAATTTTGGTGCTAAACTACATCTACATGTTGCAAACAGAAATGACAGCTTCAGAAACACTGCTCATAAAAAGTGTTTCTCCATGGAAGAGAATTTCTACTTTATCAGTTAAATGCACGTGATCCTCTCCTATTGAATTAGTAATGACAAAAATCTTGTTGCCTGTGCTCCATTCAGCTGCACAACTCGTTTGAGGTTTAAGTTGGAGTTAATCCCTGTAAGAGCTCTTTTACCTGCTATAAGAATCTAAAGACACGGTCAGTTTTCAAAAAACCAAAAGGGCCATTTCAACATAAGCAGTGCTCCTTCCTGCCGTCTCTACAGAAGCAGACATCCATGGAGGAGCCAGGAGAGAAAAGGATGCACAGACCCTGAAGATCAATCTGTACAACTAAGGCCCTTCTAACAGACAAGAATTTCTGATTTGGGTGAATGCTATCGCAGACCCTTCACTTCTGAAGACACCCAAAAGGATCCAACTGTAGCTTTGTTTCTTGGCGGTGCTTACAACAGTCAGACTTGATAAAAATGACATATATCAGTAAGGAAACTAAAGCTCCTCATCTATGTTAGATACCAAAGATAAATGTTACCCAGATAGGCAAATATCTACAAACATCTTGCCCTACCTCAGCACCCTGTAGTACATGGTGGGGATATTTCACACACACATCATCAAGAAAACTGTAAAGAAATCTTCTGTCTTCAGAAAAGGTAGTTCTGGAGAATCGGAAAGCTCACTGTATTTCTCTACCTCTCAACAACTGATTGGTTAATGAATAGAGATGCTTGAACTGAAAACTAGGATTGGCATTTGTTAGGATAAACACAGAGCTAAAGCAAAACATCTCGGTTTAAGCTTAAGACATATTAATTCTAGGGTACTCAGCTTTTTGCCTTCAAAGTACTGAATAATAATTGTTTGGACACAATATGAAGGTGGCTCCAAAAGTAAAGCCTCCTATTTCAGTCAGATGCCATTTTATCACACTGCCCCTCTGTTGCCTTCACTTGCATGGCAAGAAAACATTATGGAATATTACTTCCACTGCCATGCTATCAGCATCTTTCTGTGAAGTCATGGGCATGCATTATATAATTGCAGGCATTACATTCGGAGCAGACCTTGTATTACTGATGATGACTGTGCAGCTTCTCAGATAAGGTTTCTAACATCTACATGCTTTTGCTTGAAGAAGGACATGGTGAATGATGCATCGACTGTAGAGACTCTGAAAACATCCTCAATTTCTACTGGAGAAAAGAAAGAGATAAAGTACTCCTGAGACACACCAGAACCTGCATAGGATTGCTTGAAGAAGGACTCATTTGTAAAAGAACACAGGACCAGCAGTTTAAATGTAGCTCAGGTAACCATTAGCTCAGAAACAGAGTAACAGCTTCAATGCAGGCAGGGAAAAGAATCTAAAATCTGAGGTGAATTCTGAGACTTCTTCCTGACCTGGGCAGGCAAAGTGGAAGTGAGATGCAGAGTTAATCAGTTTCATAATTCATCCCTTAGTCTATGGGACCATTGCAGGGACTGAGGGCCTAGGGTACATGGCATCCCAGGGTTGTGTGACAGAGCTGCCTCTGCTTAGCTTTGAGAAGGCTCAGGGAAGATCTGAGTATGAACTACAGCTGCCGACTGGGATCAGGGAAGGTGAAAGCTTCACAGGCTCCACAGAATATGAAGATATTTACAGTAATTGAGTGAGGAGAGATCCCTCGTGTTATATGGGCAGAAGAAGTAGAAACCTCAAGAATCAGAGCAAACATATATTTCCTAATCTCCATCATGTTAGAAAATGGCTGCTAATGCCAGTCTCAAATGAATTTGAACTTCAGGCTCGGTACTACACTGATATGTAAACAATGCCATTTAAAGAAATATCAATTATGAATTTGTCATATTAGTAATGTCCAAGCTGGATGAATGTCTATTGTACATGAAAGATGCTCAAGTTAGAAGCATAATTAAAAGTTTGTCTACTTTTACCAACTGGAAAACAGATAAGCGTTGAATTTGAGTGCACTAACAATGAATGGTTTTCAAATTTTCATCAAAATCTCCAATTATTTCAGAGCAGAGGCAATCTTTCTTTCACTAAAGAGACTATTTTTCAGTGAAAAAAATTCTTTTTTTTCAGTGAAAAAAAATATCAGTGAAAAAAAATATGAAAATATTTCTTCATATGCATAACCCTTAGAAATACTTACACAATTGAGAAGACAAGTAAGCAAAAGAGATTTAAAAGACCTGTAACACCAGATACCATTCTGCATAAGCACCTGATCTTTTCTTACCAATAGCTTCTTAATCCCAAGAGAAACCTGAGCTTATGTGATCCTTCGTGACTGCACAAGGAAGAAATCGTTCATACAGCTCATCTATTTAATCCCTTCCATTTAATCCTTTCATATATATATATATATATGTTTATGTAAGCTTTTGAGTACTAAGATACAAGGGCCGGTTGCATTCATTCAGGAGTAAATCACCTATTTAAAGTCAAAGCACACATCCATTGCAGAGAAACACAAGCAGACATTAGCTGTCCTCCTTCATGAAAAGATCTGATCTCAGTTAACACATTTCTCATGAAATCTAATTTCTCCAAGTTTATATCAGCATTTATCTTTGCCAAAGTATAAACTTTTACTATTGCTGGGTACGTGCTTAAGATTTCTTCCCTTTTCAGTGGGCATATACAGCTTGCAAGCTCAAGAACTGCCAGGCAAACACAACTTACTCAAACCTGCATATCTTCATCACCACATTTTTTCATCTAGAAGTTTTTATAGTGACAACTGGGCTTTAATCAGCTGATAAAAACAGAGCTGACTGCATTACTGGCTTAGATTTTAGAAGAGAAGAAACCATTATTTGAGACAAAAGCCCAGTGGAGCAGTGTCCAGCTGTCATGCTAACTAACTAAACATACTTAGTTACCATGCCAGCTTCTTGATCTCCAAGCTTCCCACCCCTGGTGCTTGCAGGAAACACCGGCAAATCAGCAGAGGGAACTCCACAGAGCAAGCTGCCAAGCCCTGCACTAACTCTATAACCCATAAATAAATAGAAAACATCTTAGGTGTGGGCTTGTTAATCTGAGCCACTACATGAGCAGTGCATTTGTTTAAAATTAAAAGTACAGCATCCAGAGGAGTATGATTTATACCATAAAATATGAGGGCTGCTCCAAAAATAATGTCTCCTATTTTTATTGTTGGCCCACAAATCAGGGGTGGATGTTGGTTGTATGGTGGTAGGGGTTGAACCTTCCCATCAGTATTCTGTTACACATTGTTGCTGTGCGACAGATGGCAGCAGAGGGGCAGCCTGACCAAATGGTATTTGACATGGAAGTACATCTGGAGCAAAGTCACTGAATCCCTCCATGCAGAAAAAATGGCACCCACTGACATTCACTGACACTTGCTGAACAATTACAAGAACCACGCACAGTGAAGCACTGGGTGGTGCATTTCAGCAGTGGCAATGACATTGTATCACTTCTGCTGGTGCAGATTTGTACGAGTGTGGCACACGGGCTCTTGTTCATTGCTAATAACAGTGCACAGCTAATAGTGGCAAACGTGTTGAAACACAGTGTTGTGTAGCTGAGAATTTGCCATACCAAACATTGTTATTGCACTCTTTGTACCAGTTGTAGTTTCCATAGAAATAAAGAGGAGGCATTACTTCCAGAGTAATCTGTTTGCAATGTTAGCAAAGAACAACTATGACAATAACTTCCAGAAGAGCATATTAAGGAAAAGAATATAGGATTTCTTCTTTAGAAATTCTTTATCTTCTTGGAAGTCTTCTTAACAAGCTGGAAATAGTAAATTACTAAAAAGGACAACAGTCTACTAAAAAAATAACACAAAGGTCCCTTGTGAGTTCTTTCCTCATTTCTCATCTTGTAACTTTCATAGATGATTTGTTCAGATGGTATAACCCTCAAGTATATTATACATAAAGCAAAAACATCAGTTATTTGGAGGATTGATGTAGGTTTAGAACTTCTATTATAATTCACATTACAAGAACGAGCTTCAGAGAATATCACTCATTTTGTTTAGCTCATCTTGATGCCTTTTTCCTCCTTGGTGCTCCCTGTTCTATAGAACACACTGCACATCTTAACTTGCTCATTATCTTAGTCTAAATAGCCTCTGCCCCATCAAATGGCCTTGATTTAGTAGATTGTCATCCCAGATTTGCTTGTGATGCTTTTGCTGCCCCCAGGTCTTATTACTCAGTGAATATAAACACACTTTAATACCTGCCTAGCTTTTTATGAGCTAGGATTATTAAGAGAGGTTGTACCTTTTTTTTTTTTTTTTTTTTTTTTTATTACTGGAAAATGGCAGAAGCATTCAGGGCCTTATACTGCAATCATTTGCTGCTATGCATATAAATGCAGGCCAAGACAATCATTACAGGCTACAGCAGATACCCTATTCAGAAAGAAATTAGCTAGCTGATCTGGTCAGCAGATCTGTTCCTCTTTGTTCCCCTGGCATCTCCAGGTATTTGCTACCACCCAGAAGAGATTAAGGAGATCTAATTAAAGAGTCTTCCAGAGATGTTTTGTTAGCTCAAGCTGCTGATGAGCATCTGGTGATGGCTGTGCTCCCAGTCGCTCCTGCTTCTGGCTAATATGGGGCAGCAAGATCATGTGGGTCACCTCATCCACTACCATTGGGCATCCTGCAAGCTGGCACCTCTTTGCTGAAATAACATAGCAAGCACCCATCACCTGCATCTACATCACTTGGCAAAGCAGGTAGAACATCACCTCCAGTCTTAGCCAACAGCAAGGTGACATACCCAGTATCATACAGCCATGCCTGCTCTGCAACCTTGAAACAAAACCTGCTAACAGTCTACTTACTACCTGGAGAAAGCAGCAGAGAGAGGAAGAAACTCCCAAAGACAGAAGGAAAAACAAGGGTGTTCTGTGGTTGAGCAGTGGAGGCAGGTGCCCAGGTCACCAGAGTTGCAGAAAGCAAAAAGTTCCAAGCTTATTTATGCACTTATGAAAGGGAAGAGTCTACTGCCAGTGGACACTGCTGATCCATAAAGGCCTTATGCACAACACTTTGCCTGAAGCTCCCCAACTGAGCAACTAGGCTGTACTGTGAGTTCTTGAAGCCAAAGAACTATGAAGCCCCAATGGGGACAAGCTCCAGCCACAACTTAAAACTCAGATTATTTTTATTTCTATTTTTTCTTTTTACTAAGCAAGACTCCTTCTGCCTAACAAGATATTTATCTGTGTACACTTATTAGATTTCATTAAAGACAATGAAGAACAAGACGTGTTGCAGAACATTCTTTGATCTGTAACATCACTGCAAGCAAAATAGATGCTTCAATGCCTGGGTCAAACTGTTCCTGGAATCAAACTGTTTTTCTGCACAACATACTGATTTCCCTTCATTTTACAAATGCTCCTTCAGAACTAGTGGATTTTGAGTTGGTGTTGCGTACAAAACTGCATATAGGCATCTCTCATTAGTATCCCACAGATCCATTATGCAGTAATAAGCATGCCTTGGTCAGGATTTGACCTTTGTTTATACCTCCACATAATTTTCCTTTCAGAGAACTTATATGAGCACTGGGGTCTTACGAGATGCCTGTCATGCTGTTAAGATAAAAGTTTATAGCACTCACACGTAAGCAGCTTTCATTCTGTATAAATCTCCTCTCTTCCTACCCTATCATTTTGTTTAATGTTTCATTTGTAAGTAAACACAAAATGAACATTTAGGAAACAATAAACCAAGCAATTTGATACAAATCTAGCTGAAGCATTTTCACAGGAGCTACAGCATAGATGTAAAAATCAACACCTAAGCAGATGGGAACCAGGAATAAGCAACTAATCTCTATTTCATTACACCTCCAAAACCTACTAGAGTAGGACTTACAGAGGAGCAGCTAATGCCCAGAGTGTCAAAATCACCATTTCTCATTTTCACCATGTCTTTATTACCAGGTTGTTCATTCAGTATTAACTCTTCACGGTCTAACAGCACTGGAACAAGCGCACTGTGGAGATCTGAACGAGGTATCTGAGTTGCCTGTTATGCTGAGAGTTTATTTGTGCAGAAAAGGATTTTCCCCAGTAATATTTATACACCTGCTACAGGAAAAAAAAGACAATCCTCCATTGCCTACGGGGAATCACGCTTCATTAGTGTAGTCTTATAATCTTCATCACACTCCATTAAAAATTAAGGGAAGTACTTATTAGTTTCATAACAAAATCATCAGGCTGTGGCCATCGATTATCAGGGTCAGAAGGAACTTCTACTTGAACAGCCATTTTTGTGATCACTAAAGGATCAGTTTGTTAAAAACAAGAGAAAAAATGGCTGGTCTTGAATTCTAGCAGTGCCAGCAATTTCATTACTTCAAAGCAAAACTTTCAAAGCTATTTATCTTTATAGGAAAAAGAAGTTTTCTAGGGGAGAACAAAAAGAGCCATGCCAAAAACCCATGAGCGATTTTATGAAGAGGGAAGGAGGAGAGGAAGAACAGGAAAGGAACAGCTTAATGTTTCTAACCTTTTCCTAAGTATATAGCAGAAAGGGCTCTCGGGTGAGTCACTGTGTGGGTGACTGGCAGAGTGCTGCTGAGTGGAAGAACAGCAGGGGCGGAGGGAGATTACATGGTCTCACCGATGACTACTTACATAAAGAGGAATTACTGCAAAGCAACAGCTCTCTTAGTGGTACCACTATCTTTCTGGAAAGTTGCACAGAAGCTGACTGTATGCTGTGAGCTTTATTCCTTAAGTTTGGCTGCCATTGGGGTTCACTGGGTAAATTTCATGCTCTTCCGATTGCTAGTGCCAGATTTCTAAGCTTATGCCAGTCAAAAAATAAATTATCTTGCATTTTACCCCCTTTTCCCCAGTTTCTTATTATCTGGGTGTGTGGTGTGATATTCATCACCACTTCTAGCAGAATACAGTCACTCTGTATTACAACCACCTTTCTAGTGATGACACTGAAATACATAGGTCCCTCCAAAAGTAATGCTTCCAATTTATTTCCATGGAAAATACAACAGATTTGAAGAGCACAATAACACTATTTGATAGTGCAAATTCTTAGCTACAAAACACTATTTCTTCACCATAGTTGCCATTACTACCTATGTATTTTCCCCAGCGATGAGCAAGAGCCTGCATGCCATGCTCGTAAAAATGTGCACTGGTATAGGTGGCACACTATCTCACAGCTGCTATGTCAGCTTTTGTACATCCACCTCGGACATCACTGATCAACGGAATAAAATAGAAGGCATTACTTTCAGGGCAGCCCACCTATATTGGTTTCCAGTGATAAAATGCTTTGCTCAATCTTTATTAAAACTCCAGTGTATCTCGGAAATACCACTCTTTAAAAGATCTGTTTTCCATTATGGTTTCTGTAATTCTTTTCCCCTCTCAGACTAGAAAATTCAGGACACTTTTTTTGAACAAAGTCCCAGTAAATTAATGAATGTCAATTTGCTTGTTCTTCTTATCTTTCCTCTTCAGTCACAGACAACTTTGGCAATTTGATTTCGACCCAGCGAGCACTTCTAAATGAGAGTAAAAGCTATTTGTCAAGTTACTCACCTTGGTAAAAGTTTATGGGATCACAGTATGCTACCAAGTAGCTGTAAGAAAAGTTTCCTCAATGTATGTAACAAAAAGCATGCAATTAATTCACAAGATACAGGATTATTAAAACATTAACATGTCTTTCATTACTCTGTTGATATTGAAAACATCCTAATCATTTTCAGGGCAGAACAGGGAGTAAAAGATTTATCTCTATACACTTCAGACTCAAAGCAGAATATAGACTCGAATATATTAGCATCATTTCTGAAACCATGAAGCTCTGTAGCTTTTTGCCATACTTTTTTTCCCACCCTGTGAATTTATTCATCGCTTCTGGAAAAGAACGAACATAAAACTAACAGAAAAATTAAGTATTCTGCTAACTGTGGTAGAAAAAAATAATCAAACAAAAATAGATTCATAACTTTTATACAAAGCTGTGTCATGTGGCATCACTATGTTTCTGACAAAATGACTATCCAGAAGTACTCCTCCAGTTCTGATAGCTTAATTCCTTCCTTGGAGCCTGCAGCTTCCTACAATGGGAAGTGGCCCCACAATGCCATAAGCTGGCCAGGAAGACAGGTCAAATGAAACAAAGGCCCATTCCTTCATGCTGATCGTAGCTAATGCAATTCTTAGGGGAAGCTAATGCAATTCTTACAGAGATACCAGAAACGATCCTAGTGAAAATCTAGGGGAAAATCATTAGAAGTTGAGCTCTAGTAAAACTGTTATCAAAGAACAAATAGATAGAAAATCACAGAAGTATCTATGTCAGCCAATGAAAGAAGCAGTATAGCTATCATTTCAGAGCCTGCGGGATAGTTAAAGTTGTTCATACGGCCAGAATCCCCTGTTCTAAGTCCCTGCGCCATTCTTCCCAGACTCCAGCACCTTCACTTACAAACATCCAACAACAACCAACATCCTCTAATCCTTTTTGTCTTTCTGGAAGCACTCTGAAATCTTCTTCAAAGTAGTTTTGAGGAGCTGTACTGTGAAATGCAGGTAAATGACTCAGACAGAAGTCACAAGAATACAACTAAATGTACAATAAACATCAGAGAGGGAGACAGCCACATTTCCATGTTAAAGAGAACAGCTCTCCCATGCATATATCTGTAGAAGGCAGTGAGTAAGAAATGAGGAGAGAGCTAGGTCCTAAATTATATCATTGAACAAGGCTAACAATAAAAGATAATTTAATTCTTAAATGCCAAACTTAATTCCACAATTTAATCTACTAAACAGCTAATATCATTACAGTGAGCTTCATTTCCAGTTAATGGACTTCTTTTTTCCCATCATTTAACTTGTACTCACTCATGTAAATATGTGAGTTTCATATATTTCTCAAGTTTATAACTTTTTAGATGTCAAAAAGTAAGTACAGACTATTTTATTTCCATAATTGTGTTTCATTTGTAGATTTCAAAGCACTATTCAGTAGCTCAAAAGCTTTATTATTCCTATTTTACATAGGAACAACCTTAAACACAGGGAATCTAAATGATCTGGCTCAGTACCCTATAGCAAGTTGATGGCAGCCAAGCTCTTTTGTTCTTGGTTGATCAGGTTGTATCTCTTCTGAGAATATAACAGTCAACAACGCAGTGGTCATATGGACTAGTTATTGCATACAAAATGTAAGTGTCTGCTGTTCCAGATGGAAGCTTCACTAATCTCTTCAAACATAACTCGGAATAGAAAAGTCAGTGATCGCTGTCCCATTACTTTAGGAATAAGTATAAAATGAAAAGCTGGTCCAATAAATACAAAACCTACTTGAAGAAGTTTATGTCCACGTTAACTTACTGCAAAATTTTCACTTCTTGTCTGTTGAGAAGACCTGACCTTCAGGCTGGACATATTCAAGCCACAGCACACTGCAATGCAGTCTAGACTGGGCAGTGGGAAGGAATTAAGTATCATACCATTGTTGTAGTTCATCCTAATGAGAATAGGAGGACTAGTGATGCTGCTGGCAGGAGAAAGTCCTGTGCCATTAGCAAGCAGCTTGTCTAAAACAAGTGTCTCGCTCCAATTTAGGAGTGAGGCAAAGGTTCTTTTGATATGTTATGCCCGGCGTGAGATTAAGAAGAAGAGCATTCAAATGTTGATTCGACCAGTTTATTAGAAATGATAGACAATTGAGGGGAAGGGGAAGGGAGAGCGAAGAATACCAAAATTAGGGTGATGGGGATGGGAAAGTAGGTGATAGAAAAGGTAGAAAAGAGCAAGAATTACGTTAAAAGCGGGGAATAGTCACCTCCTGGATGCAGCAGCAACCCGTAGTACGTTGTTACGTTGGTAGGGGAGAGCAGCAGCAGAGTAGCTGGCCGCAAGCAGCAGATTGGTGCAGCGCAGAGAAGGCAGTCAGAGTACCGTGGTCTCAAGAAGCGGAGTGTTGGGCAGCGAGGTCTCACGGAGCAGAGTCTCGAGCAGCAATCCCAGAAGAGACAGTAGGCAGCAGTAGGACGACGGTGGAGGAATCTGGGGTCAGTTACCTAAAAGGTTCTTCAGCATGCAGGCATCTTCTTCAGCATGCAGGCGTTCACGTAGAGAGGCATCTGATGACAGAAAACCTCCTTGTTTCCGTAGTGAGGCATCTGGTGTCAGAAAACCTAAATTCGGGGTTTGTCCGTGCCCTTTTTATCCTACTTCTTCCCAGCCTTCGTGACATTTCTGGAAGGCTCGGGTCAGTCATGTGAATTCCTTGGAGATGACCATCTTCCTTGAGATAGGCCCACACAAAAAGACCACTTTAGGGCCATTAATCAGCATCTTATCTCTCTTTCCTAGCTCCCAGACTTGTCCATCTCTTGAACAAAGGGATTTCTCAAACCTTAGTTCCTGTGTGTCTCAGACAAAGGGAGTCCTGGAGCCTTGGCCAGGACTTGCCTGAATGTGTCCATTTCAGCAAACTTTGAGACAGTAAGGTAAAAAGCATGGCCTCTTACAACAGGTTAGCGCTATGACTAGTGACTTAAGTCATTTAAATCACACCTTAGGAGTGTCACTACATTAAACCTTTGATACATATACTGACAATTTAAATTAGTTCATTTTAATGAGCTACCATTAGTAAACTAGAGACTATTTGATTTAGCTGCAGAATGTAAAATTTCCAACACGCTCCAACAAAACTTCAAGATCTCACCTGGGCATTTAAATTTATTCCCATTTAGCTCTTAAGGTTTTTAATACAATCTCAAGGTATCACTCACCTCTGTTCTAGTTTTCAGTTTTTACAGTGTCTTTAAATGGAGATGAAAGAATACAGCAAAAATAAAGTCTAGAAGCATTCAGATCATTATTCTCACTAACCAGTATAATCCATTCTGTGGGATGCTACTATGAAAACTGAATCTCATCACTAAATTACTTTAACCCGCTTCTTCCCATGACTAGGAAAGAAGAATTACAGCTCAGTAAACAAATGATTCCTGAAATTAAAACCAAAGGAGAAGAACCACCTGTTATCAATCACAAAATAACTATGAGGCAGTGATTGGATTTACTCTGGAACAAGACAAATATGATCCCTGATGTAATTGGAGATGTATTTTGAGTTGGAAGAGAAAGATCAGCATCCTGAGACATCTGGCATACTGACTGTAATTTTGGTCATTCATATTCAAGAAAATAATGTATTTTCACTGCAGAGAAGGGCAACAAGAAACACAGGAAAATGACAAGTCTTCTTACAAGAGGACCAAATGCTCCTTTTGGTCACACGACAACTTAGGGGAACTACTACTGCTCTTTCTATATGTCTGAAAAATTACCAGATAAAAGGTAATAGGTAGCACTTCTAGTCAGGTGCATAAATGAGTCGTGAATTGCATTTAGGAGGTATCCATCAGTGGTTGAGATTTAGACCAGTGGAATACATCAAAGACAACTGGAACATAAATATCCCATAAGGAACTGTAGAAGAATTTGGGTTATTTAGTTTAGGATAGGAACAAATGGCAAGAGGCATGATAATACTCTTTGAGATATTGCTCTATGGAGAAAGGGATAAATATTTTCCACTAGAGGTGGAAATTTCATGAGTCTTCTGCCAAGAGAAATGTAGACAATATTCTCATCACCAGTGAAGGGAATGAAATCCCATTCCCTCCCTACCATGTCCACTTACTCCTCTCAGTGGGCTTCAGCTCTTCACCGTTCAGCACTGACTCATCACAAGTTCTCTGTGGAGAAGAAATACATGGTGGCCATGCAAGACTTGAATTAATTCTGCCAGTTTCCTTTGGACTCCTGAACACTTCCCATCTTACATTTGGTTTTTCCTTCAAAATGAATTCTGCACTTTCAATTGAGATGCACCAACCTATGCTCTGAGATCCCAACTGAAGAGCCCTTCTTGAGAGCTCAGAGCCCAGGAGCACTGCTCTCTAAAGCATTAATGCTTGCCACTCCCTCCATTTCTGCGCCACCAACTGGTATGTGACAGCCCTGCTACTGCAATCTGTACCACCAAATGAACCCATTCAGCCTGGCATGATCAGAAGCTTCCTAAAAGCACTGGTGGGGCACAGTGGAATAGGACATGATTCTCCAAATCAGTATCCAAATCAGTAATCCAAATGCGACTGACTGACCCTCCAGAACCACTTCTGAAGTGATGGTGTCCAAGTTGTAGCTGTAATTAGCCTTTCTTTCAAGGCCCTCATTGGGCTACGAGGACAAACTCCAATTCGGGCAGTCTGAGAACATGTGCATTAGGTTTCTTTATTTTTCCCAGATCTCACTGTGACGTCCAGTCTCACAGATGAGTGTCTTTTGATCTCTTTCTCTGGTAAAAACAGCCCTATCATACCCTGGGGGTGCAAAATCCTCTCCAACAGCAACAAACCTGGCAATTAGTAGGGATCTGAATAACTATTTTGTTTTTCCCACCCTCCTGCCAAAAACTCCCTTCCAGTGTATCTCATTTGCACATCACCCTTCATAAACACCCACACACTGGCTTGCCTCTCAATCATACAAACAATATTGATGTTTCCCAGTTCCCTGCACACCCATTTACTGATGCAATTGTGCAAGCCACCATGAAGCCAAAAGCAGTTAACAGCAAGGATCAGATGCAATGTTGTTATAATTGTTTGCAAAACTATCTCATCTCCAAACTCCATACTCACAGCACCACACGGTTTTGTGGCTAACAGCATCCACATCACAGAACAAATGATTATAGCGACAGACCCTTCATTCAGATATACTCTAAACGCTGTTGGACCTACCTGGAGCTGCATCTACAAAACCATTTGTCATGTCAACCACTGCTACAACAGTTTTCTCCTGAATATAAACTTCCTGTCTGGGTGAATCAAGACTCAAAACAGCATGCAGCTAATATCAGATATTTTAGCAGTTCACAGCCTTCCAGTAAAACACCAAATGTTTGAAGTCCCTGGGCTGCAGAATATACTGATGTGGCTAATACCTAAATATTTTTCATCAGGTAACAGTTTCAGAAGGAACTCATGGAAAAAATAATATATATATAATATATATTTATTATATATTTCTTATAATATATATATATAACAACAGAAATTTTAACAACAGCATAACTAGTACTTGCATGGAAGCCTTCATATGAACTGAAGATTTCTTGTGTAATTTGATAGAAGAGAAAATGAATTAAAGGAAAAGGCATTGTAGGATGTTCAAATGAATATGAAGCAAAAGGGGACAGTTAGACTAAGTGGCTGTGTAGCTACAGATACATGGTTTATCTACGTAATGCAACAGAGAAAAGCTTATATAATGTTATCTTCTTCTGCAGCTCAATGGGAAATTATTACAGCTTTTGCCTTAGAAGCGTCATTTTAGCTTGTCACCAAAAGGTCCACTCCCTAATATGATATGCAATACTTTGGGAGTATTAACAGTGACCTTCCCTGTTCATCTGTCTCCTAGAAAGTAGAAGGCAACCATATCCACATAAGCTAAAGCATTTTTCCTTTTCTCAGTTAGGATAGATAAAGATAGATGTTCTCCTACTCTTTTCCTTCAGATGAATGGTAGCACAGTGTTTCCTGTCCCTTGTATAGATGCAGTATCCATCTGGGGAAACAGGAAGATCAAAGTGACTATGACTCCCTGATAGGTATTACCACAAAAAAAATGGTGTTGTGAAGCTGACATAGAAGTAGGTGCGCAGTTGAGGAACCTGAAACATACAAATATTCAGTTAAAGGCTAGAACTGCTATTTGGATCAAGCATACACTTGACAAATCATTTTCCTTGGCAGAAAACACAGAAATAATTGATTGGAAATGTGTGAAAGCAAGAAGTGCCATGCAGTCAGGCAATGATGGATACCATGCTCAGCAATGCTCTTGTATTCAGGTCTAGATGTCTGTAACCCTTACACATTATTTGATTATGATTGTGCTTATACTAGTATGAGGGACAAAGGGTAAGTCAAAAGGCATAGAAGGCATTTCTATTCGCTTAATAAAGCTCCAAATTAGCTCCAAACTTACCCTTGTAATTCAAAGTCTAACTCAAATCTTGAGAACACACTCCAGAAATTGCATAAAGATGCACATACCAAGGATACAAAAATATAAGATATCCGCAATTGGCACTCAAAATATAGGAAATAAAAGAATTAGCCACAAATTGGCAATCAAACATGATCAAAAGCCGGCCAGACTTACAGTTTGCTTATAAAATTCTTGTCAGAGATTTATTTTTTTCTGAGACTTGTGACAATAGAGATTCTCAGAATACTTTGGATTTGCCCAAAAACATAATGCTAAAACCCTGCATAGTGCAGAATGAGTGTCTGGTGACTGGTTAGTGTCTTGCATCTCATTGTTTCTCCAGGTACAAACTCTTGTACTTAAACAAACTCACACTTAAGTGGATGCTTCTATTTCACTACTTCATGGCATTATTAGCTATGCAAACACATAAAAAGATATTTGATTCCACAAACCTTTTAAAGTGACTGTCATTTGTAAGCAATTATTGAAAGCAATGACTTTGTGAAAGAATAAACCAGCTGAATACTCATGCCACAAAGTTATCAGCTTAGGCCACGTTTGGAATTAGGGTGATTTTCAATTCACAGTTGCTTATTTGTTGATTGCTTAGTTTCACTGACAGCAGCAGAGATCCAAATTATTTCATCAGTAAATGTTGTTGATGATTTTACCCCACTGCAATCCTTATGGTCCATGCCATGAAAAGGAAAAAAGTCTTCACAGACTTCCTAAAAACTCTCATTGAAGGAGATTCTTCTCAGGTAGTCTATGCCTTAGATTTTCTATTCGAAGATTTTAATGACGACAGAACCTGAAGACAGCTGGCTGACACTTTTGTACCTCCATTATGACTAAAAATTTCCACGCATTTCTTTTACCTTCAGCTTAAACTGCTCCTTGGGGGGTCTCACATTGGCTTCATGCTTCTTTTTCTCCCTTTCTCCTACGACACATTTTGCCTTTCCCTTTCCATGCCACACAAATAGTTTTAGGGTGAATTATCTGCCACTGGGATCAAGTGTAGATATGGGAAAAAATTAGTATATATACACAATAGAAAATTATTTTTGTTGCCACTCCTTACTGTTGTCATAGTTTCCAAACACACAATTATATTATTAATGTTCAGTTTAACACTTCTAATGAATACCTGCTGTTCCCTGTGGGTCAGAGTGTTTTGGATTTATTTTTTTTCCCTAACAGAACATTAATTGAAACACAGATTGCATTTAGTGATACTAACTATTAGAAATGACTGTTCACCTTTTGCTCTTTATTTAACATTTAGTCTTAATGAAAAATCTACTTAAGCTAGAAGAGAATCAAAACAACTCCTTAACTCTCAGTTCTCATCATACAAACTTCTTATAAGGCAAACTAAGTGGAAAAAAGAAAACTGAAAAAACAAGTTCAAAATAAAGCATGCTGTTTCAGTAATTCATAGCAATGAAGTAGAACAGATCTTTCAGAGAATGAAGAAAAACATTCTCTTCCTGTGGCAACAACAGAAAGTGGAGACAGACAAAAAAACTCTTCTTTCTAGAAGGATATGAAGGCATTTTGATCATGCCCACCTCAGTTCATTTAAGACAAGTTTTAATAGCTTCTGTCCTTCCTTCAAGCTGATATGAAACAAGATACGTTCATGAAAAGAAGTTCAGACCACCTTTCTCAAAAAAAGCAATATCCTCTTGGCCTGGTTGAATGTATGACAAAGATAAAAACTGGTCGATATTTTCTAATAAATTATTGGAAAATTCTTTCATTGGAAAATGCTGATTTGGTGACACTGAACTATACTGAAGAGAGATGTAACTTACAAGCTTCTCTAAGAACTAACTGAAGTGTTACATTTAAGCCATATTATTTCATCTAATACAGGGAAAACTACTTTCTAGTTCCAGAAAACTCAGATTTCTTTTTCCATTGGGTGGGGATCCCAAAAGGATCTTGCCTGTTTAGTTCACCTGTCTCTTCTTTGACTATCAATTTTTTCATCTTGACAAAATTCAAGGAAATTAGGCTGAGAAGGATACCTCACTCATACTGATTTTTTTCATTAAAACAAACAGGCAGATTTAAAAGGAATCTCTAATCAAGGAAATCATTGGGTTGTAAGAATGCACCTCATTAATCAGCAGAGAACCCATAGGGCACCCTCATGTATTCAAACCACAGAAAAACCCTCAGTGAGAACTTTTACTTTCATAAATGACACCTCAGGTCAGTGAGCTCTGGGACAGTCTGTAGGATGCTACTTCCATAATTCCACTGTTCAAGAGAGAATCCATAAAGTTAGCTAATCAACTCCTTGCTTGCAGTTACTAGAAGACAGTTCTACAGCATATTGCTTTGCTGTACTGTCTCTTCCTATACTGGAAGACATTCTGCCTTGCCAAACAGAAGAATGGAGAAAGGGAAAAACATAGCGTGATGCTGATGTGAATAACTTCTGGTAGCTTAAAATTATAACGATGCTTCTTTTTTGTGCCTCCTAGAAATAGAAGGAAATTGATACTGTATGGCTGCGGTAAAGCAAGGAACAGATGAAGATGCTAGAAATGGTAACAAGCTGAGCTGTTTTCTGTAAGGACTGGGAGTGCAGATTCATCTTGATGACGTATATTCACAAAGTAAGCATGGAGGGCCCTGGCATGATCCTACCCATGAAATAAGCTGTAAGGAGCAGGTGGTAAAGCTGAGTCTTGCTCAAAGATGCCAAAACTGAAGAGACGGATCATTCCTGCTGACAGCAAAAGGAAAAAAAATCAGAGGAATCTGCCACTTAAAAAACAGAGATGGGGGAAGTTTAAATTTATTACTTCATGGACTCAAACTATCTTCCTATCACCTAGATGAGATATGCTTACCTAAGCGTCAAGATGTACAGTGTAGACTTCAGAACAGAATGGGCTGCTCAAGTCAAACAAGAATTTCTCAACTCTATTGACCTTTGCAAACTTTGATTTTCTGAAATATTTCTATACATCTTCTTTATAAATATGTACATATTTACAAAATACATATTATATATATGCATTAAATCCTTTTTATGCTAGCCTCTTGAATAATGTATTTTCAAAGAAAGGAAACCAAGCCATAGGTAAGAAACAAATCATAGGTTCCTCAGGCCCAATACGCTTATAAACATGGGTCAGTCTTGAAAGGCCTCAATTGGATTGCTGTGTCCAGGACTGGGCTCCCCAGTATAAAAAAGACAGGGACTTTTCTAGAGAGAGTCCAGCAGAAGGTCATGAAGATGATAAAGGGTCTTGAGCATCTTTCTTATGAGGAAAGTCTGAGCGACCTGGGTCTGTTCATCCTTGAGAAAAGAAGACTGAGAGAAGATCTGATCAATGCCTATAAATATGTAAGGTGTAGGAGACAAAGGGATGAGGCCAGACTCTTTCCAGCAGTGTGTGGCAACAGGACAAGGGGAAATGGCCACAAACTGAAGCATAGGAAGTTCCACACAAACGTGCATTAAGAACTTCACAGTAAGGGTGATGGAGCACTAAAACAGGCTGCCCAGGGAGCTTGTGGGTTCACCTTCTCTGGAGATGTTCAAGACCTGCCTGTACAACCTGGTCCAGGAATCTTGCTTTGACAGGGGTGTTAGACTAGATGATTTCTAGAGGTCCCTTCTATAACTACAATTCAGTGATACTATGATTTCCATTCTCAGAACTGGAAGAGCTGACAATAGATTGTGTAAACTTATCCTTCCAACGAGAATTGGCACTTTTCAAATCAATGCTTCTAAGATTGTGATATCAAAGAAGTTATAAAGATTCAAGTACAAATAAACAAGAATCTGTAGGCTGAACTTTTCAGGTATTTTTGCAGTTGTTTTTCATGAATAGTTTCGTTATACCAAGATGATGCTAGGCGCTCTGACCGCAACATTCTGCTTTTAGCATGCACCTCCAGTTGTCCTGATTACATGAAATATGTAAATGTATGTTGATTACATTTCACTGTGAAAGAGAATACAACTGTTATGGAATTAAAAAATAAAGACGTCTAAGCTTTTTTTAAAAAGAGATCATCTCATCTAGTTTTCATATAGGCTTTTATCACTGAAACTTGATAAAATTCATATCTACATTGCTGGCCAAAATAAATTCTCACCACCTAGTCTTGATATGGAAGGTGACTGCATCTCACAGAAGCCACTCTTTAGTTATTTTTTAATACTGACAAGCCCATTCCCTGCTCAGCAAGATGCATCTGCTTCCCTCTACTGAAGTTCTAACCCATATGAGAATTTGTTGCTGAGGTTCTTTAATGAGAAAAGCTTATGTGGCTCAACAGATAACATATATATGTCTATGAAACTATCAGGGCCATAACACAACCCCTGTGAGATAGCCTGATGGGAGCCTTTTGGAAAGTGAAGAGTTCAGTTCATAACTCAAGCTTTTATTCCTTCAGCTCTTTCCAGAATTGTTCCTCCCTCCTGTACCACAAGAAAGAGGGTTATCTGAAAAACATCCTTCCTCTCTGAGGAGTCAGAAACAGAACCATAATGTAAATAGTGTTGGGATGAGGCTTATTATGAGAAGAAAGCATGACACTTGCTAAGTAACATTTTATCTAACAGCAATACTAATTTATATTGCTTTTTGCATCAAAGATGTTCCAGATATCTTCCAAGCTACAAAGGAAGGTCTACTGAATTGTCAAAATAATTATACTGGGACTTTTTGTAAACACGCTGAAAAATAATACATGCAGCTTATTACTAATTGCTTTTCAACAAATAGTTGAAAAGAGGTAAGACGAGATGCCAGTGCAATGCTGTGCTTCCAAACAATTACTAATTGCATTTGAAAAAAAATATGAGATGGGAAGAAATCGGTTTTAAGAGAACATGTTGCACATCATTCACTTAGCTTCATCACTTGAACTTGGAAAAAAAAGATTAATGACTACAAATCTATATTATCTAAGCAATCAGATATCAGCAAACTCATTCAGTAATCCTAGACCCTATGAAAGGTATCAACCACATGGTTTCTTTTTACTTTTCCAAACACTTTTCCACATCTCTAAATGTAGACTCTATTGCAGCCCTAACAGCTAGCTCCTATATTCAATATTTCTTGCTTAAATCCACATTTCAAGCCAAGAGAACACCACAGCCATGCTAAGTCAAAAGCTGTTTTTTTGCAGTAGTTTTGCAACTGCGAGCTTACTGTCTAATTTGCAGTAAGCTTGCTTAAACAATTGGGCTTGGAACATTAATGACTGCTAATAGATGAAGAACTGAAACAAACTGCATGTCCAAGGTATGAATACTTGTGAAGGATAAATGCATTTCCATCACCACCTGGTTCCATGCATACAAGAGTGCATTTAGTATACTGAGAGCAATTTACTCATTACAGTTAAATTCAGGCCTCATTTAACAGTACAGGGAGACTGAAACGAAAAGTAAGGCTGCATTAAGTGAGCTAGGGCTCTTCTCAGCTCTCCACACCTATAGAATCCAGTCACACAAGCTCAGTAAAACACCTTTAACTCTTTTTTGCATACTGGTTTGATACAAACAGTTATTCTAATAATCCATGACTACTTCAATTTCAAGGAAAGAAGAAAATCTGATTGAGAAAATTGTGCTGAGACAAGGCAAGGTGTGCAGTCTGAGATGCAGTTGATAAAGCACTCATGGATAGAGAAAAGAGGTTTTGTACAGAGATACTTGGTTGCAGATCAGCTGCTGTTTCTCTGTTTTCTACAGTCAGGTATACAGCAGAAACTCTATTTCAAACAGGTTCTTGTGTGTACAGTATGATAAGGCAGATATTGTTACAGAGGGTAGATTTTGAGCAGACATAAATCATCACAGCTTCGCTAAGGCAAGTATAATCTCTTTATGTAAGGCTTAGATGCTCAACTAGATGAACTGATGTCATGGTAGTGAAATCAATGACATGATGAAAGAGTTAAGGCAGGCTTATGCCAACTGCAGGACTGCCCTCCTCACTCTAATACTTTCTATCTAAATTATCTATCAGTGACTTTCAGTGGTTAGTCAGGCACATCAAGACGTAATATTTGGTAATCAAATGCAAGCACATTGAAAAGAAAGTATACTACTTGAGTATCAACACTGATTCCTGGCACAGAAGATTCTGCTCATTTTAGTTCTTGTCATTCATTTAATCTGAGTTCACACCTCATCTTTATTTGACAGGGCAGAGCATCAGGGTTGCTGTCAGTGTGGGGGAGGAGATAGGGGAAGTACAGTTAGATATTACCACAAAATCCATATCAAGAGTCACCCACTTCCACCAACAACCTTCAAAGTAAAGTAGAAAAATTGCTTTCTGTAAACTAAACTCCCACAGCACATTCCTGCCATTGAATATTTTGAAAAGTCAAGATCCAAGTAGCATTTCCCTCCAGCTGATCACAGTGCAACATTTCCTCAGTACGACTTCAAGTAAGTTACCGAGTGAAACTAGTATCTGGGTGTTTTTGAAATTACAAAAGGCATCAATTCCAGACCCTTTCTACAAGTAATACAAACATATTCAGACACTACAAAATTCAAAATCAATTCATGTTGGTTCTGTCTTTAGTCTATTAGAACTGATGTCTTGAAGTCACCTCTCATCTTGTGTGTCTTGAGCTATAACAAAAAAAATAATACCTAGACTTCATCAAATTCTTTATGTTAAACAGTAACTAATGTTGTCTCATAGGAGTTTTATATAATTTAAAAACCCAAATGCACACAGAACAAATGGACACGTCTGACAGAAACATTATAGCCTTTTGTTGCAGCTCTTTCCCCCCCTACTAAGATTTCTTAGACACGGTATTTGGGAGGAAACTGGAAGAAGTGGCTTTTCATTCTGCTCCCCACTCTGATTCAGCAGCCCAGAACTTCTCTGGGATCACATTTGTGAGCAAGCGTAAGCAGAACACCCTCACAATAGGATTCTTCAGTTACATAATTTACACCCAGGTTTCAAAATTACAAATGATTGCTTAGTTCAGAAGGAATGAATATGTATGGGATGAATTAAATCTCTTATTTTACTAAACTTGGAGAGCTCAGGCTTTTTAAGATTGTTTCAACTATGACAAGCAGCTGAAGCAGGAATAACTCCATTGAAGACTTGCATAAAACATATGTATAAGCAGCTCTACTTGCTTATGAAAATAGTAAAATGTTACCCATCAAAAAACTTTCAGCTGGTTAAAAAATCCATGGTACAAAGCATTGCACTGAAGTCTGCAGTACAGACCATTGCTATGCATTCAATACATGACCAGTTGGTTTGCAGTATACTACCAGGTGCTTTCAACCATTGCTTACTTAGCTTGGATCTTGGGTAATTTAAAGCTTGAGTTATTGCATAATATACTCTGATGTGAGCGTTTATTTCATTGAAATTCTCTCTATAAAACACAAAGGACAACTTAGTATGAAGGTTCTCAACATTAAGTCTGTAGTTTCAGATCAGATTTAAGGAAAAGTATTTGAATCTCTTATTGAAAGTTGTATTAATGAGTATCTTCTTTTGTGCAGTTCTTACAGATCATGGTAAAAGCATTTCATGATTACTAACATACATATGTCATTCTAGACAATGTGAGATAATATCACTTCCCACATTAAAGTGAGGGTCTGATAAGGAAAAAGTAAAAATCTTGATTTGCCAGAAATACAAGACCTACCAAGACATGACATTTATTTACTCTTTTTTAAACTAAAGCAAAATTAGAAAATATTGTGCACATTGAAACAAACCACCTACTGTGATGAAAACACTTGGGTAGCATGCAAGTCTACAAAATCTAGCTTTATAAAAAATGTTTATTGGTTTTCATCTTGTCATGTTTAATAGATAGATGTTCTCTATCAAGATTGGAGGTTTTCTGCCTTACTGTTCCAAAATACACTATTCTTAATTATTAATCAGTTATTAATTTGTCCTTAATAAATACGCTAAATCTTAAATTAAGAATAATGAATTTTAATTACCAAAATCAGTAAGAACACTGCCTGTAGTACCAGTCAGGATAACTAATGTATCACAGCCTGCAGGCTTTTTGCACTTTGCTTTTGAACGAACGGTGAGTGTTTTTACTATGCCAGCAAATTTCTTTAATGTTTTCATAGTTACCTCAAATTGGATTTTTTTTTCCTAAGACTGCAACGTTACTTAAGACATCAGATCTTGATAAGACCATGCTAACTCCCTTGAATATGGGAGAAAATCCTTCACAAGATTACAGTTAAAGGTTTGACATACACCTGTAGGATTCCGTAGTGAAGGACAGCAAGGACTGATTATTCTGCAGTATTAGAGCGGTGTTTTAACCAATCAAGCACTGAAACTAATTTGCTTTCTTTACTGATTTTGACACAGGCCATATTTCATTGTTAGATATTACAGATTTTGCTACTTTGGTTAAATGATACAAACTACTTAGTTCCAGTGGCAAGTTTTCTTATTTTAGTTGAGAGTTATAACCTGGAAGTTATAAGCAGAAGCTGAATCATTGCTCATTTTTGGAAGGCAGAATTTATCCACATCTGCCTATAAATACCCAAGTTAGGTTGCAGGCGGTTGGACTCAAAGCCTGAGCTCTCTGCTAACATGTTTGTTTTTCACTCCACGCTGACAGGAAAGCATCCCGCACACTAATCACACTTGGTTTTTTTCAGTAGAATTTATCTTTCCACACCCCTGTCTCTGGCTTTGATTTGAGTGCTACCCAATGGAAAAAAAAAAAAAAAAAAAAAAAAAAAAAAAAAGAAAAAAAGAAAAAAGCAGAAAAGGAAGAGAACAAAGAACATGGCAAAAAAACTAATCTAAGGCACTGTGAGAAGCTATTTCTGAAGGCAAGAAAGCTGAGTAAAAATAAAAAGCAAGCAGAAGTGTGTGATATCTGTTTCCAATTACTTTTTTTCCACTATAAAAATCACAAGACTGACCAATGTTACTGTATTAACACAGAGAAATTTCAGGGGAAAAAGAACAATTAGCTCTAAGCTATTTCAGCTGACCACTGAAAACAGACATAACAGTAAGACACAGATATTTTAGCTGCCATGTAATAGTTTCTTCCTCTCCTCTGACAGCACAGGTTACCATTCACTTAGAACAGTCTTCACAAACAACTTTTAAATATGTGGGCTGAAATGTTAAGCAAAAAGTAAGCCTGAAACAGTACAACAAATTGAGATATCATTCGGCATGTGGATGCTACACAGGTCTACTCTATGCCTCCTATTTATTCCCATGGGAGCTACAACAGACACAAACAACACAACAACACTATTTGATAGAACAAGTTTGGAGCTGCAGATTGCCATTTTTTCAACAGTCATCACCATTAACTATGCATTTTCACCAGTATCTGCACCAGTAGAGGTGACCACTCTTTTACAGCTGCTGTGATGGCTTAATTGCTAGGAAGATATTGCCCACATAGTCCAGCCTTCACTGTGCTAACATCCAGTGTGTCAGTGAATGTCAGTGGGTACCATTTTTTTTCACATGAAGGTATTCAATGACACACCTCTGCTTCAGACACATTTCCATGTCAGACTGCCCCACTGCTGCCACCTGCCACACAGCAACAGAATTTAATGGAATACTAGAGGAAGTTTAACCTCTTCTGCCATACCACCAACATCCACCTCTGATGTTGTGGGCCAACATATTAGAATAGGAGGCATTGCTTTCTGATATTTTACACACCTAAATAATTCCACTACAAATAAGTCTTCACTTATTCTCCAACATTTTTTTTAATTTTTTTATTTTTTTTTGGGGGGGGGGGGAGGGGTGTGTGTGTGGGGGGGGGGGGGAGGGAGTGTGGGAAGGGAGAGACAGGGAATGATGCATTATTATGGTAATGCATAATGCAATAATCACAGCTTTTATAATGCAACAATCAGGCCTTCATCCTTCTCCTTGGAGTACACTGTTTCCCAGAGCACCACTGTACTTCAGGCTGTCTGGGGATCAGATTTGTTTAACGAACAGTCCAGAGATAAAACATTAGCTGCCTCTGCACAAGGATTAGCTCTAAGGTAGAATCACAACGTCTACAGCTGCAAGGAACAGAGTGAGGGAATGGATTTCATCCCGTACTGTTAGAAAAGACACATCAGGAATCACAAAAAGGAAATGAGCTCCAGTTCAAATGCCATCACCTGCTAGACAGCTCCCACATGATGCAGAAGAGTGATTATAATTGCCTAATTTGAGTGTGTGACTTCAGGACAACAACGGCGCAAGCAACACATTGGAATTTGCTTTAAAATTTTCCTAATTAGCACCCTTGCTCTAACCTAATTAAAAATCCTTTTATAGAAAAAAGTATTAAAAATTTCATTCAAGCCTTAAGAACATGGGAAAACACAGAAAGCAATGCTAATGTGCTTTCAATATAAGAATGTACTCATTAACAACTTAATGAGACAGTCAATCTGCTATTAGGATAATTCCAGTTAGAATAACTCTGGTAGGGAAAGATGTGGTAACAGCAGAAGTTCTAAGACATAGCAGGATTCAGTTGAGTTCATCACCAAAGCAGTTAGGTCTTGTTTTTTCACATACCGATAGGGATTGTCTTTAGCAATCAGTCAAGGAAACACAAGGAAGCAAGGAAATATGAGAATTTATAACCTCAAAGTTGGAAAACTACTGTCCTGTGGGACAACTACATCTACAGGTGCAGCAGGAGGAGCACGCAGTCACTCACATTACTGTCACTTTATGGAAGAACCAGGCAAAGACCAAAGCAGGAGTCTCCTCCCCTACCCAGCACAATGTACATTGTTATGTGCCAGGTACTCGTGGTTACTACTTCTAACATTCTCACTTGGATTAGCAAAGAGGGAGATCACTAAGCTGAATGTGAAGCTGGAATTTCCACTGGGCAACATGGCTCCTTCCCTCCTGCACACCCACTTAGCTGTACTCTGAACATACAGGTCTGTCTGCTTTGATTATTGGTGTAAGACATCAGAGATTCGTCTCTCAAGGTTTGGCAGGAGACTGCAGGGGACTGACTGAAGTTTGAAGTATTTAGTCAAATGCTGTACTGGGCAAAAAGGCAATTGCACAGAGCATTACACTAATGAATACAAGTATTTTCAAACACAGCTCAGGAATGCACCCTCTACACTTCATTCAAACTAGACTGAAGAACTAGACAGGAAACGCTGTAAAATTCCCTCCCAAGTCAGCTGCCTCCATTTCTGACACAGAATAGTCCTTGCATTCTGCAAAGCCTATTCCTTCCCATTGCTCAGTGTACACCAAAACAAAGGGTGTGCATTTCCTCCTTCTGCATCCTCCCAGGGCCCATTTTGTGGGCTTTCAACTGCCTCTAAGTCTCATAGTCACAAAATCTCTCCCTGTGAAAGCTATTTGGATTAAGAATTTTAGGTTTTGTTTGTTTCTTAAGAGTGAAGGATTTAGATGAGGAAATTATATTGTGTGGAACTCAGTGTAGATTTCTTGCAGCATTCATCTGCTGCATGATTGACAGATCCTCCTCACTGGGAGGGAGAGAAGAAGCCACTTAGTAATGCAATATTTGTGGCTGCAACAGATAGCAGGAAAAGCCATGAAGGTAGCTACCAGCCAGGGAATAGCACTACCTATACGAACAGCTATTTTACTTACAAATGTGACAATTATGAAACAGATTTTATGAAAAGTTTGGGGGGAATAGAGGGGTAAGAACTCAGACACTATAATAACATAAAAGGCACACTTCCTCTTCTTTTCAAATGAGGTAATTAAGAAGAGGAAGCACAGTCTAATTTAATTTGTGTGTAGGTGGAAATAGTACAGAAATCTGCTGAGGAAATTGTTTGATTCAGGTGACAGACTTGGAAGATGTATGCCATATTTCAACACAGAGTTAATGAATGGAAACAGTGGCTTCTTTCTTCATGTGATAGTTCAGGGGAAAAAAAAAAATAACATGAAGGGTGGTACCAGAAGACATGAAAACAGCTGTTAGCTCAAGTTTATGAATCGCTTGGTAGAGCTAGATACTACTTAGGTAGGATTTCTAGTAAATATAAAGAAATAGGGGAAAAACAAAACAAATCAAACACACCACTGATCTCTTTTCAAGAAATCACAGAATGGCTTGGGTCGGAAGGAACATAAAGGACTGTGAAGCTCCAACCCCCCGCCACAGGCAGGGCTGCCAACCTCCATATCTAATACTAGACAAGGCTACCCTGAGCCCTATCCATCCTGGCCGTGAACACCTCCAGGGATGGGGCATCCACAGCACCTCACCACTCTCTTGGTAAAGAAGTGAAAGAAATGAAATGAAATGAAATGAAATGAAATGAAATGAAATGAAATGAAATGAAGCATCACAGTAAATACTTTTGTAAGAATGATTTTAAGTATCAAAATTTCAAGAATCAGAATACTCAGACTCTAAATAAGATATTATATTATTTTAAGACATACTGCTATTATTACTTGAGTATAGAAACAAGAACAACCTCAGATGACATCACTTGTAGTTCAAGGGAACACTGTAGAATGTACCTGAACTTCTCACAGCTACCAATTTAGTCATTAAAAATAACATTTACTTTTAAACCTGCTGACTATGCCATTTTTGCATATAACTTCTATTCTGCCTCCTCCTTCGCTATGTCTGCACTGACCTGTTTTTGAGGAATGTATCTATACAGTGAACATCATTTTTGCATTAAGCATTTTTTGTAAGAAACATTTATCTCAAATAGTGTGACTCACATATTCATGAACTGAAGTTCAGTACCATATTCTGATATCTTACTATCAAAAGAGGAGTTGGGTTGGTCTGTACACAGCACCAGATTAGTTTGTCCAAGTTTGGCATTCGCACCTGAGAAGACTGTGGAAACATGAAAGAGAACAGAAGAGGCTGCTAAAGTACAGGGTTGATTAAGAAGCTTTATCAAAGTGAAGACTGAGAAGTAATTTGCTCACCATGTGCCAGTGCTTTCATGTGGTGGAAGTGTTTAATGGCATAGACTTGCTGACCTTGGGGATGTGAAAGCAAGAAAATTAAATTTGCTCTGTGCTATAAACAGGTACATTCAAGCTTGAAAGATCACTCAGACTCCCACTAGCCAGCGTTTCAGTCATTTCAGAAAGGGGCAATTGCATACATTTTCAGTTCAGTTGTGCAGAAGCACAGTTTTTACATTATGGACCTATTTGTGTTCAAGACTTCAGAATATCAGTGTGTTTTGAAGAATGACTCCAAATATATTTCATATTTGATGATGGTTAGTTAGGTCCCTGATTAATGGCTAGATGTTTGCCACAGTGATAGGTTTCCCATCACATGCAAGCAAAACTCTTCATGCTTTAAAGAAGCAAAAAACAGACACAAGCTTTTCTAGGACCCTAGTCTAAGAGCATGAAGCAATGGAATTCACATCATCTAAGCCACACTTCTGTGCAAATTAGTCTATAACTTAAAAATTGCCAAGTTTCTATACTTTAGCCAGACATCTCTACATGTCAGGTACAAAATTACCTCAGGGAAGGCAGGGCACCTCTTGGAAGGCTTTCATTCTTATTGTAGGCAGAGCCTACTATTTCCGCAGGTCAAGCAGACCTGTCTTATCTCATGTCAAATCTTGTTGCAAAGAGTTCAGCCATCTTGAGAAATGATGCATTTTCCCAAACCAAAAGTTGACCAAAAAAAGGAGGATCTGTCTGAAACACACTGGACTGAGATAGAATAACTGAAACTTGTAGTTTTCACAACTGGCAGCTTTCAGGACTTACTTCTCAACTACAATAAAATCTACATACCAGCATTTTCTGTTTTCTCCCAGAGCATATGAAAACCTTTCCCAGGCCTACCATCAGAGTCCAAATTGATTCTAACATATATCTACTCCTAGGGAGCGTAGTAGTAGCAGATAAGAACTCTGTTCTTAACCAAATATATTTCATTTGCAGAGCTGGCAGGGATGCTGAAAACCTTCACTACCAGCAACACAAACACCAATGAGGTCTTTGACATTCTGATTAGTGAAGATATCCTTTCCCCTTACAAATGTAGAAAAAGGAGAATTCACCTCAAAATATTTGAAAGTACATTTCAAAGTACTATTTCTTACTATACAGTTCCACTTATCAGGAGTTCATCCGTTATAGTTAAGTTTAGAATACATCAGAGCATTTCTTTTTTCCATGAAGTGTTTGTTTGTCCCTGTACTCATGGAAGCAAGGACTGAAAATACTTCTCAGGAAGAAAAAGATGTTGTGCTCTTTTTGCTCTCATTATATAACATCCACTGAATTTTCAAGAAAACGTATTCATCATCTCTTCAGCTGTTCTTCACAGTCAACTAAATTGGCTAATAAACAATGCTGAAATTGTACGTGCTCCTCTGCTCCAACAGATTTTGAGAGCTGGCTTTGTTTTTGGATTTTTAATGACCCATATTTAAAGGTCTGCATCCCAAGATCTCATTAACTCAAGGCAAAAAAAACAACCAACCATAACAACAACTCCCCGAATCCATGGTAAACACAAGACCCATAGTTGCACTGAGCTAGAGTGCTACATTCAGCCCACCTGCTAGAAAATACAATCCTTGACACTGTTGTGAACCTGGAGCAAGTAGTAGGGGAGGGTGGGAAGCCAGCATGGCACATAGGAAAACAGACTGCCCTGTCACAGCTAGGATGGCCAGGGCTCAACATCAGGGGCAACTGGGCCAGCCTGTTAAGGGTAGAAAGGGTTTGGGAGACTCAGGTAGTGATGACAGTGGCAAGGTGTATTATATTAGAGCTGAGGATGCGAGGAACCTACTGGAGAGCAAATAAGCCAGGTTTCCTTGCAATTTAGGAATATCCCTCTTCAAAAAAAGTTTGCTACACAAACATACAGCGTAAGGATGAGAGAATTCTGAGAAAAATTCAAACTACAGCCTAAACCAAAGCATTGTTTCCCAGGCTACCCTTCCTATTCAGCTGTTCTGTACACATATACTGCATTTTCAGTTCAATTCATTTTAAATAGATGTGATCCATGAGCTTATGAAAAGGTAGGTATTTGGGCTCAGGATAAACTGTGTATGCATATATATGAATACATATATATGAGTATATATATATATATATACACACACACCAGTCTAGCTATATTATGTCAGTATTTTGTAATAACCTTCACAGTACCAAGCTCCATACAAAAATGCTGCATTTGCTTCTGCATCAAATTGAATAAGAAAGTGTCTAGTAATATTTGTAGATCGGTCTTTAATTTAACAGGACTGAAGTGTATAGGATATGACGACTGTTCCTTATTACACTAGATGAGATGTGAACAACTCTTGTTGCATTTGTCAAATGTGCTAGTCAGCATAAAGTAAATGGCAGAAGATAGATCCGAGGACAATGCTGAACTGACAATAGTGGGTCAGACAGACTGTGCAAAATACCAAGTGCTGGGACACAGCTCAGTGTTGACAGATTAGGATGAAAGATGCAACCAAAGGAACATAGCATTTTTTGACCCCATGAACTAGCTGACCACTCAGAAAAAGGGAAAAAGAGTAACTAGATAATACATTCACAATGGAGAAAGGTTAGTTACATTGGGTATTTTCTGTTTTCCATTGTACCACACACCTGTTTGGAATACACTGATACCTGCGTTCTTAGTTCCTAGCTCAGCCCTGGATGGAGGGAAGGGTGGACTCTGCATTTGATAGCAAGGCTGACGCTTCCTAGCAGATGGAGAAATCAGCCAACCTGAAGCATTTCCTTTGGTCAGATCTCAAAAGCCACGAACCTATAGGTCTTTTCATTACTAAGCAAAATCATGCTCAGGAGCAGGCACTGGCATCATGCTGTTTGCAACATGAGTTGGGTTAGCAGCCACGATAACAGCTGACATGCTGCAAGATACCTCCGTGTCTGGAGAGAGACATCAGTGCATATCACGATGACACGGGGAAAAGGAAAGGAAACCTGTGCCACACACAGCTCATCTCCTCTTTGTAGATCAGGTAGCCCACAGGTGGTTTGAAATAAAGGAGAAAGGTAACCAACCAAATACTTTCAGCACATGTGAATGTTTTTCCTCCGTTACCCAGCTGTTGATTTCTGTACCATTTGCAGGAATCTAATTGTTGTTAACATCTCTGCTCTTCTACAAATGCAGCTAGAATAGACCAGTAGTTCACAAGCTAATTGCCATAGTCTGACCAATATACAGGCACATATACATGGAACATTACTCCATAGGCCACTTTTTTCTTAGAAAGACAAATAAAAGAAAATAGTTGCTTTTAATATAAACACCTGAGAGTAAAAATATGACCTTAAAGAAGGCAGACTGAAAATAAAATAGTAGAAGCTTGGAAGACAAATTCTTTTGTTGCCCATGGCTGAAATGTACACACAGCTGTGAGCCTCATAAATAATCTTTCTTTCACCTCAAAACAAGCAGCTGTCACCTCTGAGAGCTGCTTACACCAGTGACATAAGCAAAGGATTGCCGGTTATTGATTCCATTAACCACAAACTCAGATTGTGAATAAAATGTCATTTTGACGTGCTATTGGGCTTAACAAAGAGGCTACTTTCAGGGGTAGAGTGGGATTAGAGGGGGTCTGTAATCATGGAGACAAAAAGAGGATCAAGGACAACATGCCACTATTTCTAGCACTTAATTAAATTGCAGAATGCATTGGTTTACTGCTAGGAAATAGCTCCATCTCCTGTTCTGCACACAGAAGCTCTCAGAAAGCTCCAAAAAAACCAGCCACCCACCACCACACCATCACCTCACAGCTGCCGTTTTAGAGTCTCTGCAAAGAGGAAACAAAATTCAAGCTTACATCTACAAAATTAAACCCTCTTTATGTAGACATTTAAGTAGCACTTTTATCTTGCTGGGACAGAGCATTAGAAAACAAGATTATTATCTGATAGCTGTTCTCAGCTCCCCCAAATGCCTCCTCCCCCACCCCCCCCAAAAAAAAACAACAAAAAAACCAACCGCAAAAACAACAACAAAAAGACTTCAATGTGTTTAGAACATAAATCTGTCTATATCCTTAGTTGCAGTCTCTGTTCACCACTTTACAGGGAGATTTAAAGCTTCTACTCCATAACAACCAAGTCTGGGTGCTCCAGTGACAGTTATCCTGCTATAAACACATAGTGAAATTCAACAAGAGTTTTGCCATGAATTCTAAGAGGACGTTTGCCAATGCAGCTAGGCAAAAGGAGTTGGGAAATTGGGGTGCAGTACTCTTACCCTTCTCAGTGCAGAGGCATACTCTTTTCACATTCTGCTACACCGCATCCTGACACAAACTGGGCAAAAAAAAGAAAACAGGAGGGAAGATGTGTCTGTGAAAGAGTGTACCTTTAGCAGAGAGACACTGCAAACTGCTTCTTGAGAAGCATTCCCAAAATGCTTGGAAGGCTGCAAAAACCTGAGACAGTGTATACAGACAGGGGGCAAATCAGGATAAAATGCGTTGTAATATGAGGAGAAAGGCAATAGAAATAACCTAATTTGATCAAAATACAGGACATATTCTTTCAAAGTAGGAAGCAGGGACAGTTCTGCTCCCCATCAAGCAGTCTGCATTATGTCAGTTAATGACAAGTTTAGAATCCAGGCTAGACAGCATCATTTCACTCTTATTCCAAGTCATCTGCAGTAGAGAACTTGTCCTGTCATGGAAAGCTGAGGAGAAGTTCTTCTTTCTTCCAATCCAGAATGGTAGAAAGGAGCTTCTATGTACAACTTTGAAGATAAAGTAAACATATACAGTCAAGACTAATGGAGATTTTACTTAATGAGTGGGAGAGTGAGAGCTAAGCTACATACAGAACTCTAGACACTGATAGGAAAGTGCGGTTGTACCAAAAGAATAAAGAGATTCAACTGTGTTTCCGAATGGCCTATCAACCAAGCAATAAGAATGGGGACCTGGGTGATCCATTCCATACCCAACAAGAAAATTTAAAGGTGCGCCCTTTCTTTTGAGCAGAGATGTTTTTTGGCCTTTGGAGCCGCAGTACAAAGGCAAAACAGCATTCCCCATGATCCCATCTGTGTTGTGAAGCCACCAGATTCCTCATATGTTGTAACATAGAGGCCAGCGTGAGAAATAGTGGCTCCCACTCCCATTCAGCATGACCTCTGCACTCTTAGTGCTTGTAAAATACGAGCTATACTTGCAGAGCATTAAATGATGATCAAGACCTACAATTCAAACATGGACAGAAATAAACTGGATTTCATTTTTTATTGGTTATAGAAGTAACTCAACACTTTAATGCCTGGTTTCTGAATGAATGCAAAAGTAAATTCAGGTTTCTCAGAGTGTGGGACACCAACCTTAGGGTTTCCTTCAATTCACAGCTGGAATGCAAACCACAGCAGGTACTTAGAGGATGACACTGAAAGGTTTCATAGCCATCCAGTAGTGTCCTTTACTCCTTACACATCAGCTGCCTTTTTCATTCACCTCTATACAGTCACTCTGGATGCCTTTATATCAGCATTTAACCTATACTGGAATAGCATTTGTCTCATAGAATTCTAATACAGGGCATCTGACTTACAAATGGGAAAAGTCTGAGTACTACACAGGCAGGCAGAAGGAAAAAGTATCCTTAAGGCTTAATTCATCTGTCCATAAACTGCACTGAAGATGGATATATACTAGTCATTCAATACTACTCCATCAGCCTGCTAGCAATGGCAAGATAACTTATGCTGAGCATCTTAAATCTTTCAAGAGGCACAAGTGTGCACTACTTGCATTTGTATGCTGGAAACCAAGTACCACCCTGCTGGGAGATCATACCCTCTTGAGGAGGCATATCTGCTCACTGGAGAGGAGCCAGCTTTCCCAACTGCTCCCAGGAATAACATAGGCTGAAATCCCACTTCTATCCTTACAGCTCCCATATAGTAATGCTCTATGTAGTGTGGGCTCATGTATATATTGAATGCAATACGAGCCTGTTCTATACCTGCTTGTTGCAACAACTGGAGTTTAATGCAGTTGCTGAGCTATTATTTCACACTGGAGGAGTTAGCATGATAAAAATTCAGGTCTGGAGAGCTGGGAGGTTTGTATTCTGATATGACACACGCTGCATTCAAACTTAAACACTGAAAATACTTATGCTATTCATTTCACAGTCTCAGAAGGTAAAGAACACTATCACCTGCTTTAAAATGCCTGGCATACAGCATGAGCCTGGTGGATCTGTAAGGAGCAGGTATCAAGGCAGTGTCCTCCAGACATGTAAGAAAACCTACCAGTATCGACCACCCACCCGCAGTACAGGTTGATTGTATTACCCAGGAGAAAGTAACGTTACATTACTCCTCTTTCTTTTCACTTGAAGCATGAGCCTTCTCAGCTAAGAGCTCCTCAGCAAGGAAATCAAAGCAGTGTAACAACAATTTATGAGCAATTACCTATTCTTACGCATCTGTGAAGGAGACCTTGATATGTACTGACTCCCTTTCTACTGTGCCATCTCACGGCTAGCAGGACAGCTTCACAATGGAAGCCCACCTCATTCCAAATATCACTCCCAAGTGGTATTGTTGTCTGGGAGCTAATCAGTTTCAAGGGCTGACATTATAGTGGGTTAAAGGAAAGAGAAAATACTCTTGCAGCTCCTGGCAACTTCCTCTGAGAATTAGCACTACAATAAAACATGCAGCTGTGTGAGAATTCCCGCAAAGCAAAAAACCTTGCAGCACAGAAAGGAAAAGCATGTATAAAATTAAGCCAATTAAAACAGCAGTACAGTCTGTATGAACACCTTTCTGTTATGGCACAGGTTGTTAATGCAATTTTTATGACCCATTTGAGGGCAGCAAGATGGCGCAGAGAGCGGTCAAGGATAAATCCAAGGAGCTGGAAAAGAAAGGGCCTGCAGTTGCACTGTTCATTGGCATTTCCCAGAACAGGTCACAGAGCTGCACTGCCAATCTGTGCTATCGAGGAGAAGGGCTGTGCCCTGTGTGGTACAGCCTGCCTCAAGGCAGAGCAGGCAGATATCAAGCAGAGCACCTCACTCTGGCATCACCGCACTTGGGGACAAGCTAGCTTTTCAGAGCTTGTTTTCTGCAATACTGAACTATGTTCCCTGAGAGATTTAGGGTAAATCACTTTGTGGCTTTGTTTCAGTCCTTCATTAGGATTACTGATACTTTCTCTAACCAGAAGCTGGTTGAGCAGCACACAGACCTGATCTCATTCACTAGTGCTGCATTGGAGCATGCCCTACACCAAAACCACAGCCCGAGAAACTCCCTCGAGAGTGCAGTCGGCTCCTCAGATCAGTTCTGCAACAAACTCACATAATAACCTTTTCAATTATCTATGCCTCTTCTTGGGTACAAGGTAGACCCTTCAGTTCTACCAAGTGAAACATACAATACCAAAAGGCTATTCTTCTGCAGGTGAAATTTTGAAAGAACTACTGTTACCAGAAGGTGTACTCCGTGCAACAAGAGAGCAGATCACTTTGAATGACAGACTGGAATCCACATGGGTATAGCCCTCCTCTGTATATGTGGCGGAAGTGTTCTCACCTACAAGAATAACAATTCTTGTAGCTTCAGGTTTTTAAGTATTAAAAAAAATAATAATAATCTTGAAAGTGGGGTTGGTTAAGTAGTTCAAATAACGAAACTCTCCAGTGTACAATGCTATCATTTTAGATAACGAGACATTTCTCCATTTCCAAAAGGTTAAAGACAGACCATAAATTCTGCATCTAACAGCCCAGGGAGGCTTCTCCTAATGGCCCCGACAGCCATCATTTCATTGTCTGGGATGCATCAGGAGCAGTTAATGCTGATGAACTGGATGGCATTGTGTTCAGAATAAAACAGGAGTGAGTGAGGCTTTATGACTTAAAGGTGCTGCAGAGCTTTCTGCAAAGAAGCTTCAGGATCAGAAGGAGGGAGGAGGGAGGATAGAAAAAAAAAAAGAACTGCCAACATCTACAATGAAACTAGTTAGTAACTACAAAACACTTGCTGGGAGAAGAATGTAAGAGGTCATTATCTTACTATAGCTTCCATACAGCGTAATCCCTGTGAACCAGACTTTATTGCCCAACCTGAGTTTCACAGAACAGGTGGCAATGCTGCCCTTTAGGTGCTGGCAAGCCAAAGGATGTGTGCCTCAGCCATCTGGAACTCCGTCAGCAAACACTGATGCTGGAAATATAATGCACAAAGATTTGCATGGCTGATTTTCTGCTTCATGCCTTGGCAGGGGGACAACAGAGATGAGAAGCCTTGCCCTGCTGACTGCTTGTGACAAGAATTTACTTGGTGACAGAGACCCTCAGGTGGCCAGATGAAACCAGCCATCTGTTAGCTGTGAAGCTGCAGGCAGCCAACTCCATAAAAAGGTAAACATTAAAACAAATAATAATAATAATAATAATAATAAAAAGATTAGCTGCGCTGCAGATTTTTATTCTTATTTTCCAACAATAGAGGGCATCAGTCCTCCATTCTGTCCACAGCCCCGGCCTATTGCAAGCTCAGTGTGATACTCCAGAGGCTCTTAGCAATCTACAGAGAAATACACAGCAATTTCATTTTAGGGAGCAACAATTGTGTGTGTGCCACCAGAAGCAAAAGAAGCAAGAGGCCTAATGCAGGCTGCAGGTAGTTAGACACCACTTCTAATTTGTTAAACAGGGAAGATGTTTTCGGTTTGAGATGCAGAACTGCTTTTACACTAGGCATGAGTTCTCACAAAAGCCATTTAAAAACACATCGGTTTTCCAAACAGACATATAACTCCGCTGGAGTTGCAAATCTTCCACTATGGACCACAAAGCCTCTCCTTCCCCACTCTCTCTGGGCTCCGAGTCTATGGGAAGAGACCAGCACGCCCCCTGGCCAGACTCACTGCACCAGCAGACTGCCATCTAAAGGCTGGGATAAAGCCACAGCACTTGTGTCCAGTGTTGGTGCCAATAAATTAATGGGGGGCAGAGCAATAGAGCCTGGCAATAAGTCTCCTGAGACTGGTGCCTCTGTATGCTGCCCCACAGTTCAGTGCACAGAAGTGGGAGCACTGAAATGGGCCCTTTTTCAGAGAGGAACATTTTCATTGCAGGGCTGTATTAGTGCACTTTGTCCATAAAACAAGCCCAGGACAACACCAGAAGTAAAACACTCATCTCCAGAGTACTTGGCATTAATGCCACAATGCTACATCCATATGGGCTCCTTTCCACAGCAACATTTCTGGGCCCTGACAGTATGAACAAACACATTATACTCACTGCATTGGCTATATATCATAGACTGTGTAACCCAAGCCTCCATGTGGAAATTTCTGGCCCAAGAGACTGAATGTGAATGGCAGATCTCTCCAAAATCTGCCTCAACTAATCAAATGGCATTGAACATGAGTTCACATTAGCCCACCAGCTCTGACACTCAGGCAAGTTATAGGTGACAGTTCAGGTCCATGAACATTTTACCTGTGAGTTCCTGAACAATCATATATGCAGCCAAGTTCTGTCAAATACTGAATTTCCAGCTCAAGGGAAACAGGTAAAAGAAATTATGATTTAAGTGGCAGAGGGACTGAGGCTCATAAGGAGTTCAGAAAAAGAAAACAGCTCACGATCCCGTGCTGCAGAGAAAGATCAGTAGCTGCTGCTACAGATGTAATTTATGCTGCTGAGTCAGATGTCCCAAATTTACTGTTTAAACTATCAATGCAAATAAACAAAAAAAGCAACACATGGAAACAAAGCACTCATATCTAAATCCAATGCTATTCACTAAGTAGACAGATCATTTGGGTAAAGCTTTGCAGCGGATAAAATTATTAGGTCCTATTTTTCTGTTGACAGGAGTGGGACTGGAAAACAACCAAAGCTTTGTTGAAATAACTGGTGTAGCTCTTTCCATTTTCAGTTGGCACGCTAGCTATGAATAAATTATGAAGGTACCATTTATTTAAAAACACATTTAAAATCTCTCCCTTGGAAGCCCCATAGGGTGAATACTCAGCTCTACTTATCTGCTGCATCGAACAAAAATCCCTGTGTCAGAAGAAGCACAAAGATAAAGCAGATGACCAAAGCAAACCCTCTCATCCCTGCCCCATCTTTCCTCTGCCAAAGGAAATTATCATTTATTCATATTTTCTTCAGAAGATGTAAAGTGTGCTGAAAACTTTCAATGTCAAAACCAAGCACCTAAACAACAGAAAGTAACATTTTCCCCAATCAAGTCTAAACATAAAGATTTTGTTGAATTAGGTTTTCAATGAAAGCCTCTTTTTAATGGAAGGAGCAGGCATTTTCTAAGACATTTTATTTTTATTGCACTGTTTTAATAGAAAAATTCTGTCCAGCTGAAGAGTGCAACATGCTTGCATTTGCAGCTGGACAGTCTGCTTGCATAGTGGGGCAGCCATGCCCACACTGCTTCCTTTCTTGCTGTTTCTAGGCACTAGTAAAAAACCATCATTACAGCTTCTTATATCAGTAGTTGATCAGAGTACTGTGTGTTCAGTGCATGATAGGAAGGGAACAGATAGGACCAGGACAGTATTAGTGGTTTTCCTGTAACCCATGTCTATGCAAAAAGTCTGAAATCTGCAGTATCAAGTTAGGGATTTATTTTTCCTTTTCAGCTGGTGCTACAGCATAACTTAGCCTTTATACCAATACAAAGATGCAAAATCTAGAGTCCTCTTGTCCAAACTCACTTTCTCCTACTAGTTACCACACAGCATTAAATTGAATAGCTGCTACTGTTCCCCAGAATTCTGCCCAAATTTATTACAGGAAAAAATACTTTTGAGGCAATGTACTGTCATCTATATAATACTAACAGCCTGATAATTATGGCTGAGATTTTCCTGTACAAGCAGAGCTTAAAGCTACCTGTTTGAGGATGTTGCCTGGTTGAAGGTGCTTGGTTCTGGAGATGAGTGTCCTGCACACCCGTTACAAGGCGATAGCAGCTCCAGCCAGCTCTGTGCTTTCGCATATTGCTGCACAGTTCTTGCTTTCCCTATGTGATGAGGGTTGGCCTCTTCTCCCACGTAATAGTGATGAGAGGGAAAGGCCTCAAGTTGCACTGAGGAGATTTAGGTTGGAAATTAGGAAGAACTTCTCCAAAAGAGAGGTGAGGTGCTGGCGCAGTCTGCTCAGAGAGGTGGTGGAGTCGCTGTCCCTGGAAGTGTTCAGGAACCAAGTAGATGTGGCACTGAAGGATGTGATTTACTAGGCAATATTGGTGGAAAGTGGACAGTTGGACATGATGATCTTAGAAGTCTTTTCCAACCTTAATGATTCTGTGATTACAAAAGCCAGATGATTCCCATACTGCCAAACCAATTGCAAGCACTGTGAAAGACCATGTAGTCACCAGATAGAAAAAACTTTAATTTGGTATGTGCTCACCTTAATGTGTGGTCTCATCACACACAGAATCATTAAGGTTGGAAAAGCAAGTGCTGCTGGAAGAGGGGCTCACTCTGGATGCAGCCACAGCCCTGACACCAGACAGCAGTGCTAAGAACCTAGCACTCTATGTCTCGCATGCATGGAGCTCAGGCTGCAGCTGAGGTCCTCATGCTGGATGCCAAATCAGACACTACCACAGACATGGTTTCTGTAGTGCTCATCTGCTGGGGATCAGCAGGAGAGGAGGAGATGGCTGCTAGTCAAGGACACAGCAAAACCATGCCTGTGTGCCCTAATGCAAGGGGCAGGGAGACTCATCCAAATGCTTTGACCCATCCTAATTATGAGATAAAAACAACTAAAAAAACAACTCTGCAATAGATGAAAGTCTCTTAAAAAAAGGAAAAAGATAAGCCTTATTTCATTTCAGGAAACGATACCAAATGTATCTTCATAGACTGACATCTTTGCTTTGGCAGGATTTTTCTATGGTTCTTCATTTATTTATTTTAAATTTGAGACAGATTTTGTTTCTTAAGGTCAGAAGCACTCAGTTTACCCAACTATTTTTAGCTATGCTGGACAGATTCATTGAATTATGCCATGAATTATTCATGGCACCAAGAAACAGCCTAGGCATTTGTATTATATTTGAAAACAACAACAGCTTCTCACATTTTTGCTGTGCAGCTACAAACCCTGGTGCCAGTGAGAGTCTCACAGGTTTGTCAAGGGGCCAGAAATGAGCCTGTCTGTTTCCCTCTATGAACCACTACCCTTATTCAATGGCGAGAAACATGATGAAAATCACTGAGGCCTATTACAAGGAAGGTGGAATATTCCTCCACACTTCATTTTATTATTAGCGTCACTTATCCGACGTTAAGTTTTGATATCTTTCTTTCTTGAGCTTAAAAAGCCACACCTACCAAAGCAGACAAAAAGTCCTCAGAGCAGAGAAAAGAACAGCAGGGAAGAAATTGCTGATGACTGTTCTGGAAATATCCTTCACCCAACTTACTAATTACACACTCTGTTGATCACCTATAATTATGATCTGAAAGGAAATTCTACACCCTAGCAATTTAGCCGGTGTTTCTTTCTTAAAGTCGACCATTTCCACTCTAATGAACCTCAGTATGAAGCAGCAAAACCTTGAAGGGAAAGGCTACAGGCATGAAAATGAGTGCTTGCTGTCTCATTAACATTTTACTTGCTTGGCTAGGAGTCCTTTTGTTACAGGAAGCTAAGTGTTTTTATGGCCAACTCTCCTGAATCCGTAATAATATCCAATATGAATATAAGTGATTTCTGCTTTTAAGCTACTGAGCCTCTAAATAATCTCCACTAAAGCTAATGTATCCACAGTCAATGTGCAGCACTAGCTAAAATACAAGTAATTGCTGCCTTGGCCAGCTCCATAGCACAATTCTAAACTTGACATTTGGCAGCTGTTAGTATTTATAGCTGGATGGATCCAACCTGTCAAATACAGACTTCCCAAAACCAAAGCATGTCGGGAGGTGAAGTTTTTTTCCATTTGGTAAAAAGTTAACAGGCTGAGATGCCCCAGAACACAGCTAAGCTCCCAGAAACTGTACCAGTTTCCCTGCAGAAATACACCTGAATGTACCAGTGACACACAGGTATTCTTCAAAGGATTTCTCAGAAAACCTACAGCTCATAAGGTTGTGTTTAACAAATTAAAAAGGTTCTCAAAGAGCCACAAAGAACACATGGCAGCAAAGCCTATGCTTAAGACATTTCTGAAAAATTAATATAGCAGTTAAGTGAAATTTAACAGCAAATAAGTTACTGCTAAGACTCCTGCTGCAGTGGGATCCTTCACAAGCTCCAAAAGTAATTCATCATATAAAAACAGGTCAAATACGAAAAATGAGAGGAGACCTAGCACTAAATGAATGAATTTGCATGGGAAATGCAATTCTCTTAAACCCTACTCTCACCTGAAGCGGGCAACTAGTTCCAAACATTAGTCAGCCAGAGGAGGGCATAAGTAGGAGAGAATATGTGGTCACCCATCCACTTCACTGGCTACTCTGCAGAGAAAAAATTGTCAATCATAGAATGGCTTGGGTTGAAAAAGACCACAATGATCATCTAGTTTCAAACTCCCTGCTATGTGCAGGGTCACCAACCACCAGACCAGGTTGCCCAGAGCCACATCCAGCCTGGCCTTGAATGCCTCCAGCGATGGGGCATCCACAACCTCCTTGGGCAACCTGTTCCAGTGCATCACCACCCTCTGGGTGAAAAACTTCCTCCTAATATCTAACCTAAACCTCCCCATCCTAGTTTTAAATCATTCCCCCTTGTCCTATCACTATCCACCCTTGTAAACAGCTGTTCACACTCCTGTTTTTCCAGTCACCTCACTATAGTCATGAATGGTTTAAAAAGGTGTAAGAAGGGAAGAGATCAGCAACAAAGCCAATGGGGAGAAGACTTAGGAAACAAAGACAAGCAGTGAAGATGGAACTTTACAAAATCTCTCTACCTTTCACAGAAACCAAGGCTATTTTGATTTTTTAAAACTCTCTTGTTATTTAAATTCAGAAACAAAATCAACATGTAACTAAGGCTGATGCAAGAAGCCAGTAACCTAACACAAGCAAGACTTCAGTGCTCCTCAAATATCTGAGGTCCAAGTAAACAACCTTCCTCTACCCAGGGGAGATTCTTTCCAAACAAATGCGTTCGCATGGAAACCTGTCTTCTGCTAAGAACTTGATTTAACCTGTATTTATAATGGATGCCTTTGGGCTACCTCCCCAGAGCTCCTAACACCATCAGCACTATCCACTATGAGACCTTAGAAACTTCTCTATTGCTCTTCTAACATACTAGAAATCAGCTTCTCCTTAGAGGATAACTCTTCTGCAAGCTGACTTATTCCCAAGAAAGGAGAGGGGAAAAAAAATGAACTGCAGTAATAGAGATGATTTTCTGATCTCGCTAACGTACATTAGTTTCTCTCATTTCCATTATTTCTTGCATTGTAATCCCTCTGAGATCTCAACTCCTCTTCAGCTCTGTTTGTACTGTGTGGTCTCAAGTCTCTTCTACCTGAATGTGCAAAGTTCCCTAGGGAAAAAAGAAAGCTACAAGACAAGTCTTCCTGTTGTCATGAATCCTTAGCAGCCTAACTCAGACTTATCTGATGAGCTTTGTGTTGAAGCAAGTGTTGAAAGGTGAATTAGCAATAACAACCTTGTCATTGAAAACTTGTTTTGCTTGGTAAATCATAATTCAAAGAAGATGGACCAGGTGCCTGCTCAATCCCAATATATCAAAAACAAATAGAAAATGAATGAAAAGCATTTTTCAAAATGTGGGTTTGACACATGCATGGGATCTTTTGCATCACCAAACCACGAGGAGTCAAAGTCAAAAGTGACTCAAACATCAGCTACTCAGCAGACTCTTCTTATACCAACATCGGCACTTTACTTTTCCAGTCTGAAAAGCAGTCAGACATAATACAAACTAAGATGGTTTCCCCTAATCTCTCCCATTCTTCAAGAATAGGTCCACTTAGAGGAGCTCCTCCTGCATACCTGTCATAGACAGATAAGAGTTTTGAAACTTTTTCCAGATAGCCCAGACCATGTATTTTAGTTTAAGGAACCAGTTTAAAGTCCTAAAAGACTTCAGAGCTATAGAACAAGAATGAAAAACATATTCAAAGAGGGATTTGTAGTCTTTGTTCATTATTTGACTTCAGCTGTTTCCCCTGACACAATAAGTAGCACTATGTGATGAAGGCCTTAAACAGCACTGCAGGAGAGTATAATTCTGATTCACCCTGTGTACACTTAGGGCCAGGAACCTCCATTTCAGAAGCTAAACAGCATAAAATAGTGGGGGGAAAAAAAGAAACAATAAACACTTCCATAGCAGTTCTGATATGAGGTTTTAGCAGAGGACATGAACTTGTCACCCACAGCACATCATTTCAGAGAGACAGATCATTTATGAATTCATCCAGTGCTTAATTTGAAGACCTTCTATCACAGAGATCCCACTGTAGCATCACAAATTGTTCTGGCAGTTGCATATTCTCACAGAAATATGTTGTGCCTTAATTTTGAGTGATAATTTCTACCTTCAAATTTCAGCTTTTTGCCTTATTTTTCAGAAAATTCCTATCTGAACTATGGATGAGTCCGGCCAAGAAAAGATTAACAGGAGTAAAATTAAGAACTGAAGTGAGATGCGTTAGCATCCCCATGTAACAGATAAGGGTAGGCAGTTCTCTCAAAAGCACATGGACTGCTGTTATGCGGTATAAGACTAGGCAGTATGATTTATCCAGGACAGAGCCATGTTTGTATCTCTGACAGCTGGGACTTAGTCACCTCTGGCTTCTGAAAAGCCATCATCACCCACTATACCAGGACAGGACCATTCCCTAAAGGTAAATCTCAATGTATTTTCTGTTGAAGAACTACAGAGGATTCTATCTTCTTCTAAAATGTATCTGATAGTGGTAGTGACTACTTTTAAATATGATTATTGTCAGAGCGCTCATGTGGGAAGCTGAAAACTCTAGCTTAAATCTATTCTTAGATCACAGAGGATCGTTAAAGCTTTTATTTGTATCATTAACTTTTTCATTAATAGAAATGCTCAACTCTATTTGGGAAGCCTATATTGTTTTCTCACTGCCTGGCCTCAATTCTTGAGGTGTTCCTGGACCAACTATACGGACTGGGTAAAGTGTGCTACGCATCACCAGCAACCTGAAAAGAACAATGCAGTTCTATCATTGCCCTAGGATCACTGCTGAAGTGCAGGTCTGAAGTTCATTGATCACAGTGACCTTCACAATTGATCACAATGAACTTTAGTCCTGCACTTCTTAGGCAGATGTACAACCTAGTTGCACACTGCAGCAATACAAACCTCCCTCCGATTAACACAGTGCTAGAGACTTCCACCATTCTCAGAGCTGTCATTGATGACATCCTTGTGAGTAGACACTGCTTCCTCTAAAAGTGCATGAAAGGACAGATCTGTACTTTTTCCCTGCTAGAAACCAAGGGAAAGTCCTTAAATGTATCTAGTGGTGAGCATCACTGAGTGCACTAAGTCTTCTGAAGTGTTTCAGTATTAACTTTATGAAGCTCTGCTATTTCCATCTTTTTTTGTGCCATAAGCAAATAAAGTGTGATGATCCACAAGAGAAGTGAGGCCTACTTTTCTGCTAAGACAATCACCTTAATGAATAATTAGTGTAAGAGTATTAGTAACATTAATACTTAATGAGTTGGATCTTCTTTGCATCGTATCCTCTAGTTTCCACTTGCTAAATAAAACTTTATTTATTATCTTAAATTAAAGGACATCTCTGAAATGAGATACAGTAAAATTGCAAAGAAGGAAAAGCTAATCAAGATAATTAAAATGAAAAATTGTTAGAATAATTCACTTTCACCTGCCGTTGCAGTATAGTTGAACCAAGAATTTCTAATTAAATGAGAAAGTATGAGAAGTGCAGTTCAGCTGATTTGCATTTATGGAACTGGAAGAAAATATTACCTTATTAAAGTGAGTTTCAGAGGAAATGTCATAGCACAGAGGTTGGCCTGACTTGACTTTCTAGTAGATTATGCAGTCATTTATAAATTTGACTGCTTCACAGAGCCAGCTCTTCTGCGGCTCTAAATCAGCACGATCTCACTGAAGTTAATAAAGCCACATCAATTTGTACCAGGTAAGCATCTGTCCCCTAACAATTTCAATGTGTATATTGCTGCATAGAGCAAAATTCAGCCACGTCTGCCCCTATATACACCTTAGAAAGATGCCAAAGAAAGACAGTGTAATGCTGCTGTGCCCAGATAATCAATTTATCCATATTCTGCTGTCTGAACAAGAGCTGTAGCAGACTGTCTGCGTCTGGCAATTTATTCCTGCAGCTATGTACAAGAAAATGGCCTGGGTAATATTTGCTGGCCTTGTTTATCTGAAGTCCAGCACATGAATAACGCTGTTTTCAGTCCTGTGCACAGTGCTTGCTAAAGGTACTCTGCTTAGCCCAGCGCCTGAGAGCCCTGACTCAGAGTTGATCCCTTATATTCAGAGCTGGGAAAGGGTAAAGAATGTGCAGCCCGGCATGATAAACCACCCACATCCTTAATGGAGTCTTTGCTTTCCCACCTGCACTCCCATCAGTGGGATTAACACAACATGGTTATGGCAAAAACAGAGAAACCAAGCCCTCTGTCAGTGATGGGAAACAGCCAATTATTTTATAAACATGAAGTAGCTGATGACTGCTCCTGCATTATCCTATTGCCTGTGCATACATCCTTAATACAATATGATTATGAGGGTATTCAAAGTATTTTATTCTGATTAGGTTATCTAAGACAATTCTGGTATCTTAAACTCCTGAGGCAGGAAGTAAACAGAGATGCAAATAATGAATTTCATCTCACAGATGCAGTAAGAAACCTCTAACTATTGGTATGTACTGCAACATCAAAATTATGTCAAGATTATATATATACATACATATATGTATATGCATATATATAATTTTTAGTATTGGCTGAATATTTACTCTGTGTCTTCAATAGGAAACCAGAATTAGTCTAGTGAAGAAGCAAATGCTATTAGATATATATTATATATCGTGCAAAAGAAATGGACCATTTTTACCATTTTCTTAAGGCCTTTTCTAGGCAAACCACAGCTTTTCTGTGGTCAGGGAGTCAGCTATCAAACTTGTGTTACATCAGAAGTAAGAGTGACCTGCTGGCAGAGGTAACACCATCCCAGCACAAGAGATGCTTCAGCAAGGAGAAAGCTCATTTCTAGCACTGCTTCATTCATTGCAGCTACAGGCCTAAATTAACCTTGCAGAACTGTCATGAAAATGTATCAGGCCGAGCATAAAATTTACTCTACAACTCTCTATCATAACAGAGATGACAAAAAAAATTAATGACATTTAGCTCACCTGTCAAACTGATTGCTCAGCCCAGATAAAGAGCAACGGTTCTGTGGAGCAGTTTCAGCTGACAAGCTCCAAATCACATCCATGTTGCAGTACAAAATTGAAGCAACACCATCACACTAATTAGGGGGCTGTTCAGCCTGGTGGTCTTCTCAGCTGCCAAGGGTAAGGAGATGGATAAAAAGCCCAGATTGACCTTGCTGTTAAACACAAATTATGTCATTAGGTCAAATAACCTTTTGGCCCCATTTCATTTAAAGTATATTTGGCCATTTGGTTTAATTTATTTTTTAAATCATTTCAGTTTAGTATTAACTGCGGAATTACATATGTGCTCAGGAAACCCATTTTAGAGAAACTAAATTGCCTTAATACTGAGTGTGCAAAAGCCTGAATTTATGTTGATTCTCTGCAACATACCAGAGGAACTCTCCTATGTGCTTTGGGCAACTTTTGCCAAGATTAAAAATATTCAACAGTAACATATGGCTGAGCTGCAAGTAACCTACAACCATCATTACAGCTGTTGTTTATTAAACTGAGGAAGCCCAAGAAATTCATGATACAGGTCAGTCCACAGCCACCCCCAGAAGTAGGAGCACATGTATGTCTTCCATATATACATGGCCAGTTGTGTCACTGCCATTCAGCACAGCCAGAGCATGAGGAAGACGAACAAGCAAGAAGGGAGAAAAAGAAAAAGAAGGAACAGCAGCAGGCTTTCTACCTGGGCTAGGAACTCCTTTAGGCTCTTGTGGTGTTACCCAGATCACAGCTGACACAGCCAAGCATACCAGAGCAAGGAAGTCAGTAGAGGCTGAGATCAGTACATGACATTTTTGGAGTCTATTTTGGTGTGTGAAAACCCAGGTGCTGGGAACAGAGACCCCTGTAGGGTCCAGGCTACACCAGCCTATCCTCAGGGACTGAAGACAGTGGAAGGGCCCACACTGGAGCAGGGAAAAGATGAAGATGTAACAATGGCAGAGGCTGGCTCCTATGGGCTGACCACAGCTCTCAGCCTATGGCACTGGTTGTATAAAACTAAGAAAGAACTAGAAACTTCTAGTCAGAGAAGAAAGGAAGGGACTGAGCTGCTCTTAGTTTTTCAAACTGGCTTAACCTGGCACTGGCTTTTTATGGCACTAAACAGCTTTCTGATGCCTTATCTCCTGCTGTGGCTTGAGTACAGGCATGAATACAGTGGAAATAAACAGTGGAGGTGCTCAATATGACTCCAGAGACTGCAGGGGGTGCTGGGAGACAAAGGGCATGCATGAAAAGAAGTTTCTAATCAAGAGAGAAGCAGATTGTTTTATTCAGTTTGGTTTTGGTTTTTTTCCTAAAGAATCATGTACATTTTCACAGATAGCCACTAATCTGTGATACCAGCACAAAAATAAGTAAATAAAACAAAACATTAAACTACCCAGAATTCTCTATACGTAAGGTAATTGAACTTCTTGGTACTCAAAAAAAGCAGATCTAAGATCCCTTGAAACCCAAAAAGCTCACTGGATGTTGCTATTACTATAAATATGTACATATACAGTGAAATGAAATTCTAAGGATGGGAAGACACCAAATGAAATAAGAAGAAGCCTGCAAGGAAAAAAAAAAAAAAAAAAAAAAAGGGAGGGGAAAAATGAAATCCTACTTGCAGAAAAACCAGTAAAGCTGGAATGAGGATGCCATGCTTTACCCTGGAACTGAGGTCACCCTTTAAAAACAACAATAAAAACAATGTGCTATCCTTCTCAAATACAAACAGTCAAGGAACTTCAGGTTTTTATAGCTTCATTAGCTATAAAGCAAAGTACAAATCTGTTAAAATCAACCTTACTTGGGATGCTCGTTCGGGCTGCAGAGCTGTGGGGATGGTTAGTAGACTTTCTTTGGCTGCAAGTTGATCGCATGTGGCCTTGGAGAGCAGAAAGGCATACAGAAAGTTCAAATGATCAAAGTCAGCCCATACTGTTTCATGATAAAATCTTCCAGAGTTACCCTCTACCCTTTTTTTTTTGTAATTGCCATGTTATAACGAGATTTTCAGTTCTGGAAATGCCTCCCCTATTCCCTTTTTGTTTTTTGTTTTTATCTTTGGACAGAGGAACCAGGCACATCTTGATGTTTTGGCATCTTTCTAGGTCTAGGAGTGCTCTGTAAGATTGTTAACTCTGCAGCACAAGGAAACTTCCAGCTAGCAGCCATTAAAGCATACAAGACACACAAGACCTTTCTGATGACAGAAGCAATGTTAGTGCTGAAGCTACAGCTGACACACATTTATTACTTAAATGACAAATTCACAAAACATTTGCTTCAGTAACCTTTTTTTGTCTGGATGAAGCACATACTTTCAATTTGAAGATATTGGTATTCAAGGTTATTTAATGAATTATGTGAGTATATTCCAGACTGCTAGGTGTTTCTGCTGCAGCATTTGTGATGAGATTTTCATTTCAGAGCAGGAGGTTGTTACGTACCAATTCAATTTCCTGATTAAAGAACTCAAGTTGAGGAGGCCAGCATAATACAGCTGCTTCAATACAATGTCCCATTTATCTAGACAGTTAGGATACTTTATCCAGATATCCCTGATGTCAGAATTTACTGGGGAGAAGCAGAGAGCAAATACATGAAGCAGGAAGTTCTAGAGAATACTTTTTCCAATCAGTAAATTCTCACAAACATTAGACTTAGAAAAATTCCCAGGAAGAGCTGGTAGATCTGATTTGTAGAATGAATGTTTTTCATAAAGGAGCTGGAAATGAAAAATGTTAAACTAGAAGGCTTCACAGATTATCATATCAAATGAAAAATATTGTGGCTTTTTCTATCTCTTTTGTTGCAATATTTTGCTCTGCTATTATGTCTGTTTTGCTGATCTAAAAGCCAGACAGCCAGGATGAGGCACAGAAGATGTGGATTTTCTGTCTTCCATCCTCTCACCATAACTAGTCCAGTTTCATAACATTATTTAAAGCATGACCCTGCAGTCAGCGGTATCAGCGTGACTGAGAGGGCAGGGAATGGCTGTGCAAGAGCTTCAACTATGCAACAGCCAACATCATACCACAACTCAATTTTTGCAACCCCTGCTACCATTCCCATCTTTCAGAAGCTGCTATCCTTAGTCACTGGGAAGGCACATCACAGCAGGCTGTCCTATTGCTTTTAGTGTTGACAGAGTAAAAAGTAAAATAAATAAAAAATAAAATGCTACAAACATGTAACCTTCTAGGTACTTCAACAATCTAGCCAGCCACGCCAATGGAGCATTATTTCCAACAAAGCATTTACAAACATATTATTACAGCCTAGTTTTATAGACATCCCATTATCACAATATTTTTTAACCACATCGCTGACAGGAATCTAGTTCTGATACACTGTCCAGAAGTTCTCTAAATATCATACACCTTGCATATATAATTAATCCACTTTCCTTGCCAGACAAATTATGTGAGTCTTATGTAACCTTATAACCTACTAAATTCTCCTGACTTCATCTCCCTTGCCCAAATTACTTCACTCATTCTGAACTCTAATACTTATTGAGGTGGCATTATCAACTGAAACTGCACAGAAACATAAGTAGCCAGGCTTTTCATGGCAGTGTTTTCTTGCATTTATGGATAGTGTTTCATTCTATTTACTTCTACCAACACAACAAATCTTACAGGACTGTCCTATTTTGGTAATTGTCTGAGCATGCTGATTTCTTACTAGCAATATTGTTTGAATGATACAGTTATGAAGGACACTAAGCAACAACAAAATAAATCAGGAAAGCTATTACAGTGGCAAAGGAATTTATTTCTTTCTACCATCCACCAAAAATAATGTATCCTTATTGTTTCAAACAAGTATGACTATAGTTATTAAGTCATTTTATATGCACATGGATTCATTCCCTTTCTTCATACCACTGTAAATGCAGAATAAAGATCTTTTGTGATAAACGCAGACCATAAACCAAACATGTTCACACTATAAGGAGCGTCATACATGACAAGAAGTGCCAGATAACTGATGTTTGACTTAAGATCCTGTTTTCTGAGCAAGTAAAACGCTATTACTATATTCCATGATATGCCGCAAGCAAAAATACAGGGCATCTGAACAGAATAACAAAGGTCAGTCCTGAGATGCAAGAACTTGGTTCATTCTAAGCTCTTTAAATATGTCCTATAAAATCTTATTAATAATTTCCTTGGCTTCAAGGTGTCTACAAGACACTTTCACAACAACTGTAGTATATTTCTCTAAATACATCTACTGAATGACTCTAAAAACTATTTCTGAGAACTACTGCATTTCTTCATCACTGGAGTTAATGGAAACACATTGGTGAAATCTGGACAACATCTAAAATGTTTCATAATCTGTGAAGTTTCCAAATGAAAGAGTTCTTAGTCTCTCAGGGATATAGAAATGTACCATCAGATGAACCATATAAATCAAGGAAAGTGTAAGATGTAAACACAGAAATAAAATACAGTTCAAGTTATAAGAAGCAGTAGGATATTTTTCAAGTACTGATATATTAGGTGTTAATTTTAATGAAGAACAATAGCAAATAATGGCATAGAAATTACATAATTCATTAGCATTAATACATAGCAATAAGTAATAAAATTATTCAGAGCTGCAGAGTTATTAATGCCAGGTGATGCAAAAGAAAGTCAGTGTCTGAAGACAGTATTGCAAGAAAGAGATAAACAGAGATCATGTCAAAGAATATGAGCTGCATGCAAAGCACACTGCTGTACTTTTCAAACAGGTAGTACAGTAGTTTTAATCATAGCACAATAATTTCCATCTTATATGAGGCAGGTGATTTCCTACTGCAGCTTAACATCTTTCCACTTGAATTTCCTGAGAGACAGGAAGGTACAAGAAAGGTCAGATGCTGAGGAACAAATACCACCTTTCTCAGTTACAATGACTCAATATTTTCACTTTATTTTCACTCTGAGCAACACATATTGCTGGTGTCATAACTGCATACGAACTTGGAACAGAATAGGGGTAGGGTAGCAGGGTGGTAGATTTTGCCATGGAAAAGTAGAACCATACCGAAAATGGAGCAGATGTAAACAGGAGACATCTAAACAGTATGGAAATTGGGAGGAAACAAACTGAAGTAGATTCATAACAGTTTGCAGCCTGAAAAAAAAAAAAAAAAAAAAAAAAAAGAACAGGAAAATATATGATAAGGTTCAGTTTAAGGCATCCATAGGTGGAAAAGAGGAAGCTGAACCTGTGTTCCAATTGTGTAGCGTTAGGACCTGAAAGAGTGAATGAGCTTTTATTTGAGCAGTTTGAAAACTGATCTCCTGACAGTACAACAGATTAGCAGCAGAAATCACCAGTATTTAAGGCCATCTCAAAATGGGACCTTCCTGAAAGTGTTTTAAATCTCTCATGATGACGGGGGAAAAACCTGGATTTGCTCATGAGACAGCTCCTGCTTCAGCTTATAAATTAATCTGGGACCAAATGCTCAATGACAGATACATGATGCTAATGACAGAAGCCTCTTGCTTATATGAAATAGCATATTTTTTCTAATTAAAAAGTAACCCAGCACATGATACAAAGGAGAAGATGATTACCTAAGAGACCAGCACAGTATTTGGAGTTGTTGTAGCAGTCATGTGATCCTCATAAGTGAGGCAGCAAAGAATACTACCTCAGCATTGATCACTGTACACTGCATTCCACTACCCAAAACAGAAATGGGTGCCTAGTTCAATAGGCAATGGTGGCTCAGAATGGTGATTTGGAATTTCTAGTAAAAGGTGAGATGCTGAATCCTTTGTCTTTAAAACAAAGGTTTGCACTTTAACTGGAAGGAAAAAGGTGATTAAACACTTCTGTATCTTGATTCCAAAGCCATCTTAAAAAAATCTGAACTTAGTCATGAAATAAAACTTTGGCATTTAGGCTTTTATTCTTGGCTATAAAAATAGTGTATATCAATGTTACACTAAAAATAGGAAGAAAACTTCACTCTGGCAAAGAGTATTGTCTAGGAGCTTGAAGAGTCTGAGTGCTTGGGTCTCCTACCATCTTACCATGCAAAGCTTCTGACCCCTGTCTGTAGGTCAGCCTTTTGGTGGTGTTTATCATACAGCAAACAATTTAATGAGGTAAAGAAGTCCTGAATAATGAAGAACACATAGAGCTGCCTCTGAACCTCAGGGTGCTTCCAAGGAGATGCAGACACCTGACAAGCATGGAGACTGCCAGAAAGTACAGGATAGTTTGATCTCATCCTTGTATCCAGACACATTTAAGATGTTTCTTTTACTGCTCTCCAAGTGGCAATATCATAGAATGGCTTGCATTCAAAGAGACCTGAAAGATCACATATATCCAAACTCCACTGCCATCAGCAGGATTGCTAACCATAGATCAGGAAGTTGGCCAGGGCCACATCCACCCCGGCCTTGAACACCTCCAGGGATGGGGCATCCACAACTCTGGGCTGCCTGTTCCAGTGCCTCACCACCCTCTAAGTAAAGACTTCCTTCCTAAAAACCTAAACTATTTTTCCCTCTCTGTTAATGTAAAGCTATTCTCCCTTGTCCTATCACTATCAAACCATGTAAAAAGAGAGCCCTCTTTCTGATTAGAAGCATCCTTCAAGTATTGGAAGGCCACAATGAAGTCTCTCCAGAGCATTTTCTTCTCCAAGCTAAGCAAGCCCAGCTCTCTCAGTCCTTTATAGGAGAGATGCTCCATCCCTCTGATAATATTTGTGGCCCTCCTGTGGACCCACTGCAACAGCTCCACATCCTTCTTGTGCTGGGAGCCTGAAGACTGGACGCAGACCACCAGAACACCCAAGTACTTCTCCACAGGTCTGCTCCATATGAGCTCTTCTCCCAGTCTGTACACATATCAGGGATTGACCCTAGCTAAGTGCAACACCTTACCATTGACCTTGTTGAACCTCATTAAGTTCATGAGGGCCCATTTTTTAAGCCTGTTGAGATCTCTTTGAATGGCATCCCTTTTTTTCTAGTGTGTCAGCTACACCATTCATAGAATCATAGATTCACCGAGACTGGAAAAGACCACCAAGATCACCTGGTCTAGTTTGGTGTCATTAGCAAACTTGCCAAGGGTAAACTCAACCCCACTGCTTATGCCATTGATAAAGACATTGAAGAGCACCAGTCCAAGAAGGACCATGGAGGGACAGCAGTTATGAACAGCCTCCATCTGGGCATAGATTGATTGATCACCTCCGGCTACAACCACCCAAACAATTCTTTATCCACTGAGTAGTTGAGCATTCAGAAACATATCTCTTACATCCAGAGGTAAGGATGTGATGTGGGACTACATGAAAGGCCTCGCAGAAGTCCAGGTAGACAATAATTTTCCTTTTTGTCCACCAATGCTGTCATTCTATCATAGAATGCCACCAGAATGGTCAATTTGCTATTGGTGAAGCCATGCTGGTTGTTTTGGATCAGCTCCTCATATTGCATATGCCTTAACATTTCTTCCAGAAGTAGTTGTTCCCTACTCTTTCCAGGCACAGGTGAGAGTCTCATCAGTCAGCAGTTCTCAGAGCCTTCCCTTTTTTAAACATGGGGGTGATATTTCCCTTTTTCCAATCACCAGGGACTCCACAACTTCTCAAATACAGCAGAGAATGATTTGGCAATCACATCAGCCAGTTTCTCCAGCACCCTGGGATACGTGTTGTCCAACTCCATAGACTTGTACACGTTCAACCTCATGAGGCTATCTCAATATGCCTCAGTGAATGGATTAAAAGTTCTTCATAAGGATTTACCTTTGTTCATGAAATTTCATCCCGCATACAGAGCCCATGCATTGCACTTTTATTTTTTTATTTTTTTATTTTTTTTTTACTAAGGAGGCTTGCTTGCAGGAAGCCTTCTCTACCTCCCAAGTTGAATTGTTTTCTTCTTTGGCAGAGTGAAGATGTTCCCAGGTTTTTGGGTTTTGTTTCTTTTTCTTTTTTTTTTTTTTTAACATTCACTTAAACCTTTTAAATATATTCACTGAGGAACAGAGCACTTGCCATGAAAGTGCCCTAGCCTCAGTCCTACATGGAATGATTTACTCTAATATTAAACTACAGAATCAGTTTTTCTTAATGAAAAAAAAAACCAAAGAACATTAAATTCTGTTTCTGCTGCAGTACACCAGATTGATTCTCCAAGTAATTACTTAATTACTATGTCAGTAAATCAGCCACCAGCTTAAAAAAACCAAAAATATTCAGTGACATCAAATTTGGAGGTCTGTGGTGGGAAATGAAATGGCACCATCAAACCACATGGAATGGAAAGTTTTGGGTCTTGTTTAGCAATGACTGCATTCTTACTCCTATTTGCTGATCAGCAAAGAAAGCCATTCTCTCACACTACCAACCAAAATATAAATATGTGGCAAAAAACCAAATTCCCTGCCTGGTAATAACTGCATGACAAAGCACCAAAATCTCAGCTTGTGTAAAATTGGAAGTGACATTTGCAACGCTGCAGTGACTGCCATGAATGAGAAAGCCATCTTTCCTCAGTGTTCATATCTTTCTGAGCCGCAGTTACCACCTTTATATATCATAGTGAAAACAAATGAAACTCAGTGAGAGAAAACTATGTTAATCACACACTGATGTTTATAATTGCAGCTAAGCAGTGTTGTATAAAGCCAAGGCCGTCCTCAGAGAAGGGCCAAGGAGCTGGGGGGGAACAGAATTAAGAAAGCTGTTGACCAAAGGGATATTTCACACTGTATGGCCTCTTTCTCTCTGGCTGCTCAGGTGAGAAGCTAGGCATATGGTGGGGCATGCTGAGCAATTCCTTGTGCATCACTTATTATATACACATATATAATGACTATGACATCTGCATATTCATATATATATCCTTTCCTTTTCTCTATCTTAGCAAATATTTATTTTTTTGTCACAACCTGCGAGTTCTACTTTGTTTTCCTCCCTCCAGTTCTCACCCCAACCCCACTGAGATGGTGGGGGGGGGTTGTGGGGAGGACACGAGTGAAGGACTGCATGGTGCTCTGGTACCTGCTGGATTAAACCACAATACTCAGTTTTTGAAAAGTAAACAGGAAAGGTAAGAAGGGATATACTGTCCCTTGAAACAGAAAGCAGTTAACCATCTTTCATTACACAGCACAACAATGAAATGACAAGACAACCATAGGCTTTCTTGATAGCGGTGTTGCAAGAAGAACCTGGGCTGCCAGACAGTAGTGAGAGAAAGAGCTCAACTTTCCCAAACTTGAAGTGGACTACCTATATTGTTGTTTTCTGGAGTGCAGTGTTAAATCCTAATCTTGTAATTGAAGTAAATGCAAAATAAAAGTGCCGATAATGAGACAAGAATTGCTGGTAAGATCTTCTATCTTCTTGATGAGGAAAAAAGTAGTAAACAAGGAGTAAACACATGGGTAAATTAACCCGTCCATGTGCTTTTTTTGTAGCTATATCTAGCTTGAAGAAAGCCTAAACAACAATAAACAGAGAGGAAGAAAACCCCTTCATAGACACCAAGTACCATGTAGTATGCCTTCAAATGGAAATCAGTAGCTTTCATTTTAAGAAGGATTCACAATAATTTAAATAAGCTGCAAGGAAAGATTTCTCATGCAGATCCACTTTACACAACATATAAGCTGCAAGATCATACTACTTGCCTACAACAGCATGCCTCCAGATATGGGCCCATTTCTGTGCATGCCCCTCCCCGTAGGAGGGACAGCAGCGCACCCAAATCTCATTTGGGTAGGGATAGTATGAAGTGCCAAATTTGCCTTCCCAAAGCTCCTTGTGGTGGCAAGCCCTAAGAGCATCTATCCAACCTGACAAGCATGTTCTTTTGCCTCAGACTGTATAACTACTTCATTAAATCCTCAAGGATATGTTTTTACAGATTGACTGATATCAGTCAGATCCAGGATGCTCTAAGACATGCAAAGGGCACAGGAGAAACTCATAATACATTTTCAGTACACTGCATTAAAAAAAGACTTGGGTGATTCTTAGGAAGTGAAAAACCTGTTTCCCATTGACATCTGATAGGCTAACCTTAGCACTAAGCCTTGGAAACCAAACATGCAAGGTGATGCAATTCAACTATATACTCTTGCGCTAAGCCAAAGAACAGTAAGGTGCTGCTGATCAGGAGTAAAGGTACTGACAGTTGCAACCCAGTTATGGCTCATGTTGTACTCTCTGAATCTTCAGTTAGAGCTTCAATGTCATCTGATGTTTTGAGGTGTTATGGACAGCATGGGGTGCCCATGAGCAGGTCCAGTCCCACCCAACAGAAGGTAGTTCCCTGGCCCCTCAGAATTCCCTTCACCTGCTTGCAAGAACAAATGCAGCTCAGCATTATGTTACCTAAATCCTTTGCAAGCAGGAAATACAATTTTGAACTCAATTACATTCGCACTATCAGTAATACTGGCCAGTAAGTACATCATCTCAAGCTATCTTAGACTGTAGGAGTAACATCTGGAAATACAGGTAGGCTGGCTCATTGAAAAGGTACTTTTTACATTAGGATTTTGCATGGAAGAGTATGTTAGGATATTTCTAAATTTTGAAAAGAAAAAAGAAGATCATTTTCTCAATAGTTTGAAGCTATAAAAAAAAATAATAAATAAAGGAATGTCTTTCCCTCAAAGTTTTCTTCTAACCATGAACATTAGGATTTAAATTTGGTTCTAAGCTAACTATTTTATTTATTTAAGAGTGGAATAAGTGAGGATTTCTATCTTTTGAGCCCTCAAGATAAACATATTATACCAGTTCATCATGTTGTAGCATGTGTTCCATAAACTCGAGGAAATACCATCAACTTAAGTGCATGTTTCATTCAGGATCCCAGCTCATTCCCAACATAACAAAAAAAGATTAAATTGTAAGAACTAATAATCAAAGACACTTTTATGAGTCCCAGTGCTCCAGTCCCTCCATGTTCTGTAACAACAACAGAAACTCACTTAGAGAATAATGATGTTCGCAATATTTTTTTCCTGTTGCTGCCATTTACACAGTCCTAAGGGTGCTGTCTGGGAAAATAACAAGAGCTACTACAGAACAGCTTGTTGTCAACATTGAACATCAGCCTAAGTGAAACAGAAATCAACATGAAGTGCACTTTACAAAGCCTATCGGCAGACCTCAGTTATATGCTTGATGGCAGAAATTCTTCAAACAGCTGGAGACATCACCACCTCCCTTCTCTGGGCTGCTTGTCCCTGCTCCCACACTACCCCCTTCTCTCTGCAAACTGGACTGAGCCAGCAACTGTTTAAGCAAGCACTGTATCTCAGTAGATAACTCTTCCTCAACTCTTTCTTTCTGGGATATGGAAAACAGAGAAGTATTTTTAGGGACTACAGGACTAGAGAGACAAGTGGATGGCGTCTCCCTTGCTAAAGAGCTTCTCACGTGAATGGCAGGTGATCACTACCTTGTGCCAGATGAGTCAGACAACTTCAAGGTATATGAAATAACTATGTAGAATAAATTACTTTGTTGGGCACATATAGAAATATCCATGTGTCAAATGATAGTAGCGGTATTGGCTTTCTCCTCCTCTTATTCAGAAGAATCATTCAAGTATATAGTAAAACTGCAGCATGGTAAAAATGATACATCTGAGGGGAGAAAGATTTATTGTAGGCTGCAGTTGACCAGCTAACCACATGTTGTTAACAGCTACTATTTTACATGTGGTTTGTTTTCCCTTCCCCCCCACCTTCCACTGAATGTTGCATTGCCCTGTAACGAACGTCACACCTCAGTTTTCAGGCCCGTGGCTCTTTTGAGAATAGGTGAAAAGAGCTGCTTACCATCACCAGGGACATGATTTGGAGCACAAATTATTTTGGAATTCAGGAAGTGCTGGAAAAAACAGAAGTCTGAATCTCATCCCACAGCTGCCTCTACACCAAGGCAATAATTTGTTGCACATGTCATAGTTGCTCTGATATTCTCTTCCCTTTTTCATTGCTCTGACACTTTCAGAAGCTCTACATTAACCTTCAGGGGTCAGTTCACTTAATTAATGAGTTGGGCAAACCATTTCATCAATTTGCTTTCAATTGAGGAAGTTACAAAAATAATCTTTGTGAATTCATGAGCCCTTCTGCGTTCCTTGTGTGAAATAGGTAATTTATGCTGCACTTACACATTATAAGTTTGTTTAGGCATCTGATTGCTAAAACCCCCAAGAGGGGGGTGGATAAGCATGGGGGAGTAGGAGTGTGTTTATGAACGTGAAAGATGCAGCATTTTCAAGGTCTTCTTTTGCTGTTAAAACACAGCAATGTCAGGTCCTAACATTCTTTCATTTGCAGCTCCACGTAGAAAAGCAATCAATCCAAACAAAGTTATGCATGCTAACAATTGGACACTAACTTCAAAGTTCTTAAATCTGATGAGAAAACCATTTCTAGTCAGCATTAGCTTTCAGGCTTCACCCCACACCTCATCCCTCATTGATGTAGCTCCAGCAATGGACTGAGCTGCCCCTCCTGCCTCTGCTCTTTGAGATGGACTCCTTCCCTGCATGGCTGCATGTTAAATTCCAGCGCAGCTGTCTGTACCACATAGTGTTTATGTAGTTAGAATAAATTAAAGAAGAACAAGCAGCACGACTTAAATGGTCCAGCCAGAATTTAGGCAGCACATTTCTAAAGAACAGTCTTGCTAAAAGAGTCACAGTTGGACATCTTATTTTCAGATAGTGCATTTTTCTCAAGATAGACTAAAAAGTCATCATCTCTGAAGGGCAATATGGATAACTCCGACTGATTGGTCTCCAGGGGAACCAGTATCTCTATTGACTGCAATATATCCTTTTAAAATCTGTGCTTTCACTTCCCATCACCCAAGTATTAGTTGTTTCCTTAGAGCTGTAAACAGTTTTGTTTGCATCTCATCTCCTTGATGCTATGCCTTAAAACACTCTTTGCAGTTTAACAGCACATTGCTATGAAATGCTCAGCTTGTGTGCCAAATATCTGCACAGACTTCAGATGAACTAAAACTATAAATGGATATGTACAAAATCAACTTTCCTGGCATTTCTACTTCATCAGAGCTAGTCAGCATATCTTGTCTTCTGGCACTCAGTTACAGTGAAATTAAGAGTTTCTAGACAATTGTCATCCATCACTATAAGTAGTACAGCACCAAGTTAGATAAATCTATTCACCCTTCCTCCAAGTCTGCTGTGCTTTACTACCTCAAGTAGTCTGTACAAATTGTAACTGAGCACTCCCAGTACATATGGCACATGATTTTATCAAAAAAGTTGTAATGAAAATATACATACAGAAATCCAAACCTGGACCTCACTTAAAGTATTTATGAACAGAATATTACAAGACTAACATTTAACAAAAATCCAACAGATAAGAATATAATCTCCTTCAACTTTGGCTTAAAACTACTAGTTATAACACTTATATAGGATACTTATATAGGAAAAGGCAGAGACTTCTCCTCAGACCCAGTTGACTAAGACAGTATCAAAAACAGTAACTGAATTTGCTGAGACCTGGATCACAGGCACGAGCTTTTTGAAGGGTGAAACTAGAGGTAATTTGCAGAATATGCAATATATATAGCTTGCTTTTGTCTGAGTTATTTCTGCCTGTTGATCTAATGGTTCAGTTGATTTTGCCTCGCAGTAAGTTATATTTGGTCTTCACTAGAATCATGATCTGTTAAGATGTTTCAAAAGGGCTGGTACCAACCACAGGACCTGTTCCTGTTTTCAGGAGCGACAGTCATACAGTGACTTGAAATCACTATTCTCAGGTGTTTCAGTGGAGTCCCAGGCACCCCATGGCTCATTCACTGATCAGTTTCTGACCATGTAATACCAGTTTGTACATACAGGGGAAGGCTGTTAGCATTAACATTACCATTCTTGGTAGTAGCCTTTTGAACCAAGTTTAGCATTCCTGCCCAAATTCCTGTATGGAACTCAGTGATCACCAGAAGGCCCTAAGACAAAGCACATCCAACCTTTACTCAACTTCCCTCAAAGTACTGAAATGAAATTAGTTTGGTGAAGATTTTGAGAAAGACAAGTTTAAATGTGAGCTGAACCCAAAACTGAATAGCAAGACCAGAATTTATTTATTTCTGAAGAATATTGCCTAATAATCTGTATTTCCTTGGGTTAGAGTGGCTTAAACAAGAGGGTAGGCAGTAGCAGTTTACTAAGAAGACTGTCTTATATTGAGGAAAAAGGCATGACTGCTGTTTGTATAGTAATACTGATGAAACTAGAATCAATAATGGGTTCCTAAAATTTACAGTCACTAAATACACATGAATGCAATGTCTAAAAGCATTCTGACCTCAGTTTCCATTGCTTTCCCATTCTTTACAAGTTGCTAGAAACAGCACTTCTCAGACTTTTAAAAACAACATTGATTATAGCAGCCAGAAAGAGATATGAGTCAGGAATACAAACTGTATAACAAGAGGGAGTGGAAAAAAAACAACCCACAACCTTCAGCTGCATTAAGTACACGGCACATAAAAATTATCCAAGTTGGAAATGTCTGCCAATTACACGGCTAAATTAAATAAGTAGATAATTGGTACTAAGTTAAACTGCCACCTAAAGAACTATGAAATCACAGATGGCAGAAGTGAGATGAGGAGGAGGTGCAAAGATAGCCCTTATATGACTTGTTTGATTTGACCATTTGAACAGCTAATCCTTTGCTAACATGTCTGTTTTCAGAGATGTCTTGTTTTTTATAAGGCTGAATTAGTTCTTGCCTAATGTCATATGCAGGATGGTTTTGATACGATCTCCAGCATGCAGGGTGGCGGCAGGTTGTTTTACTCTTTGCTTCAGATTAATGAATCTTTAATCACATTGATGGAGAAAGTTAATAGAAAAATTAATGAAAACACAACCATCAGTGGCTCTGATGAGTAATGAATAACAATAGGAAGAACAACAGATGCACTCTATTTGATGGCCCAATTTAAAATACTTCATGCCCAATTACAGGCACACTCATTTCCTATAAAGCAGACAGCTGGATAAGTAATAGATCATCATTTTTTCTTTATGAAGACTAGAGAGAATACCTAAGGTCATAACTGGAATATTTCAAGAAAATAATATTTAACATAGGACAAATGTATGACAAGGAACTTCACTCTTCAGCTGGTACAAAAAGGTTACATACAAAAAGAAGCTCCCAGGTAGCATTTCCTAGTAAAAATACCACAGGTGAACCTGGTTTCAAAAACTACCACAGCCAGAAGAGATGGTCGTTGAACTGCAGCACCCAGATGCTGATTTCCTGGCTGAGGGAGGCAGTGGTCCTTAACAGCTACTTCTTCACCACGTTTTCTTGCTCTGTGCAGGAGCAATGCCTGCCCTGCTTTCTCAAAGGAAGTGTTCCTATAGAGAATGGCTAGCTAAAGGCCCCTTGTCCTCCATTTCTCTTCTCGATGGCTATTCCTTTTTCAGTAAGGCAGAGACATAACCCCACTCAGTACTAAGACCCTCCAGGATCTTCATATTGTCTGTACTCCACAAAACCCCTCTGATTTAAATCATAAACAACAAGAAAAAAAGTCAAAAGTCAATAAAATAAACATTCCAAAACAACTCCTTCATAAAAAAAAGTCCAGACCAAACTATTTATAAGCTGGAATTTTAAAGCCCTATGCCAAACGTAACTGAAGTTAAAATTAGAACTACCAGTCCTCTACACAGGGCAGGACACCTCAGAAACCATTGTTTGAATTAAACCCACCTGAATACCACTAAAGCATAAGGCCACTGTTTTAAACAGAGTATTGTTTAGAGTCTCCCTCTTATTGATTTGGTCACAGTACAAGGTTTACAAGGTGAAGGGGGAGGGGACAGTATGATTTAGTTAAATTAGTTTTACTTTCGCTTGCTACCCATGGCAAAAATACAATGAGAAGGGGACATTAATGAAGTCTTGAAAGTATAAAAACAATTACAAAGAAAAGCTTCCACAGAGCTCTGTGTGGAGCCAGCAAGAGGAAAAAAAAAAGATCTTCAGACCACTGTAAGTAAGAAACAACAATCACAAAGGAGAACATGCTAGTTCTTTATAGGTCACCATTACTGGAGTACTGTGAAGAATGGCAACACACACTTGTGTTAAGCATATATGCATAGTGCTCCAAAAGTAATGCCTCCTATTTATTTCCATAGAAACAAAAACAGATAGAAAGAGTAAAATAACACTATTTGATAGAGAAAATTCTCAGCTACAAAACACTATTTTTTTCAGCATAGTCACCACCATTAGCTGTGCATTTTTGCTTGCCGTGCTCATAAAAACCTGCAGCAGACCAGCTGTCCCACTGTTTCACAGTTGCTATGATGATGTCACTGCTGAAATGCAATGCCCACTGCCTCACTGTACACACATCCACTGTTTGGCTTCCAGAAATGTTCAGCTAGCATCAATGAATGTCAGTGGGTGCCATTTGTTCCACATGAAGGAATTCAGCAACACACATTTGCTTCAGATGCATGTCCATGTCAGATGCCATTTTGTCAGACTGCCCCTCTGCTGCCATCTGTCACACAGCAACAACATGTAACAGAATACTGTCAGAGAAGGTTCAACCCCAACTGCCATATCAACATCCACCTCTGACATCATAGGCCAGCTTACAAAAAGAGGAGATGTTACTATCAGAGCAGCCCTCATACGTTACTGAACCAATAGCATCTCCTCTTTAGCACTCATCATACAGAAATACACAAACCTTCCTGGGTGGGTAAGCCTAGAAGCCCACCACAACTGCAGTGCATTTACCACCCATGCAGACACCAGAAGAGCGCTGAAACTGATGGTTTTGCCTAGCAGCCAAGCTGAGCCAAACATCTGGCTTACACAGAATCACAGGGGCAGGAAGGGACCTCTGGAGATTACCTAGTCCAACCCCCCTGCTAAAACAGGTTCCCTACAGGAAAGTGTCCAAGTAGGTTTTGAATATGTCCAGAGGAGACTCCACAACCTCTCTCAGCAGCCTGTTCCAGTGCTCTGTCACTATTCCCCATGTTCAGGTGGACCTTTCTATGTTCTGGTATTTGTTCAATGCCTCTTGTCCTGTCTTTGCATACTACTAAATGAGCCTGACCCCATCCATTTGACTCCTCTACTTTAGATACTTACAAACAGTGCTGAGATCCCCTTTCATCCATCTTTTCTTAAGTCTAACAGTCCTAGCTCTCTCTCAGCCTTTTCTCATAAGTGAGGTGCTGCAGGTCCCTCTTCCTCTTTGTGGTCCTCCCCTGGACTTTCTCTAGAAGTTCCCTGTCCTTCTTGAACTGAGGAGCCAAAAACTGAATGCAGTACTTCACATGTGGTCTCAACAGAGCAGAGTCAAGTCCCTCAACCTGCTTTTTAATGTGCTCCAGGATACAGAGCCACGTTCACTAGCACCTTGCAAACATGTCTGGCCCTATGGAGACTTAGAAAACACAGTTGGCACCCAGAGAAGGCTGACAAGCTGTTGAGCAGAACTCCCCCCCTTCCTCTCTGTTCACTAAAACATTGTTGAAAATGGAAGAAAAGGATCAAGCATGGGAGAGACATGCTTGAAGCTGGACAAGCCCAGTGTGTGCCTCAAAGACTTCACAGTACCAGATAGAAACAGTGCTGTTCAGATGTACTTAACATCATGTTAATACTCAGACTCATACCCTAATGAGGAACAGTGTGGCATTATTTATTCATTCCAAACTAATTTGCTTCTGTGATGGTGAGACTTGGCTACAGCTTCGGCAGACCCTTATTTTTCTCAAGCTGGTTTCACGGGAACGATCTCCCAGTTGTAATGAGCTGCCTGTCTCCTGCTACTACGATCCAGTGAGAGAAGTAAGACCAGCTGAGGAATACTTTATACTTTGATCTGTCTCAACAAATCAGTTCAAGAGCTCTAAAACAGAAACCCCGGGGAGAGGGAAAGGAAAGAGAAGTTCAAGCAGGGAAGTTTTAAATCTGTGTTTGATTTGTTTCGCCAGAGCTGTGGTAGTTAAAAAGTAGGAAAAAATATCACATTTGTCCATCTTGTTTGAACTTTCTCAACTCTCACAGGCTCCGCTGCACTCCAAACTTTGGACAGCTTATCTTTGTTATCAGTGATAACAAAAAGAACAAGAACATATATATGTATATAAGCTCATGACATCTGAAAAATTGGGTTCTATAACCAAGCTAAGTTGGATTTTTTCCATTGCCAATGTATCATCAGCCCTGTTAACTACTGCTTAGGAAAAAGAAAAATTAATTGAACTAAAATATACATTAAGAAAAGGCAGAGGTGGAACCGCACAACTTGCCTTTGAAGTTAAGCTGCTCCGAATGAGCAAGGCATGAGTCCTACCTATGGGATTAATCCTGCACCTTCCTTTTCAACACTTGCTGTGAGGAATTCATTACAGCCTTGAGCACTGCCATACTGACGTCTCCTAGCTTTAACATCAGCTTCAGAGAGAATATTTGTATTTCTCTTCCATTTCTTCTGGTTGTTTTGCTGTCTGATAATTTGCTGCATGATCTTGGTCGAAGCCATTCTCCCAAGTGCGTCCACCTGCTAAGAGCTGATGGAAATGACCTCCTTACACAGGGAATGTACTGTGAAACACCTGGGAAAGATATTAGCATGAGTCTGATGCTACTGAGCAGCATTTTCATACATGATCAGCAGTTCCCTGGAAAGAAAGAGGGTAGAAATGTTAAGATTTTCAGAAGCGAAGGAGAGGGAGAACAGGAAAAAGCATATTTCAGTCACAAATCTCCACAATACTCCCTAAACTATCCTCGTTTTCCTGCATTTTCAGTGCCACTACAACTATTTCTAGATGATAGTGTGTGTTAGAAGCTGAATCTGTGCACATAGAAGGGCACAGATGTGCAAAGCAGTGATATCACAATGAAGGCTCACAGCTGTAGCTCACACTCATGTTATACTGTGTGAAAGAAGGAGTTGCAAAGGCTTTGTACGCCGGAGTCTCAAGATGGCAGTGTTGCTGCCCACCTATGTTTTATAAAGAAACTGCTTGGATGCACACACACAAGCAGAACACTCTTTCAAATGGATGTGCCAATTAAAATCATGTTAAAATCACGTTTGGTATCTAGTGTCTCATTTTCCCGTGTATAGGCTGTTTTTATACTTTTAATACCACATTCCATTTCCAAGATCGTTTAGCTGTGGAGACTCTTGTAAAGAAGAAAAAATACATCAGTTTAGGAAATAGGGAATTTGAAATCCACACAACTCAGAGCAAAGTTCAGAGGTTGGGAACAAAGCTTAAAGAATAACTTTTCCCCTCTCCTAATTTGGATGGTGCTCCATGGGCAAATGCATTTTAAGAAGAATGTGCAGCTGAGAAAGCACACATGAGAAGGAGGAAATAAAGAAAAAAGAATGAATAAATGAAAGGCATTTTGAAGCAATGCTCAATTAGCTAATTATTTACACTTGCCCTTGTTGGCATTATCATGCATGCACTGATAGCAGAGACATTAGAAAACTGGAACGTAACATGATTTTAATTATCTGGCTTTTCAGAAGGACTTAATGTCAGGCTAATGCAACTTCCATATGTGCCCAGCCTATTTCTATAGCAACAGGATGGAAATGAAAATATGCTGCTATAGCATACAGTAGCATCCTGTGCATTAAGCACAGGTATGTGTTGGTGCTGCCCACCACCCTTAGCTTGTAGTCCATTAAGTGTTGGGATTGAGTGTCCCAGCAGGCTGCTGAGTGGCATGCCCACTGTGCTGGAGCCACAAGCCATACAGGTGCCAGGCTGGCTCGGTCTGCACAAGTGACCAGAAGGCCACATCACTGCATGTCTGGGGCTGTCAGCATCAGGCACTATTTGCAAATGAAATGTGGATGTGACCGTAGCTGACAGACAGGAATGCGCATCTGTCGGCGCAGTTGGGCCTGCCAGTGACATTCACAACTAGCTGAAGGCCACTGACAACACAGGGCTCTGCTCTCAGGTTTGGGACTCCAGCATGGCACGGGTCCTAGATGCTCTCAGAGGCTGCCAGCCACTATATACCTATGGAACAGGCTTGTCAAGGTGACAGGCACAGATAAATGGCTGCTGAAAAGAGACACCATGGGCATCAGCCTGCAAAGCAGCAAGAGTGTGATTCCTGGGTTGCTGGAACGCATGGTGTGTGGAATCAAAAGTGCTCTGCTCTTTGTCAGTGGCAGAGAGCACATGCCAGATCTTCCCCTTACTCCCTCCACACCTCTGATTCTGAGAAAACAAGTCATTCTACGATAGAGCGTCCTTTTTTTCTCCAGCTATGACCCCTGGGATAAACTGCACTGATGCATGTTGAAAGGATGCACTCTGCTCTGTACTGCAGCCTAGTAAAACATACTGGAGAGCCAGAGAGCAGGTAATAACAGGAGACAGAAGGCAGTGCTCACGGTCATCGGTCTCCCTGGATGCCCTTTATCCCACGTCTCCCTGTCTGGGAGCTGGACACTGAGCTGCACTAATTGTCTTGCTCCCCTCTGTCAATAGAGAGAGGAGCTGGGACTTACAATGAGCAATCTATTCCACCCCAGACACTGCGCTCTCTGCAAAGGATTTGTCTTCACCGTGAAAAACTGAGGTAATAGCTCTTCCCCTAATGAAGGCAGCAGCCGCAAAGGGACGTGTGCTGTTCAGACAGCACCGGTTGGGGATGGCTCTAATGGTGCTTTTTTCTGCCTGCATTTCTGTGTGAGCTCAAAAGATCAGTCCTCTCCCGCAGAAACGCTCCCGCCATGTGGTTATTAGCATCACTTTCATCTCCCTTCTGGATCTCAGGGGTACCAGAGAGTTAGGCATCCTTTTCCTAGTGATCTTATTCATATTGCTGGCATTAGAAATGCCCTGGCACCTCATGCATGACCACACCTGGCCTTTTTGTGCTTGTGCTGTGCAAAGATTGCACCAATAGTATGTGTGTTCCTTTGCCCATTTTAAGACAGTCACTGGTGCCTTCATAGTTAAACACCACTCCCTGTATTTTTCTTCAAAAACCTCCTGCTTTATCAATGACAAAGGGTGGTCATAAATTACAGCCTTACCGGTGGGGTCCTGCACTGGGTGAATGGTTTGGAAACACTGCAGCTTCTCTCTACGCACTCATCCTTGGTCAGTGTGAGTTACTCTCACCAAGACACATTTATGCTAAGCAGATACTTACATCTGCTCAGGCAATCAGCCTTCACACTCAAAAAGAAAGGGGGAAAAAAATAATACTTTGATCCAAGCCCCAATTATTTCTTCAGCAAGGAGAGGCAATGCTTCTAGTTCTGTACCACGGAACATCTGCTGTAGCACAAGGCAGCCTTTAAAAAATACAGCTCCTGTCCAGGGGAGCAGAGAAGCACATGAATAAATGATAGAACAACTCTTAGATCAAAATTTTTCCAGTGCAGTATGAATGCTTCATGTCCAGAGCTCATTCCACTGCAGTGTGACAGCTCTGATGTCTGCAACATCTTTATTTGCACATCAGCAGTAACTCCTTCCACCATATGCCAGTTATATATAAGCTTTCTGTCCCCGTGGACTGAGGAGATAAAAATCTGCACACAAAGTACTTAAAACAGACCATTTTTTTTCCTTCTCTCCATCTCCAGGACAGCAGGAGGGCTCCAGATTTATCCAAGTGTCCAGATTTACCTGAGTACCGCTTTGTCATTTCCCAATCATGTGCTGATCATTTTAGCCCAGCAGAAGAAGGCAGCGAGCCCTGTGATGTGTGCTCTTCCAACCTCTGTGCCAACAAAAGAGGCATCAAACCTCATAGTGTTGGGGTTGTGCTACCCAGCAATGTCATGCGCCTGGTAGGAAGCAGGGCGGAGGTGCCTGAGGCAGCACTGAACTGCAGCACACTGCACAGCTCAGCCTTTCATCTGCACAGATGAAACAGAAAAGAGCAGCCATCAGCATGTACAGGAGGGTAGTTCAGGTGCTGCACATGAACTTCATGCAATTTCATTCCTTAAGTGCAGTCAGGAGCTGAATCTCCCTGGGGGGTTTTGGCAGGGAGGTTCTGGGCTTCCAAATAGGAATGGGGCTCCATTTACTGTTACAACAATGCACCAAGGAGGTACATGTTCATTACTCTGACCTATGCTGCTTCTAAGAACCTTACAAATATCTGTTACCTCCATACAAATATGCGCACACAAATATATGCGTACAAATATCCAGACTTCAAGATTTGATCTCTTGGTCTTTGCAACCAATGGTGACATCTGTGGTGCTGAACATAATTTCTTTTTAATTCCCATAGAAATCTCCACTAGTGGATATGATATATGTATATATATATTATCTTGGAGCCAGAATTTGTCAAGATTTACCAATTAAGATTTGATCTCAATGTCAATTTTTTTCTCTCCTTGATTCTTAGATAATTTGGTGTCCAAATAACTACGTGAAATTTAACACATCAAAGGATTATACCATGACCACAGATCTCCTTCGCTGTGTCACATTACCAAATCACTCCCCCAATGGCTCAGCAATGCTGAATGCGGGAAACAGAAGCACATTGCACAGGAGATTTTGTAAATCTTTTTGTTTTTGAGAGGCTTCAGAAAAGAAGCACATCATCTTATCTTTATGAACATTTTTACTCACACGTGCCTACATGCCGTGTTGCAACACTGGATGCCCGGGTTCGAATCCCCCCTGTGGCGCAAGTGGTAGAAGTGCCGCTCTGCTACACAGAGGCTCGAATCCCGGGGGGTTGGACTCGATGATCTCTAAGGTCCCTTCCAACCCACACGAGACTATGATACTATGATACACAGAAGGTCTTTTCTCCCACCATCCATCTCCCCATGACATAGCATATGATTCCAGTGGGATTGAAGTCAGTGGGAGTTAAATTGAAAATTTATAGTCTCATCTGCTATTGACGCAATAATCACGCGTCGATATTCATGCTGACTGGGCCAGTTGCTACAAGCAAAACTGCCAAAGGATTTCATATCTATCTGTTTCCCAGGAAGATAAAGGTAGTTCTTCATCATGGTGGAGGTGATCTGGTGTAGGTTTCCAAGCTAAACCTGGCTACTGCAAGTGCCTTGATTCAAACCCACATTTCACCCTTAGGGCTGTAAAAAACTATATAGGCTTAGCAACTGTGAAGTCTGCTTTTTATCTCAGGATACACAGGGCTCTTTGACGAGACTCTTTTCAAGCTTTCCTCTAGAGATTTGTTTAGTAGAGTTCAATGGAGATAATTTCTCAGTTGGGGAGCATTTATCTTTGCTGTAACATTGTCCTGAGCTTACATTTCCTTTTTACAGCTGTCTTTTGTAAAACTGCCTCCACAACATAAAAGACAAAGTTGTTTTTTCTACTTGCTTTCCTAAATCTGTAGCCCTTAAAACTATTCCTTGGGTACGCAAGGATGAGCTAAGGTTCAGCGCTTCATGAAGAACAAGCAGGCTTGCAGCTGATCTCTGTCAATGAAAACTGGGAAGAAAAGACTTCAGTTCTGCTTTCCAGCAAGCCATCCATGAGTTTACCCAGAACACCTGCTGTTCTTCAGCCTGAAAGCTCATCTCAGGCACTCCACAGAAGTTTATTCATGCAATGCCTCCATCAATTATCCTCTGTTAAGTCAATTACAAAACACTGTAAAAAAAACACTCTTAGTAGCAACTATATCTGTCGCTCAGAAAAGTCAGGGCATTTGACCTAAAATTACAGATTATATAAAAATAAAGTCACCTGAAAAAGTATTTCAATTAATATCAGCTGAAGGAAAAACCTCTTAGCACAAAAGCGTTGCTCAAACATAATTACTCTTTGCAAAGCTAATGAACAATTACATGCTACAGAGAAGAAATGAAAGATGATGGAAAGCTATCATGAGGCACTTCCCACTGGAAGGTTTATTATATCCTCAGCATGGCATTACATCCGTCTCTGAGCAGCAGAACAAGATGCTGCATAAGGCCAGGAATGGTTATTCTTGCAGTCAGAGGCATTTGACACTAAACACAAGGATGAAAATTAAGCTCATGTTAGATTTTCCTTCTCCTTCTGATACTTACAGGTTTTCTTACAGCATGATGCAAGATGATATCAGTGCTCTTTGATTCATTTGTTAAGCACTGGAAGATGAGCATTGCTTTAAAGAAGTGCTATATCTAGTCAGGCCAGAGGCTCATCACCAGTCATCCGTAACAGCATCTGGAAAAGGGTTTAAGAATAGGGCAATTATGTGACATTTCTTCAGGCTACTACCTGCCTCTATATGATGTACACAGGTTCTCTGCATCTAGCAGTCTTCAGTACAGCTTCCTTCTCTGACCTTGCCCCCTCCATACCTGAAGCCAAACCTAACATCCCGCAGGAATCAGTGGAACAGGTTGTCTGTATGTTCCACGAGAAAAGAAAAAAGGAAAGAAAAGAAAAAAAGGGTGCTTTGTTTGTTTTGGAAACTTCTGTTTTACTAAGCTTTTTATTTCTTATTTTCTTTTGTCCGTGTATTGGGAGAAGGCAGTGGGCACAACCCCAAGCTGCTGGAGTTCAAGAAGCATTTGCTCTCAGACATAGGATTTGGATGTTGGGTGGTCCTGTGTGGAGCCAGGAGTTGGACTCAGTGATCTTTGTGGGTCATTTCCAACTCAGGATATTGTTTGACTCTATGATTCTTGACCTGAAACTCTCTTTTAAGTCACAGGTACCTGTCTGGCAGCACCCACAGAGCTCATATTAGGGGAGGATTCTGGTTTAATGCACTTAACCCTGAAGGGACACCACATGCCACAGTTCAACAGCTTTGTGGGCAGGAGGGCTCAAACAACACTGATCAGTGAGCATTTTGCATCGCTGTCAGGAATGCTGATGGAGAAATTGCATTTCAAGCACCCAATGGTAGTGCCTGCATGTGTTGCCATGCTACAAAGTAGATAACGGGGCAGAGTGGGATGCTCTCAGCATACTGCTGTCTCCCTGTGCCCCTCCTTGCTGCTGGAGTAATTTATGCAGTCATCTCTGAGTAAGAGAAGCTGCTCGCATGGAGTTAAATGGAACCATAACAGAATACAGTTTTAGAAGGAAATCATTTGCTTCTTGTGTAGGGCAAAACAACAGGCAGATGGCATCTGTCTTCTGTTAGGATGTACAGCTCACGTGAGTTAGACTCATCCAAAAGTCTGAGCAGTGTCCTCTGATGCAATCAACTTAATTCAGGATATGCCCTGCATTATTTTCAGTAAGAAGAAAAAAAAACTTAGAAAAAGCTTAAAAGATGATTTTACGGTATAAAAAAATTCAATGAGAGGTTAATTCTTTGTACTTGACTTGATATGGAAGCAGAATTAATTTATAATTCTTCAATTATGAATCCTTCCAGAGTAAAGCACTGAAGTGCACCATCATGTGAGATGTATCCCCCGTGGATATGATACCTTAATAATTAGGGCATTTTCATAGCTGAGGGAGATCAAATTTGGTTTTCCTGTTATGCCTAAGGAGATTCAAACTCCTTGGAGAGTGAGACAATCATGGCATGTAGGCCGTGTTGGGGTGGTGGCTGTGACCTCCTCCTGAAGCTGCTCCATTTACATAGCAAATCAAAGCCACCCTTCAGCAGAAAGGTTCCTGGCTCTGCAGGTGGGTGCTCCTGCAGGAGGCCAGAACGATCCCTGCTCCAACAGCTGTTTGCATATTTCATGTAAGCCGCTCACTGAATGAGCAGAGAGATGGGAATTCACAGCACTGGTCAGTCACAGGATATGCTATTTGCTAAAGGGATGTGACCAACAGAGTGGCCTAAGAAAGTGAGGAAATTTGTGTTTTAACAAAAGCAGGATTCCCAGGCTTTCCTTTTTGACTCCCTTCCCTATTGCCACTGCGTGGATCTACAGCCCATTGATGGATGATGCTGAGGGGAGGTGGTTTTTACCAGGCAATTAATTCGATTCTCTTGATGCAGAGGAAGATCGATTGGGTTAGAGTAATGCTTCGGAGAAGAAACAAGATTTCAACACAGTGGTTACTAAGGGGTCTCTTACTCCAGACACCTCGTACAGTAGTTTGCTTAGCCTCCCCACCAGCTCAACCTGTCCTGCCCAAGGTCACTGGTTGTCCCTCCTGCTGGACTCCAGCCCTGACAGGAAAGGACAGCCGTTCGTTCAGCAAATGAATTGTGATTACTGTACATGAAAATCAGTGTTCTGCTTTATTACTGTGCCACAGGACTGCATCCCAGTAGAAGTCCCACACTCTAAGACAGACATAAAAAACAGGGATCCCTGAAAAAAATATGTTTATCGTATGGAAAAGAAAAATGTTTTGTTCTAAATGTGGATTATAACTCTTGTCGTTCGTGCTTCCACAGCCAAAGTGTGTAAGGAAAAACCAAAGCTGCTTCACATTCAGATTAGCAATGGCCAAGGGCATTGGCGACTGTCATCACCATGACCTTAGAATCATAGAATCATAGAATTACCCAGGTTGGAAAAGACCTCGAAGATCAAGTCCAGTCACAGTCTAACCATAGTACCCTAAGTCTAACTCTGCTAAATCATATCCCTGAGCACCACATCCAAATGACTCTTAAACACATTCACACAGAAGAATCTCAGGCTTTCTCATAATACGTGTGCATAACTCTGGGGCGCACAACTGCTATCTGTCCTAAAGGTGTTCAGAACTGATCTGAAAGCAGCTTAAGTGAGAGAAACAACAGACACTTGTCTGGTAAACACGTTTTGCAACTCAAATGTTCTCATCGCTGAAGCAGTCTGAGGAACTCCATGCAGCATTTATGAATGCAGAATAATTGATCAAAACAAGCTGGTGAACATGAATGTAATGAGAAACACCTCAAAAACTTTTAACAAAAATCTGACTTCCTGGCTAACCACTGTTCTGTGTGATTTAAGAGCCAAAACCACAAAAATATATTTCATCCCCACTAATTGAATACGATGGATCAGATTCATGGGCAGTCACCCTTTTGTTTCAAATGTCTTTATAGCTACAGCAGCAATGACTGGGATTGTATCTCTATGGAAGACGTGCTAGGCCCCACTGACTTCCCACAAGCGGCATAGGAGGTTTGCTGGACATCTGTGCTTTGTGTTCAACCTCTTGAGGTCGAACTGTGAGGTAGCAGCTGTAGCAAATCATGTTTGTAACATCAGTGGAGCTGGGGACTGGAAATGCACAAATGTAGTTTAGGATAATCTGGCACCTCTGAGTATCTACACTCATGCTTCTAAGCGGCCTTTGCAGTTATGGTGCTGTATATTAAGATATTCAGCCTTTTCCCCAAACTCCCACAAACCCATGAAGCCTAATTTTCCCGTCAGCCTCACCTAAAACAAGACAACAGAGAAACCAAAGGGAAGATCACTCACTCAGAAACAGAGAGGAGACCAAGCAGGTGGTAGAAAGATGACCTTTCTCCATGAGGTCAAATAGCTTTATTGTGATTCAACACTACAATACAGTATATATCCATAAAAAAAACTCTATAGTGTATATAAATTATTCCTTCCATTCGGTAACTCTTGTTTTCATTTTATTTTTTTTTTTATCATCTCCGTTACAGCTTTGGTACAATGTGATTTTATTATATTTTTTTTTTTTGTTTTTTAAATACTTTTAGCTTCACAAACTCAACACAAAGTACAAAACTAATCCGAATCAGGGATATTACAATCTACACAGTGGTGTTCAGTGGTAGGAAAAAATCTTACCTCAATGAATTCATGTCACTAGCTAAGCTATAAAGGCATACCTAGCAGACATGACAAAAATATGCACCATTAACCAGCAAACATTATTTTTTTTTTTTCAAAATTTTATTTTATTTTATCTTTTTTTTTTTTACAGGTTTTTTTTTTCCAGCAGCGAATCACTTGAGCATAGTCAGTACTTCTGTCCTCAACTGATTATTCTCTTGTGTTCCTCTTCATTTGAAGGCCATGAGATTATTTGTCAAATAATGCACCGCTATCCTTGTATATCCACGCTAGGCCACAGCGTCAGTACTTGACCTGCCACCCTGCATTGTTAATGCTCGCACAGTTTGTCCTGCAGCTGGCAGAAATAACTGGAACGTTATTGGAGGGGCAGTGTGGGGCAATCAACCGTAGGTTGTTCTGTGGGGCAGGAGGTATGACATTACAGTAAACAGGCATTCCAGTGGCTGTAAGTGTTCCTTGACCTGATTGATTAGGTAGCATGATTGGTTGTTGATATGATTGTTGTGGCAGTCCTTGAGAACCCTGGGTCATTGGCACCTAGACAGGAGGAGAAAAACAGGTTGAAAAAAGCAGTAATTGGTAGAGAAATTCAAGTAGGTCCTACGTATTTGAATCTTCCTTCTATCTGTATTTAGGTATACAACACACTCAGACAAAGTATGTCCCTTTCTTCTGCTCAGAACAGTTCTGAACCCTGAGGCCATCCTGTAGATTAGAGATGGGTTAAAGAGAAATCGATACTATCAAGGGACAATGTCTTGATATGGCTGAGGGTGAATTGCCTGCACCAGTGCAAACAGAAGACTCAACCCTAATATACCTAGGCCATTGGAAAAATGTAGGCCTTTAACCTATTCATCACCTTTAAAACATGTTTTCTGTATATTAAATCTTAAGACATAAGGGGAAAAATACAGTCATAAGCAATTCCTCCGTTTCCATTTGGATTGACGTGGTGTTTTCAGGGAAGCTGATGGAAGGAAGAGGTGAATGGATGCTTTATCAATCTATGGAAATGGATTAACATCATCAAGTTTTATAACTTTCCAGAGGGATTGCCAGGAAACATAAGCACTAGCCACTCTGTAGGCAGCCTTAGAGGCTCTTGTCATAACTCACAGAACCCAGGTATAAGGCAGATGTCTGGGTAATCTGTGGACTCGGTATGACACAAGCCACATCCTTCCGAAGTCCAATAAACAAATCTCTCTCTGGCTATAGGATGTTTCAGAAGGCAGAGTGAGATCCTCTCTCTTAAGACACTGGCAACAGTCTTCACAGATGAGTGATTTTTAACTGGATCAGGCAAAGCCCTCAATTTGATTACAGAAAGCAATACTGCACTGGCAGAGGGGAAAAAAAACCAACCAGAAAACAGTGTTTCTGTCCCTTATTTCTTGAGTTCATTTTTGGCACAAAAAGTAGTATGATTCCTTCATGCTTTGTGAAGTTTCACCCGCACTGCAGGCTGTAATAAACAGTTCATTTAATGTATTCCCAATTCACAATGAAAATCGAAAGTACTAAGAATACATAAACAGGAAGCAGAGAAACCAATTTGACTTAAAAGGGCATTTATCTGGAGACCTCCTGCCACATGCTTCCCTAATGAAGTAATAAAGACCATTCCGTGACTCGAAAACTTAATTCAATTACACATTCTCTAAAGGAAAAAAAAACAGTATTTGCAGCTTGTGATACCTGATAAGACGACATGGCTGGATACTGCACCATCATGCCTTGCACCTGGTTTCCCTGTTGATTATTCATCAGGCTCTGGCTTTGGGGAGGCTGCTGCATTCCCATTAGGCCCTGGAACCCTTGCTGCTGGTTCGGCAGGACAGGCTGGTAACCTGCAAGAAGAAAGCCACCTTCATGTATGCTGTCGCTTTTAGGGCCACAATTAAAACCATTCTCAGTCACGGTGAACATCCTGCAGCCCTGCAGGAGGGGAGAGGCCACCCTGAGGGACACGTGACGTCAGGATGCAATTTAAAGCCCTACGCAGACACAGGGTGCCACTGGCTGCCAGCTTCTTCCTCTGAGGCCACTCCCCATCAATTTCAAGGACACCAGCACTTGGCCATCACTGTCTTACCTGGCAGCTTTCCTTCAAGCCACATTTCTTATCTTCAGATTTGTGCCTCAGAGAGCATCCTCCCTTTCTCTTACCTTCCTTGCAATGCTCCGCTAGCATGATGTATACGGAGATGGCTCTATTTAATCAGGAACAGCACCTGAGTATACAGCATCTCCCTTTTGCAAGATTTCCTGTACAACCGGAGCAGGTATGACATGTGTCATATTCCATCCTACTCATTTCTTATTTGGCACAAGAGGAATTCAGAAGTACCTGCCCAGGGCTGAAATTTTGATGCTTCTGCTCCAGCCCCAAGTTGGTCTAAGTTCAAAAGCACCACAACATGGCTGGCTTTCTGCGGGACAGCTCCTATAGGACTGACTGAGAAACGGGCAAAGCCCAGAAGTTCCATAGGGCAAATCTGCTAATGAAGCAGGAACGTGGATGGGAAACAATGTGGCATCAACACAACCCAGCCTTGCTGGATGAGAGTGAGCTTCCTGGAGGAGGGTAGTGGTTAGAGATGAGGAATTTTGCACAAAAAGGTGGAAAAGGACAAGATGATGTGGAAGGATCCTGTCCTTGAAAAATACAGCCAGCCACGGTCAGTATGGATCTGTGAATAACTCCTCCTCCAGTCGTATTCTGCCTTTAGTACTCATATTTTTAACGTGTAGCTATGCCGTGCACTATCAACTCTGTAGCAACGTTGTCAGAATAAGCATATTTCAGGCAAAGAAGAACTATCAGGAGCAGCAATGCTGTGTTATTTTGATATGAAAAATGTGTCTCGCGTCTGCTCAATTTATATTCATGAATAAAGTATATGGTTTGATACGCTCAACGAATTGGAAATCATCACCTGAGTGTTTCTTCATTATGTAAGAAAAATAAAGTAACTTATGGCTCTGTTTCTGCCAGTCTATTGAGAACTGACAGTTCTCTTTTCAAACCCTTCCTGACGCTTGAGAAATGCAGGGGATCTCTGATCATTTTGGGGCATTAGGGCTGTCTTTTCCACAGACCTGAGATTAATGTCAGCCAAGCAAAATAATACCAACCAAAATTAATTCCACAAGTGATGAACTTGGCTGGAACACAGAGTCAAACATCTCCCAAATGCAGCAGATTATTATACATTCAAATTTGCTCTTTTCCTGCATGCAAACATGGAGTCAGCATATTTTTTAGTCGCAAAAATTACCAACATCAGAAATGCTGTAACTGAGTTTACATAACGCTTATGAAGCAATAATAAACTGCAAGTCGCCTTCTGCTCCTTTAAACCAAGTATGGTGGAAGCCTCAAAAGATGATTCATTTCTTATCAGTGGCAATTGTCAAATCAAGCTGCAGATGCAGCAATGACCAATGGATTGATGGCGGACCAAAGACCAAGTGATGCTAAGCTGAGGAATGACACCAAACATTGGATCTGGGCTCTGAACCACGATACACAGACACGGTAGTGACGGGTGTTCCACAGACAGATACCACTGGGGTCAACATCAGAGCAGCCCTGCTGTCAGCTCTCAATGCAATTACATTACCATTATTTTAATCAGGCTGCTGTTGATAGTTGTCTCTTCACCTCAGCGTTGTGCACCATATTCACCAATAGGACTAACTTATTGCCCAGTCATGCCATGAGCTCATATTTATAATACATTATGAAAAGAGGGAGGTGCCACCCTCATGCTAAACACATAGGTGTCATCTCACAGGGTTGTTAGAATAACATGCACTTTTGCTCTGCCAAAATGTATTGACAAAATCCTTCTCTGTATCAGCAAACACTGCTTAGTAGATCATAGAATCACAGAATGGCTTGTATTGGAAGGGACCTCAAAGATCACCTAGTTCCAAGCCCCCTGCTGTGGAATGGGTTGCTAACCACTAGACAGACAGCTCAGGAGCCCATCCAGCCTGGCCTTGAATGCCTCCAGAGATGGGGCATATACAAGTTCTCTGGGCAGCCTATGGCAGTGCTTTACCACCCTCTGAGTGAAGAATTTCTTCCTAAATCTGATCTAAGCCTCCCCTCTTTCAGTTTAAATCCATTCCCCCTTGTCCTATTACTATCTACCTGTGTATAAAGTCAGCCCCCCTCCTGCTTGTAAGATCCTTTCAAGTATTGGAAGACTGCAGTGAGGTCTCTCCTGAGCCTTCTCTTCTCCAAGCTAAACAATCCCAGCTCCCTCAACCTTTAATCACAGGAGAAATGCTCCAGATGATGGTATAACCACTATGCAGTTTAGGTGCAAGATGGCAGAAAGTGTTACAAAGGTTTGAGTGTCCTGACTATTTGCCTTTACAGGAAATTGTCACTTCTGTGGTCCAAAAGGAGCTATTGCAGTCTCTTAACCACAGCTCCCTTGAATAATGAATCACGTATGGGATGTTTAAGGTTACTGGTTGGCTTCTGTTCCTGCACAAAAGCGAGAGGAAGAAAGAATATGGTGTTCTCAGAAGGCTCAGGAGGGAAAGCCGTGCACTGCTGGGCAGAGAAGGGCATTTTTGAGCTACACAGGTATCAGGAAACGGGTGAAAACAGGAAATGGTACCAGGCTTTCTGCAGTAAGTTTTCTTCATACTTGCTCTTTTGCTCGTTAGCTTTCATACTACATAAAGTGTAATCCTTAAAAGCCTCTTTACTGTCCCCTGAGAACACACATACGTGGGTTATTTTCTAATGGCAGTACACATCAGATGAACCGTCCTATTACTGTGAGCTCCAGGGCCTCTTTACTGCAATTATATCATCCTGCTCTATGTTATCTCCGCTACAAAGGAGGATTTTTTAAATCAGGGCAAACATGAGAGACATTGTTAAACAACCAGAGGAACAAATCGTGTGCAGAATTTCAATGAACGCCTCAGAGGAAAAACGAGCCTTGGATTTCAGTCTAAATGGAAGAGGCCGACGTATCATCAAGGTAATGCTCTGAACCTTTATAGCCTGCATCACCATGCTGACAGTCAGCTAGCCAAGACCTCCCAGAGGGAGAAACACTACTTGAAACACCCACAAATGTTTTAATTTCTTAATGAGGCTATGGAGCTTAGAAGAGAAAATGCAGTGGTCTCGCACCCCTGCCAGTACCATCACCCAGAGCTGTAATTATAACAGGCTGGGTGCTCTGCTAGCCTCAGCACATGTCCTTCGTGAACAGCACATCCACTCCTTTCAGATTTGAAGCATACATTAGCAAGACAGCTTTATACTACGTGCATCAGCACTCCAGGTAAAGAGCAATCAGCACTTTGGATGATGAGAATTTTGCCTGGCACGACTCCCTGAACCACAAATCTTACTCTTCTCTCACCAATGGCCTCTAACAACGTCTTGCATCTAAACCCAACTGATGCAAGCACATAAATTTACAGCAGTTTTGGTGTGAAGTGATTTGAAAGCTCATCTGCTTCCTTCAGTTCTCCAAGAAGCCGAGCTGTGGTCACCAGCAAACCCAAGACAAAACCAAAAGGTGTGTACTTCTGCAAAACACTGCAGCAACCTGGGCAAACTCCCGTGTGTGACATGGACTCCCTCCATCTTTTTCTTTAATCCCATACCAGCACCGCCACCAAGTTGACATCACATGCAAAGAACTCATACACATGAGGTGGCTACTGAATGAATATTTCTGGCCTACTTTAGGTTGCTCCCCACCACTGAAGTAATGGCTCTCCAAGTTTTGCAGGCTGAATCTGATCAGTATCAATTTCCACAATGTTGCCAGGCTATAATTATCTTTCAATATTAAAATCAGGTGTGAATGGGATGCAGTTTTTGCCCAATAGTCACAGAAACTTAAAGAAGAAAATCTGCCTTAATAAAACTACAATTCAGTCATGCCCACAGCAGCAAGTTTTGGCAACTCGCCTGTTTGCCAAATGCTCTCAGTTGGTCCATCCCAAAGTACATGCAAAGCTGGAAGAAAGCAAAACTGAAGCAAGCAGCTCAGCAAGAGCAAATGCTGTCTTAACACAAAGAACCCTTTGATCGTCCAACAGTCCCTAACTGCTACCTGTAAAATACAAGGAAAGAGAGAGGGAAGTGGGCTCTGCTCTGCCCTTACTTGAGTTCAGGCCAGTCGTCCAAGCCATGGGACATGTGTGCCAAAGTCCCTTCCCAGCACAACTGAAAGAAGAAATGTGATGCAACGCATTTCAGCCAGCTAGAACAAAACCCTATGGGCTATGTGCTTTTGTTGGTACCTCCTGCTGATATTCTTTGCCTCGCATCTGTATTGCAACCAGATGTTCACCTCCCACACGAATACAAAATGACCACCTACAAAACCTCCCCAAACATTGCTGGCTCTAGCGCACTGTGCTGAGCTGGATTTCAGCATTACCACCCCTAAGTGTCTGCAGTTCGGAAGTCTCCCACAGAAGGCACGCTAATTAACATCTCCCTACTGGTGTGTCATTTTCTGCACCAGTCTGAGGATCTGAACTGCATCTTGTGCAGCTGGAATCAAAACCACTTTGTATACAGCGCTATTGCTTCAGCTTGGATCTGAAATCTGAAAGACGTGCTGTAAGCCATATCTGCTGCAGTGGATCAATCCACTCCTACTGTGTCTGCTTTCTCTCTGCACTACACATAAAAATGTCTTCAGCTAGTAAGATAGTTGGGCTTTGTACTCCCCTCGAAGACATCTCAGATAATTTATGGGTGTAAGCTGGATACCGTGTGAGCTGGAAGAACAAATACACAGTAGCTTAACACTAAAAATCTATTCCCTTCCCCTCAAAACATCAGATCGTGCAATTGTTTTGTTTTCATACATACACAAAGGAAAAACAAGAGCACCTCTGCCTGAAGTGAAGAGCCGGGGTCATAAAACAGCAGGATTTCGAATTTCCTTTCTCAGTACATAATTGCTGCCAGAATTGCAGCTCCCTGGTTCCTAAATTGGCCTTAGCTCTGCTAAGAGCACCTTCCTGCCTCCTGAACCCGATTAACAGAATCGTTGCTGGCAGGCCCACAGAAAAAGGATCGCATCCAGCTGCATTATAGAGCTCAGCAAGATGTATGCATCAGAGATAAAAGACAGTAAGACTTTATTATCATAATAGAAGGAAGAAAAGCATTGGTTAGAAGACAGCTTGTTCCCCTGCTTTTCATCTGGCTGGCAAAAGTCCACAAAGTCAGCAGTGCAAAACACAGTATTAAAGCTCTTTCACTTTCAGAAGAAGAAGAAATAAAATGTGGAAGTTGGCTGCAATTTTGCATTATTTCAGAACGACCCATTTGTAGGATTTGCTTAAAACTGCTGATGAAAATACCCGTACACAAAAGAAAATCTGTTGTGCGTAACAACTCTGAAATCCCCCGTTGGGTAGTTATATCCAGCTGGTAGAGCAGGGCCTGTCTTATCTGCTGAACCTCCCATCCTTGTCTTCACCATTTATTCTTTCTCACAAAGCTATGTGAAATCTTGTTTTGCAACCTCAAAGGCTGGAAGAAACCCAAAGCACAGAGCATCTGAAGCATGGTTTCATGCACTGCTGCAGACACCACAAACAACACAGGAAACTTCCCAACTGCTAATAAAATGCAAGGATCAGAGGAATAACACATCCCATAGCTAAGCAACCCCCCCACCCAGTACAAACGATTTGAGATCAGGGCCTCACAAGTCTATTTTTAACTCTGCTTGTCCTACATAAACTGGAATGAGGTACATTTGTACCAGATCTGAGAGTGCTTTGTGCATAGCCTTTTCTTCCAGAATAGTAACAGTGTAAAACAAATGGCCCCATCTTGCTGGAAGAAGGCCTCCTGATATGGTGATCTAGATTATGCCACTGTGAAGTGATGAAAGTAATACCACATACCTGTGATACTTTGAGCTTCTTACATGTCAGCACCAAAGAAACATCCATTACATTTTCTTTTTCCCTTTCTCTAAGAAGCCAGGCTCTAACTGCTGGAGACAAGGAATAGCATCAACTTAAAAAAAACCTATTTATATGCGTGCTCCCTGTCTCATGGAGAACGGTTTCACAAGGCACGCCAAACTGTAACTTAGACCCTTCCATTCCACTATTCAAGCAGCTGTCTTTTGAGCACAGATGCAAAACCATGGATGCAATGGAAGAAGTTTTTATGAATGACTTAAGGATGCATACCTGCATCATCAGTAACCACCAGTTACTTTTCCACGCCTGAAAAGATCTGTTTTAAAACTCCGCAGGTAAAAAAGCCCAGACAAATAAGAGGTATGATTAAACACTGTCATTATATACCTAATGAAATCACAGACTGTAACATCTTCTGAGACTAAAATTTTAATTAAGGCAGGCTGGCATTTGGGCTTCTTTTCCTCCCCCGTGTTCCAGGGGAACAGCAGGTAAGGTCAATCGAAATGCTTATGTGATAAAATTGCGTGAGAGCACTCCTAGGAGACCTGGCATTATTAACAAGAACACGAAGAAGGGCACAGTTGAACAGTTCAAAGATAAATGATTGCGTTCAGTTTACTTTTCACTATCAGCTGGAGAACCCGAGAGCTGGTTTGTGACGAGAAATGTATATTAACAAGCATCAAAAGGAGCTAGAAAGGATACAAATACAGGAGACTCAAGGCTGGGGAAACAGTTTAAAATCTCGATCTATTCTTTCACTTCTCTACACAAAGGATTGCTAAATTACAGGGACAGCTGTAAGCACAACTTGCTAGTGCTAAGTGGCTTGATGCTGAAAATAAACCTGTTTTTGCTGAGAACCTAAAACCATGTTATTACGTGACTTACTTTATTCTCTTTTCATTTATCCTTCTATTTTACGTTTAAGGCCCTTTAGTTCCTGTTTTTCAGAATCTATTAGAAAAATGGTTCACTCTCCTTCCTGAAGATAAATCTGAAGATAAATGGATGGGTGCCTCTATCAGACACAGTATGCAACTCAAAGCTTCAGCGAAACTCGGAAAAGAAAGTTCTATTTTTAAGACAAAATCCTTTTTATCTCACTTCAGTAAAAATATAGAGGGAAGAGCCAGCTGCAAGCCAAAATAATTGCAATAGAGTAATGCAGGGCTCCATTACAGCAGCATAATTCTGGTGAAGCAGCTGATCCAGGATCTTGGCACTCAGTGCAGCTCAGAGCCTGACTTAAATGCATTAACCCAGACAAAGCATGTGCAGCTGTTTTGGTAATCTGAAGCTTCTGAATTTTACTGGAGAGAAAAAAAGAAGTCACTAAGCCAGCAAATGACACAGGTGAGAGTGAGAGAGAGGAAGAAAGTATTTTATACTGCTGAACTAAGTACTCAGTCACGTGAAAGGACAGCCTTTGGGAGATGGATTTGGAAAGGGCTTCCCTTTGGTTAGCATGATAAGCAATGGCAGATGTCCAAAGCCAGCCGGTGCCTGCAGCGTGGTTACTGCAGGGACCAGTAGAGCAGCACTCTGAGAGGGGTGAGGCCTCCTCATCCCAGAGCAGATAAGGCACGGAAAGCACGTGCTGAGGGCTAATGTGTGGTGTGGTGGCATCAGGGAGGTCCTGAAGAGCGCTGTGGAAAAGCCAAGTTCAGCTCTCCTGCTCTCGGCCCCTGCATGACAACCCTACTGACATTAATTAACCCACTCGTGGGCAGGCCAACAGATCACTGTGGAGTTTCTGGATTGCTCTTAAGAGCTCTGCTGTCTAAAGAACAAAGTACACACAAATCTAGTCACAACTCTAAACTGCGCTCACAGGCTGTTGCATGGGTGAAGTCTGCTGCACTTTCTCCTCAAAGGACTTTTCAGTAGCAAATACAGAACAAATATAGAGCACAGCAAATAGCTACTTACAGCTAATGCCAATGTAAAATTCCCTTCATATTAATAGCTAGATTCCTTTGGCACATGCCATGCTGAAGTTCTTGCTTCACATTGAAGGCATGAGATGTAGAGGGATGCCATTGCCAGCAATACATTACAGAGGGTCTTCCTGCAGAATGAGTACATAACATTGCAGTCTGGATTTGCTGCTTTCAGAGATAGTGTTTACATATTCTCACAGGAGAGCTGAACTTCCTCTGAAGCTAGGACTTACAGCAAAATGGAAGGAAAAGAAGCATACCATGAACTATACCAACACTGTATTTGGTATGAACTTTCACTTGGTATGCATTCAAACTCTTACTGAAAAAACACTGGCACCAACTTAACTCTTGCTCTCTACGTACACACATGCATGCACACATATACAGGTATCGATGGAAACAAACAGATTGAACAGAGAGCTAAAAGCGTGTTGAATAGTAACCCATGTGCTGCAAGCCCTGTAGCTAACCAACTGCATTAGCAGTGTGATGCAGGGCATGTGGCAGCTCCACACTGTGTGATACAGCCATTCAGCACAGGGCTGCCCAGGACAGTCTGTATGTATAATGAAAACGGTTGAGTAACATCCTTTCAGATAGTCCACTGGAGAGATTTGTCCTTATCTGATCGCAGCTGAATGGTTTCTTCACTCAAGTCAGGTGTCAATATGATCACTTTCTTTATGGTGTGGAACAGTCCTGGCCTTTCTAAGGACACCAGGCTCACAGCTGTATTTCCAGCTAAGACCATCTGCAGATATGACTGACAGTGTCCAAGATAGAGGAAGATAACAAATGTCTGAGTCACAGACATCAGCTGGGCTACTGGAATTGACTGAGCACAGCTGTTCTCCATGCTGGTGATTTGAGCCTTGGAACACAGAGCATGCTTCAAGCAGCACAGCTCATGAGATGAGCAGTATGCTGTGTGATATGCCCCAAATGTATGCATTTCTGTGGTAGTATTCTGTTATACTAAGCAATTTCTGCCCGTAGTCTAACAATCATTCACAATTGCCTATCCATTGCTTTTGTTAGCAAGTCTTTAAGAGCTGCATGTGATGAGACTGCAGCAAGCCACCCAAGCAGTATGAGATACGACCCAACATACAAAATCAGCAGAAATAGATTTGAAAAAAAGTCTTATACATCCATGCAAGCTGTCAACACACAAATTCAGTCAATTTCAGAATGTTAATCCCTGCATTACATCAGTCTGATTTTCTGGACTGCCCCCAAATAAGCGAACTCTTGACTGCCCATTTCCTAATCAACAACATTGTATTAGTATTGGTGGAATATCTATAAACATAAGTCTGGCACTTCCACCATGCCAGCTATGCAAGCTTCAAGGAATAGCTGCAGCCTCTGCACTGAAAACTGTTTGCTCTAGAACAGATGAGGCAGCTGGAGACTGCAATCTGTATGCCCAGTAGAACTGCACTAAGCTCTCCCAGAAAATGCACCAGAAAATCTCAGTGCACACACCTGCTTTAACAAGCACAAGTGCTCAGAGCTGCACTCAGGTACTGCTGATCCCCACTGCTTCTTCACATATGTTTAGTTTGATGCATCACACCACTTAGCGTGAGGAGCTGTTTGTTTACCTATACCATAAGGGCGCAGCAAGTTGTGGGCTGCATCCCCCAGACAGATGCAAACAGATGCAAGGATGATACTGAAGCCAGCACAACTTTGATGGAGCATATGTTCGCCCATATGGGTCCAACTGCAAAAATCACATCTCTTCTTAGTGCACACATGCAGAACATAATCCAAAAACTACCGAGGTTAGGTCGACTTTTAACTGACTTTGCACTGTACTGGGAACACTCACCTGCAACATGGTGATTACTCTGGCCCCTGTACAGCAGATCCCTTCAGCATTTGCTTAACTTCTAAACATGTGAGTGGATTTTTCTATTTCAGAGCTATGATTTACAGGCTGCTGGACTGAGGCCAGGGAACTCAGCTTTCTGATGGAGGAAATCTCCTATATGAGAAATACTGGGATTTGCAGTATATTATTCACAGTATATTACCAGCATCTTTTAAACAGCTTCTGAGAAACTTGACCAGACAGGTGAAATCAGTAGAAGGGAAAAGAAGCCCCACTGCAATAAATTCAGTTCTACAAAATAGCACTGGCTATGTACCAAGAGATACTAGCAAACTGTAAAATAAATAGCAGCCAGGGAAGAGTAAGGCACGTGTGGCACAAGCAGAGTGTTTCCAGACATCCTTACAAAGCAAGCAAACTCCTTTTAATTTACTAATAGATCTTAGTCCAATTTTCTTAGTTTTTTTGTTAATTCAGATAGGCAATAAGGGAATTGGGCTAGGGATTTTATGCTAATAATGCAATTGTTACCATTAAGATCTTCCATTTCCACTGTCTTTACCCCTTGTAGTAGACAAGAAGTACCTCTCTTGTAGACATAAGACGTGCACATGATCTTGATATCAATCTTTCTGCTAAAACTAGGCTGAACCTTTGTCTTGAATGGAGATTTCAATTCCTGTGTTGGGTGGGCAGAACAAGATGAACAATATTAATAGAAAAAAAAAAAAGACAGGAATGTACAGTGCATGAAAGCTCTCACTTTTTTTCTTTTCTTTTTTTCCTTCTCTAAAAGGGGTTTTGAGACACTTGAAAGTGTGAGGATTAACAACTGGACGCACAAACTCATTGTTTATCCACATAAGAAATGAACAGATGTGACCCTATCAGCTGCAAGCTTTTCTGCACAGAAGGAATCTTGGTCCAAGGGGAACAGGAGAGAGTGAAAAGGCAGAGGAAGGATGAAGGTGGCTTCAGAAGAGACTTTCTGGTTTCTGTACTCATTCCTGAGACTGACTATTGAGTTGGCCAAGAGGCTGACAGTGGTGCTTGGGAAACGGGTACACAGCTGCTGGAGCTGGTTTGGGGTTATCACTGTGCTGTAGATCTCACCAGGGAGATGCTGGCTCTCAGAAATCTTTGTGGCAGAGCTGCCACAAACACTGAGAAGTTATGTGCAAGGCAGGCTATCGTGATTGATGCTACATATTCAGAGCAATGGGAAATGCACAGACCAAACACATATGGAGTCTTCAGCTCAGGATAAAGACTGATAACAGCTGGGTGTGTGGTCGTGGTAGGCTTCTGAGATAGCAGCAAGGATTTTTTCCTTGCATATATGATAAATATTGATAACTTTTTTGCTTGCTTATGATATAGTACACTCCAAATGCATTACTTCTTTCTGTGTATTAGTTTTCCCATCTGTAGAATAAGGTATTGAAGGGAGACTTCTTCATGAGACATTCTTCAGTCCAGCAGTGCTGAAAAGTGCTATATGTGCCCTGGATAAAATCAATGGAAAAAAGAGCTGATCTTCAATATAATATATAATGCAAAGAGACCTCTAGGTACTGAAATTGTTAAGAACTGCATACAGAGCTTTGCAAAATTTCCAGTTGGCTGAAGAACCCTACTTTGAGCCAACAAAAAGATATTTTTTCAGTCTGCATCAATAAGGGCAGGGCTGAATTCCCAGTGCCTGAGGTCTGCCAGTACTGGCAGGAAGGCAAGGAAGAGGATACAATGAGACTCATCTGCTGGAGAACTGGTCTTAGAACACAGGTCTCAGCAAATCATCAGGGCCAGCAAACAGATGCAAATGTGCACATTGAAATTAACGGGGAAGGGTTTTGAGAAGGCTTTCCAGTTGCTTGCCCAGAGGCAACTGCCAGCTCATGAGATTCAGCTGACAGGACAGAGAGAGATCTTCTGTTGGTATAGGAGGAAACTCAGTGCTTTTTCATAGAACAGTATGTATATGCCACCCTTTGCTGCTGTGCTCTTGTAAATTATCTAAATATATGGACAGAGGTACAGATGCATTCCCACACAATGACTGAAATTAACACAGCACCGTCATCCAAGTCTGCTTTAGGCTAAAATGGTTGTCTCCTGCTTATGTATGTCCTCTGGAAGGGGTAGCTGATTTTGTCTACTCCTGGTAGGGCTGCATGAAGTCAAACCACGAAGCAGAAATGTTTCTCCATGTAAGATTTATAACGCGCATTTCTTGAAGTGGTGGCTGATGTGCCCAGGCAATCTGCTGAAAATGTCTGTGTGGCAAAAATTTTTTGAAAAGAGAAAATGACAAGATCTGTAAACACATCTGCAGAATGTTCTTCAGTAACAAGCTAATCATTCTCGGTTGCAAACCTTGAGAATAAACACCAACTTCTGCAACTGGAAAAGGACAAATGTAAGTCAGACCTTCAGACTGCTCCTCATGACACGGTATTAAGTCTGCAGCTATGAACTTTCCTTACAATACCACCATTCTTCAATTCTAAGTAATTAGCACAGCTTCTTCAAACTAAAAAGCAGATGAGAACAATCTATACCTTGTAGCAAAAAGATCTGCAGGAAATAAAATAATTCACTAATAATAAAACCCCCTAATTTATATACCTTGTTTTCATATTCTGAAATGAGCCACCACATCAATTAAGAGAAAAGCACTTTTTCCCCATCACAAGAGAAGGCTCCGCAAATTGGTTCATAAATATTCACTGGTACTTTAGGCACAGCCATAAAAAGGAGACGCTTTACTGCCTGTCCTGAAAATGGCATATTTAATGCCAGAACATCACCAAGAATAAAGAGCTAAGAAGAGGCTCTTGCTGCAGACAGCTTCCAAGGAGTGGCAAGGTCCTGCAACAGACTCAGATCATGCTGAGCTGATCTGCTGCTTTGGCAGGAGAAAGAAGTGACGGATGAGCTTGGGTCTGTCCAGACCTTACAGTGACAGGTGCACCCTTTTTCTTTTTCCTCTTTAAATCCAAGCAATTGAATAGCTTGGTGGGTATTCTGCATAGACAGTAAATAAAGTCCATAAAGCAAGAAAGCTTACTGCAGAGACCATATCTGGATCACTGTGTGGATGATCTACACCAGTAGACTGGCAGAAGAAATGCATACAAGCCACAAGCAAAGCTACCTCAGCCATGCAAACTGCATGGAAGAATGAAAATTAAAGGAAAAAAAGCACACAAATGCAAGCATTCTTAAAGCTAATTAATTATAATCAGATAATGGTTGTAACTATAATACATCCATTAAAGTGCTGTCTTCTTTACAGGGCAAAGCAAAGTTTCCATTCATATGTATGTATCTATCAAGGCTGCTCAAATCCATTTGATAAAATAAGTTATGATGCATTACAAATAAAAGTCTAGCATAGCATCACGACTGTGAAGTATGAAGATAACATATTGTGCTGGCAAGTGATAAAATTGCTCACAGTGACAGCTGTGATTTATTGAAGCAATTCAAATACACTTTGAACGTATATTAGCTTCGCCTCTGCCCACAAAGGGCTCATTTTAGCAGGGTAGGCCACACCAGTGATAAATTACATACCAGCAAGAACTGAAGGCAATTGGCAACATCAGATGCCCAAAGGCCCCGAATTACTCCGATAATGTGGTTTTCATGATAATGCCTCACATGCAACAGCATCTGAGCACCTAAAGAAACATATCAAAGCTGTGTTTTTGTTGGCTTTCTGGAAGATAACATTGGTGAGAGCGGCTGGGACTTCCCAGCTAAGGCTGACATGCAAAGCATTCATAAATTGGCTCTGGAAAACATTTGGCGCAGAAGGTTGCAGTTTAGCTGCTATCTTTTATGCAGAAGCTTGAAAATAGTGCCTCCTGCTACCAGGCTGTAGGCAGTGGAACAACCACAGGCTTGAGGCCTATGGGCTGCAGCTCCCATACAACCCAGCTGCTGCAAGGCTCTAGACGAGACTCCTACAGCAAGGTCTTACTGCTGTAAAAGCATCAAAAATATTTTACTGTAAGATATTCTGGGCTGAATTCCACTTTACAATGCACCAGCACAGGCCACACTGAGAATGACTTCACAGTCAACCTGGGCTTCAGGAGTTGCTTTTCTAAAGAGACTGTGTCTCAAGATGGAGAGCCACACAGCAACCAGTACAGTCCTCCCATTCTGACACACTAGGAAGCAGGCCTCCATCTCTGTACAGCTCCTAATTTAACAGCAACAAGTGAAATTAATGACTCGGTCAAAGCAATTACATCTTGCTGTGGATCAAAAGAAGTTTATCAGCAATTATACAGTAATCAGCTCTTCTCCAAACATAAAGCACGTTTAACAAAGAGTTTGTTCCTGGTGGGCATTTTTTAACTTCTGTTTAATCCAAAACACTCCCTAGAGAAATGATAATCAATATTAATTTCTGTAATACCTACTACTTACAACCTGAGGATCTCAGACATACCGCATATTTCTAGAATGAGCCCATGCAACTTCTTAGAGCAGTTTGGCCATTTCTTGCATTTATGCCAGTAAACATCTGAGAAAATTGAGTTTCTACAGTTAGGCTCCATAGGAAAAAAACACCAGTGACACTTGTTACTGAAATGGTACAAAATGTCTACGTACAAATTGATGCCAAAAAAGTAAGCGGGGTAAACACATTCCCTAGATATGGGGAACTGGAGAAGATGCAGAAGTGTTGAAACTTAGCAGTTGTTTTCCTAATTTTCCTGCATTGTATACAGAAGAAAGAGCTGGAAACCTTTTTGAACCTACTCTCTTTTTCTCTGTTTACTTTTAATTGATCCAACAGTTAGAGAAAGGAACATTTCTTCCTTGGACTGAAATTCTTGGTAGCATAGAACAGTGTACACTATTGTCTTCAATAGCTTCAAGAGCTCAAGCATCAGTATTCTTCAGAAACACTTGTAGGAATTGAATTGTTTGTAAGGTAACTGTTATTCTTAATAGGTTTTTTTCACTGCTAGTTACTAGAAATATGGATTCAACATTATTTTAAGCTCAACACACTGTAAAAGAATTACCTTAGTACCGTGTGATTATGATTTTTACATCACTTTATATAAGTACAAAGCAGAAAATAAAATTTAAGCAAGGAAGAAGGACAGGAACATCCTTGTTTCTTCAGTAACATCAGCTTAAATATAGAAATCTGTAAAAAGGAAGTCTTTCATCCCCTTCCTTTTTTCCCCCCTATACACTCTAGGTATAAATTTGCTAAACTAAAGGAACCTTTTTGTAACATTCCTTACCAACAGGCCAGAAATACTCTGCCACCTTTTTATCTCTGAGCAGGGGAAGAATTCTCCCCTCTTTACTGCAAATTGAGCAGGAGGAAGCAGTATTTATCACAGTCCAGAGTTGGTTGGCAATTACAAAAGCAAGAACACCCTTCCCTATCCCACCACTCACATGTGCTTGCTGTTCTGTAGCAATGAAATAACTCTTGTAGCACTCCAGTAACCTGGGTAGTAAAAGTGAGTGGAGTATGCTTGGTTTTATTCTTCCCACACCCTCAAACAAGGATGGGCTATGATTTCATGACTGTTTGCAAGAAAAAGGGTAAACAAAGAACACAATCTGCTTCTCACACTCTCTCTACCTGTTTTTTTTCTGTACTGCTCAGAAACTTGGTAGAGCACTGATTTCCTCTCCTCTCTTCTTTGCTTTTAAAACCAAGCATTCAGTTGTACCCACCCACAGCTTTACTTTAGGCCTTTATCAATTATAGCAATGCAAACAGCAAGTTATTGTGAAAACTGGAAATTCTCCATTTCTGTCAGGCCTTCTAGTTTTCTTCAAAGAAAACAGCAGCACGTTTCCCAGGCCTTAGACAATAGCTCTGGAAAGCTATCATAAATGGTAAATACAGAACCATGTAAAAGACGTAAGTATTTTACCACCTGCTTTTACAGCCTAGTAATTGTAATATGCCTTTTTGCTGCATTGCCCTTCAAATGAAAGCAAAATTCCCTCAGGTTACATTCAATTTTTCTGTTTCTGTTATGTCAATGTAACCATCTTTTGTAACAAGTGAACAAAAGCTTTACCACCTTTGTGCGATCAATGTTATTGCTCAAGCAAAGATAACTGGTATCTCTTTGTTAAGGCTCTGTTTTCATGTACTGTCAGATTACGAATACAATTCTAACTCAGCAGATAACAACCGGCTTTTCAGACTAAGGGTGAAGTGGCCTAGGTGGAAATACTAAATACCTTACACACTCTTGGACATAAAGCACTGTTCTTCCCCAGGATCTGCACACAATTATGATATCAGACTGTACAAGATGGTCTGTGCAGATACACCCATCCAAAATGTCAGCTCATGACAGCAGAAAGTTAAGGTTTGATGTAAGCAGTAATCCTCTTATGTCAGAACCACAGTGAAATCACAGGAGTTTCCTTACGAAAGGACCTTCTGTGCTTGCAGAACAGCAGGCAGATTTACTCCTAAAGGCAGGTTAAAAAATACATCTAGAGCCAAGCATACAGACATCTGTACAAAGATGTGCAGTTCTCAAAATGAAAGTCAATCACTGCAAAGTGTGAGAAATTTGTCATTGCTTGGCTAGAACTTCATTGCCTTAAGGGGTCACAATCCCAGCACTTTAAAACTGAAAACAGTTCAGTTTTGTGTCCACATGGCCTCAGAGAGCACCAGGGTGCTGTGGTTAAGTATGCAGAAATCAGGGAATGGCAGTGCAAAAGTAGCCCCTAAAACCTTAATTTCAGCAACTTACGCATACATGAATAAGATGCAGTATTTAAGTGTATAATAATGATGTACATTGCAACAGGGTTTGCCCTGTAAATTGCTAATGTGACTGTCATAAGAATTTCTCATCTACCTATTTCCTATGTTATGAAGCACAGAAGGACTTTTAAAATGGATTTGAGCATGACAGCTTGCAAAGACATGACCTTGACCCTCACACAGTGCTAGATGTTCTCATGTACACACATTGCTAGCAATTTTCTTCAGATGTATCCATTGTAAGCCATGAGGAAAATCCCATGAGGAATACGCTAAGTAGCCAAAGTCTGAATTTCAAAACCAAGATTCAATTAAATCTGCATCTGCTTTTGCTAGGGCACTCAAAAGGGTAGTCTCACTGGGAACTAGCCTGTCAAACGTTAACCTCCTACCCTGGGGTATGCTGGTGTTCCAAGCTGCAAATTTTCTTTCCTCTTTTAATTCTACAAGGAATAACATATCTGCCCACACGTACTCCTCGTACTCAGAAGTCACGCATGTGGGTCTTTTGTTAATCTTAGAAGTATGTTCTCTGGAAAGCAATAGGTGGACACAAACCTCACCACAAAACAAATGGACAAAAAAAGCTCTACATAAACATTATCTCGCTGTCACGGTGCATGGATGTTGAAGATTTTAAGAACTTTGGTGCTGATCATTTGGGATCACAACATAGAAAACCCAAATCCATAATGTGAAGAACTTTTTAAGTCCCTCACATTCATGCAACAAGGGACAACTCCCTGAGCCCAGAGAATTCTTCCCGAGGATGCTAGAGGCTCACAGGCTGTGCTTCTAGTACAATAGACACAGTGCGCTTATCAGATGCAAGTGTTCACAGAAACTCAGTTTCAGAAGGAACAGATTCAGTGTCTTTGTAGTCCTGCTCCTCTTTGAACACTAGAAAGTAACATATAATACTTGGATAGCCACCTGTTAAGCAAAGGTAAAATATTAGTGGATAAGAATCCCCAGAAAATGCTTACTATCTTTGCTGTGCAGCAAGATCAAGGCAGTTCCCTAAGCATCTCACAGGTGTTCTTGACTCATTTCATCCCAGAGGTCCTACCTTCCCTGCCAGCAAGTTGCTTGGACCTTGGAATGGATAATACGGATAGCCTGTAGTCCTCCTTTCACTTACATGTATTAAAATACAAATCTTAAACCCAAACTGCAGAACATGAAGATAAATCAGGTATTCTTCCATTTATTAAAACCGAGTATGCAATTAACCACCTGCTCAGCAGGATCCTCCAGCATCCTTTCTATTCCAACAACAGCACAGTGTGACAGGTCTGTCAGCATCACAATACATATGAAAAGCAAGCTAGTTTACATTTCTAATGATGAAAACTTAGTAAGATTTTCAAATTACTACAGTATATTATAAAAAATGGGTAATCGCTTCTTTCTTTTCAGAATCCATCCAGACCCCACGATTTTGAAAACACTACCAGAAAAGTTAATGCTGCTGTAAAACAGTAAAATGGATATCCAACACAAGTCTCTGACATTCAATTTTGTGCTTGGTGAGTTCAGCATTATTACAGCAATTGCAGTAACTACCATTGTATTTAAGCATGGTTGTACCAGCTCATTTTTTGTGCCCTTGCCCTCACCTCAGATCCCTTTTTGGCACTCGATAGCTACACCTGGTGTATTAAAACTTCAGTAATCCTACAAGAAATATACAATTCAGCATTTCTTTTCAAAGCCCTCATTGGTATCACTCAGCATAGAACCCTGCTGGAACTGCTCCACAGCACACCACTGCTTGGCTCACTTTTCCCTCTCATTTTAACTTATTGGATGTACTGAGTCTGTTTATTTACAGAAGAAAACTCAGAAAAAGAGCTCTTGCTGATTAATTACGGCCTCCTCAGAGACAGCATTTTGCTGGTCAATCAAAAGCAGCTCTCTAAGGTAAATCGTACTTTCATATGTCCATGCCTGTTGCTCCAATAGGTCGTATCACTCCATATTTACACAGTGGGCCATGCTGTAGCACAAATAAGCTATCTAGTGCTTTTCAACCACCACTGTAAACTTATGTTAATCAGGACTGAGTAGAAAGAGCAGAAATCAAACTAATTTTTCCCTCCTCGTTTTTCTAATTGGTGAGAAAACTTGCATTGTTTTTCTCTTTTTTTTAAAAAACACTTGGACATAATGGATGAAAGTAACATATGCTGAACAAAGATGGGCAACCTTAGTGTTGTCCCAGCACTACTGAGGACTGCAATGTTGGGATGTCTGTCACTACTACTTTGGTATCAATGAATACTGCACCAATATGTTGAGACATGCTTTCTGGAAGAGCTTCACATTCTTCTCCATATTTTTTTTTTTCACATCCTTTACCTCTAATTATCAGAACACCCTTGACAAAGCTCAGTGACAAACTGAAGACCCACAGCATGCACTCTTAATTGACACTTACACTGACCGACTTCCACTGAGTTGGCAGAAGAGCCTCAGGGTGAAGTGAGGTTAGTAGCATTGCTTTGGAATATATAAAGCATGTATGGGAGCTGCAAGGCACAGTGGTGCGATTTGTAAAATTACATCTTCAGTCTGCTCAGCAACTCTGAGCAGCTCACCAGAATGGAGCATCATGTGTATGGAACCGTGCCCTGGGTCAAGAGCAGATTATTTCAAAGCTATTAGGACATGCATGCGCCTTGGACATCACTTTCTCTCTCCATAACACAAGTCCTACCATGCTATGTTCTACATGAGCTACAGTTGAGAGAACACATTAGTGTTTCTCTGCACCAGCTCTGCAATACCAATACATAGTTCATCATCTTGTGATAACTTGGGCATAGAAGATGCTCTGCAAAAATCTCACCCCTCTCTTTTACACACAAATTTCTGTCAAATTCATAATTTTCTAGAACAAAGAATAGCAGGAAACCTAATTCAGATTTCTAATTCCTTTATTACATGACATAATTATATTTCACCAGATTACTTTAGCCTCAGAACGTTGCTGCATTTATAATTCTTTGTTGCCCAGCTCAAGGTTAAGTGAAGAAACAGACTCAGCTGAGATTCTGCTTAAACCCTTATTTTTCACAATGTGATACAAAAGATTAATTGCTTTATATTCTTCAGTGAAGATGTAATTAAAATTGCTGTTTGATATGAACTATTAACGGAGCAATCATTTTGAAGGAGGACACCGTTTCTTAAAATTAATACATTTCCCCTCCTTTGCTTAATCCATAAAGTGGTTAATTTTTGGAGGTTCCTTGGAAGGACCTGAAAAATCCAGACTTCAGCACTCCTACAGACTCACTATCTGATGAAAGGGAGCTCTCAACAATGAGCAAAATGGCAATCCTGAGCAGACACATTCTGTTTCTATCATTTTTGTGAGCACAGCACACAGGCTCTTGTTCACTGCTGGCAAAAATGCATAGCTCATGGTGGCGACAGTGTTGAAAAATAGTGTTTCGTAGCCAAGAATCTGCTATTTCAAACAGTTCTGCTATGCTCTTTGGAATCCTCCCTGGAAATAAATAGAAGGCATTATTTCTGGAGTGACCTGTGTATATAGTCTAAACGTGCGCTTGCTTAGAAATGGTAGCTTTTTTAAAGTAACTTCTCTGGGCTAAGATGAAGGACAGAAGGACTTAATTCTAACATAATTTGTTTTGCCCAAGTCATATAAAACTGTGTGGGACTACTTCTGCTTGCATGGGAAGTCCACTCACTTATTATGTTACAGTTATTGGTCCTTTGTATAGGCAAATCCAAAGAACACAGAGATTAAATATGATGTGAAATTCAAACAGTTGTAAAAACATGAATTGCTTTGTACAGTGCTATTAATGACAGCACATGTAATCCTACACATATGATCCCAAAAGCTACTTACCATTTTCATTATTTGGTGGAAAGCCTAGGTGTTCAACACTTCACAGACAGTGAATAGGCAGTGAATGAATGAACAGCTGTGACTGTAAAAGCATTTTCTTTCTTTCTCTGATTTATCTGAGAAAATGAACATTTTTAGAGACAGCCGACTGACTGGAATTGGAAGGCCAATACACCTACCACAGTACTCCTTTAGTCCTGGATGCACGTTCTTTGCTGCATCTCAAGGGTGAAAAAAAATCTCTTCACATTTATATACAGGGTTCTTAGCACAGAGGGCTCTCAAGGCTAGCTGCAGCTCCTAGGCACTGCTGAAGTACAATAATATTTACTGCACAGATTGGCCTCTCCCTTTCCTTAAGCACTGGTGTGATGGTAGACAAAAGACTGTCTTTTACCAAGACACTGAGACCTTGGGCACTGCACTGAAAACTAAAATCAAATTGCAAACAACCCCAGAGAGCCCTTCTGTGTCAAAATACTTATAATCTTAACTCCTTACTGACAAGCTGGGATTAAAGTTCATTTAATTTCCCCATTATCCAGATAAGGTTGGCTTAGGAATTCAAATCTTCACACTGTAGAAGTATTTAGATTAAAACGAACATTTTTGTAAGAATGATTTTTTGTTCAACACGCTGAGTAATGTACTTGTCTCTCTATCCTGAAAATAAGATTCCTGATGAGGATATAGTCATCTCTCACCAACAGCTCATAAACAAAAACAGGAAAAGCAGGTCTAAGCAGCATTGATCAGTCCCCACCTAGCATAATAGGCCATGTTAGTCCTGGAGTGAATTTACATAAAATGACTGGCATTCATAGCTAGGTCTCAAGACTGGCAGCAAAGGCTGAGCAAAGAATAGCCACTTTGCCTTCTCAATCTATATCCCATTAGCCATGAGGGAGTCTTCACCACAGTCTGCAGCAAGAAAACATGAGTTTATCCTTTTCGTTCGTAATGATAAATGCCAGAGATACCCACTGAAAGTGAAACCTCAGCAGGGACCATGTATCACTAGTAATAACAGAAATAATCAAGCTGTTGTTAGAACCAGACACTCAGACAGCAAATTCAATTTTTTTATTCTGTGCCCAATAACAATGACAGCTCCTAGGCCTCATGCATTACAATTAGCTCCCGCTGCAGGAATGCTCCCTGCTCTGGTGCATAATGAGCACACTGCAAAGACAAGCAGGACCTGGGGAAGAGGTGAAGAAGTGTTGAGAGAGGCACCACACGTCCTTGCCTGTCACTAAGGAAACCAGCTCCTGTTTGGGGATGCTCTGAAGAGTTTGACTCATTCACACTCCCACAGTTATGAGCGTCACTTCCCATCACTGGCAATTAAGACAATTTTTTAACAACACATACAATCTATGTGGTGGTAAATCAAAAAAGACTGAACAAAATCTAGGTAAAGTCACTGGTAGCTTTTCACACATCAGGAGGGCTGGACACCAAAACTGCTTCAGTCCATGGGATATCACTCTTTAATTCCTCTGCTCTACCACTGAAGACACTGTGGCCTTTCTTTCAGACAGCTCACACTTGCAGACATTTCTTTTGAGCCCCACAGTCTACAGATCTACTGTAAACAGCACGCCTGAAGCAGCACTGGAGATGTCCTCCACCTTCCAGATGAGCAGTTCTGACAGTGGTGGTGTTCCATTCATTTTAGCAATGTCAAGAGGAATGGGCAAAAGAAAAAGAAAATTAAGAAAATACGTAATCCTTCTTTCCTCTAATGGGTTACAAACATAAACCTTTCAATTATTCAGAGCTGGAAAATTTCATCGCAAGAAGTGGAAGCACTGTGCATTGATACAACACAGAATTAGCAGTAGAGATGATGTATGACTTTCTGGCAAAGAAAGACAGAAATACAAAGATTCTTTGTATACATTTTTGAATACCTCAGAGCTTTCCCTACATCTCAGCATGGCCTCTGTGATTTCTTGCAAGGGATAATGTAATGTCCTACTCACTGCACAATGCTGCTCTTTTCTATCTCTGCTTACTCCTACTTATTAACAAGTATGATGTTAATACATACTTATTTAGTAATGTATATATACATATTAGTCTGAAACTCTAGGAATACTATCAGAAATGACTTAGATTTTTTCTAGTTCTAAATAAGATTAACAAAACTTGAGAAAATTTGAAAGAAAAAAAACCAAAATGCCTGTCTTAAGATACATACAAATTTCAGCCTACCAGGGTTCTTTTCCCTCAATATTTCTCCTCTATTGGCACGAATGCAGAACACACGAGGCATGTGAAAAGGGGTAAAGCTGTTCAACAGAAGTTATAATGCCTTTTAATTCTCAAGATCCAGAAAGCTGAGGGAGTGTAGTGGTATTAATAATGCTACTAATTGAATCTCAGCTATTCTGTAAAACTAGATGTTTGTTGGTTATTGGTGCAGCATTACTGCTTAGTGTCTGAAGGACAACTTAAACTTTGTGCTTCTAAGACTAGACATTTCTAAACTTTTTGTCTCACCCAGCCACCTCCTGGCAAGTCCCAAATGCAATATTCCTTTAGATTCCTCCTCTGTTTTTTCATCTACCTGAGGGAAGCAATGCAGGAAAGGCAGAGAACACCCAAGAATAGCTGAGATCCTGGTGATCATTTCCCTATCAGTGATCTTCGTTGGGCAGGCCAAAGCAATGTGCGATTCTCACACCTGAATTATATGGCTTGGTTCCAGCATGACATGTAAGTATCAAAAAGAGTAGGGCTATGTCTATTCTGTTCCTATCACAATTCTGTTAAAATGAGAGATATCCCCTTGAATGCTCCTCAAAAAAAGCAGTATCTGCTGAAAAAATAGAGCATTTGCAATTCTGGTTATTCAATACAGATGGACACCTTCAGTACAAATCTCTTCCGGTAGTGCGGTAAGCAATTACTGTTGGAAAAACAACTTCTTTAGATAATTAGATACTTAAAATTTGAAGTTGTTTATGTTTATACAAGCACAGAAATTATTGGTGGAATAATGCAAACAAATCTGTCATGGACCATGAGCTCCTGTCAGGCTGCTAATTAAGGTAGTAAGCCATAATCTTTCTGTATAAGGTTCTGTAATGACCATCATAACCAACCAATTTTTTTTTAGTGCTGCAAATTACCCTTCCTCTACTTTTCTTCCTTCTCGGTGTCAGTTTATAGTGACATATGCTTTTGGAAAGAGACTTGAACATAACACTCTTGAACTACACTGACACCAGAAAGTTTAAATTAAACAAAAAAAAATCAGTTTTTGTCAATTTGAGTCTGATTTGTAGCTAAGCAAATTGATGGATTCTTTAAAGGTACATTTTGTCTTTACTTAAAATTTGTTTTGGAAATACATGAGAGATGCAATTACCTCTTTTTTCTTACTGGAAGCTGTAAAGCCTACTAACAGTCATTCATTGGAAATATTAATTGTCCTCTGTGACAAATGCTTGCTGTTGACACAATATCCATGCATACTTACTAAGAAGAGATTCTGCATCTGGGTAGGGTTCAGACACATCCTTTCCTCACACAACATCTTCCTTTTGCCCAAGGTGCAATTGTACATAATGAACTGCTCTGTTTTTAGGACAAAGTGTAGATCTCCTATGAGATCTGAGCATGCCAGTGCTATCTGGACACTGAAACACATCATAAAGGAAACATCTGTTGATACCAGAAATCCTAAAACCACTATATTGACTGAAGGAACTGCAGTCCAGCCAGTTATGCTGAAAAACATCTTATTTTCTCTGGATATATTACAGTGTAAACTTTTGGCTGAAAAAAATGTTTCAACCAAATGCTAAAACCTCTAGCTTTAATTTCTTAGTAGAAGATCTTCATTACCAATGAAAAACACATGCCACATGTTTTCACCTTACAACTGTGTGAGAAACCAAGCTAACTCCCTTTCAGTTGTATAGCCCAAACAAGAATCTAAACACGATTGCATCCATAAAATTTATGTAGTGCTCTGAAATTATCTGGAACATGTGAGACAGACATACAATAATGAATCAAAATAGGAAAAAAAATCACATAATTTGTTGCAGCCTGGTCATTGGTGAACAGCAATAACAGTTATATATCCCAAAGTAATACTCCTGTACTTATCCCTCTCATCTTTATGAAGCACTTAGAGGATGAAAAATCCTCTAAGTGCAGAGCACTTACTGTAATGAAAGTAAATACAGACACATGGACATAAGACAGCCCATTGCTGATTTCTTCTACAATGGTAAAATGCAAATCATTACAGACTTGTCATCAATGCATCTCTATTTTTATTCAACCACAATAACCAGGATTTAACACTCTCAAAACTACCAACATAGAGGTAACTGGCTGAACAAGGAAATAGTTGATGATGTTAGAGGCGCAATTTACAGAGTACAGCTAGATGAGAAGACAGTAATATTATTTACTTCTTTGCCTTTACATAACTGGGCATTGCAAAGTATTGAACATGCCAACACGCTAACAGCAAGATCCATGCACATTGTGCAAAAAAGGAGCACAGTGCTTTTAAGAACAGTCTTCTGAACAGAATGCACCTTACATGTCCTGTGCATACTATGGTGTGGCATCCTGTCTTGACTCGGTGACAAGATATGGAATCACTGCACAATGCACTGAACTGGATACCAGAATAGTGCAGAAGCTGCACAACGAAGAACAGTAATAATGGCATGTATCCAAGTGGAAAAGCAATTCTGTTCATGCAATACACTACCGAAACATCAAATACCACATATTTTGTCTGGGTCCTGAATGGAAACAAATGTAAAAGCCAAAACCTTCATGGACAACATGCTTCTGCTAGGAATTGTGTCACTTCTCATGCAAGCCTGTGCTTTAAAAAAAAGAAAAAGAAGTAAATAAGAAGCTCTCATCCTTCTTTCCAAATAATTTATTGCTGTCAGACCTCTAATCTAATATTAGGTGAGCTCATCTTTTTTTCTGCCTTGGAGCCATTTTAACTTAATATTGCTCTGCTTCCAGAACCATGAGAGAATGCAGACACCCTTAGCCACTACAGATGCTGCACTGACACTGTACTACATCTGCTTGCTATAAAAGTCATTAATATGCTTTGAAAGCTTCCAAAAGCCCCTCCAAGAAGGCAAACTTTATTTATAATAAAGCATTTTTCTAGGCTGATACTTCCGTGTGAGCAACTGGTAGGCCCAGGCCGCCAGCCTGGCTTTGGGCAGGCCTACCTGCACTGAAGCCACAAGCAATGAGAGCTTTTCACAGAAGTCATTCCTGAAATCAGCTTTTTGTTTGCCTCATTCCCATCCTCATGTACCTTCTACTCGTGCTCTGTTTCACCAATTCTGTTCTCTGTCATGTCTCCATTTTGCCACCCCTAGTCACCTCCGGCACAAGCTCCCTGCTTTTCTGAAGCACGGTAGGGAAATGATGGTCTAAAATACTCAGTCTGTGATTGCAATTTTCCAATCAAGTACACATTTCTAGGAAGGTTTAGAAGTGTTTTTCTTTTCTTTTCTTGTTTTCCCAGCCTGGTTTCTGAAGGAAAAAAATGGTGTGATTACCCTGTCAGTTTTCCTCAAATAACCCTCAGAGCAACTTTCTGAGCTCAGTGTCTACTTTCTATCAGGTCTGACAGATGAAAGCTGAGAGGACATGATGTTTCTTCTGAAGGCTCATAACAGTCAGTGGCTTGCCACAAGTTATCTGCAGTATGCAGGTGTCCATCCTTGGACACTTTATCACTGAAATTTCAGTGATCACTCCATATCCTTTCATTGATCAACTACGACCATGAATGTCACCACCTAAACAGACCTAAAATGCTCCTGATGCTCTCTAGTCCCTGCCTCAGAAGTAATTTCTGACATTACAAAATTGGTAACACAATCTGTATTGGCTCAGCTAAAACTATTTCTACAGATACTCAGTAATTTCACAGATTCCAGTCAAAATTTCAAGTTATGTGTGTAGGAACAGAAGAAAAGAGGGAGAAAAGATTTACAAAACTAAACAAAACACCATAAATACAGGATGGAATTCACTTGGCTGTAGGCACTGTAGTTCCTTTTCTTTGAAGGCACAGGGCAGTGCTGGACCCCACAGCAGCCACATCTTTATGGCACAAGGTGGGTAACATACACTTGTATGTCCTGGGGCACATACAAAGTGACCCAGCTCAGGAGCCTACCCTAATGATTTAATCTTTGAATCATATCTTAGGGAAAAGATCAGTAGGAACCTTCAAGCTGCCTCCTGGAATGCCTGTCACATTCTCAGACAAGGATTATCTGGAAGGATGTATCTGAACCCAAAGGGATGAAGCAGCTTGAGGACTTTGTTCCCAGTCAAGTCTCAAGATTTGAGAAGAGCTAAACACTTGCAATTGCCACAGCAGGGAGTCTAAACCGTAGTCAAAATGTTTTCATTTTGAAACGAGATAAGAATAATGTTTCCAAGTGAGCAGGCAGCTGAAAGAGTGAATAGCAGAAAAAGACTAAAGCGCCAGAGATTTTACAGAGTCTCCTTGACTCATGTTATCCAAACATCCACAGAAAATGATGTGGTAAACAGAAACAAAATTTGTATTTGCATCTCTGTGCTGTCTGTACTCAGATGTAATGGCTACAGTCCTCCAATATATCTTTAAAATTATGACAACCTCAAGATCAAATAGCTGAATTGCCTCCAGAACGTCACTTAAGTGTTTCAGACCATCTTCTTTGCACTTCATTTACCATAAGCCCAACTATGCTACAGATGCAGCATTAAACTGATAAATATGCTTTTATAATAAAACAGCAAAGCCAGATGTCTTTTAAGTTGATTTGTATTTGGGTTCAAAGATCCACTATATTGAGATAATAAATATGGTGCCAGACCGCCAGGCATGAGAAGCTACAAGAAACAGATGACCTTCGTGCAATATCTCACCTCTTTCTTTCTCAGGAATGTAGAAATAGGAAGTTAGGAAAGCAGACACTGCTAGCCACCACAATTACCATCCAAAACAACACCATTTTTATTAAAGCATAGAACAGCTTAAAAAAGAAGAGGAAAAAAAAAAGAGTAATCAGTTGCTTAGTTATAGCTGTGTCTTTTGTTTCCCTGAGCAGCTGAAAGAACACGAACAAAATTGCCAGCAGTCACATTACAAAGACACGGTGACAGGCTGGATGACCCTATAAGTCTTGTTCGCATCTTGTGTCTGGGTTCTTGACTTGCATTTTAAAAGGCTTTCCTACCAATGCCTTTGCAGGGAACCTGCAATGCCATTCAGAGGAGTTTCTGTCAAACCCAGACAGATGGATGGATGCTTTACCCTACCCAGCACATTTGTAATTGCAAACCCTACCTGGAAACAGCACCACCTCCTTGGGGTTAATGTTAGAGACATTATGTGAATGAAGGTTTGCACTAAAGAAACAGACAACTGATGACTTAAACAAAAACCTCCAAAGTGAGAAGAGCTGTTTATTCATTTGAAATGCAAGGACTCTTTCACAAGCATAACCCCCGCACTCCCCAGCACGCACCCACCCATCTCTGCCTATGTCTCTCTTACTCTGGTGTCATCAGGAGCATCATGACACAGCAGGAAAAGAGACCGGTTCACTGTGAGACCTGCTACTCACTCTCTTACAGTGTAACGGCCCCCCTTCCAGCCGGACATTCCTGTGGAACTGCTCCCTCTGGCCCCAACCTCAAGGACCACCTCACTGCTCCCCAGGTCCAAGTACAGCAGTAGAGAACAAGCAAGACAAACACAGAACCAACCCAGTATGCACTGCTACAGATCTTTGGCACTGAGATAAAACATGTCATTTTACAAATGTTTTGCAGAGTCTGCATGATGAAGTGTAATACTGTATCTTGAAGATGCAATGTGATTGTTCATGTTCTCTCTGTGCCCCTGCCATGTAGAGCACCAAGGACACGGCACTGCATACAGGACAGCAGTGGTGGAGAACGCAATCTCCGTTCTTTTATTGCTCAGTGTCTCCAAGCAGAGTTTCTCAATTTTCAACATATTTTCAAAGAAAACAGCAACCAACCTTCTCCACTATTTTTCAATTCACAATTAAAACACAGCCAATTAGTTTCATCAGCAAAAGGCACTGTGAGTAGATGATAAAATAGACGTAAATACCTGCTTGCTGTGCAGTCTGTGGGATTTGTTGACTCCGCTGTGCATTGTACGGAACTGAGGCAATGGGTCTGTACTGCTGAGTTGTTGAGGTAGGGTACTGACCAGATGGGTAATAATACACTGGCATCTGCAGGGAGAGAGAAATATAGACAACAGAACTTAATCTCTGAATCTCTTTGGTTTTTTTTTAGATTTACAAAACAAACAAAAAAAAACAACAAAAAAAAAAAAAGGAAGAAGAGCATGAGTTAAAGAAAATATGTCAGCAATAACTGTAACCAAGTGGATAGACTTGCATCACATCTCTTTAAGCACTGCTGGTTGCTTCCAGCTCTTCTAGGAAAAGGGCTGCTACACAGTTTGCTCTCAGGTGCTTAAAGGAAGAGATGGAAAGAAAGTGGCAGTGAGAGGAGACCAAAATACGTGATGCACCTGCAAAAAACTATACACAAACTAAAGAAATTGCTGTAAAATATCAAACGCTGCAGAAAAAAGAATGCAAGTGACACCATCCATATCAACATAATACACAGAGACAGCATATTAAATCACAAAGTGGATGCTGGAGGACATGGTCATTTTGAGGCAAAGGATGGCCTGGAGTAAAAATATATTGGTGAGGTGGTGGGAAAGATAGAATGCATATTCCTGTGGTACTTGTACAGAACTATTATTAAACTCCTACTTTTATTAGCTACATCCTTATGTCAACATTTCTCTTTCAAGCTTCTCTCATACTTGGTGTGCAAAAACAGTCATAGTGGTTTTCCTGTGAGAGATAATGGTAGGCATTGATCCAGCAAGTTCTGCTAAGGGGGATTCTTTTTTCTATTATTATTCCAGAACAACATGTACTACATCACCTCATCATGTAGCTGAACATGAAGTCTGAGGGTGACTGGAGCTGAAGATTTTTTCTATACAAGCTATAGCACCATTACTGAGACATCTGAGCTAAACAGTTTTCATCTGACCCCTGCCAAGTTCAAGGCATTCAGGATTTTTCATTTTCAGCTGCAGTTGATTCTGCAGGTAGCAAAGTTCAAGAGCTTATGGTACCAAACCGTAGTGGGAGGCGGGCTTCAGTGATGCTTCCCTCATGACTTCTACCACATCTATCAGCATTTCTTTATAAACCATGCAGTATTTATCCTTCTCAGACACTTCCACAAAATCATACAAAATGCTTTTTTGTTTTTTTCATACAAATCTTAGAACTACTTTTGCCACTTTTATTTCCACGGAAGGAATGACTCTGGCTCTGGAAGAGTTGAACAACTGATTATCCATAAAACTTGAAATTCAAATGGTTCCAACTGAACAATTTAATTATCCTTAAAGGAAAATATTAGCAAAGTAAAGGTAAGTGCATAATTTTGTACAAAGAAAGGACGCCTAAAAGCTGAGAAGAGGATATGGATGGCTAATTGGGCAAGTAAAACACTAATCAACAGCTGCAGTGGAAGAAGTATTGGGATAAATGCAACTGGACTAGATGATGCTGGTGAAGTTAAAACCCCCAGACAGACTGAGAATTAATATCACCCATCAATCAAGAAGTTGAATTCCCGTTCATTTTTCAAGAATTATTATTTTTCTCTTGAATCAATGGAAATCACGTAGCTTTTTTGCTTTTCTTCTTCTCTTCTAAATGATACCAGCAAGATTCTAACACAGACAAAGAAGACAGATGTTTTGACTGCAAAACATTGTAAGCTATCCCTCTTCCAGACAACACCAGGTGACAACGGATGGCTACAGCCTACCCTTGAGTGATATGTTTTCTTGGGGGGTAAAGTAACAAAAGCAAAACGCCTTGTGAAATGGGCAAAAAGTAGAATTAATTCGTTTCTCTGCAAAGAAAAGCCACAAGGTATTAGGAAAGTAAATTTAGGGAACATCAAAGCAGTGTAAATAAGGGATCATGCCATTGTATTGCACTGTGGAAACTGGGAGGCTCTCAGCAAGACACAGGAATAGCAGAGTTAAAAAAGGTGAGACAACTCAAGCTTTGTAAAGTCACTGAAAACAGTTGGTCCTGCCTTGAAACAGAGGGAGTATGCAAGTGTGTACGAATTGTCTCCATGGAAAGAGGCTGTAGGTACAAGCTTTATAATACAGCCTAAACAGTGTAAGTTTTGAAATGAGCTCTACAGTTGAACATGTACAAAACCTGTACTTACACTGAAACCCTGAGTGTATTTGGAATTACTATTTTTTAATCACACATTAAAAGAATTAGTCAGAAGGTTTTCTCTCATCTTCTCAGTTCACTGAAATCTAATACATTTGTTATACACTCCATTTAGAAGCTTATCGGAGTGTAATCTATCACCCTGAAAAACGTTAGTGGTAGGAGTACTGGGTAAAAAATCATTTAATTTATAAAGATTGATGGGTGAATTTGCTAGTAATCACACACAAGCTGAAAAGAAGAGATCAGGCATTAAAAGAATGGCTTGGTGTAAAATACAAACATGAATATAATAGGTCTTCAGCTTCTGAAGGGTCTGAAAGGATCCATTTTCATTTATCTTGTGTACATCGATACCTCAGCAGTCAAGACAAGTTATTTGTTCTTTTAGATATTACATTAGTGAACAGTGAAATCAGAGGGACTGGAAGTAAATACTGCTTATACTGTCCAGACGCTCCTGAATTTTACAGTTTTTCATTATATCAGCATCACTAGCATCTTGCTTATTTTCTTTCCAAATAAATACATAACATTTCTGTTGAAGCCTACTGAAAAGTAAACTTATTCTTGAATTTTTCCCATGTGAATACACAGTCTAAACCAGAACCTTTATCAAGTATAATGTATTTTAGCAAGTTTAGCATATATCATTTACAGAACTGAAAAGTTTTGACTACCCTAACAAGTAGGTCAATACAGCTACATAGTTATCCTAAAAAAGCTCACACACCTGAGACCATAATCTAAGAAGATGCTGTCTGTTTTAGCCTAAAGACTTTACTCCATTGTCTTAACTGTTAATGTGGTAAAAAAAAAATCCCCACTCTGTAATAATTACTCTTAAGATATTTGACAAGTGATCATTTCCATAGGAGATATTCTTACTCTGAAGGTGAATCCCCTCTCTGTTTAGATGCTCACCATTTATAAACATCCCTGTTTACTGTTTTCTATTTAACTTAATTTGCAACAGGACTGGGCACATTGCTTCAAAGACACCCATGGCATGAACTGCCATCATTTTTTCTCCTTTCATTATGCTGTGTCTCTGTGTAATGGGCAGTGACTCAACACAGCACTGGCTTTCTGCTTTGTTCAACACACATACAGTTCAAAAGCCCTTTGTTAGCCTAGGTCTCTCAGACTATTCTCTAAAAGCTTCCTTTAAATTATTAGGTACATTTGTCTATTTTTTTGTTGTAGGAATACAATTCCACACTTCTTTTGGACTGACTTTTACTTTCCTAGCTTATCTCCCCCTACTGAATCACAGTTTGACTCTGCCAACTCACAGGCATTGCTGATATTCAATTAGGTTTTTATTAACTCCTTCACCCAGATGATTAGTGATGCTGACACTACTGCTAATGGCTGTTATGATTACCTAAAATTGGAGAAAAGACAACAGAAACCACAATAATGTCTTGAAGCATTTCTTTCCTGTATAGTTACTGACTGGGCTGTGTCTTTCATTAAGCATTTATCTCTTCCCTCCACAATAGCTGCAAGAATAGTAGCAAAAAATAATGGCCTGTGTGCAACACCTGCAGGCATTTCCACCAATACATCTGTATCAGATCATTAAGACCCATCCACACGTAGGAATTCTGCCTTCAAATTGACTCCCAACCTTTTTTCATGTCTCCTAAAGGAGCCATGCTATGAACAAAGACTTTGCCTTATGGTAGCTACAGAGTCTCTAGGAGGTGGGACTCTGAGAAGAGCCATCTCAAATTAATGATGACAAAATTAATTCAGGTGAAAAATCCTTCAACCTGTATTACTTCTCCCAGCCTCTCCAAGAAGTCGTACTACCTCACTTTTGGAGATCATTTTCCCAAAGAGATAGAGGTGGAAGTAACTTAAATGAGTGCATGCCTAGTCATGATCATAGCATTTATACTTTTTCCCATCTCTTTATTTGCAGAGTCAAAAACAAGAAGAAGCAAATGTTGAGCAATGACAAGTACCAATGACAGAACGCTCCTGAAAAAGTAATGTGGGCCCTTATTGGAAGTGCTTGAGCCCCTAAGTGCTACAGAAGAATCATCAGACAGAGGAGAAAATTGAGAAAGTGAAGATGATTGCTATTTGTGATACAGAAAGCAAATAGGAATTTGCTGCTAAAAGTCTCTTTCAGCAAACACAGACTAAGGGTTTTTTTGCCAGCTGGCTGAACAAAGACAGATTGCTATTTTCAGGTTATTAAATCATGACTTGGTTGTTAAACTGAAGAACAGCTGGAAGGAAAGATGCAGCATAAGATGTATAAGGGGTCCTCTCATCACTTCTTAGGCAAGCTCTTCCAAAGTCAAGCCTGCTTCTGCTTTGATGCGGAATCTCAGAGTGCCGCTGTACAGCCGTATTTATTTGAACTTTGATACAAAAGCTAATAATAAAAAACAGTACCTTTGGGTTTGTAGGCTTGGAGAGCTTTTCCAGCTTCTCCTTTCAGCTCACAAAGGAAACGCTCACACTCACAGCACTTCTACCCAAATTTTTTTGTTGCTCTCATTTTCTGACAGCTCAGAAGGCTCTGCAGCCAATCCACTAGAACCTTATGAGCAATGCGTTTATGGGAACTAATTAGCCATTAGAGTCAAGCCTCCTTTTTACTGGTATAAATCCAAAAGAAACATTCAAGATATAAAAGTGCTTTTACATTGATTGCTTTGCATTGATTAATGCATCACAATGTTTGCATGCATTACTACCTCTATTACTCTTTTTGTTTTAAAGACTCTCTCAGATGACCTGACTTGGCATCTGAAACCAGCCTAGTGTTGCATCTAAGCCCAAAAAAGTAATAAGGGATTCAGACTGGGGGGAAGCCAGTGCCACAGTCAAGCTGTGCTGAGAGTGGGGAAGGGCAATGTGGTGTAGCTGCTTTGCCCAGCAAACTGAACTGGTAAGGCTGGTAAGGGCACTTGCAATGGAGGAACTATTTCCCAAGGCTTTGCTTATCTTTCTGTTAGAGAGAGCCCCCATTTGCCCTACACATGCTATGAGTAGTACACAAACCAAACCACCATGCCATATTCTGCATCAGGATTTCCCATCTGTGTATTCTAATGGAAAAAAAGCTACTGCCCTACTTTCCTCCCCAGCAGACCAAGACCACTGTACTTTTACAATATACAGGCACAGGCAGCACAGGCACCTCTGTATGCCTTCTTCCACACAGGTGACTGAAAAAGATGGACTTTTTGGTACAATAACAATTTGGAGATGAATGGTTTGCACATGCAACAGACAGAGAGGAAGCTGACAGCTCTGAGATTCACACCTTTGTACCCCTCTGTGGGGATGAATAATTTCTAGAGGAAATAATGAAAACTGCTGCAAACCCAGAAGATATTTATTTTGCCTTCAGTAACTCTCCAATGTATTATGATGCAGGAGGAAAGTTCCTGTATGCACTGCATCGGGGGTATGGACAGAGATAGCAGCCACTAGACACACTGTTAGCACAGTATTGGTCCTATACCAGCCTACAGATAAAAAGGCACCTCCTTCTTACATCTTTATCAGAGAGTTTCTGTCTCACAACTAACAATAAAACAAGTATTAATAATGAGAGAATACAGCTTCACAAAGAGACACTAAACCAGTCTGGGTAAAAATCCTGCACCGAGTTTACCCATCACCAAGGTGAGGTCTTACCACTCAGCCTCAAATGACCAATTCACGACAGTGCTCAGAATGTGGCCGTGAAGGAAGCTCAGGAAAATATAAACACTGATCAGACCTCCGTCAGTCTTATTTTCTTCACAATGAACACTCTCAGGTCTCAGACTTTCCTTGTGAGGGAAGTGCTTTAGACCCCTCACCATTTTTGTAGCCCTCTCTGTTGTTCTTGAACTGAGGAGGCCAGAACTGGACTCAGTATTTCAGGTGTAGCCTCACCAGGGTACAGAGAGTAGAGAGGGAGGAAAACCTTCCTTGAACTGCTGCCCACATTCTTTTTAATGCACCCCAGGATACCACAGGCCTTCTTGTCCACAAGTGCACACTGCTGACTCATGGTCATCCTCTGTTGTCCACCACGACACCTAGATCCTTCTCCATAGAGCTTCCTTCCAGCAGGTCAGTCCCTAACCTGTACTGATGCATGCGGTTATTCCTCCCCGGGTATAAGACCCGACACTTGTCCATCAGGTTTCTCTCTGCCCAACTCTCCAGCCTGCCCAGGTCTCAATGAATCGCATTCTGGTGCATCAGCCACTCCTCCCAGCTTCATATCATCAGCAAATGTAATGAGGGTGGGCTCTACACCTTCATCCAGGCTGTTGATGATGTTGAACCAGAACAGATCCAGTACCAAACCCTGAAGAACACCACTATCTTCAGGCCTCCAAACACAGTCTGCACCACTGACCATAACCTTCTGAGCTCAGACAGTCAGCTAGTTCTCAAGCTACCTCACTGCCCACTCATCTATCCCACACTGCCTAAGCTTACCTACAAATATGTTATGGGAGACAGCGTTAAAAGCCTTGCTGACATCAAGGTAGACCACATCCACTGCTTTCTCCTCATTTACTCAGGTGGTCATGACATCACAGGGGGCTACCAGGTTGGTTAAGCACAATTTCCCCTTGGTGAATCCATGTTGCTACTCCTGATAACCTTCTTTTCTTCCACTTGCTTGGAGATGACATCCAGAATAAGATGTTCCACACGTGCCATGAGTGCCGCAGAGGCACTCGAGTGATGTGCGCCACCAGAAGTGTTGTGAGGCTTGGTTAAATGATGCTTAAAAGCACTGAAGACACTGGGAGTTAGACATGAAGAAAGACTGCTGGACAGCCCCTGCATATTCAACTATAAAAACATGGACGGGACCGGGTGAGGAATGCATTAGGGGATTCTGCTTTTCAGGTCGTCTTTTCATCTCGAAATTTAGAACAGAATTCTTCATTTGACAATGAAATCCTTTCCTAGCAGTCTTTTCTATTAAAAAAAAAAAAAGAAAGAAAAAAAAAAAAGAAAAAAAAAAAGAAAGAAAAAAGGCACTGTCCTAAATTTGAGCTCCTAAATATTATTTTTCATAGGCCTTTTCTCAGAAAAATGGATGTTGAGTTTATTAAGCACATATACAAGGGATACCACAGTCCTCTGTGGGATGTGAGCATCAGTATTTTGTTTCATTTCTTTTGTTAATTAGTGAGGCGCTAGATCTTTAGCCCACTTAAAGTACTATAACAGCACAAATTCTTCAGTAATATGGCAACGTGGAATTGTAATAATGAAGACAATGATGGATTTTTGGTAGGAAGTTAAAAGCAAAGAAACACTAGAATTTAAATTCCTTTTACACTAAATAAATAATGAGGTTTAACTTTTTTTTGAATACTTTCTTCAATAAGATAAAAGAAAAAACAGGAGATATAGCATTAATAACTTGATTTAAACTCTACTTTAAAACTGTATCTATAATTGGATAAGAAATTTGGCTTTTTCAAGTGCATGCCTTGATAACAGGCCAGAAAGTCATCTGTGCATTTTACTTCTTGACAGTAATCACTTCCAATATTCTATAAAGGTACCCAGGAGACAAGCAGAGATGTTTGGTAGTGAACAGAAAAACATTATCAGTCTTCAAGAAGACAGTAAAAATTACTGATCTGTGACATCTCACATGCTCGAGTCAATTAAATATGATTAATGACTACCTGGGCTGGTGTGTATGCTGCTCTTTATATATACAGGGAAAAAGGACTATGGATATTTACTTACCCTCCTCCTCCACATTCATCTGCAGATGTGTCCTGTAGTTCAAACATATGTTCAGAAAATACTTGGGGGATAAGGAAGAAATTGCTGCAACCCTGGAAAGAGGCTTTGCAAATTTCCTGCTGCCTGAAAATCTGCTAAACCTTTACGAAGGCAGGAAAAAAGTCAAAATAAAAACCAAGAACCAAGGAGAATATTTTTACTATTGTCTTTCTAATTTCACAATGAGCACCAAGGCAAGGCAAGACCTGGGCAGTAACAGGCAGTGACATGCCACACTGGCAATAGGAAGAAAAAAAGGTTCTGCCTACCTGAGCAGGTGGTGGTGGCTGTTGCACAAAGCCCTGGGGTGGTGGCGGTGGCTGCAGCACTTGCTGAGACACTGGTGGACCTGAACCTGTAAAGCCTCCTGGGGGAAGCTGTTGAGTTGGGGAAGCCATGATGTAACCCGTCTGCTGGGCAGGCTGCTGTAGAATGGGTGACGGGTAGACCGGACCAGAAGGCGATTCGGGGTTGTCTCCAGATGACTGACGACTTAAGCTCATCTGGTTAAACTGGGTGGTCATGTCATCTCTCTGCGGGGCAAAAGTCAGTAGAAAACGATGTAGACATGATGTGTGCAGTAGGCTTTTAAGCAAATCAACAAAACAAAATAGGTTCAAACAGAACATGAGGGGAAAAGGAGTTGCTCAGCTTGAGCAAGTGCCAAACTTTGCAGAGATATCTAGAAAAAAATGGTGGCAATTAAAATGAAAATGACTATAAATGCTTTGACAAAGGCTGCAAGGTGGTTGGCATGGCCTGACACAAAAGCCAATTATTTTGGTTTTTACCCTCCCCATGTCCTTTTTTTCCTCCTACATGTCAGTGAACTTTACAGTGTTCAGAAGATGACATTTTCAATAAAAAGGGCATGAAAGTAACTTTATGATGAATACTTTCTCACCAAACACAATATTCCTCATCCAAAGACACAGTGGTAATTTCACCTGTGTTTCAAAATGATCCCAACAGGAATTCAGTAGAATTCAGGTGCAGATCTTTTCCTTTTTGGACCATTTTGACAATCCAAGGTTGCAAACATAGAGAAGGTAAAAAAGCTAAGCCTTTGGTTCTTATTTCAAGACTTCTAATTCAGTGTTGAAAAGAAACAATTGCTTTATTTGACTGCAGAGGGGAAGAAAAGTCTATGGTAGGATGAACATACCATGTTAAGTCAATGGACCTAGGTCTTGTTAGATGCTGGTAATGACAGAACGATTCTAGACAGTATCTGCTCAGTCTTGCAAAAAGATTCATTGAAAATCAGCTCTGAAGTTTATTCCGTGAAGGTCAAAGATTTATAAACATGAATCTATGCAGCTTAATTTGTGCCCAGATTACAAGACTTTTAAATATACAAGATTAAAGTGTGTTCTATATAGTAATACACCTGTCATAAAACTACCTTGTGTGCTAACATGCAGATTTCTTATTCCCCCCCCCCTCAATTTCAGTTTACAAACAGACTGTCTTTGATTTATGCTGACATTCCTGTGGTGTTTACTTTCCAAAGCCATCCTGCACCATGTATTTATACCTGCAAGAAACATCAAAATAGAAAAACAAGGCTTTTTGCAGTGAGCATGGCAACAAGCACTTGCTCCACAGACTCAGACTTCTACTTATGCAAGAGGATACTATGGGCAATCACTTTAAACACTCTTGTCTGGATCTTCAGGAGGCATAAGAAAGATCGCTATTACGTTTAGTGGCACTCTGCATCCGCATTCAGACACATAATGGGTCTATCTGAGGTTATTTCTTTAAAAAGGCAGGATACTTGTTACCTGGATGGCAAATGACTACAAACAATGAGAAACTTTATTGCGCCTGGAATGCCTTTGGATTTGCACAACAATTTACACATTGTGCATGCAATGTACATTAAATAGACAAATTTCCTATTTGATAGAACTAACAATTTCATGAAGGAGAGGACATTTCCCTATTATGATAGTCAAACTTGACTTTTTACATTTTAAGGTTGTTGTTAGAACAATCTGAGATGCATGGGAGATATTTCTCAAGGAAATTATCACTGAGATACTCAACTTCTGTTCAGCACCAGACATGTTTTCTCATCCTTTAAGTGGTACTCTTCATCTACCAGGCATTAGGAATACTATTCTAGCTGCAAGGATCCATTCAGCTTTGTTTCCATCTTTTACTATAACTACGTGACATCTCTACCTGGATAAAAATCGGTCATAAGCAAGATTACCAGGGAAAATAACAAGGATCTTGCAGTGCCCCTTAAAATGTCAGCTTTATTTTACAACAGTGGAATCTTAGGCCTGTAAGCACTAACCCAAATTCAGACTCCAGAATTTCACTCTGTTTATTTTTATTATACTTGGGCCATTAGTGTTGAGCGGTGATGCATGATAGTATCGCACCTTTGGTAGCTGGCTCACCAATACTCTGTTTTTTAAGTGCTCTGGTATGATCAGGGAATAAATCTGGGCAGCAGATTTAATGTACTGATAAAATAAAATTAAATGATTTCCTAGAGGTCATTTCTGCAGCTGTGGGCAGACAAAAGGGATAGTATCCAAACCTCAAATACCTGTTTCCTTTAGGATCCACTAACTAGGTTGACAGCCCTGCTCCAAACTTCATTGGCCATTCTGGATAGCAAGAACCAGTGGGGACATTCTTACAAAATGCTTGTCAGTGTTCAAAAACATTAAGGCCAAGTGGGATTTAGCTGGAGCTCTCATGGGGGAAACCCCTCGCAGTCCTCCCCAGATGCTCTCAAGCATACTAATACTCACACACCCGACTTCAAGGGAAGAAAATACAGAAGTCTTTAGTACCACAGAAAACTGTTGCGTTGGAGAGACTGGCAGGAGGTGCTGGGGAGGATAAGAAACTGCTGGATATTGGACTGATTGAGAAGATGGCTGCATTGCCTGAACAGGCTGCAAAATAAACACAGTGAAAGACAATAAATACAACCCAGTTAGAAAAAGAGATAACAACAACAACAAACTCTGCTTCTGAGAACAAAGGTCTCAAACACAGCTCTGAAAATGCAGGTGACTCATCGCCAGAAGAGAACAAGAGGTCAGGTACTGTGATATTAGTCCTCATTTTAGCTTTCCACAAACAATTCCTTAGTACAGACTTTTCTCCTTATTTTCTTATATTTGGTGGCTGCTAGATAAAGTAAAGCCACAGCTACATCTTCTTATTACTGATGTGAAGCAAAGCCAAATTAGAATTTTACATTTAATTTACAGAGATAAAATGGAAGAGCAGCACAGTGTAAGTTTACATTCGGATTTTGCTGATAATGACTGATTTAACTCAGTGTGTCACAGGCGAAGGTATAATGACTGTAAAGCTGCTTCGGCAGAAAGTAATAGCAAGAAGAATTAGCAAAAAACAGGCTGCAAATTAATGACAGAGACAGGTCTGTCAGCCCGGAGCAGATGTTTACCTAAGTGAAAGAATAATTTTCTACAGCACTGTTGCCTTCGAACAGCTTTCCTATTTCTTTTATTTCCATCTATAGTTAAACTCGGCTCTTACAAAGGTTTGGAACCACCACCTTCTTCTAAAACAGCTGAGACCAAATGAAGAAACAAGAGCCATGTACACCAGTGCAAACACAGTAACATCAAAGCAACTGCAGTGAATTTAAACGTCACTCAGGAGAAACTGGGATGAAACTGTGCCAAATTATAACAGCACAAAAAGTACAGTAGATCTTGGCTGCTCTTAGAACAAGTAGGATATCCACTCCTTGCTGGAATAATTCCATTTGCCTGCCCTGCAGTCCAGCCTGAGTGAACAGACACGCAGCGTATAGTTTGAACCAGACCCAAGGTCTGCTGCCTGTGCTTAGCCATCACTGGCCATGTGCCATGGCCATCCGGGGTCCAGGGAGATGAAGCACCATGGCGTTAAGCCTAAACTCTGTTGCTGTTCCCCTCTACTGCTTATTGCTCAGAGTGGGGTTATGCCCAGAGTATGAGGCAAGGACAGAAGACAACTGGGGGTTTTTCTGGTGGGGTAGGGCTGCAAGAGAGCCTCCTACAGCACAGGCTTCATGTAACTTGAATGGGAGAGTTAGCAGGGCCCTAAGCTGTACTTGAATTTTTGAAGTCAACCCTACTGCTGTGGAAAGGGACAGGAAAAGGTCCACAGCGGATCACACAGCATCAGGATAAATTTGTGCGTGATGGGCCAGAGTCACAGAGAAAGCGCAGGACCCTTGAAGATCCACCAAGTAGTAATGTTTTCAAAGTTTGCAGTTCATATTCTCTACCTTCTCCTCCCACACCATCATTCTGGTTGGGTTCCAGTTCTGCCCTCAGCTTGGCAGACGATACCCCTGGAATGGTGGTGATGAAAATCTCCAAGTCTATTTGATCTGTGTAAATATTCTGCATATGGTATACCTAAGCTGCATGCCTCAACTCTCTTACCAAAAGAGAGACCCATAATGAGAATTGTACTCTAAATCTTTTTTACACTATTAGCATTAGGGATCACATTTGCTAAGTGTAGCTGTTAGTACAGTATAAGCCTACACATGGATAAAAATAGAGAAAATGTGGAGAGTAATTAAACAGTAGGAAGGAGAAACCATTAATATACATTCGTCTTTATTTTCAAAGCCATGGTAAGGTGGCTGGCAAAGAGTCAGTGTAGATCTGTGCTCCCACGCCTCCGCTCCCAGCAATTTGTACTGAACTACAAATTACCCTAGTCTGAAAATGAATGCTTCAGCTTCTATTTGCATGGCCATTTTCCCAAAAGAAATGTAAAGACTATATAGACATACCCCAACTAGCTTAACAGTCCTTTTCAAAATGAAACCATCCTTTAGATGGAATTTGAAAGGGAACTTTATTTCTCCAGCTGTTTCATCCACATTGCAAATACATAGTTTTCTTCAAAAGTAAAGAACGGAAAGCATTTTGTCTAGTTTGCACCCTACCCTCCCCTAACCCTCTGGTTATCCTCCACATCCCTCAGATCTTTGTTTCTTTGTCCAATGGCCACCACACCTACCTGTGTGACAAGGTGACTTGCCATTTGCTGCTGAGGCTGTTGAACCTGCTGAGGCTGCTGGGATGAAGGCTGTTGCTGAGACTGTCCCACCATCTGGCTCCTCATTGTCGGCTGGCTGCTGGGAGGATTGTATATTGCCGGTGTCCCATCAGGATTTACAAAGGGTTGACCTGAAATGAAACACACTTCCTTTGCTGAACATTTTAAAAAATGACTGTTTTCTGCATGAAATGACACAAACTTGCTCCAACTGATCACTAATTGACCCGCTACAATAGTAAAGTGATTCTTTTTCTCATTATATAACCAGCCATCTATTTTTTTTGCAGGCAAGGCTGATAACTGATATTTGTTTTGGCAGTACTAACCCCCAAGGAGTGAATAAAAGGTTGCCATGACTATAAGATGATTCAGGTGCTTTGGTTACTGGAAATCATTCAGTGATGAATCAATTAGTACTAAGACTGAAATCCGGAACAAACACTGAAAGCAGAGGATGTTTATGTACATTTTACATCCGTACAATGAAGGTTAACTCATAGAATCACAGAATGGCTTGGGTTGAAAAGGACCACAACGATCATCTGGTTTCAACCACCAGACCAGGCTGCCCAGAGCCACATCCTGGCCTTGAATGCCTCCAGGGCTGGGGAATCCACAACCTCCTTGGGCAACCTGTTCCAATGTGTCACCACCCTCTGTGTGAAAAACTTCCTCCTAATATCTACAATAAACCTCTCCTGTTTCAGTTTAAAACCATTCCACCTCGTCCTATCACTATCCACCCTTGTGGATGCAACTGTAAAGTGTATTCAACCACTCTTGACACACCATACTTCCCAGATATACAAGAAATAAACTACTGTTACTAACTTATTTACACGCTCTAGTAACAGTGCTGTTCTTTAGAGAGTGGCGCCCTACCACAGGACACAGCCCACGAGGTCATAAGGGAGGAAACAGTTAATATGTCTATGAAAATCTTTTATATAAGAAAAAAATTCTAGCCCAATTTTTACTAAAGGCAGAAGGCGCTAAGTACATAACAGTGCATAAGACGCTGAACTCTTTTTGCTTCAGATAGTAAAAAATAAAACATTAAAAAATGTGAGGACTCTGAGTAAGTGAAGTAAAGAGCTTGTGTTTTTTATACCTCCCTTGGTACAGGTAGCGCCCCTGCCTATTCCATCTATTCACTGCTTGGTGCTTTTTTGTTCCTTCCTCTTACTGTTGTAATCAGAACCACATGAGAAGAGCCAGACTAAGAAACCTTGCCTTCCTTCCCTTACCAATGTACGAGTATTTTCTGGATTAAGCCAAATTCACAGTGGGAAAGTTAGGGAAAGATCAAAGAAAATGGAAGGGAGGCATGGGTCAGTTGCGTGCATTAGATGGTTTCTTGTTTGTTGCTGTATAGACCCTGGGTGAAAATGGCACGGAGAGAAGTATCTGTGGCTTTTTTTCCTCCTCAACTTGGGAGTCTCAGGTTGCAGAAGTATTTTAGAGACTGGAGAAGGCCACAATAATGTTAATGTGCAGCATTTAACACTTAATCACGTCCAGCTGGTGTCTCCTCATAGATCTGGAAGACTCAAGGCCCAGTAAAGAAAAAGAGGTAGTGACAAGGGAAGTTTAGTTAAATGCAACCTTCTTATGAATCAACTGACTTTGCTGGCAAATAACACAGCACAAAGCTGCAAAGAAAGAACACGTGTAACAGAAATGCTGCAGACTGCTGTCCGAAGGGAAAACCACTTTGGCAGAGGCTTACAGAGAAAATGAATCCAAAAAGCAGTTAAGTGGGCTACAGGGAACTGGACTGGGTGAGCAGGGTAACAGGCTCCTGAAGCATGTGCCAGGCACTGAAATGAAGCCTTTAAGGAAGGCTTCATTTATATCAGCTCAGTGAAGGATGACAGGACGAGAAGTGAAAAGGTCTGGAAATGCTTATAAAGACATAAAAAAGACCTTTTAAGAAGAAATTTTGAAGTAGGTAACAAAAAGGAGAGGTCAGATGCCAATATGGAAGACATATGTAAGTTATGAACTGTGGCCTAAATAGAAGGGCAAAAGACTGCGATGCCATCTGAAGGAGTAAGAAATAAATGTAAATGCTCTTAAACAGTGAAAGGGGTTAAGTCAGAAAACATGTCAAGAGGAATCCTTTAAAGGGTAAAGCAGACTGGTGAGGCAGGTGAAAAGGAGAGTAAAAGAACACAGCTGCATAAACAGTCCCTACCCAAAGCAAGTCGAAGCTTCTCTATCTGGGGAAGGAGACAGCTGAAGTTGAGAAGTTGAAAGAAACTGTGAATATGTAAAAGCGTGAGTTGCCAACACCTGAGAAGGAGCTGAGCAGTGTAATGAGAGCAGGGAGGTGCTGACAGCATCTGTGGATGCCGTTAGAGGCTTGCAGTCAGTGAGTAGTGTGAAAGGAAGCAAAGATCTTAAAGGACACAGTGTTAGGATCAAAAGAGAGAAGACAGGAAGTAATCGCTTTCTAAAAGGAGAATAAAGAACTAAAGAATGATGTTACATAGAGAAAGAATCTATTCATTACAGGAAACAAAGCTCCTTTTTACTTTTCTTTCAACTGTCTTCTCTTCATCTATGTTTCTGACAGCATCCATCACTTTGATAGTCAAGCATAGCATCCAGCAATCTCTATGCCTCCTCCCTATGGAGCCTCTTTTGTAACGTTACTGTAATAAGATGCAAAGATTTTGAGTCCAAAGAGTAGAAAAATTTTACTATGTATTTTCCTGCATGTTAAAAACACAGCAGACGTTACAGTACAGACTGGCTTCCAGCACAGGTAACAGTGTGAAGCTATACATTTAAATCAATAATTTCAGTCCTTCCATTTCCTTTAGTATACATATATTTATTTACAGATAAGCTACAGAAATAAAGCATGCAGACTGAAAAATAATAACAATAAAATTAGAATGATTACATGCACATAAAAACAACTCATTCTGTGAATATTAAACATGCAGCAGACACAGAACTCTTGATTATGCCCTTGCAGACAATGAGACACACCAAAGGGAAGACCAGGCACTCTGATCTAGTGGCAGCACTGACAGGCATTATGCCTGTGGCACACAGACTCCCTAGGTACCAAAGAAAAACATGAGCTGGCTGATGCAAACTGCTGAACTGCCACAACCAATGCAGGATATGTTTCTCTTAAACACCACTGATGGCCTGCAAGTGTAGTAAGCTGCAACCTTTATCTTTGCTATAGCCAGGAACGGATACAACCTCTGAGCAGTCAGTTTGACTGGAGGCAGCAGTGATTCCTTCCACTTGTTTCAGCACTAGCATTTGAATTATAGATGAATTTCTGCCTAGGCCTGATGTGTTCTGAATGAAAGCACACAAATTACCTTTGTCTGTATTGTCCAAGAAATTCTGATGTTGCAGATAATACTCTCAGCTTCCAGCACAATGGAAATAGTGAAGTCCATAAACATGAGTTTTGTAGGATATCCACCTTCCATTCAGTTCTCTCCCATAATTTGACTTGTTAAGAAATGTCTAAAAACTCCCTTTACACTGACAAAATTAGGCTCCCATATCAAGAATATCATAACTTAAAAACAACTACACAAACAATGAAAGCTTTAGAAAAGTAAACGTATGCACAGGTTAATAAGTCAGCTCTGCCTAGAAAGAACTTAACACATTTGAACTTAAACAAGAATATCTAACTGACCACAGATACGCTGACAGATACTGATCATCTCCAGATATTTCTATCTCTATATGCCCAAGTAGAGCTTGGTTTGACAGTTTTTCAGGAGTGTTTCTCTTAAATGCTTTCATCTTTTCTCAGTTCCATTCTAACTCAACATCAGTAGCGAACTCATGGATCAGCTCTACACATTTGCACCCAAAGACTGGAGTGCAGAGGTGTACTATACACAAAGTACTGGTTATAAGTAATAATCCCTGAACTAAAAGCTTCTGAATGCTCCATTGAGGACTTCGAAAAAAATCTTTTGGAGTTTGACTGTGAGCTCCCTGTTGAATGGAAAATTCAGTGCACTGTATGCTTTGTTATTTTAATCCTAGCATAACTCAGCTAAGGATGACAGTACAGCTAATCACGGTCACTGAAACAGTGCAAATCACTGAAGAAGCATCACAGTCTCAGCCTCCCTGAACCTTTTTAATGCTGTCAGTATAATACTGTGGGGAGTAATAGCGTAACATTATCTTGACTTCATCTGGACCATGGGGGGAAACAAACTGCCTTAAATTTTCAGCAAGCGCTCAAGTTCAAGCTGAGTGGCTTCTAAAACACTTGGATGACAGCGAGTGCCTAGTTAAAACTGCAGTTCTAAGCACCAGAACAACAAAGAATTGAGATGACAACTTTTTTTCACAAAACTTCATGTTTACATGCTCACGTAAGAAAACTAACTCTGCAGCACTATTTCAAATGCTTTTAGAAATACTTCTATTACTAAGTACAAGCTCTAGAACTTCGAGCATCGTATTTTACTTGGACTATAGACTCAGAATCATCAAGGTTGGAAAAGACCTAAAAGATCATCCAGTCCAACCGTTCACCTATTACCAATAGCTCCCACTAAACCACGTCCCTCAACACAACATCCAGTCTTTCCTTGAACAATGCACCACATCTCAGCACACTGGATATGGAAGAGTATATTTCCCTACTAAAGTTAATGGGTCCTCAGAGGATTCACAGCCAAGGAATGCCACGATTTCACAGGATGAATACCCTGCCCATGACTGCATGAGCATTATATTTTGCATTACTTCCCACCTATGCAAACAAGAATTGTTCTGACGTGCCAGGTGACATGAATAACACTGAAATGCACATGGCAGGAATGCACCGTACTGACCTGTGTGTGGGTTGAGCAGGATACTGCCAGGAGGTATCCCTGCAGCTTCAAGTGGAAGAATGATATAGCTGGTGTTGCTGGGAGCCACCTGGCCACTCATCCCATTCTCAGGGTAGGACACGCTGCCTGAATTGCTGGCTGTCAACCCGGGGACAAGAGGTGCACTTTGGAGAGGCTGATGTATTCGTGACAGGGATCCTGAGGAGCCAGCACTGCTGGAAGACTCTGAGCCTGAAAGAGAGACAGAGCCACAGTTATGAGGGACCCAGGCTCCCACCAGACAGGTTGCATACACAGGGACAAACATAAGCAGTAGTCCATGCCCAGCTGGGGTTTTGTTTTCCCTTCCCATTGAGCTCAGTATTCAAATTAATATCTAAAATTGACAAGTTTGCAATTCAACCAGCTAAACCAAACATAATAACACGCATCTGTGACCAGGAGGAGGGGAGTTTCATTCTTTTAAAAACCATATGTAATTTCCAAACTTCAGAGATTTTACTTGCGTAATGCTTTCCTCCTAAGATATCACAGAAGCATCCTGTTATCTAACAAACACAGTGTCTTTCTACAGATTCTAAACCCCATCTCCATATGGTAGCAAGGCAGCTACAACAGAAACAATTCTCTTATACAAGCTGTGCTCTACTTGCCATTGGCAGGACCCTTAAACTGCTTCTCCAGCATCTAATCAAGAAAGTGGTAGGGATTTCAGAAGACTTTTCTTTACATTTCTATAAATATACTCCGAAGTTGCCTTAATGTACTTGTTATTTATATCTGTGCATATTGAGGCTGGAAACATACAGATTATTCCTGCATGGACAGTTCTATTTATTTCATCATTTAATATCTCCACATTTCTACAGTTGCAGAGATATTCTTGGAGATCATCATCAGCAACCTATGAGTGATACTCGGCATCCTCCTCCCAAATGTAAATGCAGATACAGGAGTTCAAATTTTCCTCCTGCAGGTCCTATTCTGCATTTCTGCGGCCATGCTATGTGCATTTCATACTGCTTATTTGAGTTCTCACTTTACACTCTCCTCTATTCTGCCACCCATGGAATTCAGTGGGTTAGAAAGCTACCTGAAGATTCCAGACTAGATTCTATAGCCCACCCCACCAGCCCGTTATTCTTTCTAAGCTTATAAATACTCTCAAACCTAAGTTCAAACTCTTCTCTCCCCATTTAGTGCAGTTCTCAAGAAGCACCATTAGCATAAAAGAAGATTGCAGCTATGACATTCTTTACTTTTCCTTCCTTTTCAACTGTTTTACAACTTCTTATCAGTTTAAGTCTAGATATATTAAGCCCAATAGATCCCAACACTAATGTTTGGAAATAACACCAATTAATCTCATCTCTGTAGCTGCGATTCCTAAATTCTTCTGAAAGGATCTCAGACTAAATGAGATTTTTGCCCCCATTATACAACCCAATGTCTTTTTTCAGTATGTAATGCTGGCTACTTCTAGATTCCTAAGTAATTTTCTCGCTGCTTCACAGTTGACATAATAGTAACCTTCACATTCTCATCGTTTCCCATTAATATATTTTAAAAGTGTTCTGAGAGATACAGCAGTTCAAAGAGCAGTGAAAGAGAATGAGACAAAAATCACAAAGTCTTAATAGCTTAATTTTCAGTTGGAGTGTGTGGAGGAATCATTAGTTTCCCAATATTCTGAGCGCTACTAAGCAATGCAACACATTTTGCTTTATTTTCTTCAGTTTAGGTATTCAGTATTTGTTGAATTTGAACCTCTCTGCTCAGCTCATCTTGTGAGACGGTGGTAAATTTCCCATTTCTTATCAAATGGACTCAAGTTCTACCCACTACTTGCTCCAGCTGGTGTTTTGTAGGAGCAGGACCACACTAAGCTTAGAAATCACAGGATAATAGGGGCTGGAAGGGTCCTTTGGCAATCAACTAGTCCAACCCTCTGCTACTGTGGGTTCCCTATTTGTCTGCTGCTTTCCTAAGTCACTTATATATTTGCATGTAAGACTCCTTGTTGTTTTTAATGAGAATGGTATGCTCTCGTGTGAGCACAATCCTTTTCTACAAGTTTCACTTCTAAAAATGAAATTAATCATTCAGCACAGTCAGCTGGTGGGAAGTGTACGACTGGAAGCAGTTGGCTTAAAATTTATTACCCACACGTCAGCATTCCTGCTATTACTCCTGGACTTGCAAAATCCATCAAGCTAATATTTGATGAAAAGAAATAATAAAGAAGCAGAAGTCCAGTTCCAAAACACAGACACAATATTCAAACAAAATTCACAGGATGTCTCATATATATATACTTTATATATATATATACTTCATATATATATATATATATACTTTATATATATTAAAAAGTTAACATACTGAAATGCCTGCAGCATGATAGTCTTTGTGTGACAGAAGTAGCAGTGAACACCTAACGGGAGAGATTAGATGGTGTCTCCAATTACTTGCCACCACTCCAAGGAAGCTAATGATTCCTGCAGATCTGTATCAATGCAGCTGATATCCCCACACAGCCATCTTTTCGTAAATGGGAGAGAAAGGAATATGCTCCAACAGATGTGCATTCCACACTATGGAAAATGCATTAAGAGAAGCTAAAGATGCAGCAGTGAGACCTTACATGCCTTCCAACAGTTACTGAAATAAACATAAAGCCACATACACAGGCACAGAGGACATCTCTTTGGAATATGTGTTGTCTTCTCTCCTAATGAAGTACATTAAAAACTATTGCAATGTGACAGTGAAAATAAGGTGACAGTTTATGAGCTATACTTTGTCTTGAAGTGCGTGGTTACAGATTGCATGGACTCGATCTTTGACAGCCATAGAGACACTCACAACTACACACAATTAGCCAGCCCTGAAAAGTCAACTCTGTCAGAGGAAAGCTATAGGCTTTCAGTTAGACTGAAGATAGACTGCAGTTTGTTACAGTATTAAGTCCTAATTTTGGCACTCGATTACAACCTAAATAATACATCTATGTATCTACTAAGCTGCAACATAATAAATTAAAAAACTTTATTTCAAGTGTAAGATCTGTATTTTTTAAGGGGAACAGTGCCTTCTCAGCAAACAACAGGTGCATGAAAGTAAAAGTCAAACAGCATGACAACCACATAATGAGTTTCAAACAGTTCCTTTTGTGCAGTCTGCAAGAATTAAGTATCATAATTCCTTTGCTAAACTCTTATTACCGTGCAGCTGAATGCAATTAGAGTGTAAGACTAATAGATATTGCTAGACTCCACTGCAGAGAACAGCATGTTCTCTGATCTGTCATTGCCAAGGGGGAGGCAAACTTCTTCCAGCGCTTCAGCTTCTCTGAGCCCACCATGTAAGATCGATTACTGATTTATCAGAAGTGAAGGCTAAGGGCAAAACATTTAATTTTGGTGAAAGTATTTAGAATTATCCAGAAAGGCTACAGTGCTAACGCTGCATTGAAATATACATTCTAAAAGGCAGCTGTGAGCCATTGGTGAAAATCCTTAAATTCTTATTATCTGAATGCTCAAGTAAAGTATTTGACAGTGCTTCAGGATGACCATCAGAGGTGTAGCATAATTTTCACATTTAAAATAGTGGAAAACATTTTGACTATCTGCCTTTAGACTGACTCAGTATATACTGTTTAAGATAAAAAGAGCTCTGAGGACTGTATTATATATTTTTTTTTCAGCAAAGAATGAACACTTCATCAAGATATATTTCCCTGTTGTTTTTTTAACAGCTCTGTTTTAACACCAATCAATGACATTTCAGAAAGAAGGGCAGAAATAGGGATTCAGATATGATTTCCTCTGACTTTCCTCAGGCTGACTGACAGATTCACTTTGCATCCCAGCTTTGAAGGTGTGACTTCGTTTTGACATCCAGCCTTGCTCTTTTCCTACTCTACTCTTCCTTTTATTTAACTTCTTTTCACTCTTTCCATGCAACAACCAGCTTTCAACATTGAAAGCCTTTGCTTTAAGAAAAAAAAAAAAAAAAGAAAGAAAAAAAAAAAAGAGCCCTTACAATAAGTAATTGCTCTGCAAAGAACATGGAATTTTAATATCAATGGTGTTTTAAAAATGTATTGTAAGAGCTCTCATTTGAAAGCAATTTGGGGTTTGGTGCCTAAGGAGAACAGATGCACTTAGCATTATTCATATGCTTCAGAGATTTCTCCTTCAATATATCTTCCTAAGTGCACCCTTTAATATGCTTGACTTTAACACCAAAACGGCTACTTAAAAGTATTACTGTTTTGCAATTAGATGTCTCTACCAACCAAACTGGATTTCCCTGGCACCACTGTGAAGGCTCTGCACTTCTGCACTCAATGCTGTAGAGTACACTTGACCACACTCTGCTGAAGGTTAACTACATAAGAAAGTACACCGTCAACTTGAGCCTCCCCCCTTATTCATATATATCTAGTTGAGTTCTGATGCAATGGAAAGATCTGTGGGAAGCAAATAGATCTGGAGGTAAAAACACAGTCTGCTGCATACTTTGGGCCACACTATAAAGCCAATTCATCCTGGATACAAACACAAAACAAAAACCCAGGAGGACATTTTCAAAGGTATATATACATTCGTTGCACAATACTGGTTGCTCTACCCAGAGCCACATCCAGCTTGGCCATGAATGCCTCCAGGGGTGGATACCTCATTTCTGGAGGCATTCAAGGCCAGGCTGGATGTGGCTCTGGGCAGCCTGGTCTGGAGCTTGGCAACACTGCATATAGCAGGGGGTTAAAACCATATGATCATTGTGGTCCTTTTCAACCCAGGCCATTCTATGATTCTATGATCATAGCATATGCTTACATTGAGGAAAAATAAAGAAGTGAAAAAAAAACCAAAACAAAACAACAAAACAACTATATTTGTGCTGATATTTAACAAAGACAAAATCTGTACTAATATTAGCAAAGACAAAATAAGGTCTTAATTCCATAGGATTGAACATATGTGGAAGTGGAGTAGAACTGAAGGAGAATCTTAGGATAAAATTCAAAGCCATTGTTTGTTCAAGGTAAACGGAAAGGTAAAAAGAAAGCTAAAAGAAAGGCAAACAAAAAAGAAAGATGCAGGATATTATGAATGCTGTCAGCATCTTTAGGAGCAACGAGGTTGGAGAGAGCACCCTTCTGACCACCTAGTACCCTTCTTTCTCTGAAAAAAACTGATTGTGTTCAAGTTCACGAGGTTCAGAACAGTTACAAAGTTGAAGGTTTCCTCAATTCACTCTGAAAACACCATTCCTGAGCATCCTGAAGCAGAGCAAAGACTACCATGCCATTTTGGGAATAGGAATGAAATCTGACTAACAAAGGTCTGATAAGCAGAATTTAAATGAAGTGCCATCCATAAAGCACTTTCAAGATGAAAAACCACTAAGTGCTAAGTATTGATTACCACTTGTCCTGTGCTGTATTTATCAAGTGAACCAAAGTGATGGAATCATCTGATAGGCTAATTATTTATTATGCACTTTTACACAAAAATATAATAGAGTAGCTTAATGGCATGGCTTGAAATTACTTAGATCCAGGCTCCGTGACTCACTCATATGTTAACACACCCATGGAGTTAATGCAAATAAATGCAGAATTCCCACCAGGTTCACAATACCCTTAAATGGTGATTTCATTTAATTGGAACCAAACAAGAAAATGGAGAGGCTGCAGGACCTCTGTGAATCCAGAGCTTCTGTCGGCTTCTACCACAGCACATTGGCTCATCCACCAACAGATGGGGAGAGGCAGTACTCCAGAGTGCAGGCGGTCTGTATTTTAGCAGTGACAACAGAGCATTCCCAGAATTCTCATCAGCCATGGGACATCATTACTCAGAATTCAGAAAGAGTGCGGCTAATACAAAGGTGCAGCCTGCGCCATTCATTTATGTTGTTACAAAAGCTATTACCTTTTGAGGCTACAATTAGAGAGATCAACCAAACAGGAAGTGCAAATACTCTATTATAGGAAAGCCTACTTCACACCTAGGGTTTGCAGATCTCAAAGACCAGGCATTCTTCTCAAATCCTATACACTGAACACCCAGTAGCAAACACACCTGCCATGTACATTTATCACTGCCCATAGAAGAGTACTGTGAACCCAATACAGTACTAGCTACCTGTTTTAGACAGTTTGCCGGTACTTCTGTTACTTGATGAGCTATCTCCTCTCGTCAGGACGGTTATGCCACCAAAACTTGCTGTCTTTGTTATGGCTGGCTTCAAATTTCGATTTGAACTGTCTGAGTCTGTGCTGCTCCATGGCCTCTGGTGGTCTGTCCATTTCAATTCATTCTCCGTGCTGCTCTGCCGACTGCCAGATGCCTTCCCTGTGCTGTCTCTGTTACCCCTGCGGACATTGGAAAACAAAGATTCATACACAAACAAAAAGATGTCAGGGAAGAGCCTATCTTTGGGTACCCTGCAGTGAGCCAACTAAAGAAAAAGGAAGTACTCTGCGTTTACAAAAGCATGCCTAGAAGGGGGGACTTGACCCCAATACTCATCCACCTTGAGCAAATTAACATTGCTGCAACTCTTCTTTACATGCACAGCACTTGCCAGTGCTCCCCTTTCCCATACATCCCAGGAGCTTTTCACTAGAGGAGACTCATGAAGCAATATCATACTGGGTGATGCAGCACATCCACTGCCTGTTTACCCATCCCTACCTCAGGAAATTCCTCAATACTGCTGCCTTTGCTGTCCATCAAATCTTTCCTCACTAACATCACTTGCCCTCTACCTCTTGTCTTCACAACCACCTTCTTTCTTTCTGTCCTACCTCACCACCACTCATCTGCTCTGAAAGTCACTCAACCCCCTACCCTGAAAGTGTCCTCTCAGCACGAGCCCAAACTTTTCAACACTATTCTCAATTTAGAGACCCTCTCAAGTTTGTTTTTTTTCCCTCTGCATACACTAAAAATGTCACCATGTTCCCCCCTCTGTCTGCATCCCAGCTTTAAACTGCAAAAAGCTCTGGGTAGAAACTGCCTGTCCTTGAACAGCTGCGGAGCATCCATAATACTGTGAGTGACAACACAGCAAACTGGGAGCAGAGAGCAAAAGACAGAGTAAAATCTGCCTTATTTATGACAAACAGCTTACACTGCGTTGCTAAAATGACAGAATCAGCATGCCCTACTATGGCTTAGTGAACTATGACCCAAGTGAGGCTGGTGACAATGACTTTTGGAAGGCTATTAGAAGACATTTCCCATCCCCTGTCTTATTCTGCAATATTCTCCACCAAAGCGCTTTCTAGAAATCAAAAGGATGAGAGTGGATCTATTGCTCCTCCACTCCCTTTCTCCCTGTGAGTGTGGCTCCTGCTCTCTCACTGGAGAACGTGCCAAGCTGTGCCACTCAGGACGAGAAGGAGCAGGGTGCCAAGGATGGGATCAGGCTGATGCGTTCCTTGCCCGCCATCAGAGCCGCACACCCATGTGATCGGCAGCATTTACCTGTTGACCTTTGCTAGACCCAGACAGAGGGAAAACACGAAGAGAAACAGCACAGAAGCAACAACATAGAAAATAAAAAAAAAGGGGGGGAGGGGAAAAAAAGATTTAAAAATTTTAAAAAGAAATTATCTTTAAGATTTAATTGGAAAGGAAAAGAAGCTTATTATTTACAGACACTTTTGCATACCTGTGCTTAAAAATTAGTAATTCTCTTATCTTTATATTCTAGTGAAAGAGAGGGAGAGAAAACGAATGCTTCTGCATCCCCATTCTCTGTAGTTGCATGTTACACAAAATTCCTATTTGCTCCCCAAACCTGAACAGGTATCATTTATTAAGAGCTTCTGCGTGGATATTTCTGATGCTTCCTTACTCCTGCATGCCCAATCCAAGACCATCAGTTCACCAGGGCTAGCCCAAAGCATGGAGATTTTCTGCCAGCTCCAGCTCTTCTCCTCCACCCGTGGTCTTGTCATCTCCCGTGGATGCTGTGCAGACATGCACAATTGGCAAACAAATATACACATCAAACAATCCTGTGTCCTCACACCTCATATTGAAAATCATGTTAACAGAGGTGATATAAGCTTAAAGTGACAAACTATCACCGCTACATATGCAAACAGCAAATCTAGCTATGCCCATGCTCTACTAGATGAAGGATATGCTACTGAAAGAATTCGTTACTTCTGCCTGCTCTGCTTAAAATTTGTGGCAGCTGACTGACTTTAAAAAAAGCTTGGCATGCCAAACTTTGATTGATTTCTATCTGTTGGTGCTCCTGGTGTGGGATGGGAGCCTGTCTAAGTCCCTCAGATGGATCAGGTTGAGTCTTCCACTGCCCCGGTGCTCTCCATGAAAATGTGCACTGACAGTTTGTGTCATAGGATGCTCTTTGGGATACAGTTTATGACTGAACAGTCTCTGGGCAGATGGAAAAAGGTTTAGGAACAGAAAGGCAATGTTTCAAAAAAAACTTCTCCCAGGCACTGCTGCTTCACCTCATTACATTTTTATTGCAGCTTTTAATAAAACAAAGATGGAAAAAAATGTCAGGCTGGGCACTAATCTGTGAAAAATGCCTGAACTACAGCAAAATGGACTCCAACAGTTACAGTCATCCCAAAATTGTGGGAGTCTGAATGGCTGAAAATCTAGATGTGGTTCCTGAGCTGATGATCGGTAAAGCCAAAGAAAGGTGTCCTGCTGTGATCTCCTCATTCAGAGAGCATGGGATAAGCAAAATACAACCTTCTGTGCTCCCTTCTGGACAGAAAAATGACATACCCACACCCAGAAAAGGTGTCCTTGGCAAGGACGCAAGTAGAATCACAACTGAGAGTTACTGGGAAACAAATATTAAACAAAGTAAGCCATACAAACCTAAACAGCTGTCTTTTCTTATGGGTATCATTGCATATACTACTGTCTTCCAGGAGCCTACTGAAAAAAAAAGGAAAAGAAAGATTATGGTAATACACACAGTAAAACAAATCTATCCTTAAGATTACATTTAGTTTCTAGCAGTATCTTCCAACTTGTCAGGTTAACAGTTAAAGAAGCAAGGCTAAAATTGGCCCCCAATTCCCACTCCCACAACTTGGCAGTCAACCGAACATAAGCAATGTCAGCCAGGGAGGCTGAAGGCCATTCAACATTTCCTGTTACCAAGCAAGGTAATTCTCAGAAGCCAAGGAACCATACTTCTACATCTAGAAGAAAATTCATTAGAATATCACCTAATAGAACATAAAAATGCAAGCCAGCAAAATATTGCAAGTATAATTTTAAGTACATGCTACGTCCCTTGAAAATCTCTGCAGCACAGAAAAATGCTCAGGTTTTCTGATGAAAAAAAAAAAAAAAAAAAAGGCAAAGCACTTAAACATATACATAACTTCCAACACAGCAAATCCACAAGATTGTTCACGTGCACAGAGCTCAGTATGAGTTTAAGTGTTTCACCTGGCCAACAGCTGTAAGGCATGCAGCAAGAAAAAGCAGCGCTCTGATGGATGGAGCAGAGGGCTCTCCTGGTAATAGTGTAGCGGAAGTCCAGATTGCACCCTGGTCTTTTTCTGATCTTCACCTGAGTGTGCATCCTCACACTCATTCTCCCATTTCCAGGGATAATAAAGTACATTTATGTGAATATCTTCTTTTGGTTTTTCAGGGTTCCTCTGTTGCAATTTTGATTTATTCTGGCAAAATGTATCTCGTGCTACAGAAGGAGCAGCTGAGGTAATGTACTGGGCTCTCAGAACGCAAGGTGGTTAGGTGGCAGTGGGACATCCTGAGGGATATACCTCCTTCCCCCTTCAGGACTATCCACCAGAAAGGCTGTTTTGTACCATTACTAAGGAGTCATTTACTATAGGAACAGCCTTACTCATTAATGACAAAAGTAAGGATGTACAAAGACAGAAATACTGTGAAAGACGATCTTCTCCAAGCCAACAGTTTTAGAACATGTGCAGCTCCAGTGCTCACCAGTGAAATGCCCAGCATTTTGATTAAAATCCTCATCTGCCATAATGGCACACGGTTTCTAAGTTCTTTTATGTTTATTTACGGCTGCTACAGAGCTTTGTATTTCATATACCTTAAAGAATTAACACACAGTTTCTTCTTCCCTTTGCTTGAAGTGGGTTTATTACAAGGAACCTGAAGAACCATCACACAGTAATGCAGTAACAGTTGGCTCAGGTACCACTATTGCATTATTACAATGCAGGACCACAGCAGGCAGGACCTGAGCCCTCAACAGAATCAAGCGGCTCAGTGCTGCCAAGAAAAGCAGGTTAAGCACCAGACACACAAATGCTGTGTTTTGTAAATACCACCAGCCAGCTGCTGTTAGAGTGCTTTTTACAGATCGATAAGTTAAATTCTGAAGGCACTCCAGAGAGAGATTAGTCACTTGGAATGAAACATTAGATGGGCTTTCTCCTACACCACCACCCCATAACTACGTTTTGAAAGTGAAATGCGAAGTCTGGGGAAAGCAGCACCAATACCTTACTTATTGATTCAAACACAGCATTGCAAGGCAACCCCTTCCTCCCCAGCTGTCCCCCCTCCCCAAAGCAGAAAAACACCACAGTTGTTATGGATCATGAATTTGATCAGCGCTTTTGGCATTAAGATAAACAGCTATGGATACACCAAATGGTAAGAGAGAAACAGCTAGAGAAATTAATTGGAAAAAAAAAAAAAAGCTGTATTTTTTTTTACCTGTTTTCCACAAAAAGGTTTTCCTGGGAGCAAACTGACTGAAAAATAAAAAAGGCATTGTATCAGACGTTCTAGATATGCTCTGCTGTTCCAATTCCTTCCTTGTTCTTAGAATTATCTCCCCTGGTCAGGCAAAAGGGGATTTCAATTCATGCATCATTTGCATTTGCAGAAGACAAGAGGGGAAAAAAGGTCAAGAATGAGGTCAGGCCAGTTAAATAAATTCCATGCATTACGACACATTGCTAACAAGGGGTCTCAGTTTGGAAACAAACTGAAACTTCTCAGTCCTGAGATCTGAAGAAGGTGGAATGTGCAAAATGCCGGTGATTCAAGGGGAAAAACGTTTTGCCTACATAAAGAGACGTTCCGCAAGTCAGCCCTACCACCCAGAAATAAGATTGCAGAATAGCACAGAGCCGCAGGTAGGGAGGACAAACAGGAGGAGAGCATGCAAAGTCAACAAAGTTCTTCAAAGGGAGAGAAGATACTATAGTACTTAAGAAATACTACGTGATTTCGCGTGAAGAGGAAACAGCCATACCCACATCGAGATATAAAATGAGGGTAATATTAATAATAGCATTAACATCAATAATAAAATCTATTGCAAAAATGGTTCTCTGCTGGAGGACTTAGATGACTTAGACACCAAGAAAGGTGAAAGGCTCAGAAGAAATAAATCCTATCGGCAAGTGTGTAATTCTTTTGGCATTACTTAATTTTTTTATGCAGAGAAATGAAGCTGTGCTCAATTTCCCATGAATAATTCCACCACTTTGATTTTTTCCATTTCCCTCCTATTTCATGTTTGCTACACAAACTGCCTCGTAGCTGTCACTGGATTATATCTCCATGAGGTACAGAAGAAAGGACAGACAGTACTAATATAGAATTTAAACAAAAGGAAAGCAAGGGGTTGAAGACACCACAGCTCATGCCCATCCCCTCCATAACAATGGGACTCAGCTCAAGGAATAATGGCATGCCACCATTGTCAGTGTCACTTTCTATTTGTATAGGAAATGTATGAACTCAGCCCTGAGGACACAGAGCGGATTCTCTTCAGCGCTGCCATTTGCCCACCCAGCACCCAATCCAGGGATGCTGTATGGAGCAGGCAGCTCCCTGGTGAATGCTTCTCAGGCAGGCTCCCCAGCCAAATGTGAGGAATTCCAGAGGAATCAAATGTGCAGGGCTCTGGTCTGCACTGGTGGCAAGCATGTCCCATTAGCACAAAACCCTGGCATTTCAGGGCCTAGGTTTCTATTGCCAGAGACTTAACTGCGACAGACCTAGGGCTCCATCCCAGGCTAAGAGGAGACACAAACTATTCCACTGGGATCCTTTGCACAGTCTAACAACTTCAATGTCTACTAAAATCCCCCTGTGGGTTTGTACCACTTCAACCATGAGGCTGCATCTTCTCTCAGTGGTTCATGATGGGCAGCTGTGCAATGACTTCAGCTCAGTCAACCTCCCAAAGCAGCCTTAACAGCTGGCTCTTCCATAAACAATAAAAACCTCTGTTCCAACCAAAATACTGGTCTGCATCCCCAGTAAGTTAAAAGCAAAGAGGCGTGTACCTGTGTGCAGAAGTGCTTATAAGCATTTCTTTTAATGACTGTTTTAAGTTTTTAAATAAATGGGCATAAAGCAGAATACGTATTTGAGACTTACACTTTATTAAGCAAGTAGAGAGGATTGCTCCCTTTCTAGTGTCATAATTGGAACCACTACAAACTGCATTATAGACCTAAGGACAGTTTCTGTAATAACTCCCTTTGCCCTTCTGGCAGAAGATGATGGCAAAGAGCTACCAATCCTTAGAAATTTTATTTCTCAGTATGGGCGTGAGGGTGAAAAGATGGGCACTTCCTTTATGATGTTACTCTTACTGTTAAAAAGTCAGATGGCTAAGCAGCTCTGGGTAGCAGTTCAACTACTACAATGTTAGGACTCACCTTCCTGATCTAGAGCATCAGTAAGCTTTCAAGGTACTTTAAGTTGAGCCTTACGTACATACACAGAACAGATGTTGTGAAAAAGGTTTTTAAAACTCTTGGCTCTTTACACTGATCTAAGACACTGACAACAAATCTACTAAAGGAAAAAAGGTTATGCAAGATTACCTACAAGTTCACCTCCTCAGAGACTTCTACATGCAAGATTTCCATTATGGTTCTCTGTATGACTAATCGTCACTTATTAAACTAGTCTTTCATTCCATAATTTCCCAGAACCATTTTAAGTCTCAACTGGAAGATGTGCTTCAGCTTTGTTGAGCACTTAGTATACTGGGGGTTGCTGTTCTTGTTTTCAATTACATTAGCCCGCAAAGATAACAATTAACATGCAGCAACATCCTGCAGTGGATAACATCAGGTAAGCATCTGCATGTCAGTTAACGAGATTTGATAGATCTCAGGCTTACAACAAATGCTAATTGCTTGGTCTGCAGCAAAAAAAGGAGGGCTCTGTACAGCCATTCTGGAGCCTTGATATGTATGGGTTTATGCATGCCAACACAAGGCATTTCCTGGTTTTGTCTATTTTCTTCCTATTCTTTTCCTATAGGATAAAACAAGGATGAAGCCAGCTTTTCAAACATTCATTCAGTGACTCCTGAATCAGAAAGCAGTGAAGATCCTCCATGCTTTCTTAATCAGAGGAGTCATGATTTATTTTACCTAAAGGATCTGGCCCTTCAAAATACACTGCTTAGTCAAAAACAGCCATAACAACTAACAGCCAAAAATAATATTGTGCTGTATTTCCTTTAATTAGTACCATGCGCACCATGGGCAATTCTGGCATTTGTGTAACTAATACAATATCTATATCTTTCAGTGAATGCACAATAATTACTAGAGAATATGTTTATGAACAGTGAATGATTCTTATGTGATTCTGGATCACGAGGTTATACATTGCATTAACCTAAAAAAATGAAATTTCCCCAAAGTAATTTAACTGCTTGTCTCTAGAATCAATTTTCTGCATGCTTAAAAGCCAAACTTACTGTGCCATTTACATACATATTCAGGATTCTGACTTAAATCTATGATTTATGTTGATGAGTATTTAAAGAGTAACATACACCTTTCTTTTCTTTAAGATTTTATTATTAGTATTTTCCTCAGGGAATTATTTTCAATGCAATAAGAACAGCTGAAGCAGCTTAGATGGGAAACTTCTTTTCAAGACCTGGATACTCCAGGTCCTATGTGCCCTTGGTCATAAAACTGACAAGTTGTTGTAAAGCCAGATTTACAATAAAAATAAGTTTATGATAGGAAGCTTGCAGGCCTTACAACTGAAAAATAACCTTGAGCGTAACAGAGCTCATGCAGTGCTGGTTTAGTGCTATAGCAATCTATAAGTTCAGGAGGTACATGCTTTGCAGTTCCTACTGCAGTGAGCTGAAGTTATCAGAAACACTACCTACCTCTTTACCCATCCTTTTATTAAGTTACGTCATTAACATGCTTCTCTCAGTGCCTGCCACCTGCTACGACTCTACATGACAGGAGCCATTAGAACCTCCAGCTTCCCTTATCAAAATTTATGATAGCCAACACAGCAGATGGAAAATTTGACAGGGAGTATAATTTAGACTGAATAATATCAGACTAATCATCATGAGGACTACCATGATGATAGCATTATTCATGAACATATTGATCTTAAACTTAGAAATGAAGATATCTGGTGCACTGGAGTGCTAAAAAATCAAAGGAAGAGTAAGGAAGCTTTCTGTTGCTCCATACGTGGGGAGCAGGTTAAGGTATTTTTCACGGTACTTGAAACATGCATAGGATTCTTTGCCTCTATCACCAGATTGCCCTTTTCTCCTAAATATTGTTCCAATTTCTGATAGTTGGGTTGATCTATCTTCCACAGAGTTTGAGATACTTGAGGCACATTCTGAGTGATGCTAGGTGCACCAAGTCACGTTTGCACCTTCACTGCTGCCCTCTGGAGACTTCTCATGCAAGTCCTCTTCATGTGTGCTCTAAGTAGAAGTGGAATATCCATAAACCATTTTCTAAGGTTCACGGGCAAGGCACAGACAAAGGCTTGACTACAGGAGTGTAAATAGCATACAGGTAATAAAAACACCACATGACTAACTCTTCATACCATGATTAATTTTCCTTGTCTTTCTACATCTGTAATTTGCAAGATGACAAGGCTTATGTGCTTAGGTACCTACCTCAGAGAAACTTGGGGAAAATGGATTTACAAATGACTGCAGAGTGCTTTAAAACTAAAAAGTTCTACATGCAGCAAGTGGTTACCTAGGATAGGAAGCTATAGTTCTCTTTCCTAAAACAAACCAGAAGTTAACACCGTCCACCACCGCGACCCTCTGACATCATTCTAGAAATGCCTCACTATGATGAGAGAGCTCCACTCAAAAAACAAAGAAAAGCTCAGCTCAGCTAAGAAATACATTCCTGTTAATATTATCAGTACAACTTGCTGAAATTCACTGCAACGTGATGTATTTCTTGCTCATTAGCACCTACAACAGCAGAGAGAGAGACCAAATGAGTGGATATGAGAGAGAGAGGGAGAGATCTACATTGCTAATTGGAAACATGCTCATTCCACATCCATATGAATGCCTACCACAACCAGACCATTGCTTGGGCCTTGCTGCTTGGAGGTGCTAACCCAACAGACCACAACACCCTCCAACTGCAAGCAACTCAAAGCTCAACACTTACCCTCAAAGCTCAGCAGTCTAAAAATAAGAACTGCAGCACACTGGGGAGTGAGTTCCAGCACACTTCTCCAATCATCTGCTTCCCAGCCTGGCATTCCTAGCTGCTGCTTTTTTAACAACCTTTTGCCTCATTTGCAGCCTGCTTCAAAACCCAAATAATTTTTGGTTTTGCACAAGTTCCCTTGTAATACTCCAGAGACAGCATCTTTCATACAGAAGACAGGTTGCAAGAAGAGGCTCATGAATGACTCATTAACTCTACTGTACATACTGTGACAGTACGCACATCAGACCCCTGTGCTGGAAGTATAACATAAACTGAAGGCCTTCTGTTTTACTGAGACTTTCTTAGACTACAAGGAAAAAGCCAGGCTAAAAACATTCAGATGTGGCAAGCTACTTCTAAACGAGCGAAACTTATCACAAATGAGACAACACACACCTTAAAACCATAGAACATGTTCTACTAAAAAGAAGTAACCTGGATGCGCGAACTCCAAAACCAGAGCAAAATAAAAGGTTATCTCAGACAACAGTATTAGTCCTGCAACATAGGAACAGTTTTAATTTAAAAGGACACTGCCAAATATGATTCAGTACATTTTAATTGGTTTCGTTCCCATCTTCCTCTAAGTGGCAGGGCTTCCAAAGAGATGTGAGATGAAACAAAACTACCAACTGCCCCCACTTCCTTTCTTTTCCTCACTCCTTTTAGGATCCCTTCATTACAGTAGGACTGTAATTTTCTTTTTTCAAGGAACATGAAGTAGAGCTCACAGACATTTCAGATTTAAATGTTTTCCCCTAGAAATGTAGCTTTGCTGTTTAAGCTCTTTTTTTCTTTTTTTGGCAAGGCAGGGATTACAATGCCTATTTCACTTTATTCTATTCATGCTATAATCATCAGCAGGATTCCTGATGGCAGAAATAATCAGTCAGTTCAGAAAACCTATGCAGCTCCATGTTTACCCTCTGACTTTTCTTTGTCCTCAGTCTTTTAGCTGTACAGCGCTGATCCAAAGCACGCAACCATCGGGTGGCTCTGCTGAATGCTATTTGAAAAAAAGTGATATGGCTCGGGGTATATGAAATAATACGGCTATTTGAGATCATTGAGAGTGTCCATTTAAATTGCTGCTCTTTGGTTGGAAAAAGAGAAGGAAAAAGAAGAAAACCTCAACCACACAAACACGAACATTCAAAGAATCAGGAAAAGCACTTCTCAGACAACATGCTGGGCTTCCTCTTTCTTCTACCCATATCCCTGCAAGTCCTCCTCCAGAAAGCAACCTCAGCACCTGAAGCTTCTCTCAGAGCCTTTCCCTGTCACCTCCAGCTCATGGTGCAAATCCAGCATTCACATTGCAGGGGCAGTGCTGGCTGGCTACCGGGAAAGGTATGGCACTAAAGAGGCAAGGAAAACAACTACTCACATCTTGTGCAAATATTCTCTCCCTCACTCTCTGATACTCCTCTTCTCTCTCTTCAATTGATTTACTTCGTCTGTCATCTCTAAATGGAAGAATTCTGTTTTGCTGAGCAGAAAAAAAACCAGGAGGGTTATATAAGTTGAGCTGTTAAAAACTGCCATTAAGAAACTGTCAGCTGAGAATAATCAATGTTCACTCAAACAAATGAACCATGAAAACGATAGCTTTCACTCCTACGGCACCCGAGGGCTCCCAGGCAGATGTTGCCCATGGAGTCCAGTGCTGACAGGAGGCTTCCTGCCCAATGGCTGCAACCCACAGCCCTAAATCCACCTGTTCTCACCCCAAGCCTTTGCTTCTGACCATCTCTTGGGTCTCCTAGCAGCCAATAGATGGGAAGGCGGGCAGCACTGTGCTGCCTATGAGATCAAGGAAGGAAGGAAGGAGGAAAACTAGGCAGTAAGACCTAAGTTGTGAGCTCTAAAAGAAGCCCACCAAAGGCTAGCTTAATAAGGAGAAGTCCCAAGTGCTTTGTACAAGAACTATTTACACAACATAAGGAACCCCTAACTTCATTTTCACCGGAAACGCATGGCCCTTTTTGCCCATCAATAAACCACAGTGCAGGAAGAGGCTGTGGCCTGGGGTGGGAGGGTAGAGAGGAGGGCCCTCTGCAAGAAGTGCTTTGTTTGCTGTTATGTTTTAGGTACTGCTCTCCTCCACCTGCTTAGCACTCTCTGGTTGGTCACGCTGTGTTCCTCTGGCTGATCCCCAAGCTCACCACACCCTGAAAATGGCTGAGAGTTGGCTTCTAAGCCAACTGAGAAGCAGCCAAACTGCAAGGCTGCTACGTACCATGTGGAGACAAGGGAAACAAAAAAAAAAGGAAAATCAGTCCTTTACTGAAAACATGAAGGAGAGTGGCAATGAGAGACTCACTAGAGCAGGTACTTCCAACAAAGACAACCTAAGCAAAGAAAACACAGTCTTCTTACCTGGGAGAATTTTCTCATCACAGCAATTTGTGTCAGAACCATTTTGTTTTGTTTTGTTTTGTTTGTTGTTAATATGTTCCACATACACAGCTTGCACAAGACCAGAACAGCACAACACTGACTGAAGGCAGCACAAAGGCACGTGCTCCCCTGGTGCTCCCTATGCATCGCTCACCTCCAGCAATGCCACGTTATGAGATGAGCAACACGGGGACACTGGTGCCATGGTGCATGCACAACAAGCAGGTCAGTCACACAGACAGTAACACACGGTGAGGGCAGGGGGAGGGAAGGGAGCTAATAGATGGGACTGACTCATTTCTGGTCAAAACTTATTTTAGGATGGTTTAAAAATCCACCTGGCCTCACCATAGCATGTTTGTTAGGGGCTTTTTGTTTGTTTGTTTGTGTTTTTTTCTCCTTTTTGGACTACACCGGTTTATCATCGGTCCGTACTGAAATCCAGCTCCGAATGGATGGGTACAACTGAAGGAGCAAGCTGTAGGGAGCAGAACAGCTGCCATCGTTAGGCGACAAATGGAGAAATGCAACCAGCACGGCCTTCCAACGCAGCCCGAGCCTCGGCGTTCCCCCCGTGGGCATGCAGCACGTCCTGCCAAGCAAACCGCCCATGCAGACCCACACGCTGCCACGGCGCAAGCGGCCGCGCAGGGCTCAGAGCTGCTGCGGGGCAAGGAGCAGCGTGGGTTTGGGGGTGGGGGGGAAGAGGAGAGCAACAACAAAAGAACAACAATAACATCAGTCAGCCCGCCTTCAAAACAAAAGAAAAGAACAGAACAAAATTTCAGCCACTCTCGAGCCGAGAACCAACCTGATTGTCTTCTTTATCAATACTAGAGTTATCTCGCTTCAAGATAAATCGCTTCTGGGATTCTTCACCTTTTTCATCTTTTAAATGTTCAGAAAACCTTTGCTCTGGTCTGCCAGCAAAGTAAAACATAGCAATAAAAAAATCTTTCTTTCGGTTTTAGTTCGAACTTTATTTTCTCAGTGCTCTTTGTTTTCAACAGAGGCATTCAGTGCAAAACCAGTCAACATTGGTACTCATCGTGAAATGCGTCCTATAGCTGCCTGGGGCCATCGCCCCGCTGCTAACTGTTATTGCCATAAATAGCTTTTGTTGTTGTTATGTAGCAAGGAGCAGGAATTCACCGAAATATTTCTCTCTCCTCTCTGTGACTGAAGGACAGGAAAATAAATTAACATGCTGCATGTTAATTTGGCTCCTTCGGTAGCAGGGATCTCCAGCAACGCAGCAGCTTCAAACCACCTTTACAAGTAATGCAAAACTGATCGAAATCTTAAGAGCAAAAGCAAGAGTTTCTTACTCCTAACAAATAAAAGCGTAACCGGAGGGACTGATGATATTTTGCTTAAACAAGTCATTATCTCATCACCGTTAAATGAGGAAAATACTCCACAAGAGTCACAGAGTATCAATTAGTTCACTGATTTGAACCCATCCAGACATTCATTTTTTAAGTGCCGAAATGTACAAATTAGAAGCTTCACATTTTCAGGTTCATAAGCCAAGAGGAGCTGTTCCATGTTTCCCATGTTCACACCTTGTGCAAAAAGCAAACAGCAAGAAACATCTTGTGTTATTGAGCTGGCCACTGCCACCCCCTGTAGCTGACAGCAGCACTCCGGGATGTGCCAATCCTGGACCCCAACCCATAATAATGCGTTGTGTCCCACTGATTTCAATAGGGTGACCAACACTCTGGAGACACAAAGAGCTGGCATCCATATACTATCAACCACTGATAAATCACAAGCTGGTTTTGAAAAGCTAATGAACCACAACTGCTTCCCGCAGTTGCATCATGAGGAGATGCTTGTGCCTACTGAATAGACCTCCACAAACCAGGAACAAAACTGCCACCAACAGTAATGGACCAACCCTGAAGAAATCGCAGGTGAGAGAATTCGGTGACTTCATAAGTCATTTTTAAAAGCCCTCTGCAAACTTCATTCCAGAATGGAAAATTAAATCCTATGTGTAAACCAGCTGCCATTTTGTTGTTATATGACTCAGATTTGCATTCAACTAATTAGCAGCCTATTTCTAATCAAAGACAACACGCATTCATAACATAATTAAAGTCCATTGCAATGCACCATCAGGTGTGCAGGAAACATTTGCAATGAACTGTTGGAAATTTAGGATTAAGAGAGCAGCTCTTCTGCCTCCCCTTCTGTATCAATGCCACAAATTCCCACTTCTGGGCACAATCTGTATTTTGGTGACAAAGCAACAAAACACAGTGGCCTGATTTCCACAGATTTTGAATATTACAACACTCTGTCCATTATCCAGAGGGGTTGGCACTTCCAGCTGTCAATAGACTCTCTAGATGCTCTTGGAGTCATAGAATCATTTAGTTTGGGAAAGACCTTTAGGAACAGTGAGTCCAACCATCAGCATGACCAACCAGGTCTCTTCTTCTCGGTGGCCCAAAGAAGCCTAGCTTTTTGTAACAGTTCTGACACCATGGGTCACTAAAGGCAGAGGTGGTTGATCATACCAGAAATGATAGAAAATCCAATTAATGGATTGCTAGGTGGCCTGTTCTGCCTTGGTTCTCACGAATAAGCGCTGTCTATACAGTTAGAAGACGTGCACCTGCAGATACTCTGTTTCAAGACCACCAACTGAAGAATGCTGTTTTTCTGGTTTTGTGGCATAGAATACAAACCTCTCCAGATGCACTATCACTGTAAAATTTATAGTTGTAAGCTATCTGTTAAGGATCTAACAAACAATACAGTGCACACAATAAATGCTTCTCACTTTAAAATGCAGAGGAAAGATTCAAAGTTACCAAAAGTTTGTTAAAAAAAGTAAATAAACATCTCTGACTACTAACATAGTAGAATAAACAACATGCTTTTAATAGTTGATACATCTATTTTTATAAATCCAATTTTCACTTCCTTTAGTGTCTTTAAAACATTTCCACCTGTCAGAGGATGATTGGAAGGAGAAGCATGAGATCATGCCACAAGCCAGAACTAATGAGCTGCTGGTGCCTGTTAATAAAATTAATCTACAAGCTCAGTATGCGATTGATCCTCAGTTGTGAAAAGACATTTGTTTGTTCAGAGCATGATGGAGCACAGCAAGGCTACAGGAGTCTACTATGTGAGTACAGATATAGTATTTCACCTGGTGAAATCTACTGCACTAGTTTATGAATTTGAAGGTGAGCCAACAGATTGAAAATGCAAGAAAAAATATAACATTTTGTGTAAGATGAAGCATACTATCAATACACTGATAAGATGTATAGTTACTTTAATACAGTAGGTACAGTGAATTCATTTCATGCAAGCCCTGATAAGAAACCACGTTTACTTTCCTTCTAAGCTTTTTTTTGCACTGATAGTGAAGAGTTTGTACAATGCACTAGATTGTGGTCATGCATCTAAGGGAGTGAATTTATCATGCTTATTTAGAGTGTTGATCTAAATTAAGGTCTTAATCCAAAGCATGGATTATGTTCATTTCCACAGAATAACACAGAATCTGGAACTTATTCACTATTGCTACCATAACAGACACCTTGAAATGCTTACCACACCTTAGTTTAATTCTAAGTGGTAAAAAAAAATGGGACTGGAACAACCTTCTGAAGGAGACATTGAGCATTTCTAATGAGTTGAGTATTGCAACTCTCCAGGTGTCTTCCAGACACGTAAAGAACTGAAAACAATACAAAAAAGCCCCCCAAGACCCCAACAAAATGCTAAAGCAAACAAACAAAATAACTCCACAACCTACATTATCCATCATTTTGAGAGGTTGACCCCAATAGATCCAGTGTACCTGCGTATTTACATGCTAACAGAAGTGTGTAAGAAAACAGACTTGCAAATATATGCTTACAAAGACTGCCACCCACATGCACGACAGTCAGTATTTCATTTAGTTCCCATGACTGGGATCAGTGGATCACTTGAGAATCTTAAACTCCACTGCTCCAAAAAAGCCTAAGGAGGAAATACCAATTCCCTTTAAATAAATGGGATTTTGTAATTTGGGGAGCATACTGAGAAAATCTGAACACCTTAAAGGCACAGAAACCAACACACAGGAGAGAAAAAAAACACCAAAACTGCACAGAATGAAAAACATAAAGTTGTTTTTCTTTGGTATAACCTTTTTGATCACCCAAATATTTCTTGGTCAAAAGTATTGGTGGAAGTAAACCATCTGTGCTCCAAAGCACAACTTCACAAAAACACAAATCACATGCAGACTGGTTTAGTACTTCCTATCATGCGTGAGCTATGAGTATCAATTAAATACTTGTCTTTCTGGCAATGTGTTTCAGGGCAAAAAGCAGTGTATTCCTTCCTTCCCAGGGAAGTCTTTATGCAGTTTGCTACGAAACTACATGACAGTTTTGCCTCTGAAGACAAACCAGTTCCCAGAATAAAACACTGCTCTTTGCATCCTCAAACAGATGAACATCTCCTGTTAGCATTATATGGACCCTTAAAATGCAACTGCAGTCCCTACTTAAGCAAGAATCCAACCAAATAGATTTTCCTGGACAACAAATTTTCCCTACAACTAAGCTTCTGTTTTGGAAAAAGGAAAGCTGGTATAAGTAGATAAACATTTCCATGTGTCAAAGTTTTAAAAACAAGTTCAGATTTAGATAGCAGCATCCACTGTAAGATTTTTCTGTTGTCGTTATGGTGATTTTAACGTGAACTACTTCCATTCTTCCATTCACTTCAGCAGAGTTCCTCTCAATTTATCTCAGTATGACAGAGAAAAGAGTTTGTCCCCGAGGCATGCTACTAAAATGGAATATTTAAGGAGAATTCCCATTATGTGCTCATTTAATGCTTTTGATTCCAAGTCAACCATTGTACGTAGCAGTGTAAAAGCCAGAACCACCATCTAAGTGTCCTAAGCAGGTATTCAGCTTTGAATCAAATTACAGATTCTAAAAACATTTTGCAGAGTGGTAAAAGCCCACGTATTCTGATGATTAAGGAAGTCACAGGGCACTTGGCTGTGAGTGTCGTGTTTAGAAACATTTTAATGCACTTTCAGCAATCTCTATTTATATGCGAGATGAGAAATGAAATAGTGGGGGGGGGATATCTACGGCTCACTTAAAGTAAGTTATTTAGCTCTGAAAAACGAGAAACAAAGATACCACACCAAAAGAACAAATGAAAAGAGACAAGCGTGAGCTTCGAATGCTGCACTTCTGAAGACGCGGTCCCTGCATTAGCAGAGCACAGAGGCAGCGGGGGATTGTCAGGGCTGACTTACACAGCACATAAATCTCTATTATGTGGCATATGTTTCTGACAGCACTACAGCACACAGGCCTCTGCAGCACAAGATGCCTTCAAAAGGAGCAACAACCTCCCCACGTGTGGAAAAGGCAGTTTACCAGCACAGTGCCTGATAAAGAAAAACATCTAGCAAGTGCTGTAGTGCATTTCATCTGCAAAAACCTCCCAGGTAATAGCGAGGCTGCTGTATAAGGAATGTAACATAAGAAAGCAAGTTCAAAAGTGGAGATCACCATGGTGTGCACAAGCCTAAAGCAAAAACCCACCCACATTGCATTTGCAATGTGATGTTCACTGAATGCGCTAAGTGGGGACAGGATGTTAATGCTCGTCTCCTGAACGGGTGGCAATGCAGAAGAACAGATAGGTAAAGTAATGGGGCTAGGAAGGGACAAAGAGCCCCCATGGGTACCCACAGGATCATCATCTGGCAAACAAAACGAGTAAACGGCTCTGAGTTCTTCCACAAGCACATCATTGAGATGCTAAGTGTGGGGGAGAAGCATATATGCTGACAGCATTTGGTGAAGTTATGAAGATTTAGGGTGCTGTTATGAAGGTGTTCTGATGGCTTAACCGCATTTTCTTGTTATTCGCACTCGTCTTTAATTAAACCAACTGCTCGGTCCAACATCACGTTGGCCTCTATTCTGCAGGCATGCTGTTACACAGTATGGCGTCCTTTCTTGCTTTGCTAGTTTGTGAATATCCACTACATCTGCCTGCTGTGCTTTTTCGGTTTTATGCTGGAGGCTCTCCTAGTGCTCTGCATTATAGCCACAATAAAACGACATAAGCATTACTTTTTGGGCCAAAACTCTATTATCTACAGTTTAAAAAAAAAAACAACAAAAAATAGACTTATTTGGTCTTGAAGGCTTGGCGATACAGTCTGTGAGTTTGAGAATCTACAAGAGTTGGAAGCAAACACTACCACTGTCAAAAAGCACCAGCAAAATGACGCCAGGCAGAATTACAGCCCTAGAGCTTTAAATTCTTTGATTATATTCCCTCAGAACAACAGTTTTGAGAATAAGGACTGAGTATTTTCAGGGCTGATGGATGCTCTAACAATTTTTAAAAGTCAGAGTGGGAATTTAAATACAGATAATTGTTAAAGCACAGTGCACTTCTATTATCATAACTTAACACTTAAAATCACTCAAGATGGCATTTCAGGCTTTTGGAGGTTGATGCCTCATTAACAGATTGCTGCTTTTATAGTATGAGTCACTAAGAACTTCTGTTATGATGACAAAAGCACACTGTAAGCCATCAAAAAATTTCTACCCTGTACAAGGAAGTTGCTTAAAGGTGCTGCCTTCTCTAAAGCACAGGAAAAAAAAACAAACCCTCAAATACCAAATGTTACATTTTTCCTGGGTAAGGACTGTACATTCTTAGCATTTTTCAGAACAGCATCTGCAATCTGATCATGTCCTATACTTATGACTGCACAACAAGGATATTAAATGTCACAAGTGATTCTGATAGGCATTCTCCCTCACTAATGGAGATGATCAGCCTTCAGATAAATCTGACAGGATTGAAGGGAACAGAGCTGGTAATACAGCACGGAAGTTACGACCTTTTCCTTGTTGCTCACAACGTGAGGTTTATTCTGTCACCCACTTGCACTATGCAGAGCAGGCAGGCAGACTGCCACTTAGCAAAAACCAAACCCCCTCACCTCTTCAAAACGCTCTGGTACCTGAATGCCATGATTTCTGTGGGCCTGGCACCAGTAGTATTTCCCACTATGAAAATGATGGTGAACCTGGAGGCTGCAGGATGGACAAAGATAATGCACTACGAATCTCTTCTGTGACAAGATGAGGACAAAGCAGGGGGTCAGGTCCTGCAGTCTTTCAGACTACACAGTATTTTAAAAAATCCAGTCTAACCTTTAGCATAGCACAGCTCACAACCCTGAGAAGCTTTCCTAAAGCATAATTCCAGATAGCCATTCTGTTTTAATATACAGATGCGAATGCATCATATACCCTTGAGAGTTCAACTGAACACAGACTTCAATATTTGGCCTGGTATTTTGGGGCTAGAAGACTAAAAAACTGCACGGGATAATCCAGCAAGCCAAGGGTATTCTGACATACCAGCTTTTCTGCTAACCGGGGCTGAAATACAAAGCCTTCTCTCTCAGGCAGGGACCATTCTAAGAGCACCGAGATACTTCACTGTCCTTCTGTAATCAAACTAGGATTATTTCTATGGCTCAGGAATTTGCTTCTCCTGTTGCCAATCCCCTGGCTTGGATTTAGCTCTTGATAGCAGGATTTATATCTAGACTTCACATTTTGCAAAGCAACAATTTATTTCTAGTTAGTAAAGACAGCTGAGTAGTAACATTGCTTACTGTGGAATTCATTTGTATTTTGTTATAAAGACTAGGCACACTCTATGTAGAGGAAAATTAGTGCCACATAACTGCAGACATCTATTAAAAATTACATTTTCACATCTCAGAAGTTCAAAAATCAACAAGGAAAAGAGCAACAAAAAGAAAGTGAGACTAAGATTTGAAGGCTTCCAGTGAAGGCAGCAAGGTGGTTCCCCAAAAGATAATTGAGAAACCACTAGTCCTCTCGGAATGCACCATGTGTACAAAGCAGTGCTCTGCTGCATCATAAATTCTTGTGTTTACTTCCACTTCAGGTCATGACTGTTCTCTGCATCTCCAGCAGGAAAAGTCATGGACCAGAAGTCATTCCATAAATGATCACTGCCCTGAAGTGATGGTTTTTAATAACTTGTCAGAGACAGCCTACCAAGTTTAGCTTGGAGCAGGGAGCAGAAGCATCTGACTTTGCTATTAAAGGAAAAAAATATCTCAAAAATCATTACATTTTCTCCATTTCCAGAGATAATGTCATATTTCCTACATTAAACAAGAAGCAGGCAGCAGAATGGTAAAAGGCAATGACTAAGAATAATTTTGACCATCTCAAAAATTCCCTTGCTCACTAATCAGTGCCTCATTTCTGAAAACTACAGCTCAAATTTTAACACACGATTTCAGCCATTACAGAAGGAATTAACGTGAGTAAATCACAGATGCCATTTCAGATTTCCAGACCTGCCTGCAATGATTCCAAAGTACAAACAGCCCAACAGTAGCTTGATTAACAGACAGTTTCCTGCTGCAGACTAAGTACACAGAGACACTGGTTAACAGTGATGAAATATGCACAAACTTCCCCCAACCGAATTGTCTCCCTGCAATCTCATAGCATTCTTTTCTCTTTGCAACCTCCAGTTTCCCCAGCACAGTATAGGTGACCATAACTTTCTGCATCTGTCAAAATTTGCATTGTAAAGGAGTGGGACCACAAGGATTAAAAACCCAGAAAAATAATACATATATCCTCTAATTAATGCTGAACTAATATTTCATTACGCTACACAACAGCTGTAAAGTACGTGTCCACCTTAATTACAAACAATTTAGTATTGATAAAATTACATCAGATGAAAATTTAATACTGGAGCTACTAGAACTGGTTCGTTTACCCCAACATCTCATTTACAGAGCAAGACATTTCCATAGCTTGCAAGTGTATGGCAAGCAATGATCAAAGTATAAACAGCATTTAAGGGTCATATTCAGCTCAGCCCTACACATACCAACTGTTCTTTTTCCTATCTTACATGTAAGACAGGCGTGAAACTAAAAAGAGAGAACGTATTGAGAAAAAAAGGCTGTCCTAATTCAAGCAAGTGTTGAGCTAAAGAAAATAAACAATTTTCATAACTTAATAAGACTGGCATTAAAAAAAAAACACACCTGAATCTCTTCCAGATTCTTCCAGAGAAGAGATTCAGCACCAAGTACTGAAATACACAACCCCAGATAAGGCATTCAGAGAGGACTGTACTTTACAACTGAAACAAATGGCTGCAGTATAACATCAACATGTTGCTAAAATGCCTAGCAGTTAGTAACATGCACAGGACTCTGCTGGAGGTGGATGTTTCCTGAATCTCAATGTGAAATGTCTAACCCCTCCTAACGTTCTTCCCAAATGTTTCTTGGCAACTTCCTTGCTTGTTTTGGGATGTGAAAGCCTTCCCCTGCTTGAGCTGCAGTGGGTAAGGTCAGCAATAAGAGAAAGGCTAAAAGCTGAGCATCACAGCAGTGACGGCTGGGACACCAAGCTTCTCCATCCTAAACATGACTTCTATTCCCTTAAATTTCTACATACATTCAACATAATTATGGTATGAAAACACATCCAAGAAATAAAAATCCAAGATAATAATTATAACTTGTTACTGTAAATCTACACATACAACGCTGTAGTTTCATATACTTCATAGCTATCACTGTTTTTAGTAAATTCTTAGTTGCTTAATGTTTGTCTTAAACTGGAACAAAACATCTTGGCCAGTTATGGTGCTATTGCTCAATTATATAGTTTTTCCATTTATGTTGCATGCAGCTACTACTCACCCTTGCATTTCTGTCTATGTTCACACTTGACTCTGGTATATTGACTAGACATCAACTGTATGACAGAGGGAATGTGTAGATATCCCCAGTTTCTGCTTATTTCTTAGTAGGTGGGGAAGAACTATGCTGTAGCAAGCATGGGAAAGAGGGAACTACCATAGAAAACTGAGGAACAGTTCTGACTTCAAGCTCCCATGAAGAAAAGTAACGTAAACCACAACAGAAAGGACATAAAAGCAAAAATGATGATGTTTATCTGTTTTCCTGTCTCACATGGCTACCAAAAGTGATTGTGTTCTCATGAGATGATTCCCCCATGTGCATGTGTGACAAGCAAGGATGCCATAAGGTGCTTCAGTGCAGGTGCAAGATCATAGAGCAGACGGCCTGCCAGACAAATGCTCTGTATTACAACAGGAAAGTGAAAAACAAAACAAAGAAACCCCCAACAACTAGAAAACCAGACAGTTTGTGGTTCAAACTCTCACAAACGATGATTGCTTTGATTGGAATCTTGCAAAAAGTAAGATATAGGCATTCAGGTACACGCTGTAACTACTCCCATATATCTGAACAAAATCCAACTACCAGCTGTGTGTGGAATACACTCTACCTTTCCCATGAGCAAACAACTGCTTAAAGAAACTGAAGTCATTTACACCAAGCAACCATGAACACCTTATTTACTCAAGGGGAAAGGGATACTTTGCTACGTGCGCCAAAGGCCATTACGTTTGGCATCTCAAGGAAGCTTGGCACCTCCGTTAAGAGGAAAAAGTCTTTTTAAAAACGAATCCTTAGTCATCATTCAGTGCATGCCATTTTGCTGACACTTAAGTCCAGATTCTAATAATAAAATGGTAAAATTAGCACAGCATGACTCTTCTAGCAGAGATGATATCCACAGAAAGATCACTTTGTAAATACACAAAAGAAAATCTGAGAACTTCATCTCTCTTCAGGTGAATCAAATCCCCCTTACGCTGAGGAGATAAAGTAGCAGAGGCTTAATAATCTACAAGACTAGTTACGACATACAAAGTGCATGTTTTATGTATGTCGCTTGCTGATACAGTACAAGTCCAGACTTCAAAAAAACAACTCCTGCAATACAGAAAACACTGCAGTACTGCCCAGAGCTTTTAGGGGCATTATAAAGAAACAAAATCCCTTCTGACTGGGCCAGTATTATATCAATATTTACATATTATCAACAGGAAAGATGAGAAGAAAATAGTACAATGATGACCATGATGTTCTTGAAAAAAAATTAGTCATAACTGAAGATGTGAGTATTGGAATAAAGTTCATAACAGGTGTGTCACACCCTCAGAATGTATGACAATGTCAAATAAAATCATTTATGTAACGTAAGCACTCCACCTTCTCCATTCTGATGAACCTTGCCGCTCATGCATACACCATAATGTACAGGAACGCATGAGTGGGCTGCAACAGAGACATGCCTGTCACGTGTGGGATGATCTCAACTGAATGAAAACCCTCATCATTTACCAAGCAACCAAAAAGTACTTCCCCTACATTCTTCCACCTATCACGATAACATAATGAATGAATCTGACCGAACTGATACGTATTATTATATGAATAGTTTTCATGTAAAGCTCTTTCAGTCATCTGATAGGAATTAGGAGGGTACGCAGAATAGAGGTGTCACATCCATGACTTTTGGCTCCAGTCTGGTACATCCACACTAACATATTGTTTCTATTCCAAACTTCTTCTGATGTCACATTTGACTGTCTTAAATTCCCTGTGTGTTTTAGTATATGACAGGCAGACACAGATCACAGACAAATATACATTACAATGCTGACAACAGCAATTTCACAACAAATAAAGCAGTCTTCCCATTTACACCTTAGATTAAGCTCCTCATTTTTAGTAGTTTTCAGACTGCAAAATAGTCATTAAGATATAACTGCTGTTTTAAGGGAGGATCCATTGAGAGTTGACTAAAGCTCAAAGACTGCAGTCCCAGAGAGAATCAAGTCCTAAAGCTTTCTTACCATTGATTTCCCCTCTCCAGACAACAACATGGTTGCCTGGACAAAGTCACAGCCATACCTGCAGCTGTGATCTCCTCAGTAAGCACCTTCTCAAATCCCACCTCCCTAAATTAGTCCCTATTAGTGTCTCAGGTAACCAAAAGTGGGAGTGTTTTGTCCTGCAGATTGCCATTTGACAAAACAAATGAAATGCCTCTATTTATTCCACTGATATTCCTGTCCCCGACTTGACAGACTGTTCCATACTGTGTCACTTTTATCATAGCACTGTACACCCAATTTTACCAACCAGCCCATCCACCTCAAAGCTATGAATTCTTCTGACACTTGTGACTGTGAGAATTCATGAACAAGAAGACTGGGGGACCCTGCTGAGCAGAGCAAATCCTTCTCATTGCCTGGAGCCAGGGAACAACTCATCACCTGCAAGTGGGAGCCAAGATGTGACATAAGCCCTCGCCCAGCTGAGACATAAGCTACACGATGCATATTCAAGCCCACATGGTGACTGTACAGAGTCAGATGCTTTCTGAACTAAAGAACTCAAGCCTCATGAGAGCATGCAGCTATTTTGGGATTCATACACCACAAGCAGATAATTTATTGGCAGAATGTAAACCTTTGTAGTATCTATGGGGCCCTCCATGAACCTGTATTGACCAATAAACACTCAGCTTCATAGTCTTCTAACTGCTCCCTAGTTTCTCCAGTACTCTTGATCTTTTCCAAGTAATTAATCAATAGAATCAACACTTTCCCAGTATTTTGAACTAAACAAAATTGCTCCTCCTGAGAACAGTGAAACTCAGCACACGTGAAATCACAGTGGATGTTTTCAGATGTGGAACTTCTACAGTATTTGCTGTGGTTAATAAAATCTCATCAGCCCCTATACTGGATAATAACGTATATTTTCTGTCAGAGTGAGGAACATGAAACAAACAAACAAAAAAAGCAACGTGCTATCTCCTTCAATTATGGAAAGAAAAAGCCTCTATAAAGCTTTATTTTAGAGCAGTATCACAGTATGGTAAATAACATACTAGAAGAGCCATGATGCGATATGAGCTCCATATCATTTAGTTATCTACCTTCAAATCACTACAGAAGGGGGAAAAGTCTGCAGTTCACATGATGCTTACAGGAAAGCCGAGCTCACAGTAACAACAAGCCCACCCACGAGCTGCCCATCAGCAACAGTAAACAGGTTTGCCCTCTCATTCTCAACATGCAAGAAGCTGCAGCTTCCCCAAAACACTTGGACAGTTTTTGCTATTGAAAGGGGCTTCAGTGTTCTCTCCAAATGTGCTGTTCCAGTGCTACCAATATGAGATGTGCAGCCACGCAGACAGGCAAAACATTACCAGATACCAATGTGATATTATCACCAGGAGAAGGCAATGCAGTGAGATCTGTAGTTCTTGCACTCCAGAGGTGAAAGATATAAAGGGAAAATGAATAACAGTAAAGACAAAGAAATGCCTATAAATCATTAAAATACAATCAAATGTGTTTTAAGATTCTTTTTTTTCTCATTTACAGTTTAGGAATGAGCACTAGTTTGCTGCATACCCAGCTTTCTTTATTCATATCCAAACACAGCCATTGCACACGGGCAGGTGTTATCAGATCCTGAGGCTACGAGTTAGCAGCTTAAGTATTAGCTTTATTGAGTTACTGTAATTCTCTTGACTTCTGAAAATCAGACCTCTGGAGCACAGTTTATTTAAACCTTTAAAAATATCTATGTCTAAGTGTTATTTTACAGGTGTCTGAGTACCACAGGGGTGGCCCAAAAGAAGGATCTTAGATTACTTCATATAGACAGAAGGTTCTTAGGGCTCAGAGAAATAAGAAATACCATTGTGCTAGAGGGGCTACCCACTTCTGCAAGATCGAAACCTGAGCATTCTATGATACAAATACATATATGTATTAATATATATATATTTTATAACGTGCTATTACCTTATATCTGTATTATGTAGACACATACTCTCAGCACCTGAGTCTCTAAGTAAATCACCTAACTACTGGATATGCGAATGAAATAAAGGTTTTTATTTGCGCTACTAATTGAATACAGGAAGTACACAATTTTCAAATGGGGCATTCCTGTTCCAATACCAGATACCAAAACTTAATTACCTGGCAGTAATTACTTCCTCTTCATTATATTTTTTATAGGAAAAGAGAGAGAGTAAGACCTTTGTTTCCATTATGGTTAATGTACATGTGGCACCTGGCAGAAGAAGCAGTGCTGACAGGCATGGACATTACTGTATCTTTGCTGAATTAGTCAATAATCTTGTACTGAGCTTTTGCTAGCTTTATACAGGTTCACAGAAGAGAGAAGAAGAAAACATGCCAGCAAATGTTTAACCTGCCAGGAATTCTGCACTGCATTTCAAACATCAGAAGGATTTTATATCCCATAAGAACTTTGTGGTTTCTATGAGATACGAAAATAAAATAAAACTAAAATCAGGAGGAGAAGGGAATTAATAACAGTGACAGGTTGTGGAGGGGAATCAAATGCTACATAATCAGGTTGGGCAGACAATGAATCTTGAAGCAGGGAGAGCCAGAACCAGTGAAGAAGCAACCTTCCAAATACATTTAGGTTATTTGGGAGTATACTTGTATGGTACTAGATGACACATAAAGCAATACACCCATTTCTGCAGTCAACTGGTGGAACTAAGGAGTCAGGGAATACAACATTCCAAGGTGCTGGACAAGATAATTGCAAAGAGCAGGATGGGTTGATTTCCCCTTATTTATCTTTAATCCCCGAAATAAGCTGACAATTAAATAAGCTGTCTGGAGACAACTCTGTCCTCTCCTCCCACCCTAAAAATTGATAAACAGTATTTACACTTAATTAAAAAAATATATGCTTACTGAAAAAAATGTTGCACACTCATAGTACCAACCAGCTCTTGTGAAAGGGAAAGAGGAAAGCACAACAGATTCAACTTACATTCTGGTATTGCTGGTCTTGTTGATAATTACAGATTTCCCAGTTTGATCCACATTGTGATCCATCCCAAAGTAAGCTGCCACTCTGTGTACCAGCATCCTCTGATACGATGACATCTGAGGAAACTTTTTATAGTGATTGCTGGGGAAAAAAAAAAAAAAAGAAAAAAAAAAAGAAAAAAAAAAAGGAAAGAAAGATAATTCCACTGATAATGACATTTTCCTTTTATAATAATGACATATAATCAAATGATAACAGCAACGCGTTTCATAACTCAGTGGACAGTAGCCTGAAAATTGTAGCTGATGCTGGCTACAAGAAGGCAGAAAAGAGTAAGCCATTATGATTTCCAATAAGCACATTTCCAAGCACTGCAAAGCTCACACTTCATGCTATCAACTCGGCAATGCGTACACTGAGAAGAAAGTGCTCCCTCCCCACCAAATGCACACTCCCTCCACAAACAACACAAAGATTTGCTGAGTCACCAGCAACAGATTTCTGCCTTTCTCCTAAAGGTCAGGCACAGAGCGATGCTGGGGAGATCTAGATTGGCACTTTCTACTCTTTCCTCTCTTTCTGTCAAAACGTTTATTTCCCAAGAGTGCAATTTTTTCCTTTGCTCCTATTCCAACTCACTACTTTTTAAAGCTGTAGGAACAGCTTATTAAACAAAAAACAGTGCAACACTACTCCCCATCCCCCCCAAAGTTTAGTTTTATTTTCCAGCATGTTAAAATAACAGAGCACACAGGGAAACCTGCATGATAGTGTATTTGATTGAGTATGTCTCTTCAGAAATGCCTGTGTCATATCCTCCGTGCTGAAAGCTTGACTAATATTTTTGGATCCAACTGAGCAGAGCCAGTGGAAGCCACTGAAAAGTTATTGCAAGAGGAAAAGCAAAAGGTTTTCATTTACATCCACTGTATATTAAGCAGACACAATGTGTCAGGACATAAAAGCCTGATCTTGCAACATGCCAGTAAAAGGGGCTCAGGTCCACATATGCACATCAATCACTGAGATGAGTTTCTGCATGCACACGCAGCCTCTCAACCAAGGGCAGAGCTCTACTTACTTGTTGTCACTAATAAAATCAATAATTTCCTGTTCCATTTTCAAGAGTATCATCCTGTCCCTGTCAAAAAGAAAAAAAAAAAAAAAAGTAAAAAAAAAAGTAAAAAAAAAAAAAAGTAAAAAGCAAGGAACTGTAGCATCAACTACCAATAGGCATTTTAGATCAAAGAATGAATATGCCAACATTTGTAAGGCAATTTTTAAAGTGGGGCTGTATCAGTATGTTGCACAGAACAGCTCTGACTGTTGCAGCTACCTCTGGTATTTTCTCACAATTTTCTGATGGAATATGACATTTCCAGCTAGCCTAGCCTCTTTAAGAGATGCTGTCCACATAAATGTCTAATGTTCCATAGGATATGCATCTTTCTGTAGGCAGCGACCATTAAGTGAGAAGACTGTGCGGGCTGATCTGGTTAAGAGCACAGTGAAAATGAACACCATGAACTGGGGCTCCCAGGAGACACTGTTGCATATCTTACTCCAAATATTCTGCTTTTCAACTCAAAAGTTCTTCAGTGTCTCTTTTTTTCCTCCCTCTTCTGCCAAAAAATTTCTAAGCTCAGCTCCACATGTACTATTTTTGTAAGTCTGACAGTGTCCATCACTCCTTAACTCTTTTGAACTTATGCAAGGCATAAAGCTATTTACCAGCAGTTCTGGGCTGCATACAGCCTGACCTATAGAAAAGCTTACACAGTCTGTAACCTCTTACTTCTAGATTCTCTCTTACATGGCATCTATCTAACAGATTCAATGAAATTAACACATAAAACAATGCATAAATTCATAGCAAATCCTTTCTTTAAGCCTTTAGAGGCAAATTTAACAGATACAGGCTCACTGCTCCAAATGAAAACTGTAGGAATACCAAGAGAATTCAGCACTGTTCACAGGATTTTAATTGTGTACAGCAGCACCAAAAGAAAGCTACTTTATATTCATATACAGATCTTCATTTGCAATTATTACAATATAGTAGCTCTAAAATCACATAGATGTTATATGCAGGAAGGTAAGGACAAAGACCAGATGTCACTGAAAGTGAAATTAAGTGATGGAGGACTGGATGGGGAGGAGGAATCAATGACTTTTAACAGCTTTTTGTCCAATTAGAAACCTACCTTCCTTTACATTTTCCCCCACAGCCTTCTACAGAACTAGTAAAACACAATGTACGGTTTATAGGATTTCTAAGATTGGCAGGTATAATTTCAAAAGGGTTGACTCTAATAAAGGAAATACCTACCTGGGGTTATTCTTTAATGTGTTAATGAGAAACTCATGCAAATCTATCCCCGTTGAGTCTGTATACTCTTGACTGCAATCTGAAAAACAAAAATAAATGCTCTGCACTCGTTTATTTTATTTCAACAGTTATGATTAAGCTATACTTTGAACCGAGTTCCATTTTCCAACCACAGCCTGAAAGCATATATTCAGAAAGAAAACATACATTAGGAGTTCCAGTTAAAATAAGTAAATAAAGAGAAATCTAATCTTGGAAACGTGAGGTGGATGCTCATGATTCAACTGTCCCATTCTACAAGACACAGCACCAAAAGTAGACATTGAAAGATAATATTAGCCATTTGAAAATCATGAGAAATCATCAACTCCAAACAAGCCCTTCCCATACTCTTAAACTCCAAAGCTTTTAAAAATGGTTTTACTCATTGCTTTGTATCACTTAATACATTCTGTACACACAGAAAATGAGGCATTGTGCCAGTAGGAATTCTATTAACAGACTGAAAATCCAGTGACACCTGAAAGTAGGCGGGTAATGGGGACGCGTGACAGCAGCCAGAATTAATTTCCCATCATTGCCACACTGCCTGAACCAAAGGTATGCGCAGATCCGCAAGCTGGCGTGAGCTGTGGAGAGTTCCATTGAAGCCAAATGACAATTCACACCAGCTACGGATCTGCACCCAGGTAGGCAACCATTATTTTTTCAGACATTACGCTCTAACTTTGTACCACGGATTAATAAAAATATTTTTAAAAATATGACTTTATTTAGATATAAGATCTATCCTGATGAAGCTGTGGTAGGGGGCAATAGGTGACAGGTAACTGCAGTATTTGGTAACAACGCAGGTTAAAGGTCAAGGATGCATTTCCTTATAGCACTGGAAAGAAATTCTGACATAGAGAAGTAATACTAACCAAGATTACTCTGCTCTCTACACTGCACAAAAAAACATATCAGTATATTATCATTAACAGGGAGAAAAAGAACATTAGCCAGAGACTTATCCTTTTCATAACTATACATACTTACATATATATATGTTCACACCACCACAGTTAAGAATTCAGAACAAATTATCTTACATGGAAAAAAAAAAAACATCCACATCAAACCATTTTGGAAGTTTTCTCACTTTCAAGGCCCAACATCTCTATGAAGAATTCATGCACACATTTCACGTTCTGCATTTCCTCAATGTATGAAGATGTTCCTACTGAGCATTTATACACAAAGAAATGTATACTTATAAGAGTAGTTACAGTAATTTAAATATTTCAAATTCACCTTTTGATAACATTCTGATCTTGTTTTTTTCACTATTTTTATCTTTTTCTTTATTTTTATCTTTCTCCTTTTCTTTCTCAGAGTCATCTTTATTAGTTTTATCTTCCTCTTGCAAACTAGGAAAACTTGAAAGCTGTAGTTGTATTGATTCCTGTTGGGAAGGAAAAGAAAATAACTTTAAGGCCAGATTCAATACAGTTTCTGTGATTCACAACCTGTGGAGACAGGCATTAAACTGCATACGGCTAGAAAAGCTGAAGCCAGGTACATTTCTTTCCTATTTGAAAAATGATTTTCTATCTAGGAGAATAACGTCTCAGAAGCTAGATTCTGCTAGTAGGCGATCTGAAATCTATATGCTTTTAGTCTACCTACATTAAGGGCACATTATTCCCAACTTCAATAATTCACTCTCAAGAGTTGTCAAAACAGTGAAATGCATTTCATATGGGTCTCTGTAAGGAACCCTAAAAATTAAGAAATATCACATATATCAAATAACTATCAGTTGGAAAAAGGTCTGAAAAAAGTGACTTTTTCCCCCAGAAAAAGCAAGTTGCAAGTTCACATGAACTCTTTTGTGCATGTAAATGCAGCACCAGCCAGACTGAGCATTGAGGCTCTGACAGAAGAAATATGCCAGAAATTATAAATTCAGTTGTATCCAAAATGGCTTACTGAGCTACTGTACCGCATACTTCATATTTAAAGACGTGCAAATATTCCTTCTGCTGAGGGGGTGAAGTGGGCACTGCAATATTCAAACAAGTTGTGGTAAGCAGCATTCTCTGAGGCATCGCATATCCTCAAAAATGCAGTACTTCAGAAAGACTTGAAAGCATGCTTTAGCTTTAAAAATTAATTAAAATTGAGAATTCAAGCTCGTCGCCTTTTCTGATTTGCTTTAAGGAACTCGTTATTCCCCACTTACAACATCACTTATATTGTGCTCGTTTGAATAAAATGCAAATTGAAATATCTTGAGAAATATAAATAATGCTATGGTAGCTTCTGAAGAAAACAATCTGATTGTACAAAACTTAAGGGAGCAGACTCATGTGTTTATATTTTTGTTGGGGAAAAAAAATCCCAAAGTAACAACGTAAGCTTTTTGTGTAAAAATTGAATTAAGCTGTAGAAAAGCTCCCTGGTAATGCAATATTTAATACAAGAGAGTCCTGCAGGCCTGATACATCTCTGGCATCAGGTAAATGAAATCCAAATTCACCTTTGCTGAAGAAAAGTCAGAGTTTCTTGAATGCTACTAAATTCCCCTACCTCAAAATTTTTCAAAGTATAATAGCATAGCAGAGGTATTGAAAAAATCCCTTATTTTGAAGTATTTTATATATATATGTATATTATTTTTTTTTTAAGAAAAGAAACAAAGAAGTCAGACCACTATTAATTTAACTGATGCTTTCAATATTTATTTCTCTTTTTAAGAAACAAAATTTTGGTGTTTTTCTTGTCTTGAGTAAAGAACCACAAGTCAGTCACCATGACACGTGTAAGACAAAATCCTAATGGAACAAGGTAGCAGCATAAACATGCCACAGAAAGACAGGAATTGGGTAATTTCTCAGTCTAATCAAATCTGGCACAGAGGACTCAAGATGAAAGCACTGTAAAGGAGAAACAATGCCTCATTGTCCATATTTATATGAACTACTGTCCTTAATCTTTACCTCTGTTATCTCCAGATGACAATGTTAGCTAAGATCTCAGTGTAGACAAAATATAAGCGGGGGACGGCTGGCCACTTGAGATAAGGGGTGACAGAAAAATGTCTGCTAACCTGCTTGGTTGCACTGAAAGGACTAAGGTTGTACTTGCTTTCTTTCACTTCAAATGGCAGAACAATTTCTCATTCAAACCCCATGCTTGGATCAATCACTGACAAAAGACCCCAAAGGACAGCCCTGACTCTCTGAGCTACCCAGAGCAGAGGAACCTTGCAATTAGCTTTCCAAACAGAGGAGAAAAATGTAACTGGCTGTGCCAATCCCAGGACATTAACCTTAAGCTTCACAACGGCTGCCAACATGCACTTAATGCAATGAAAAACAACAGACTGTGCACATACGCACACACGTGAACATACAGTAAATACTGTCTTACATTTAACATAATGCTTCTACGTTTGTTTGCACTGGAAGAAACACACATGAAGGGCTGCAGAGTCGTGAACGCAAGCTACTGTGTATTTTGTTACATTTTTATTGATTTTGCTCAATAATAAAATACAGTGTTAATAAATACATTGATACAAGGTAAGTATAATGAACAACAAAATAAATGTTCAAATTGCAGTAATACACGTATTGGTCAATAGTATAACATTAAAGGCAACATCCCTTGTAAGTAAGGACATAGTGAACTATCAGGTAAGCGTTCAAGATCAAGTAATACAGGTAAACAAGTGTTTTTTCCTTACACAGGAAAATGAAGGCAAGTATTCAAATATAAATACAAACATCGAGTCTGCAGTACAATCCATACTTTGTAGTTCTGGCAATGTACCGTACATTCTCTGGCAATTAATTTTCTGTGCTTTGTAAACCATTAAGGTTAAATAATAATTTAAAAAAAAAAAAAAAAAAAAAAAAGAAAAATAAGCTTTTTTCTAAAGTGAAAGCAAAGCAACTGGGTTGGCACAAAGCTTCCTGTACCCTTCAGCCAGTCCAAGGAGGAGGCTGCAGGTCCCATGGCAAAGTTGAGCAATGTTCAGTAGCCAAAGGGCAGCGAGGGCAAAAACGTAATTCTGACCTCATTAATCACACCCAGCTAACCTGGTCTTTACAAAAATGGAAGCTGAGTGCAGGGAACATTTCATCTCCCATTATTGTTTCAGAATGGCCAAGGACACCCCTGCTGTTCCCAGGGGAATCAAGTAGGGTCAGGCTCTGTATGCAGCCAGAGCCCCTCTACCTGGCATCGGGAGGTTCAGTACAGGTCCTGTGCAGTACATTATCAACTACCATGCCATGCTTAATACAGTCTCTTTATATTTATATTATTCTCCTTTTCATTCTCCAGTAAGTAATAGAAAATACAAATGAAAGCAGAAGAAAAGCCACGCATCTTGAGCAACGCATGTTAAGCTAGAAGCATATACCTAGAACAGAACGACTGATAAAATAAAACTATCAACTGCATAAACGTCATTGTAGAGCAGTAGAACATGGAAAAGTCCCCCTGCTAAACAACCTGGTTTTTGGTCTTTCCAAAAAATAAAAAAATAGAAAAATCTCTCCATATACGAGAGGAGAGCTAAATTTGTTTCATTTCAAGTCAACAGAGGAAACTGAAAGTACACTTGAATATGATTTTTGTTTTTGTGCTAGGCTTGCAAGAAGTCACTTCTTCATACTCTCTATGGCTGAACTCGTTTGCACATACGTATCTCAAATTACATATAGGCAGTGCTCATGTTATTTTGGTTTGTGTTTTTTATTCAAGTCTTGTTCTTCGCAGGCAAACAAAGAAGCATATTTAAGGTTTTTCAACTGTGGTATGTTTTTTAAAGTGGGTCCACAAAGACTGCCACCAGCGTTAGGCTCCGGGGTGAAGGGACAGAACTCTACCAGTCACGGGGAATACAACACTACCAGACAGACTCAAAAGACAAGTTTTTGATACTGGATAATCTACACCAAGAGTTTAGGAAACAAATGCCACTTGATAGAGAGCACCCTTGACTTTACCAACATATTCTGGAGAGCAAAGATTTTGTAGATTTTAAGTGAATAGGATGCTGTTATGACCTGGAGTCTCAGAGGACCCAGAAACCAAAGCATATTCATAACTCTATCTGGCACAGCCTCAGAAGAGATAGCCTGAGAGAAAATGACATATTAATATTCTTTTTGATTGTTACTATTTGTTTGTTTGTTTGTTTTTTAATTTTTGAAACTGAATTCTTTTGAATTCTTTTCCATTTGCTGAAATTTTCAGGGGGTCTGGAAAAAAAAGCAAACAACACCCTGTGACATAATGTAAAACTAATATTTCAAAACAAAGTTCACGCTAAACCAGATAACTTCATAAAAATGTGTTCATTGTCAAATGTAATTTTCCCCCCAAGAAACACACTTCTAAATGCCCAATTAAGTAAAGCAGCCATGCAACAGAACTTGGAGGTCAACCATGCAGCTAACAGCCATGACTGTACACATACCTGATTGTCATGAAGGGTTTCCGCTCCTGGGCGAGAGGATGACTCCTCGCACACAGCAAGACTCCGGACGAGCTTTCCCTTAGCTCCTGACTGAATAAGACAGAAAGAAAACAAGAGAGAAAAAAAACTCCTACTGACCCCAGGTCATATAAACAGCGCATCAGCTGTTCTTAAATATTCTGAACACCTACCTAAATACGTATCCAGTACAGCTTTATCTGACTTACATATGGACAGAAAGCTACTATAAGCAACGAGCCACATACAAAGGGTAGTAAGTTTCTTTGTGCTTTTAATAATTTCTGCTATGGTTCACTTACTAAATCCTCTAAGAAAGTGGAGTAGGTAAACCGATATTAATAACAAGGAACAAGCTGATAAAACACTCAGCTTTTCCAGATTCTCTGATTGAAAAATAAGCTTTTCATACTGCCCTAGAAGCTCCTTTGCTCCTCTGTACCATCCTCCCTCCACCCCAGTTAACCTGGAACAAGGTGACATCAAAATTAAAACACTAAAATAATACTGAAATGAGCAAACATGAAATGTTTACTATTAAAGCAAAGGGAACGAGTATTTTCCTTCCCCATTGGCACACTCAGTCTAACATAAGCACACGAGCCCAAAAGCATGTAAGTAAAAAGGATAAATAATGGGGTGCCTGACATATCCTACCTAAAGGATCTCCTCTACCTTTGTGTAACACGATTAGAAGTAAAAGAACAACAAAAAAGCAAGGAAAAATATTAATCAAACAAACAAACAAAAAAAAACCAAAAAAAACATAATTGACCAGCAAAAGGCCATCACTTCAATCGCAGACAGATATCTGAGTGAAATACTCCATCTAACCAAGGTAGCTTATCATGCAATTCCAAACAGACATGGACCCTTACCTTAGATCTCTTTTTCTGCTGGTTTGCACCTCGTTTCTGGGTATGGTAAAAACAAACAAAACAAAAAAAAAAGGTAGTTTTCACTTCAGCAGGAAACGGGCATAACAAGAGCATTACCAATAAGAAATAATTAAATCATTTCTAAACCAGTATTTTAATGAAATGCCGATTGCAAGAAACAACTTCCCCAAACCCAGTCTGGAAAGCAGGAAGAACAGAGAATTACCTCTGCTCACTTCACTCGTTTTAAAAACAGTTACAATCAGCACTAACACCGCATGGTGTTTCGTAATTTTTGCATAGAATAGAATTACAAGAAAAGACATACTTAAGTAAGTGCTTCCCCTCTCCAAATTCCTCTTAAATTGTAGTCTCCCCTTTTATTTTATATTCCATTGAGCAAAATGTATTTAGACCCCCTCATTTGACAAAGTCTTCTTGTTAAATTACCTTCTTAGGCTTTGCAAAACAACTTTTTGTTGGCAGTAACACCTACAAACCAAACCACACATTAAGTAATTATTTATTAGTATTACCTGTAAATTCATCAAGGTAGTTTTCTAAATCCCCAAAGAGGGAAAACAGTCAAATATTTCACCAAGCTTTAACACAGACGTGTAGGAATTAACTTCTCAGAAAAATTAATAACATGGACAGCAGCCTAAAGAGCTTGAAAGGTATAACAAATAACAGCATTTATTTTATAGGGAGATAAAAGAACCCAACAAACAAACAAAGGAAAAAAAAAAACAACAATGAAAAAGAGACAGGTCTCAAATTATGAGGGAATAAAATAAGGGAAGCGTAGGCAACGAAAGAGGTCATAGAAACAGAAATGCAATGGCAACACGTCAATGTTTAACGCACACATTCACTATTCCCGTCTTACCTGCAGCTCTGTCTTGCCATCGCTCAGTTTTTCCTCCTTCTCCTCTAGTTCTGAGCTTTCAGATTTATTAAGGATACAGTTGTCTGGGGTCACTTCTGAGATGGCAGACTCCTGCTCTTTTGCAGCTTCCTCTGCTGTCTCCTGGTTCAATTTACCTTGCTCAGACATTCTTCCAGACAGAAATTAAAATAACAAGATTTGGTGACCTGAAAGGTCAAGATACCACAACACAAACACACACATAAAAACACCAGGGATGAATTTTTATTTTAATTTTTTTTTTTAACATTCCCAAGCAAGTCATTTCATTCCTTTCAATAAATAAACCAAAGCGAGGAGCTCAGGAGTTGAGAGCTACGTATGCCTCAGCTGAAGCGATGTACTCCACTGACAGCATTGCGAAACAGCAGAATTGACTTGGGAAAATCAAGCAGAGCTCTAAAGAGTGCTGGGGGTGGGAAACAGCTTAAGGCGAGGCTCTGAGACCACTGGGTAGAGGGAGCGGTAGTGAGGGGCTCTACAAAACAACTCAGTGGCACCAGGCAGAGAAGAACCTGCCTTACAGGTGTGGCTGGGATGCCCGTGCTCTCCTCCTCTAGATCCTTTTTTTCCCTTTTGTTTTTTTGTATTTTAAGAAAACAACAGCCTCAAATGAAAGAAAACAAGAAACAAAAGACCAGTGCCAACAATGATATTGTGGCTTTCCAACACTCAGCCATGTTTTTTGCATATAGCAGAAGCCTGTGGTGCTTAATATTGGTTAATAGCAATAATAAAAATTCAGTTGGAGAGGTAATAATTCAATATAAACACGAAATCTAAATTTGGTGATAAAACTCTGCAGGCATCAAACTGACAGCTCCATTATTAAAAGTCTAAACCCCCTTCCCAAGCCCCATGTCACTCTGAAGCACTGTGGAAATCCTACAGGAAGCCCATGGCAGGTATTTCCAATGATGATATCCTAACCAAACTGCACTTACTCTTGGCTCACTATGAGTTGCTGTACCGAAGCTCCAAATGCTTTTCAAAGTTAAAGCCTATTACTATTTCCTTTTCCTTCTCTCACAGCCTCTTCAAGTCTCCCCACTGATCAATTGTCAAGTGAGACTCATGAATGATTTAATAAATTCTTCGTCCCCATCCACTTGGCTTAAGATGCATCTTCAGGAGAAACAACCGCAACTGAGGAGCTATTTCTACAAGTTTTTCACAAGATTTTGCCACTTCTCCACTATGATAAAGTAGCTACTGAGAAAAACCCCACTTTGTCATGCTTCTTTTTACAGCTTCTGATCAATACTCCACAGGTTAGCACTCAGCTTCAATTTCTGTAAAGCTATGCTTTAAGTGAAAAAATGTACTAGTATTTTGTAACCTTATCTGTTCCAGCTTTTGCTTTTCTTTTGACACAACAAGCAAATAAAACAAAATCTTTCCAACATTACATCAAAACACTATTTCCTTAGAGAACTGTAAGACAGGAAACTACATGGAATATTCAGCTTATAAATTTGATCGCGGAAAGCCAGCTCAAGCTTTGAGCTGTCCTCATCACCCTGCTCTTCTACCCAGGAGAAGTAATGCTATTGGCTAACCTACAGCTATAGCTGATACTTGAAGCACTTCGCTAAAATTTTAAAGCATGATGAATCATGAGACCAAAAGTTGGTCAGTTAAAAGGTATTTAATTCATCGTGGATTTATAATGACGACGTGCATATACACAAGTTCTATGTTTGCATATCACCCGCACAGCTCATCTACATGCTCACATAACATTAAAAAACCAGTTATAGCTAAGCAGCTACACTAAAGAAACCATTTACCTGAAAAACTGCTATAAGTCCCACTGTCTTCCTAGCGTCTTCTGTTGCTCTTCGCTAGTTAAGTCCACACAAATGATCAACGACAACTTGAGTCCCATGTCCCCATTAGCAGTTCAGCATGCCAATCTCCATGCTGGTTCTTCAGAGAGTTTGATGGACCATCGTCAACCTGGAAAAAGATGAAAAGTAAATAACGGTAACAGTAACAATCATGGTACGGGTAAGGATGCAGTAGACAAAGACCAGATTTCTAACAGTAATGACCAGCTTCAAGTAAATCACTTTCACGGCTTGATCCAGCTCCACCTGTCTCAAAACTGCCTGCTTCTTCTCTAATGAAGGCTAGAGCCGGCTGTTCAAGGCATAACAGCTCCTACGCAAAGAACTAAAATTAACAATTGCATTATGCACTGAAGATTACTCACTTCAATTCTAACCTTTTTTAGTGAATTCCAGCACTTTTCATTAAAAAAAGCACATATACATATTTATATATAAGCTCATCTGTTTGCTTCAACAGAAATCTCTAAGGGCATGAGCAAGAAAGATTTGACTGTTTTTAAACGACAGCTGCTGCTCCAACTAGAATTTAATCTTCAAATAGGACTGAAAATGAGCTAGATGGGGGTTTCTGGAAAGCGACCTCCTTAGCCAGGGAGGTGAACTGAGGTTTAGTAAGCCAAATATAAGTTGAAATGTTTGAGAAGAGGAGGTAGATGAGTTTGAAACTCTACTCCCCAAACAATTCCCAAAAGAACGATCTGCTGTACACAAGGAGATCTCCAGGTTATCACTGGAGAAATAAGCCTGAAGATTTGCCTCATTGCATTGTATTGACTGTATTGCAACCAACATATGTTGTTCATCAGGAGAGTGTTGGCCAGCTGAATAACAGGTGTGAAATAATGCAAGCATTTTGGGACAAAGCTCATCTGGCAGCCATGACTTTGTGCAGGGCTGACCACTCCTCAGTGATGCCTACTTGCAGAGGTTGAAGCAGTTGGTACACATGCATAAAAATGGAAAATAGGAAGAAACAGAGTGCACTCTGCTTCAGAAGGAAAACAAAAGCTGAAAATAATCTCAGATTCCTTGCTTACAAGGCACACTGAAAGCCACACCTGGCTGAAGCTGCAAGGCAATACTGGCACCTCACAGGAGCTTCCAGCATTCAAGTGGCAGAATTTCATGACACCAAAACGCAACTCAGCGTTGCACAACATCAAATTCTGCTACCTCCAGAGCCTCATAGAGGAAAACAGCAGACAGCTCTATGCATTCCTACAGCGCCATAAACCTGCATTCAGTACTTTGTGCAGAGTAAGACAAAGTACATGAGCCCACTCATGCCTCAGTATGGTCAGCAGGGCATCTTCAGTTACCTCACTGATAAACGTACTTGCCATGATGAGGGTGGCAACGTAACAACATGGAAATTATGCCTAAGCACTCAACTACATGCAAAAATATACTCAATAGACCAACACCCAGAGAGGTGGTGGTGAACCTATCAGAACAAACCCAACACCACCACCACGAACATTTCTAGAAAAAGAGAAAGACACACAGAAAAACCCAAAGTTGTACAGTGAGTTACAGTTTCACCTGGAAAGCAGCCAGGCAGGGGAGATAATATTGCAATCAAACACTTTCCAAACAAGCTAACTGTACCAAAAAAAATCAGAAGACAAACGATTATTCCAGGATTCTTCAATGCATGACGCAGTATGCATTAACTCCTCATAAAACAAACAGAACAAACCAAGAAACCAACCCCAAAGCAAGCAAGCAAAGAATATCGCATCCAGGATGTGACCACCTACAACTCCAACATTGCTCTATGTCACTGATGCTGAACATAATCTTATGCTTCAAAGACATTTCTTCACAAATCCAATTCCCCATGTTGTTAAGATTCCTAATGCTGACATAATTTCTCAATCAAAAAATATGAGAAAAAAATCAGAGAATCTGAAGTTACAACAACTCAAATTTTCCTTGATAAAGGAATTAAGCAGAAAAATAAGCGTACAGTGCTCAGCTACCATCTATCAAACCTGCAATGATGGTGTTTCTCAGGAAGATGGTTTTTAAAACCTCCAGATTTTACTTCCAGGCAAAAAAAAAATATGGCAAGAAGACAGGTAAGGCTGAGACGTATACCACTGAGTCAAGCTCTTCGTCTTTGCTTAATATAAATTCCCTCCTCCCCCTCCTTTAGGTAATTTACAAGTGATGACTAATCACTTACATACTACAATACGTAAGATAGACACACTTCTGCTTGTTTGGGTGGGTTTCCAAAGGGACTCAGATTTCTATAAAATACTTCAGGGAGGATGCAAATAGCAAAGTGGCATCAGGCAGAACACAGCCATTAGAAGTGAGGCGTTTTGATGGGACACTCATTTCTATTCTCCACACATTCCCAGGATCCCCAGTCACTCAGGGATGAGCACTTCTTGCTACTGTCAGTCCTAAGGTGACAGCTCTGCCATGGAGAAGCATACTGGATCATTCTCCTCCTCGCACATCTGAAATGTCAGCTCTGATTTGACTGTCAGACCTCAGTGCTGGCATGACGCAGGAGGCAGAACACACGCATGTAGAGCTTCCAACCTCAGGAAGACAGGTGGTTTTTGCCTAGCAACAGGCTTTGCTCTTCCACATTGAATAGTGAGTCTTACTTTATACAGTGTTGGGATCTTAGAGGTGGTCTGCAGGAGCCTGCAATAACGTTTGAGCTTCTAATTACTTAATGCAACATGAGCATCGCACACAGCATGGAACAGAAGATACAGGTGCTCACCAAGCTGTTCGTTGAGCATCTTCCAAAGAAACTGCATCATCAGTTAGTGAAGAATTTATAAAGGCCAGCTGATCAGCATATGCTGTAGGATTAAAATGCTGATTTTTCTTGAACTGTTTTCTTTATCAATAGGGCTTTTACTTCAAGAGCTGAGGGTATTGCTGTGCAGGAGCAGATGCTGCCAGAGCCTAAAGAGAAGGGGCTGCAGGAAGGCACGTGCGCTCACATATGCTTGCATAACATGCACCACGCATATGCCCAGAAAAGCCCATAAGAAGATATACGCTTAGATTAACACACGAGTTTAGAAACTATACCAAGATGAGCTGTCAACAACAACAACATAAAAAAAAAAAAAAAAAGCAGAAGAGAACAACGAGCAAAAGTGTTAGAAAAGCCAAATCACTGAACATCTGATCATCAACTGAAATTAAACAGCAAAGCTTTTAACAAAACCCATGACAGGAGAGTCCATGGTCTCAAAGGTATTGCTCACGTACGCTACCAAAGGAGGAATTTTGGGATGCTTATGCTCTGGCATGGCTGCCCAGTGAAGCAGTGGTACCCCATCCCTGGAGGTGCTCAAGGTCGTGTTGGATGGGGCCCTGGGCAGTCTGGTCTGGTGGGTGCTGGGACCAGAACTAGATTATTTTTGAAGTCCCTTCCAGCCCAAGCCATTCTATGATTCACTTAATTTCATTAAATGATTAAATTTCATTTAATCATCGTTGTCATGTCCTCTCTCAGAGAAGATAAGCAGTTTTTAAGCCCAAACACTTTAACCAGGAGCAGGCAACACAGCACACCCTGCCTGAGTGATACCCAAATGTATTTTCCAAATAAAGATGTGAAATACAGAGGTAAAAATCACTCTCCCACTATAAGAAGTCAGGCATTACTTCCACTAGGAAACACATACTGCATTCACACTGATTCAAATACAGATTTGATTCATTACTGCTAATCCCTGGAAACCACACGAAATGGACTGAAGCATTACTGCCAAATTAACAGTACGCTCTGCCCTCAGCAGTGTCAAACACCCCATTACTTGACCCTTACTTAAAAGTTTCAGCATCAAGCAATTCTGTGGCAATCTCTGGGTTTACATTGAAAACAAAGCTTCAAGTCTCTGTCAGCACCCTCAAGCAAAGTGTGAGAATACAAAAACTTGTTAAAAAGAAAAAAAATTAAAACAAAGAAACAAACAACAAATGAAGTAAATCCCAGAGTTTTTATTTTGAATACTCTACTACTCAGTTTTCTTCTGGATCTACATCACTAAACTGGCCATACTCAGTGCTCCCTTCCTGTTTTCCCACAGAAATTCTATCATGCACTTGAAACCTGCCTGCTTAACCTTAAAGCACAAATATTTTTAACAGTGACTGAAGCCTCATTTCCCACCTCCTCTTGGTCTTCACTTTGCCTCCTTCTCCATCATCACCACAAAACAGATGCAGCAATTGCCTACTTTTTTTTTTTTTGCTCCTACATGCCACAGACCTTTGCAGATAGAAGGCTATTTAGATTTATTCACTGTTGGCATTTTAACACTGACTGTCAGATAGCAGAGGCCAATTTTGTTTTTTAGGGCTGGCAGAAACATGAGCATCCTGCAACAGCAGGCTACTAATCCACCTTAAACAATCCAGCAAATAATCCTCAGTAGGAACAGTGGTCAAACGCAATGGAAACAGATGAATCAAACTACTCTGCTTAAAATTCAGATCCTTGAGACATCCAGCTGTCTTTTAAAAAACAAAAAAGGAGAGAACAGAAGATAAGAGGAACAGCATCCTAGCTGAACTCTGTCTTCAAAGGCATAAAGACCAGCACTGTCTTTCCTCTTAACCTGCACACAAAACCCAGTTTTGATGAATTACAACAGGGATGAGACGATTCTAACAATCAAAAATTACATTGTTTCATGGTTTATAACTGATTTCATATTTCAAAGGCATCTTCTTGCTCCCGTGGATTGCCACCAAGATTTTCTGCTTTAATCCCCTGTCAGAAGACCTCATGTCAATGTCATCATCTTCAGCCAAGCAGTAGCAATGATGTTCCCTTTAGCTTGTTTTATTTCTGCAAATCTAGGAGCTCTGCCCAGGAAAATAAATAGTGATGGCCTACAGGGAAAGCCTGTTTACATACTTAGGAAACGGCTAAAAAATTGCTCTTTTATCTGTTATGATGGCCATTTCCAAGCCTTCCAGGATCAGCATGAAAGATACCAGGTATTGGTTGGTCTGGCTAATAAATGTCAATCGCATTATGATGGCCATTTCCAAGCCTTCCAGGATAAGCATGAAAGACACAAGGTATTGGTTGGTCTGGCTAATAAATGGCAATCACAGCAGTTTATCAGGAGCCAAGCAACTCCCAAACTTTTAACAAGCTAATCCAACATATAAATCAGCACCCTCAGAATGAGATGTTTGCTTTAGCCCAGACTTCACAGCATTGCATATTCAAACATGCATACCAATTTGTATCTCATTTGTAGACCTAATTTTGACAAATTTCCCTAGAACTGAAATCATTAAACTACCTGGTCAGACTCTCCTTGTTGGAAAACAGCTCCCATGACTCCAAACACAGAGACGCAGTGGTTCCCAGTCATCCTTTCACTGCATGCAAGTCTTCTGGCAGCACAAACAAGTCATGTAAAGTTTTATTATGACTCCAATAACCAATATAGGCAAATAAATAACTGAAATGGGACCAGAACTCCCTTGGCTCTACTGATTGGATATCAAAGGCAATTATAACCCAAAGTATTCTTGAAAGACTGATCAGCATTACGTCAGGTTTAGAGGGGTTTCAAAGAGCTCACCAGTAAAATGTCAGGATGTCCAAGAGTCTCACTGACTAGACAGGACATAGTCCTCCGCTATCCATTGCAGACCAGTCTTTTCTACATTTTTCTTCTTGTGGCAATGATCTGACATCTTGATAGTCTTCCAGAAAGAAGAAGGAAACTACTGCAGGAATTGACCAAGTATCACTGATCCTCTCACGCACCCCTCCTGATTTTTTTATTCTTCTCCCAATTTATATAATGGTGCCTATATTTCATCCTGACATTTCTTGACAAATTAGGTGCGTTTTCCCTAGCGCTAGCTTAATTGGCAAATCCTGAAAGAAAATAATTGCTAACAGCAAAGCAGCATTATGCTGATGAACCAGACTCACACTACAATTGCCAGAGCAGGCAAACACTGACTGCTGAACAGCAAAAAGCTTTCACATGAGAAACAAAATACATTATATTTCCCCTACAAATTCTCTTTTGGTTACAAGAATTAATATAGTAGCTACTCTGTTTTTTTCTCTAATAGAATTTTCTTAAACAAAACTGGCCTGCAGCTAAAGAAAAATTTTTCTTTCCAGACAAAAGAATTTTAGAAGGCCATAAATCTCCAAGATTTATAAACAACAACAACAACACTGAGGCATTTCCCCCTTTCACTTTGCTGATCAGACATTGCATAATTGTACCCTCCATGTGAAGATACAACTGGTATCAAGCTCGTATTAATGCATGACAAGTTTACCCAACTCATTTTCCAACCAATTTATGTAGCTATAGCTTGAGCCTCTTCTACCAAGGTCAATATATTATCACAGAACCTTCAGGGAGTTGCCAGAGTGTTGTAAGACTGTTCTATAGTTTTTATTATTACATTATTATTTTATTATTATTTTATATTTATTATTATTTTATTTTTACATTGCAGACACACTCCTAACATTTCTTTTTGATCCCGTTTTAGACAGTATATTGAAACAGAAAGTCTAAGCTCTTTGTTTCTTACAAACATGAATAAACCTAGCAGAGCAAAGTCCAGGGCAAACGATTTGTGTAGAAACAATTCCCTCATCATGAAAGCTTATCTTAGTAGCTATCAGTATCCTGCCTAAAATCTTGCATGGAGCAGAAACAGTATCTTAATAACATTCAATCTAATGAGGACCTGCACCGCATTTTGAGCTCTGAATTTCTTGATCACCATCACTTTTCCTTGTCAGATCTGTTCCCATTTTTCTCTTTGAAGTCCTTCTGAAGGAAAAGTAAACCACAGCAGAAACAACTATAGTTATCTTACCGTTCCAACAGCTCAGACAGATTGTAAACATATGTATTACATACAAATATATATTTATACAAGGTATCTGTTCATTTTACATATTTACATTTTATATTTTACTCAATCTATATTTTATTTAAATATCTTAATCTCATTTTGTCAGTCACATTTTGGCTGCTTTTAGGCAATACAGTTAAATAAAAACCCCATACTTTACAAAAGAACACTAAAACATGCCATGGCTTAAATTCAATGCTGTATATTGCCATAGCATGAAAAGAAAAAGAAGGAACAAGAAAACTAAAACTATAACTTAGAAGCTAAATTTGCAACTGATTAAAGGCACGTTATAGCCAATGACGTCATTCTACATCTCTGTAAGCGCTCCAAGCATTTATGCACCAAGTATTCTCAGCTCACGCTCAGTTGCAAAAACAAAGCAATCAATGTCCTCTCAATTCCCCTGCCATCTACAAAAATGCCGTTGGAGATTCCAAGTCTGTGTAACTGCTCATCTTCAGAAAGGTATGGATATACACCGCAGTTAGCAGCACCAGCCCTAGATAGTAGATATTACAATCAGTGCCTTAAGAAAAGCAAAGTGTCTAACCACAGCAGAAGAAAACTGAACAATTTGGGTATCCTATACTGGCACCCTAATGGTTAGGAAGGGGAAGAAATCTTCAAAAGAAGTTACAACTGGAACTTGATGAATGGCCGAAACCCGCAGAAGTGACGGTTCCTAGAGTGGATTTCAATCTTTGGCTTCTGAAGATAGCCTGCCAGAAATCCTGTGGTTTCTGCATTATGTTTGCCTTTTCCAGGGGGTAATTCCAGACTCTGTGTGATATTGTGAACAAAAGAAAAGTCAGAAAAAAAGCATTTGGATGTCTAGTTGTGCTTTTCGGGGAAGAAATTACAACGTGCATGAGAAAGAGAGCTGGGGGTTTTGTTAAAATGCAATTGCCCACTCACACATGCCTATCCGGAAGTTTCATGACATATCAACTCATAAACGAGCAATGAATATACAGCAGAAATGAAATACACAAGCCAGCATCTCCAAGGAACATGTCCTGAAAAACCTTAAGTGGAAAACACATACTTTATCAAAAAAGTACACTCAAAACCCACTCAGAAAAAAACACTGAGGGCTTTTCTGAGTACTTTAAATCTTGTTATATGAACTGAAGTCTCCTCAAGTTCAAATATCATTTTAAAGAAATATCTATAATATCCAAAATTGTGTTTACCTGCTGTGAAACAATCTGTCTTACTTGGCACTAGAAACCACTAACTACATCAATGGTCCAAAAATAGCAAGATTTAAATTACAGAATAGAAGTGCAGGACAGAAGTTCTATACGCCATAATATATTCCACTGCCAATGCACAATGGTTGCACCATCACTCTTTTCTCATTGCTGCGCTGAGAATCAAAGTGTAAAAAACAATCTGATTATAAAAAGTAGAACACTGAAATGGGAGAATGGAATATATTTTAGTAAAGGTTGAAGGAAAAACACTAGCTCTGCACTGACTATAATAAACAGCCACTTAAAAGACAGACCTCTGTGCTCCAAGTCCTTTAAAGAAAAGTTGTATTTTCAGGTTTTGATGCCAGGTAAATGGGACTTTTGTTTTTGGAGAAGCAAAATATATTCACAAAAATTGAGGCAGCTACCCATAAATGCTCTGAATGATTAAAGTACTTTGTAACTTCAGATGCACTGAGTTCTCAATCTACAATTTCATGTTGGCTGAATATGAATGTTTAAGTGCCCTACTCTTAGTTGTTTTCTGGAGGCACCTAACAGTTTGTCTTCCATTAAGCCCAATGATTTTAGTGACATTTAAGCAACCTGAGCATGATTCTAAGTGCCTCTCACACAGACTACTGTCACCGGTACACTTCTGCTGCCCATTTAAGAATGAAACATCCTTGGATTAAGACTCTTGAAGTACACATTTTATTTCCCATTTGCAAACAATCCTGTTAACGTACAAAACACAGTTCTCCAAAAACCCAATCATAAAAACACTTGGAAGATAAGTCACATAGCTAAAAATCTGGCCCAATACTCCTGGGTTTCTAGTAAAGGAAGGAAAAAAAAACTGTCCCCTGAAGAAGCTTGAGCACTTTTCCCCTCACTGAGAGTCCAGTAGGATTTCTGTTTTCCTTCTATACATTAAAAACTAAACAAAAGTCCCACCTTGAATGCAGTTCACCAATTTAATCGCATCCTCAGTCTAGGCTGACCTTCCCTTTGCAAGAACTAGAACCGTAACTTTACACAAGGCAGAATCTACTCGGCCAATATTTCTTAATATATAATGCTATGCTTTTGAGCCTCAGGATTTATTTTGATATCCTCAAGATTTTCAAAGGCTGATGAAACATGACAACTATGAGAAAGGGCAAGTCAATAACCACTCTGTCACTGTAAGCTTCTGAGGAACTGTGATCCTTCTCACAAATCAGCCTTCATAATAAAGAACTTACCCTAAGCATCATCTATCTACAACATTACAAATTTGTGCCCTTGTTGTTTCACGTAGCATTAGAAACTATCTGCCTTACAACTTCCTTCAAAAGGCAATGAAAGAAGTAAAGCTAGGATCCTGTGTGTTTTGCTTTACTTTGAGTACAGTCTACTAGCAAAACCAATCTTCTAGTTTAATACTGCTTAAAAACCGTCTACCCATTGTACAAAATGAAACACTGAGAAGGGGAAAATCACACCTTCATATAAAATACAAAGAGCAGGAATTGCTTAAAATCAGGTATTTTACATGCCACAGTATAAAAAAAAATACATATAGTACTTATTAAGTATGGTTTATAAACCCCCAAAAAAGCAAATAACTTCAATTTCATTATGTGTTTAGAACACCCAAGAACTTGTTAAGTACAGGTGTTGACTATAAGCACCAGTTTTAGCAGATATCAGCAGGAACAGCTGTAAATCATCACACACCAACAACTCTGATGGAGATGCACTGAACTTGCAATAATGCATGACTTTCAAGTACGTACGATTGAATGAAATTGTTCAACCTAATGAAAAAAACATAGCCCAAAATACCAAGTATTTTCTCATTGAAAAAAATGTCAATAAAACTAGTAATTATTTGACAGTGTTAAAATGATAGTATGATCTGAAAACAAACCTAAGGAAAGACTTTTAAAAACAATTTCCTCATTAAAATATGTTTGAGATTAGCTTCAGTTGACTTTAAAAATTACTTATTTTTCAAAATACTTCTGATACCTACAGCATAAATTTCTATTTCCGAACAACGTTCTCTACTTTGTCCTTAAAATACAAAGACCAAGTTGACTTTACAAATCAGCATCAGCTTCTATACACAAGTACAATACATACAAAATAGCCACACAAGTGACATTTGCCCCTAGAAGTGCAACAGGAGGAAGTTACTTATTGAAACCACCAGATAATTCAGGAAATAAAGTGTCTAGCAGCAAGTCCAGCGCTGTAATTTACTCTGTGGTATTTCCACAGCTTCCATGAGTCAGAACAGTTGTGGGCACAGTCTGATTAGTTCTCTGACTATTCAAGTAACTCATGTTTAGAAAATTTCTATGATTTAGGAAGGTCAATGAACAAACACAGCAGCAACTCATGGAACCGCACCACACAGACAAGTGTACTGAAAACTCAGTTAAAAACCATAGGCTAAACTTGTTTCAAGTCAAGAACCATGCCAGAAAAGCCCTGATCCTTATACAGTCTTCCATGAACAGAGCACTTAAACTACCTTACGCCTGGGAGCTCAGCAAGCTTTATGCCTAAGGGCTATTGCTCTGTGCATCAGAGAACAACTAAGCAGACAAAATGTCAAAGAACAGCAATTTCTCTCTCTTCTTTCTCTGCCTCTTTTGAATCTTCATTCTCGTGAAGAATTACACAAACAGCTCACAGAAGAAAAACCATGCAATATAAGACCTCTCTTCTAGTTTATGACCATAAAAATATTTGGTTTTGTTAAATCTTCACCTTGGTCTAGAAGAAAGGAGTCTTGAAGTTGTGACTGTAATAGCCGCTATCTCATAGCACATTCTTCCAGCATCAATCCAAGATGATTAGCAGTTGCAAAGACAGAACTACTGAAATGAAAAGCTGGAGTTCCTTGCAAATACTTCAGAAAATTATTTAGACTATGGTTTTGAAGTCTAATATGTAAGTTTAGCTACAGTAAGATAATGATGACCCTTAATCATTCATGAATCTTTGAGGAAAGTTGGACACCTAAGCAGCTTGAACTCTCCGGAAAGTCTCAGCTTCTAGTCAATTATCTAACTAAAGGCTTCTGCATCTCAAATGAAATTACATCAAAATGAACAAAATCATTTCAAATGCAAAACTTTGCTGCTGTTTACAAGCTATCATAGAATTGCAGAATTGCAGGGATTGGCAGGGACTGCAAGGGATTGCTGAGCCCAACTCCCTATCTTGCTGCTCCACACAAGCTCCCTTCAATTTCAACAGGAGTCTTAAGAAGAGGATGACAGGAGAAAGTCTGAAGCATGGCAGTAACACTGACCAGAAGCCACCTTCCTCAGCTGAGCAGAAATTATCACACCCTGGCAGGACCTGCTTCAAGACAGCCTTTTAGACTATGTAAGTTACTTCATATGGCTAACAGCTAAAACATTCAGACATTAGAGTCAACATGAACAGGATAAAGGAAGGATGAGGTTGGGAGAGAGCTGGAAGAAGACACAGACAGCTCAGGAGTCCCACCACAGGATGAGACAACAGATGAACGCTTGCTGTGTGACCAGGGCAATTTGCTGATGTCAGCTTCAGCACACACTAGAGGCTTGTTGCCTCAGTTACAGGTTTCAGTAACCCCTGATATCTAGAAATGTAGCTTTGGCAAAAAATTTAAGTACTTCTTTACTTTTGTCTGCAAGCTAAGAGAGTAATATTTCAATCTGTTGTTCTAAAAACATTTATCAGAGACCATTTGGAACTCACTGGATTGGAACACGGTCATAATGGGAGCTTACTGTTTTAGAGTTCTCAATTCACTGCGTACACACAAATTACTATTTCTTCTTCTACCCATTTTTGCTGCAAAAACATTAAAAGAGGGAGGAGAACTGGTTGCTATGCAGAGTTCACAGGGATACTGAGCTGGTACTCATGACCTCATTTTTATCACCAGCAGGCACGAAGAAATTTACATGCTAAAGAAAAAATACATCAATGTTACATTTCAAGAGAGATTTTAAACACACAGAAGTAGAGATTTTCAAAGTGATGATTCCCACAGCATGCATAATGTGTTATAAGGAATATCATCTGTGGGTATATTCAACATTTTATGCCTTAATACATATGTGCAATTCAGCATAGTTCTGATTGTTGGTGGAACCATCAGCAGCCATCCCAACAATCCCACAGCCAACTGCAGAACTGTATTAATGGCATTCTGGTACGTAATCTCCTTGTTTGTATCAAAAAATAAGGGAAGAAAGGAAATGTTACAGGAGTTAGGGCAAGAAAAGAGAGGAATAAAGCTATCACTTCTCTGTGCTGTCATTTCCAAGCATGTGGTACACTCAGTTTAAAAAAAAACAATGAGGAGAAACAAGTTTTAGGAATACCAATAATTATACTAAAAGACTTTTAAAACACCTTGCATGTGGTCTTCCATGCATGATACCCGAACCCCACTGTTTGAAGCTGGTGACAGGATGGTGCCACAATTAAAAGTTCTCAAACTAATCAGGAGCTGAATATTTCCTGCCTCCACAACTGTCCTGATTCAGACTACTATACCTATGTTCCTCTCATCAGTGACTGCCTGTTTCTTGGCTACCTTGTCTCCTAGCAAAATACTGCATCTCTCGTGCGCTGGTTATGATCTGAGTGTGAAGTGAACGCAACTGCTCTGAAGGCTGTTCTGTTGTGTAATAATTTTTCATAGTTGGGACATCCAAAGAAATAAAAGTATCTGACATTTCAATACATTGCAAATACTTAAACAGACCTGCTTGTTTGCTGCTCATACAGCTGCATACAACACTCCATCTCAGGATAGAAAGAGCTAAGATTAACACCAATACTGGGCAGCCAGTAGGCTTTACAAAACTTAAATCATTATTCCAGACAGACAACATGTGAGTCTGTAAATTCCTCTTATTAGCCTTTTCACCACAGGGGCACTCCAAAAAAACAACTGAAACACAAAGCAAAACATAGTTTCAGAGGTGTCCTTATTCCTGTACCTGTCAAAAAAAATCACTTGGCTACGTAGTTTAGGTACATTAGTACTGTAGTAAAGGTACCAATTTGAACATGTAAAGTCAGTGGTAATTAATGTAATTAAAAACTACTGCAGAGCCTCAGGCTGATCAGAGATAATTAAGGAGGCGGTTCCCATATTTTTGGTGGAAACCTCTGCAGGTATTGTAACAACTGACAGGCTACTGGAGGACCAATAACTTGACTGTCCAAGTCTCACTCATGCAGGCTGCAAACTACTGCTAATATAGCATATATCACTATCCTAAAAGCTCTCCTCAAGAGGCTATTCCTTTCTACCCCCACATTATCAAATGCCTTACTATTATCCTCCGTACGCTAAGATCTCTCAAGCCTTTAACTTCTGGATATTCATTTTACTTGTGTTGCCAAGAGCTCAAATGCAAAAGGAGAAATTTTTTTCAATGTCAGTGGAATTTTCTCAGTATGTGAACACTTAATAACTTGTAGCAATTGATTCAAATATCAGACTGCACCAACTCCTGACCACAGCAGAATTAGCAGCACTGCAATTGAACTACATTGTGACTGGCAATGCTTCTGCTCCAGTTTCCTCACCATAATCACGTATTGCTCCTGGCTGCAGTTCCACCCATGTACTAGGGGCCTGCAGACCAGCTTGCCTCTTTCTCTATTGAAAATACTCCACTTTCTTCTCCAGAACTCAAAGCTGTTCTCATTTATGCTCAAACGCCCAGCTGTTTGCATGAGCAACATGACAAAACTGTACCTATAACCTAGCTGAAAACACGGCAAAGCATTTAAATGAATTTTTCAAATTCTCTGGAAGTTAAGCACATAATTTTCCTTGACCATCACTTCTTCACTTCTTAAATCTCTTACAGAAGAGTTTTGTTGACTTAACGTGTTAAGTATTTTGATCAATTTAGGTATGTGAACACATATTTTACAACAACTTCACATACCTAGCTGAAATCTCTGGCAACTCAAACAAGCGAGTGGATGGGGAGGGTGCAGAACAAAGGGTATAAAAAACAGAATTACATACTGATATATGGTCTGAGGTCTGAAGGAGTAATTTAAGTACATTAAATTTATTTTTGTTTCAAGAGACACAACATAAAACTTATTTCGACAGTCTTCAGTTCCTCTGCCAAACACGTCTTTGAGAATGTTCCAAACTCACAATGATCTCCCAGAAGAATATCTCAGGTTGGAGCTTTCCTGCATTGTTTCTGGGTTTGCTTCTATACTATGGATTATTGTTTCCAGATGTAAACCAGGGATGGTAAAAAGCTTTACAACTACTACATTTGTTTTCTTGGTACCTTCAGTTCCTACAGAACACCCTGAAGGAATCCACTTGCTTTTTGGCAATCAACCTGCTCGTGGGAAACTTCTGTTCTTGAAGAAGCCTGGTCCCAAAGTTGTACCATAAAATTTATAGACCTCTCTCTGCCCCGAAATGCCTCCTTGGAAGACTTTATTCACTTCTGTAGCCCCTGATTTTGGTGCTTATGTGATACTTCAGAGCGTCTGGCAGACTATCTTTATAAAAGACACAAAAGAACCCAAACACCATCATTTTTGATACTAGAATGATGAAACATTTTTTTCCATTCATCATATTGTACATGTATATCATTGGCTTGCACATGTGATTTTTAAGAACCAAAGAGACCATTAGTTTGCTTGGTTAAATTTAACCTGACCACTTTTATTACTACCTTCGTTTTACCTTACTGCTCACAACCACAGTGAAGGCAAAAATTTAATTGCAGTCTATGGCATGTTAGTGGAAAAAAACCAACAACAACTGGGCATGACTAAAAGTAGACAATGCTATCACTGACAAGGACAGCAGGGGTGTCTGTATTTACAGGGTTCCAGGGAAGCCAGTGTCAGTTGAGCGTCATGCATCTGGGGACAAATGAGTAGTGACATCCAGTAACCACTGACACACTCCCATAATTAACACTACAGCATTTGCCACTGCTTTAGCATACTATACCCATGTTTTCTGCAATACCAAGTCCTAAAGCAACATTGCACAAACACTGAGAAGTGACACACATGAAAGATATTTTGAGTTCCTGACTCATTCTCCAAATTTACTGAATTCAAGTGTCCTTCTGCTTGCTCCTGCAGTGGGTAAATGTTCTCACCGGACAATCAGAAAACCACCAGTCCACACTTCAATCTATGCTTCATCATAATGAGAAAACACTGCCCTCTGGCTCCTCCAGCTGATTTAAAAGGTTTTCATCCAACCTCACAAAGGACTGGCTAATGCTAAATATATTAGTGTTTTACTACTGCCCCAAGCTTATTTTACTACCAAATCTGGAGTTGCCACCAGCCATCTGCTCTATGTAAAATTAAAAGTGTGTTACATATTTTCCACCATATAGAAACTGTTACAAAACTGAACAAAGGACTTTGCACCTGGGAAAAGGAGGCGTCAGGGTGCCGCCTGACCCACAAGTAATCTCAGGATACCAGAAAAATCCATATTTAAAAGAATTCAGAAGGACTGGATGCCAATAAAAAGAAGGCAAGGACTGGCTGGAGCAGGTGGGACACTGTAAAATGTCATATGAGAAAACATGGCGAACAGGAAAGGCAGCAGAGCAGCTGGAAAGGAGATGACTCCTGTTTTAGATTAAAGTCTTCTTCCACATAAGAATGAGATGGGAAAAGCAATTAGACCGCTGGTACCACGATTTGTACCGCCTGTCTGGATAAGCAGGAAAACAGTGAGGATTCAAACAAACATCAAGAGGGGATGGTCAGAACAAATAACCAAAACTAAAGCACTTAAATTAAGCACTTAAAATGCTTTAACAAAACACACAATTTAAAAACAAAACCAAACCCCATAACACTATAAAATGCCTAAAAAGAACATTTTTAGCAGCACAGAGCAGTTACATGAGAACTACTAAACACTGTAGCTATATCCAACAGGGAAACTGTGGTGCACCAAAGCGGTGAAGTTCAAGGCTAAAGCCAGGCTTCATATACATATATAGCCCAGTAAAGCAGATAACATTAAATAAGTTGCCTCCACGTCAATCACTAAGAAAACTTTGTTGAGTGAGAAATGACAGATTCTAATTCAGAGTCTTGAGAAAGAAATTACAAAATCAATCAGAGATGAAAAAGTCTATTAAATTCTGGTATATACTTGCACTGTCACAGCAGCATAAACAAGTAAGGGACACATTTGAACATTAACTGGAAAAGAATATATATATACACTTTCAAATATTTAAAGGGAGATGATTGTATAAAGCCATCTGTATGTATGCTAAGCAAAGACAGAGGCACATAGGAAAGGAATTCAGAGACCTATAATGAACGAGGTAGTATCTACATTGCAACCTTACCAAAACCTTCCCCATCGGAATTTTCTGCCTACTGAATTTTGTTCTGGAAAATAAAAATCTACATACTTAAGTGAAATCTGGGTGCAGCGTCGACATTCGGATATGCTGTTCTCCTGTGAATAAGTACACAGAAAGTGCAGTATCTTCCAGTGAAGACACAGAGTAACACAGAGATTAAATGAACGGTGAAGCTGGTCAAATGAAGAACAAAAAGGTCAGCAAAATCCTACTCCCCACGCAAATGGCCATAAACCTCAAACCTTCCACCTTCCAGTGCCACCTTTACGCTCAAAAATGTTTGTGCTGGGATGTGAATGTACAACTGAAAACCAGCCACTAATGAAACTCTAAGTAAATAAAAAGTACTTTATAACAATGCGTTAAGACACAGAACACATAACAAGAAACCTAGAAATTCAGCACAAGAAGCCTCATGTGCTTCTTTTGCTTCACCTTTTGAAGCACGCTGCAAGTAATGGCAGCAATTAACTCTTTTAGGAACTGCAAGACAGTAGGCATGAAAGACCAATAAAAATGCATTTATATATGCAAAATACTACCTACAAGATTCATTTCATTATAAATCTAGTAAGACTGAAATAACATGAGCAGTTTATAATTACAGCTCAGATTTATTTTCTGAGAATGAGGAATGAACTGAGAAAAAGGCAACATGCGAGCCTGTGTTATAATACCGACAACAAATATGAGGAAAAAGCAGATATAGTTGTATCAGCATCTAAATTCTGATGTGATGGTATTTCACTTATTTATGACAAATGCAGTGCTGAGAGCAGACTGTTATACTCCATGTTTCTTCTACCAACCTGATTGGAAGTGCCTACACTTCTGGAAACAGCTTTCAGATTTCAATCACATAGGAGGACTGTTTCTCTGGGGGATCCTGAAGAGGTCTGAGTATCAGCTGTCCACCTTACTATGGGATGCTGCGCAGCATCATCGAAAACCAAATAGGGCAATCAGTAAGGACAGATCTGTGCGATTTCAGTTCTAGTCTGCTCTCATTACGTGTGTTAGAAATAACTCCCAGTACTTTTCAAAACCTTACTGGGAAAATTCATGCATACCACAGGTTTTATCCTCATTGCCTACCACTCAGTACAAACACCTACAAAATATATATGCTTCTGACATACTTTCCATTGTGCAGCACAAATGATCCTGGAAGTGCATTTGTTGTTTGAAAGCAATTGCTACTGTTTTCTTCCTCTACTCACTCCCTAAAATGAATCCTTGTTAAGAAAATGTCATGCTGATCAGAGATGGCTGGTTGCCTCTTTTAATTCCCTGGAGACATCCACACTTCTGTAGAACCATGTGTGAGGAAGGGCAATTCAGAGCAGGAGAGTCAGGAGAGAAAAATACAAAACAAAAACTGAGTAGGCATTTCTACTGCTAGGATATCTTTCTCCAAATTATTGGGTCAAGGCAGACCACTCCCCTCTTGAAATTGTTTCACGTTCATGGTTCGGGCTCCACTCTAAGCAAAAACACATTTCTGGGCAAGTTTTCTTTTTTTTCTGTGTGTGTGAACATACATATACATACACATACACACATATATATACATATACGTATGTGATGAACGTACAGCTTGCCAACTGAAACACAATAAAAGATGCCAAGGTACCTCATTCCTCCTTTTCTGCTAGTGACTCAGGGAACTTCTGAGTGGAATAACTGGCCAATTTATGAAAGGGTCTGCTTTTGCTTCTTGAATTCAGTGGTGCATTTTATGATTGAATCTTATATAGAGCAAAGCAGGACGGGGGTCTCTACTGTTATACCCCAATGCTTTACACTTGAGTATCAGTGGAGGAAGCTCTCCTAGCTATAACCTTTTTCACGGTATCAGTATTAGCCCAGTGGCACCCTCCTTGAACTAAACTGCCTCACAGATTGCCAGCAGTCTTCTCAACAGTTTTCATTCAGGAGACATTAACAAGTAAAAGGGTAGTGATCACGAAGACCACATTACGCATCTGCAGTCATTTGGGTGAGCTGAAGTACACAAAACAACCTCCTTTATCATGCAATAGGCTCACCTGCTCCAACTTCCAAATTCTGCACAAAGCTGAAAACAAGGGTTTTGCCAGTCTGTCTTCCATATGCAACCTACCTCTTTTCTGTCAGTAACCCGCTTCTATATATGCAGGCTGGTAATCCAGTCATTTGGGAAATATCCTAAACTTAGTTTTGCTCAAATAAAAAATAAATAAATAAATAAATGTACTTTTAACCTAAAAGACCACAAAATATGTGGATGCAAATTTTGGAAGGATCTTACAATACCTACCTGCTCGCTCCCACAGAAATGGACTTAAAACTGCAGGTCTCTCCAATCTGTGGCATTAGAGTTAGACAGACCAGCATCTGCATGCCTTTATTTGCAAGGATTACGACTAGAGAATTAACAGAAGTGAGAGCTTTCCTTCAGCCAGCTTAGACGTAGGCTATGTGAATAAAACCTTGCTGTGTTCCAAGTCCCTTGTGCAATTACAAAGATATTTAAATGTGTCTTTAAAAAAAATAAATCACAAATTACCTCCTCAGCAAAGAACTGAAGTCAGGAGTTCAGCTATGAATCTGAAAACTGGCACCATTATTGATGGAATAAAATACTCCTTAGCATGACATCCCACTAGAACATGGAGGGTCTCCACATCATTGGACTTGATCTTTGAGGTCTTTTCCAACCTGAGTGATTCTATGATGCTATGAGTCTATGATCACAGAATTCAGGGTTTGACTGGTGAGGAAACTTCAATTCAGTGGTGATATGACTGAAGTGACTGGCCACCAGTCTGAAGATGAAACCATAGAGGAAGACTGGTTCTGAACTACCATGCATCATCTTTACACATTACCACCATCTCATTACAAACTCATTACAGTTTGGAATACTCAGAATGTTCCCTTCAAAACAAACTGACAGTACAGTGGGCAATTAGTGAACTAGGCACTAATGGCAATCAGATTACTGAAAAGAACTGAATTAAATCAGTAATTGGCAGCTGAACACGGGCATTTCTCCTGATTTATCTCAGCAATAAAGAGAAACAAAACATAGAAAGAAAAAAAAGACTGGACTTCCAGGAAAAATAAAGCTCTATTTTCATTTGCTGATAGCAAACTTATTGCTTTAAAAAAATTGATTAGGTATTAAGTACGAGTCCTCAAATACAGACATACATGTCTTGTTCTACCTCTTCTGCTTTCAAATATGATCCATGGCTACAATATGAAGCCTTCAGGTTTCGATGCAGAGTACAGCTTATTCAACAAGAGTACAGGTGAAATACAAAATAAAACTCCATCTACACTCATTTCTTCATTGCATAATCCACCAGTACAGTAAGCTGTATGCAGAGCAGTGTGCTCTGTGCTGATCTGGCTGTTGGATCTCCTGCTCACCTGAAAGGTCAGAGAGCCAACATGTGATAAGTCTTTGCCAACAAACACAGTCAAAAGCTTTGTTCTGTGGCATTTCTATTATGTTTTATTTTCTGAGCAAGAGAAGAACATGAAATTTATTGAAAATGTTAACAATAATAACAAAAAAAATTCTATATGAACAGATGGAGAGTTCAGGACACAGCATTTTACAGCAGCGAAAACACACAATTCTACAGAGCTTTTGAATTTGCTTCTCAAAATGGCCCTACATATATCAACTAAAGCTCATACAGGAAGAGGTTCAAGAGAAGGATGTTTTCCAGATCCCACCACAAAATTTCATTTTACAGATGGAATCAGGACTTGTTCGTTGTTCTCTCCTCCAGAAATACCAGAATGAAGTCCAAAAGAACAAGGAACTGGCAAACCTTGAATAACGACACTGCTTTACAGGGCAAGTAAGAATATAAACTGGGCAAGTATCTACAGAATTAAGTTACCTGAAAAGGCATGCAACACTAATGAATAAAACAAAGACTTCAGTCATCCCAAACACAGCAATGCAACTGATATGGACAGGCAAGAAGCAAAAGCTAAGAAACGGTAAGGAAATGCTACAAAATAAGAAAAGCCAGGGCAGTTTTACAAAGAGAAGGTCACAGGTGGCACAACTCGTGAAATGAAGGCCCAGAAGGAAGAATGCTCAGAGGATGGAAGGAGCAGAACAGAGATAGTTTTGTCATGCATGGAAAGGATCAGGCAAATGGCTGAGATGTAAATGCTAGCATCTACTTGAAATAGGTACATGAAGAAACAAAGCAAGAGAAGAGTTCCCATCAGGGTAGCAGTGACCTCCTCCCCTTTCAGTAACCTTTAAGTCAGGCCTCTGGACTGGTCTGAATGAAGATGCCACCTCTGCGCATTACACTCAAAGATGCAGAAAGATACATCATGTCAGCGTGCTTTACTTCCCACTTTGCTGCTGCCAGAAGAATTTAACATTAGATTTCCTCAGCCCCACAAGGAATTTTTTTCCTCCTCCTCAACTGTGTCTTTAAGGCTGGCTACCTGAAATTTCTATTTTACAGTACTAAAATAGCACCTCAAGTTACTGGCCCTGACATGAACACACATGGGTAAAAACCAGAAGCCTTGACTTTCTTTTATTGAAGTCACCTGTCTGGTGACCATTTGGGGCAGTATCTAGACACTGACACTGCTTGCACATGCAGCTGATGTTCTGAAGAGCACATGGTGTTACACCAACACATGCTGCCTCATTCCAACCACTTGACACTGGGAGTAAATCTTACATTGCATGGGCTCATCCATCTGCACAGCAGAAGGACCCAGGTTACCGGTGCTCTGCCTTTGTTACGAACTCCCATCAAGGTGAATCTACCAAGCAGTGCTGCACCATTTGTTCCTAATATGAAGTACAATTTGGATGGCTCGGTCTGCTGTGATTTTCCAGAAAGCCAAACAATCGGGTGTTACTGCAGCTCCTCTCTCAAAGGACTGAAGCAATCAGAACTGATTTCATTTCCCACATTTGGAAATTACACTGTTTAATCAGTACAATGTTTCATTGAAGTACCACTGATATTTCCCTGTCTTGTTGTCTCAGCGAAGCAGTTTTATTACACAAGGATATCGAGCACCCGATAATGTTATTAAAGACATGACAGAAATATATGTTTCTGAACAAACACAAACAGAAACAGATGTCAAGAGAAATCTACATTTTGACTTTCATCATCTGGACACCAAACGTAGCTGCAATACAGAAAAGAGTTAGCAGCAATTCTTTGAGCGTACAGCACTCTAAGAAGTCATCTGCAGAGGAAAAATTATAATGAGCCTTAGAGAGTACAAATTACGTTCTCTGCTCTCCTTCATGAAGAAAAAAAAGAACACAAACCCTCAGGAATAACAAAAACATCAAAGTGGGTTCTGAGAGAGGTAGGTGCGTGCCGCATCTTCCTCCGCATTGCGGAACCGATCCCAGCAAAGGAGAGGGCTGGACATGGTGCCTGCAGGATCCACAGCCCCGTGCCTATGGCTGTGCGGCCATTGGAAGCAAAACCTCACGCAGCCAAAGCGCTGCGTCACCCTTGGCATCTTGTAGCCTGGTCTTTTCTACCAACCCTCCTGCCATTAACACTGAGCCCTTTGCGGGAAGGTGGGAAATTTATGTAGTCATGGGGCCTTTCTGCTATTTCAGTAAATACCTCACTAATTTATGAGGCTGCTGGAACTTGGAGGCAAATGCTATTAACGATACAAGCTGATTTATTTTCAGGGAGGTGTCAGCTCTACAGCAGAGATCCACTGACCCCGCACACCTCCCAGCACTGCTGGGCTGCACGGCCTCAAGCACCCACACAAGGCCAGGCCATGCTGCTGTGAGGCTGCCCTCTGCCTCCTCCTCGGCAACAGTGCTGAGTTCTTCCCTTCTCTTCTGCAAGGTGGCAGACAGGAGCAATTCAGCAGCAGAATTCAAAAGCCACAGGCTATGCATGGTTCCGGTAATCTCAGATTTGAAGAGATCAAATGGGAATGTAGCGGAGTGCCCACCGTGTCCTGACACTCCATGCAAAGGCAGGGATCACAACACACACATAAGGAAATATTTATATTTTAAATCAGAAAACAACTCATACTGAGAAGAGATGCATGTATGTCCATATATTTTTTTTTCTCTCCAGGTAATCCAAATCTCAGTTACTCAGTCTTCAGGGAGTGAGTATATCTCCTAACAGTCCTCCTCCCCTTCGCCATCCCTCTATCCTTGATGCCCCACTGCTCACTTTCATACCCCAAATAGCAGCACTCTGCCCACGCACCAGCAGGTCCCCTCCGCACCTCTCCCTCAGCTCAGTCCCCAACCCCAAGATGGTTACTCCAAGAAGAGGGTCATTCAAGGACTTCTTTCCCATTCTGCCACTTCCATCAGTACACAGGTTAAATAAATCAAGGTGGCATTATCCACCAGTAATAATTCATTGTCTTTTCAGTATCTAGCAGGATTCTCGCACTGCTTGCCACAGCTCTGGTCACTAGAGACCACTCCATTTCCCTGCTTACATGCTACGCTGTAATGGAAAAGCACCTTCAGATACACAAAGCTGGTAAATACAGCGCACTTTCCCATTTAGTTAAACTTGTTATGTATGAATTTAAGCTCCCCCAAAGTCATACCTGAGTCAGAAATGGTTATTTTTCTCGTGTTAGTATGTGTTACAAAATAAGGCACTTAGAGATGCCCTAAGTCGCTCATTATGCTTTCTTTTCAGATCTGTGCCCATGATTTCCCTTTTTTCTTGGTAGAAGAAAGCTCTGAATTTTCCTTAACAGAACAAAAGCCAGAAGCATGAAAGTCAGACCTCCTCACTTCCGATTTCATGGCTTATAAAGTACACAAATTATAAAGCTATCAGACATTTCCCGGGCTTCCATTAAAATCTGCAGTGAGCCTTTAGAGTGGACCAATTTATTTGATGTGTTTCTCCTAAAGCATTTATGACATCATAAACATTTCTGACTCCATGACAAATACTTTATAAAACATTAAGCAAACTCATTCAAATGATTCTAACTGTTATGCCTATGGCAATGTAGTCAGAAATGGAATATTCACTTGCAAACAGACAGACCTTAAAGTTTAGTTTCAACTACTGCGATTTATTGTTGACTTCTGCGCAATGGAAGGCAAATGCTTTCAGATTAAGTCCAATGGCACAGACACTCAAAAAAGCAGGGAGCAAGCACGTCCTTCAGAAGTACATTGTGCTATACCCGTCTGACATGGCAGTATCCACACTGAAGGCTGCTCCCAGTAAAACTTCCCACTAATTGTCACGAAGCATTAAACTACACAACAATTTCACTGCATATATAACGTGCTTCCAATCGCTGCAGTTTATCTACATTAGCTTCATTCAATCGGAAAGCCTTGCCATCCCTCTTTGTTCAGGAAGAAATTGTGGTAACTTTCTTCACAGTAAATAAAGCACTACACCATGAGGAGCTCTGCAAGGCACCAAAAGCGAGATGCTGGTACTCCCTGCAAAGAACAGCACCGTTCATT